>NC_065445.1:175135667-175810460 GCF_917563875.1 Diabrotica virgifera virgifera | reverse complement strand
AAAATACATTTGAGAGTGCACACTGGAGATAAACGGTACAAGTGTGAAATTTGTTTTAAGCGGTTTAGTCAATCAAATGACTTGAAAAGACATTTGAGAGTGCACACTGGAGAAAAACCTCACAAGTGTGATATTTGTTTTAAGCAGTTTGCTAGAGCAAGTGAGTTGAAAATACACTTGAGAGTGCACACTGGAGAAAAACCTTACAAGTGTGAAATTTGTTTTAAACAATTTAGTGATGCAAGTAATTTTAAAAGACATTTGAGTGTGCACGCGGGAGAAACCCCTAAGTGTGGAGAAAAACCTCACGAGTGTGATATTTGTTTTAAGCAGTTTGCTAGAGCAAGTGAGTTGAAAATACACTTGAGAGTACACACTGGAAAAAAACCTTACAAGTGTGAAATTTGTTTTAAACAATTTAGTGATGCAAGTAATTTGAAAAGACATTTGAGAATGCACGCGGGAGAAACCTCTTACAAGTGTGATATTTGTTTTAAGCAGTTTGCTAGAGCAAGTGAGTTGAAAATACACTTGAGAGTGCACACTGGAGAAAAACCTTACAAGTGTGAAATTTGTTTTAAGCAATTTAGTGATGCAAGTAATTTGAAAAGACATTTGAGAATTCACGCAGGGGAAACCTCTTACAAGTGTGAAATTTGTTTTAAACAATTTAGCCTAGCAATTCAGTTGGAAAGGCATTTGAGAGTGCACACTGGCGAAAAACCTTATAAGTGTGAAATTTGTTTTAAGCGGTTTAGTCAATTAAGTGCTTTGAAAAGGCATTTGAGAGTGCACACTGGCGAAAGAACTTACAAGTGTGAAATTTGTTTTAAGCAATTAATTCGAGCAGATCATTTCAAGACACATTTAAGAATACACACTGGCGAAAAACCTTACAAGTGTGAGATTTGTTTTAAGCAATTTAATCGAGCAGGAAATTTGAAAATACATTTGAGAGTGCACACTGGAGATAAACTGTACAAGTGTGAAATTTGTTTTAAACAGTTTAGCCAATCAAATGACTTGAAAAAACATTTGAGGTGCACACTGTAGAAAAACCTCTCAAGTGTGATATTTGTTTTAAGCAGTTTGCTAGAGCAAGTGAGTTGAAAATACACTTAAGAGTGCACACTGGAGAAAAATCTTACATGTGTGAAATTTGTTTTAAGCAATTTAGTGATGCAAGTAATTTGAAAAGACATTTGAGAGTGCACGCAGGAGAAACCTCTTACAAGTGTTAAATTTGTTTTAAGCAATTTATTCGAACAGATCATTTGAAAACACATTTGAGAGTGCACACTGGAGATAAACGGTACAACTGTGAAAGGACCCCGCAGAAACCTTATGGGAAATGGCCCTCTGTCAAATGCTCTGAAATTTTGGATTCTGGTAGTCCTTGATGTGTAGAACAAAAGACTCAATCATAGTTCTAAGATATAAGTCTCTGAAGTTATAGGTACAGTGAGGACGTTTGAGTTGGAATAAATTCATTTTCTCGAGAGTGGGAGACTCTGGAGATAAATTACGAATCAGCTCGATTTATAATTTTTTGGCATATATATCACACTAGTGACGTCATCCATCTGGGCGTGATGACGCAATCGATGATTTTTTGAATAGGAATGGGGGTCGTGTGATAGCTCATTTGAAAGGTAATTCAATTCTCTATTCACTAATATAAACATTAATATAATTATTTATACAGGGTGGCCAAAATTTTTTTAATTAAATTAATTGAGACAAGAAGAATGTATATAATTTATTTAATTCAAAATACATTTTACTGCTGTCAGAAAACAGAAAAAAATGTTAATTTGTCAACCCCCTCTCCCTTCCACTTCCCCACCCCTTATATTTAAATGAGGAATAGGCGTCGTGTGATAGCTCATTTGAAAGGTAATTCAGTTCTCTCTTCACTTATATATATATATATATATATATATATATATATATATATATATATATATATATATATATATATATATATATATATATATATATATATTAACATAATTATTTATACAGGATGGCCAAAAATTCTTTTTAATTAAATTAATTGCGACAAAAAGAAGAATGTATATAATTTATTTAATTCGAAATACATTGTACTGCTGTCAGAAAACAGAAAAAAATGTCAATTTGAAAAATAAACATTGCTTTTCGATTAAATTAAATGTCCAAACTGCTAAGAGGCAGGTGGGTGGCAGCTTTAATATTGAATTTAAGCTAAAAACAATATTTATTTATCAAATAAACATTTTTTCTGTTTTATGACAGCAGTAAAGTGTATTTCGAATTAAATAAATTATATACATTCTTCTTTTTGTCTCAATTAATTTAATTAAAAAAAAATGGGCACCTTCTATAAATGATTATGTTAATGTTTATATTAGTGAATAGAGAATTAAATAACCTTTCAAATGAGCTATCACACGACCCCTATTCCTATTTAAAAAAATAATTTATTGCGCCCAGATGGATGACGTCACTAGTATGATATATATGCCAAAAAATTATTATTTAAAAATAAAAATTGACCTGATTCGTAATTTATCTCCAGAGTCGCCCATTCTCGAGAAAATGAATTTATTACAATTCAAACGTCCTCACTATACCTATAACTTCAGAGGCTTATATCTTAGAACTATGATTTTTTTGGAGCTACGCGCCCATGGAGTCTTTTGTTCTACACATCAAGGACTACCAGAATCCAAAATTTCACAGCATTTGACAGAGGGCCATTTCCCATAAGGTTTCTGCGGGGTCCTTTGTTTTAAGCGGTTTAGTCAATCAAGTGATTCGAAAAGACATTTGGGAGTGCACACTGGAGAAAAATTTTTAAGTGTGAAATTTGTTTTAAACAATTTAGCCTATCAATTCAGTTGGAAAGACATTTGAGAGTGCACACTGGCGAAAAACCTTATAAGTGTGAAATTTGTTTTAAGCAGTAAATTCGAGCAGATCATTTCAAAACACATTTAAGAATACACACTGGCGAAAGTGTGTATTCTTATATATAGTGTGAGATTTGTTTTAAGCAATTTAATCAAGCAGGAAATTTGAAAAAACATTTTAGAGTGCACACTGGCGAAAAAACGTACAACTGTGAAATTTGTTTTAAACGGTTTTCTCAATTGGGAAATATCAAACAACATATGCGCATGCATACTGAAGAAAAACATTACAAATGTGAAATTTGTATTAAGCAATTTAATGAAGCTAGTTCTCTGAAAAGACATTTGAGAGAGCACAGTGGAGAAAAATCATAGAAGTGTGTAAGGTATTTTAAATGTTCTCATAATGGAACGTTATATTTTGGATATGGTATCAGTGTAATAAAGCTGATGAATTGTACAACAAAATCAAATATAACTAAACAATATTGATCGTGATGTTATTTTAAAAAATTATTTCTTTTTAACCTTGTCAAATTTTTACGCCCCCTGAAATCTGCCGGACGGGACAGAGTCCCTCTTTGTCTCGCCCTAGTTACGGGCCTAGGTAACTAGTTAAGAATAATTAATAAAGAAAAACAATTTGCAATTCTTTCTGAGAAAGCCACAATTAAAAAAATATGTAATTCAAACAAATGATTTACAGTACAACCTGCCGGTTTACTGTAAAGAGGCCGAAATCATTAGACCAAAAAGCACTAGACCGAACAGTAGAAGACCGAAAAGCATTAGGTACATAATACAGAGTGCTCAAACAGGATTGTAATCTGAGCAAGGGTAACATTTACCCTTTCTCAGATTATCCCGTTCACCCTTTATCCAGGCTTAGGACTGGCAGCACAAAGTACTGGCGAGTTTAGAGGTTTTTTTTGTTTCTTTGTTTTTTGTTTATTTTTTGTTTTTATTTGTTTTTGGTTTATTTTTTATTTATTATGTACAATACTAAAAATTAAATACTAAAATTTGTTTACAGGTTGTATTATTTTTTCATATCAGACTGTACAGAGTAACAATTTACGCAGTCTATAGGGTGTCCCAAAAGTAGCGGAACGGTCGAATATTTCGCGAAATGAACATCGGATCGAAAAACTCCACCCCATGGTGGAGGGGGGTGGTAACTTTAAAATCTTAAATGGAAACTCCTTATTTTTTATTGCAGATTAAGATTCCCTACGTAAAAGTAAGCAACTTTTATTGGTGACATTTTTTTCGAATTGTGGATAGATGGCGCTATAATCGGTGAAAACGATTTATCGTGGTACCATTATAGAAACGGTCTAATATCTCGAGAAATACACTTTCAAATGAAAAACCAAAGAACACTTGTAATATTTTTCAAAAACCTATCGAAAGACACCAAACACGACCCCCACTCCACCCCCTGGAGATGGGGGTGGGGGTAACTTTAAAATCTTAAATAGGAACCCCCATTTTTTATTGCAATTTTGGATTCCTCATGAAAGAATAAGTAACATTTATTCAAAACATTTTTTAGAATTGTTGATAGATGGCGCTAATAAATTGCATTTTTCCGATTATAGCGCCATCTATCAACAATTCTAAAAAATGTTTCGAATAAATGTTACTTATTTTTTTATGAGAAATCCAAATCTGCAATAAAAATAGGGTTTCCCATTTAAGATTTTAAAGTTACCCCACCTCCAGGGTGTGGAGTGGGGGGTCGTGTTTGAGGTCGTTCGATAGGTTTTTAAAAAATTTTAAAAACATGTTTTTTTGGTTTTTCATTTGGAAGTGTATTTCTCGAGATATTAGACCGTTTCTGTAATTTATCTATGGCATGACGATAAATCGTTTTTACCGATTATAGCGCCATCTATCCACAATTCGAAAAAATGTCTCCAATAAAATTTGCTTACTTTTACGTAAGGAATCTAAATTTGCAATAAAAAATGAAGGTTTCCATTTAAGATTTCAAAGTTAATCCCCCACCATACCTCCAGGGGGTAGAGTGGGGCATCGTGTTTAGTGCCATTCGATAGATTTTTAAAAAATATTAAATACGTATTTTTCAGTTTTTCGATCCGAAGTTTATTTCGCGAAATATTCGACCATTCCGCTAATTTTGGGACACCTTGTATAAAATAATAGGTACAAAAAAAATACAATAAACAAAAGGACAGATATACAAAATGTTAGCATAATTTACTGCAATATTTTTTAATTTATGTACCATTTCGGTCTAATACTGTTCGGTAAAGTGCTTTTTGGTCTAATGATTTCGGTCTAATTGTCGTGTACCCAATCTGCCACATCCGGACCTCCCCATATCCGGACGGTTCTACCGTCCGCATCTACCGAGAAGTCCTGCTGTTGGACAACGCACCCTCTCATCCCGACCCAAAAGAACTAAAAGATGGCGAAATAAAGTGTCATTTTTGCCCCCAAATGTGACATCCCTCTGTCAGCTTATAGGTCAAGGTATTGAATCTATAAAACGTGTGTATCGACGAAATTTATTGACGGCGTTGATTACTGTAATGTAGGAAGGAGAAAACGTTTCAGACTGTAAAGGAAGTGGTCTTGATATCCGGATCTGTCTGTCGCCACATTGATCTGGATATGGCAAGTTTTACTGTATTATTGTAATAGCCAAATTGGAAAAAATAAAAATTATGTTATTGATAATTTTTTCATAACTTTATGTAAAATTTATGAGATATACAATGAGAAAACCACGTATCTAAAAGTGTAAGAAATCCAACGGTTTTCAAATGGGTTTGATATAGACTTACACATAAAACTTCCATTGAACCGAAATACATGATTGAATACAGGGTGGGACGAAAATGTCTTACATAGAAATAAAAATTACTGGTCGCCTATTGAGGTGAAATTGTCGTGTATTTGACACCGTTTTAATTGATAGATTTTTATAACTTACGTAAGTTTTAATTCCTACGAATTCTCCATTCGTTATCAATTTCTAGGAAATCGTTTTCGACTATTAAGTTTGGAAAATGGATTATTAAAAGGGTTATGGATTGTTTGTTGCCTATAAAAATAAATTTTAAGGTTTATCAGATTTTTATACCAGAGGAACCCGAAAAATCACTTGAAAAATCGAAAAATTAATGACCGCTATTTTTTAACTAGAATATCTGGGGAAAGTTAATCGAAAAGGCGTACGATCTCGTGTGTATTGAAATCTCTGCTTTCGTTTAAATGAACATTTAAGCAAAAAAAGCTACTTTCATCTATTTGAATATTTTGAAAAAACTAAGCATTGTAGATGAAAACGTCCAACAGACGACTTTCTTAAAAATACTTTTTAAAATAAGACTTTCTAAATAAAAAAAATTCATAACAAATAAGTTACTTATTGCAAATTAAACCCGAAAGTAAACATTTTGGTCAATTGTTTATAATTATTAAAATAAACAGTAAAAATATTTAAAACATTTCACAATATTATCTAGATTTTATGTAGTTACTATATGTGCTAAAGATTGACCCGATCGGTCGAGTGGTTTTTAAATAATTATATCTGTTTATCCCATTTAAGACAAAAAAAGGTCATTTTTCAAATTTCTGTACAGGTGCTTTGTCCATATTTAGAAGGGCATTTTTAATCTCATAAGTTCTCAAATTTTAATGTTTTCGCCCTAATAGCACAAGGACGTCCTTCATGGACTTTCAGGACGTCCGTTTTACTCCGAGGAACGTCCCTCAGACGTCCTATTTTGATCCAAATGTCGCGCTACCGTACGTCCGAGGGGACGTCCAGCGACGATATTTGGACGCTCATCGGACGTCCAAGAAATACGTTCGGTGGACTTCAAGAAAGAATGTATTTTGAGAAATAAAGAATAAAAATTTTTAAAGGAACTTTTATTACAAATTACATTTAATCACATTAGATATTACGTTATAATATATTAATTTCTTGATATTTATTTATTTATTAATGACAAACGGGACAAATAAACTTTCAAAATTATACATGAATGCAGCATTAAATAAATACATAATATACAATCGGTATCTATATAAAATTAGAAATAAAAATAAAATCAAAAGTGAATAACCATTTGGAATTTCGTTGCAACACGAAACTACAGCCGCATCATCATTCCAGTTCAATCAGAGTGCAGCAAGCACCTCTACCGGTTTCGAAACTTATTAGTCTCTCATCAGGAGGCACATATGCTGCTCTCTCTGACACAACTAGGACAAACCCCGGCGTGCAGTCACGGATTGCAACGAACGAAATGGCAGGGATGCCCTAGCGACAACTGCTATAAAAAACTAAGTTTTCAATCTAATAGCACATAAAACAACATCCAAAAATGTTATTCTACATCCTACCAAACTGAAAAACAATGGGAACCTTCTCTGGTAACACCTCCGAGGCTTCTATAATTTGCAAGCCATAACGGATGCTGAGACTAAGGAAGATGAGGGAATTTTACAATTTATAATTCACGTCCTATCTGCTCAACGCGGTAAAGTTCCAACGAGAAAAAAAATAAAATAAATGGATGTCTCAGAAGTCAAACGGACACATTCTCCCTAAAAATGAGTTATGAGATATAACACATATTATTATATACTCCGTCTAATATACTTACCGTTGCACGTCATAGCCCGTGCCATCACATGATACCAACACGAAATATTTAGGCGGTTGGTGTGTTCTTTTTTAGAATCATTTTGTCGAGTACACTGGAATTACAGCCACTAGACATATTTAATTTTATACTTATCGTGTTCCGGTCTTACAACTAATTTAATATCAAAGAACATCCCAATGGCGGGTGATAACCCCCAAAACCCACCCTGGTTACACCGTTGGGCTAACGGTAGGTTTCTTTATAGCTTATAATTAGAGTGTTTTATGTTTTTTCGGATTTCCCGAATACTAGGTTTTTTAACTTCTGATGTCAAATATAAATATCTTTTTTTTTTTCTTTATTAACCGTATCAACTACTAAGAGTTATTAGCGGGAGAACATAATATACAGTGAATTACATTTGAACAATACAATCAGGATTTGTGCAATTAATATTACAATTAAGTTAAAATTAATTTCGCAATATTGTGCTTTTTACTAACTAATAAACTAAAATACATAATATGTGACTTGTCCGTATCTTAATACTAGATATATAAAAAAAATTAAACTTCTTCACAGTTTGTTTAAAATGCCAATATCCTTTAGATAATTGAAAAGGTTTTTCGGATTACAATTATCTCATAAAACATCTTTTATAGTTACAGCTATTGAATGTTTGTTTCTTTCGTTAATAAATTTGGGACAATCTACCAAAATATGTGGTATGTACAGGGTGTCTCATAATGAATTTGAGGTTTTAAAAAACAAACATTCAAATCATCGTAGAACAATTTTAATACACTTGTTAGATACCTTAAAAATGCGGATTTATTGTTGAAACAAAACATCGTTTAAATGCTGGCCGTCTTCTTCATAGCAGGCTGTTAGCCTAGAGCTCAAGCTGCGGAAAACTCGCTGTCACATGTGAATGGGTATGTTACGTATAGCATTGGTAATGCAGTCTTTCAATTGTTGGATGGTTTCTGGTACTGGATCGGTGTAGACGATACTCTTTAGGTACTCCTATAGAAAAAATCTAAGGGGGTCAGGTCTGGGGATCGTGGAGGAAACGGAATATATCCATTCATGGAAATAACCGTGCCACGAAACAGTTCTGTAACTGCGTTGATCGACATTGCCGCAGTATGTGCCGTGGCACCATCTTGTTGAAATCATGGTGGTGTAGCGGGCGCTGCGCTGTTCACAGTAACCGTACGTCCTGCTCCACCTTCAAAAAAGTACGGCCCTATTTTGCCCAAGACGAACATGGCACACCATACGGTCACTTTTTTGGAGTGTAATTGTCGTTGATGCTATTGCCGCGGATTATCTTGGGACCAATATCTACACCGTCAGCTCCCTCCTACTCAGCGCAGGGCCGGTGCCAGAATAATTTCAAATCTTAAATCCATTATGAGACACCCTGTATATATTACAGTTGTTACAATGATCACATATAGGGTGATCTGATTTAGATGTAATATGACCATGAGTTAGTCTACTAACTGAGCCATGAGTTAGTGTCCTATACGCAAACGAATTATTTTAACAAACAATCGGTGGTCGATGTTTATCTCACACCATGAATGTGTTGTACGTTTAATAGTCTGTAGAAATGATTTTGATTGTTACCACTTATTTCCCCATTCAGTTAGCACTTTCTGTTTAACGAACGTTTTAAAATCGGTCACTGACACTGTATTCACTGTTGTTGAAGATGCACTGTGTATTACGTCACGAGCATAATGATCCGCTTTTTCGTTGCCTTCCAAACCAGTATGTGACAGAATCCAAAAGAAGCGAATTTGCTGTTGTGCCTGGTTTATAAGGTGTAATTGATGTTGTATTAGATGAACGATAGGATTACTGGTATAGAGCTGTTTTATTGAATGTAATGCACTGAGAGAATCGGTAATTATCAAAGTTTTTGAGATGTTAAGGTTATTTATATGAATTAATGCTTGTAGAATCGAAAACAGTTCTCCAGAGAGGATACTGCTAGTATACGATAGTTTAAATTGCAATATGGAATTTGGAGTGACAATGGTCGATCGTACACCATCACTGGATTTGGATGCATCTGTATAGATGTGATAATAATCGGAAAAACATGAAAGTTTGTTAAGTGACTCTTGGTTTATTATTTTGTGAGTAGTTTCAAACTTATTATATTTGGAGGAGTTAGGTCACATTGTACAGAGGGTATTGTCCATGATGGAAATTCAGCCGTAGTTGACTTATCGAAGAATTTTGGAAACTGAATACTATACGAGGATAGATACCTTCACCTTCGAATTCTCTCATAGAAGGGTGGATCTGTTCGAGTTTTTTTAATATAAATATCGTTAAAACGGTCACCAATTGTATTGTGAAGTGAAATTTCGTCGATTGAATGCTTGATGCTAACGATATATAATATATTCTCCTAAATTTCAAAGGTGGTTCACCAGTTAAACATTATAAACTTTCAACAGGGCTGGTACGAAAAGCTCCAGTGACTATTCTTAATCCTGTATTCTGTATGATTTCAAGCTGAGCAAGTAATGTCTTCTTGGCAGAAGCGTAAACTATTGAACCATAATCAATATTTGCTCGTATAAATGATTTGTAAATACAAATAAGGCTTTTAAAATCCCAAAGACTCCCAATTGTTGTTACATAGAGTTCGCAATAAATTCAGACCAGTTTGACAAATTTTCTTGATGTACATAATATGCATTTTCCAAGAAAGTTTTTTATCGAAAACATTCCTAAAAATTTTATATGGTCAACATATTCTAAGCTGTTTCCATATATTTGCAGATCTGGCTTTGTAGAATGTCGATTCTTTGAAAACAATATACATTTTGTTTTCGTCGTAGAAAATTTTACTCACACATGTTTTGACCAATTCCCAAGGTGGTTTAATGTACATTGTAGATATTTTTGTATCGAGCGAATATTGTTTCCTTTTGTATATACCTAATACTAAATCGTCAGCATATCATCTTGCTTTAACAAGTTTTGGTAGATTATCTAATATTTTCTTTATCGAAATCAAAAAAAGTGTTGGAACTGATGACAGATCCTTGCGTAGTACCATTTTCTTGATTCTTTGTACTTGATGTTATACCATTTACACGTACTTTAAATTTCCTATTATCTAAAAAATTGTAAATAAAATAAAGTATATTACCTTTCACTCCCCAGTGACTTAATGTGTTTAAAATATTGTAACAAAAACGAGCGTTCGGGTATTTATTTACGACTTTATTATTTATTTATACAAGTTTACTTTACAAACTTTAGCTTAAGACTAAACTCTATTTACAAATATGCCCGTATTTATACCCAGTTGGTATTCTGGAACAATCAACGCCCATCTCTAGCTATCAGCTTGTTCCGCCTACGGGACGTACGTTCGAGAAGTCTCTCCTCCTCTCCGTCGAGGCCTAGATCATTCGATTACGTCATTCTCGAGGTGTTTACTGTTATACGGTGGTCGGCCAAGATTTCTCTTTCGTTACACTGCTCCCCTCTTAAGATCTGAGCGTCCCGATCAGCAACTCTAGATGAAGGCCCAGGATGGCGGAATCTACAGGATTCTCCAGCTCTGCATACACCCCTAGAAAAGAAGTAGCAGTCTACTGTCTTTGAAGAGTATGACATCTTCGGGTTCATGCAACACACAGTAATTCGTACGCCAGTTTCTCTGAAGATCACTTCAAGCATGCTTCTCATAATCTTCCAATCCAGATTTTCTACTGCATGGCCTATTTTTGGTAAAGCCAAATCTTTGATGTCATAATTACACACGATTTTCTTCAAATTAGTTAGAGCACGCCATATGTTCTCGTAGCTTGGCGTGTCCGTATAAGACTTCCTGGTCACCATATACAGCAAAGATCGAGGACCATCTTCCAATCGCAGTACTCTTCCAATTTTAGGGTGTTGATGTCTTAACTCGTCCAGGCGGCCGAACTTTCTATTGAATACGGACGAGATTCCTTTAGTCATCTCGAGATCTTGGGCAACTAGTCCAGAAAGCCACTGCGCATCCGCTAGGAAAAATATTCTAATTCGGATTTTTTGCACAATCTTACTCAAAAAGGACTCCTTTTAACAAATCTGCATGTTGCCAGGACCAAAAGGTGGTCAAAAATTTTTTAAACGTTTTTTTTTTGTTTTTATCCTAAAATTATTTTTTTACATGTAAAAAAGTTTTTTTAGGTTTTTTGGATCATTCCAAATAGAAAAGGTCTTTAGTGACTTTTCTCTAAAAATGATAGTTTTTGACATATAAGCGATTAAAAATTGAAAAATTGCGAAATCGGCCATTTTTAACCCTCAAAAACTATGTGAAAAACTGAAAATTTGAATGTTGCCAAGGTAGGTAGATATTCTTTAAACATCGATTGATGAAATCACGAAGAGTTTTTTGCAATACAATATTCAAAACTCCTTTGTTTTTTAATTGCTAATCAAGTGTGCGCGACACTATTTTCCACCGACAGTATGGTGCAAATGAAAGGAATAAATTCGTTATTTCGTAAACTGGCGACTTTAAGGAAAAATCCTGAAACAGGTCGATTTTTATTTTTAAGTTACGAGATTGTGGCATATATGGTATACTAGTGACGTCATCCATCTGGACGTGATGACGTAATCGATGATTTTTTTAAATGAGAATAGGGGTCATGTGCTAGTTCATTTGAAAGGTTCTTCAATTCTCTATTCAGTAATAAAAACATTTACATAATTATTTATACAGGGTGTCCAAAAATTTTTTATTAAATTAAATTATTTGACAAAAAAAGAAGTAGAAGGACGCCCTGTATAAATAATTATGTAAATGTTTACATTACTGAATAGAGAATTGAAGAACCTTTCAAATGAGCTACCACACGACCCCTATTCTCATTTAAAAAAATCATCGATTACGTCATCACGCTCAGACGGATGACGTCACTAGTATACCATATATGCCACAATATTATAACTTAAAAATAAAAATCGACCTGTTTCGGGATTTTTCCTTAAAGGCCAGTTTACGAAATATCGAATTTATTCCTTTCATTTGCACCATACTGTCGGTGGAAAATAGTGTCGCGCACGCTTGATTAGCAATTAAAAAACAAAGGAGTTTTGAATATTGTATTGCAAAAAACTCTTCGGGATTTCATCAATCGATGTTTAAAGAATATCTACCTACCTTGGCAACATTCAAATTTTCAGTTTTTCACATAGTTTTTGAGGGTTAAAAATGGCCGATTTCGCAATTTTTCAATTTTTAATCGCTTATATGTCAAAAACTATCATTTTTAGAGAAAAGTCACTAAAGACCTTTTCTGTTTGGAATGATCCAAAAAATCTAAAAAAACTTTTTTCCATGCAAAAATAATAATTTTAGGAAAAAAACAAAAAAAAAACGTTTAAAAAATTTTTGACCACCTTTTGGTCCTGGCAACATGCAAATTTGTTAAAAGGAGTCCTTTTTGAGTAAGATTGTGCAAAAAATCCGAATTAGAATATTTTTCCTAGCGGATGCGCAGTGGCTTTCTGGACTAAACACAGTGGGCTAGAGAGACGTTTTCTGGAACACCAAACAGATCTTGCTGAACTTCTGTGGTCACGCCGAATCTAGCACTCTTTCTCGCTGCGTAATTTGACATAAATTGATTAGAATTTGGCTGTGCGGCGTCTTTCATCTCCTGTTGGAGGACTCGGGCTTCTTCTGTTTCATTTGAGCCAGCATATGGTGCAAGACGATTTATGTGAATAACTTTTGGTTTACCGTTTGGCAACTTCTTAATTCTGTATATTACGTCATTTATTTTCTTCTTAACTTCATACGGACCTTCCCATTGTCTTTGCAGTTTAGGACACAAGCCGCGACGACGTTGTGGATTATAAAGCCAGACAAGATCACCTACTTCGAAGCTTTCATTCTTGCATCGAGAATCATATTGATCTTTCATTCTGTCACTGGCTATCTGGATGTGTTGTCGGGCAAATTCATGAATGTTGTTCATTCGTAACTTCAGGCGGTCGACGTATTCTTCGCCTGCAACATGTTCCTCGGAAGGTCTGCAGCCAAACTCTAGGTCGCAGGGCAAACGAACTTCACGACCCAACATCAGGCAGGTTGGTGTTTGACCTGTAGTTTCATTTACGGCCGAGCGGTAGGCCATCAGGAATAAATGAATGTGTTGGTCCCAATCTCGATGATTTTCAGATACAACTTTGGACAAGTGTTTACCCATCGTTCGGTTCATCCTCTCGACCATCCCATCTGATTGAGGATGCAGGGGTGTTGTTCTGGTCTTATTGACACCAATCAATTTACAAACGTTTTGGAAAAGAGCTGACTCAAAGTTTCGCCCTTGGTCGGAGTGGATCTCCAAGGGAACACCAAATCGGCTGAAGAATTCTTTAACAAGTACCTCTGCAACGGTAGCAGCTTCTTGATTTGGTAATGCATAGGCCTCGGTCCATTTCGTAAAATAATCCATGGCTACCAGGATGTATTTATTTCCAGCATCAGTTTCTGGAAATGGACCTGCAATGTCGATTGCTACTCTTTCCATAGGACTGCCAACATTACACTATCTCATGGGTGCTCTCTTTTTACCAACTGGACCATTACCGGATGCACACAGTTCACATTTCTGGCACCATCTTCTTACATCATCTTTACAGTTCACCCAATAGAACCGTCCTCGAACCTTTTGCAGAGTCTTCGTAATACCAAAGTGTCCACCTGATGTACCGTCATGCAACTGACGCAATACTTCTGACACTTTACTTTTAGGTACAATCAACTGAAGCTTAGATTCTGTACCATCATCGTTCTCAAAGGTTCTGTACAAAAGATCATCTTTTAGTATCAGGCAATTCCATTGGCTCCAGTAGGCCTTGACTTCCGGACTACATGCACTAATGTTTTGCCAACTAGGTCTCTCACCTCGACGCATCCAATCCAATACTCTTTTTATACATGGATCATCTTCTTGGGCGTGTTGTAACTGTTGGGGCTGCCATTGTTCATTAACTACGGTGGTTCGTCTCACGGGGCAAAATCGTTCCTCTAATTTGGCACAGTGATTACAATTTGCACTGCATGGTCGTCTCGAAAGGGCATCAGCATTTGAATGAACTCTTCCGGCCCTATGTTCTATCTCGTAGTCATATTCTTGTAATCGTTCTAACCATCTTGCCATCTGGCCCTCTGCATTACGGAATTGTATGAGCCATTTTAGAGCAGCGTGATCTGTTCGAAGAAGGAACTTTCTGCCATACAAGTATTTATGGAAATGTTCGCAAGCCTTCACTACACCCAGCAGTTCTCTTCTGGTAACGCAATAGTTTCTTTCTGGTTTCGACAGGACTTTGCTGAAATAAGCGATGACTTTTTCCTGTCCATCCTGGATTTGGGAGAGAACAGCTCCTATGGCACTGTTGCTAGCATCGGTATCCAAAACAAATTTTCCTGCCTATACCGGGTAGCTTAATATCGGTGCACTGATCAGAGCTATTTGTAGTTGTTCGAAAGCTTTTTGGCACTCTTCACTCCATATATATTCTTTGCCCTCCTCCGTCAACTTTGTTAGGGGCTTGGAGATATTGGCAAATCCTTTGACAAATCGTCGGTAATATGTACATAGGCCAAGGAAACTTCTAATTTCATGTTTATCTTTTGGTACTGGCCAATCTTTAATTGCTTCAATCTTTTCAGGATCAGCTGTTATACCGTTACTCGATACAATATGTCCCAAGTACTTAACTTCTCATCGAAACATGTGACATTTCTTCGGACTTAACTTCAAGTTCGCTGCCCTCAATCGTTGAAAGACTTCTATTAAATTCTTGGCGTGTTCATCAAATGACTTTCCAACCACAATTACATCATCCAAGTAAACCAGGCATGTTTTCCATGTTAGACCTCTTAAAACTGCCTCCATTAATCTTTCAAATGTGGCAGGGGCATTACATAAACCAAACGGCATAGCCGTAAACTGCCAAAGCCCTGATCCTATCGAAAATGCGGTTTTCTCCCGATCGACTGGCTACATGTCTACTTGCCAATATCCACTTTTTAAATCGAGTGTGGAAAACCATCGAGAACCAGAGAGAGTATCCAATGTATCGTCTATTCGGGGCAAAGGATAACTATCTTTTTTTGTTACCGCATTGAGCTGGCGGTAGTCGATACAAAAACGCGTCGAACCATCTTTCTTCTTTACCAGAACTACTGGTGATGTCCATGGACTGTTCGATGGTTCAATTACCCCTTGTTTGTCCATATCCTTGATAATCTTGTCTGATTGGCTGAGCGTCTCCGGTATTTATTTTATGCGTTACTATGCTTGTTTTGCCCTTATCCTTCTTATCAATAGCAAAAACATCTTGGTACTCTATCAGCATAGACCTCACTTTTTCCGTTCGTTCATGGTCAAGATCTTGGCATCTTTCAATGATCATCTCGACAAGGTCTTTTGGATACTTTGACTTTGATGATTTCTCATTGGTATTCATAGAGCAAATGGAAGCCACGGTAACACACTGTCCGATCAAAGCTCCTCTACTTAACTTAATAGCAGTTTCCCTTACATTCATAACTCTTACAGGAATGACATCTCGAACTTTTACCAAAGTAAAAATGTATACCATTTTTATTCATTCAGTTGCGGTGCGAAACCAAAACTGTCTTAATTTTTACTCAGATCAGAGAGTGCAGCCAGCACTCTTATCGACGATTTCACCTCTTGTTAGAGGTTCATCAGAGACTGCATAGGCTGCTTTTCTCTGGCCCAGGTAAAAATTTTCGACACATCCATCTCCCACCGCAACTGACGAGATGGTAGTAGGTGCCTAGCGGCATCTGCTAAATAAAAGACTAAGTTTTTCAACCTAATAAAAATATTTGTAAATTAAATATTTTTAAAAGATTTTTAATTGAAAAACATTTGGCTTGCATATTGTAGAAGCCTTGGAGGTTGTCACCAGGAAATGGGCCAATAAAGTTTTTCAATTAAAAATCTTTTAAAAATATTTAATTTACAAATATTTTTATTAGGTTGAAAAACTTAGTCTTTTATTTAGCAGATGCCGCTAGGCACCTACTACCATCTCGTCAGTTGCGGTGGGAGATGGATGTGTCGAAAATTTTTACCTGGGCCAGAGAAAAGCAGCCTATGCAGTCTCTGATGAACCTCTAACAAGAGGTGAAATCGTCGATAAGAGTGCTGGCTGCACTCTCTGATCTGAGTAAAAATTAAGACAGTTTTGGTTTCGCACCGCAACTGAATGAATAAAAATGGTATACATTTTTATTTTTATATTAGTATTACTCCTATAGAGTAACTAGGTCCATTTTCCGTTGGAACTTTACCACGCTGCAGACGGGGGTTGTGAATTGCATAGTGTAGAATTCCTTCCCTTTAGTCTTCACTGCAGCATCCATTTGGCTTGCATATTGTAGAAGCCTTGGAGGTTGTCACCAGGAAATGGGCCAATAAAGTTTTTCAATTAAAAATCTTTTAAAAATATTTAATTTACAAATATTTTTATTAGGTTGAAAAACTTAGTCTTTTATTTAGCAGATGCCGCTAGGCACCTACTACCATCTCGTCAGTTGCGGTGGGAGATGTATGTGTCGAAAATTTTTACCTGGGCCAGAGAAAAGCAGCCTATGCAGTCTCTGATGAACCTCTAACAAGAGGTGAAATCGTCGATAAGAGTGCTGGCTGCACTCTCTGATCTGAGTAAAAATTAAGACAGTTTTGGTTTCGCACCGCAACTGAATGAATAAAAATGGTATACATTTTTATTTTTATATTAGTATTACTCCTATAGAGTAACTAGGTCCATTTTCCGTTGGAACTTTACCACGCTGCAGACGGGGGTTGTGAATTGCATAGTGTAGAATTCCTTCGCTTTAGTCTTCACTGCAGCATCCATTTGGCTTGCATATTGTAGAAGCCTTGGAGGTTGTCACCAGGAAATGGGCCAATAAAGTTTTTCAATTAAAAATCTTTTAAAAATATTTAATTTACAAATATTTTTATTAGGTTGAAAAACTTAGTCTTTTATTTAGCAGATGCCGCTAGGCACCTACTACCATCTCGTCAGTTGCGGTGGGAGATGGATGTGTCGAAAATTTTTACCTGGGCCAGAGAAAAGCAGCCTATGCAGTCTCTGATGAACCTCTAACAAGAGGTGAAATCGTCGATAAGAGTGCTGACTGCACTCTCTGATCTGAGTAAAAATTAAGACAGTTTTGGTTTCGCACCGCAACTGAATGAATAAAAATGGTATACATTTTTATTTTTATATTAGTATTACTCCTATAGAGTAACTAGGTCCATTTTCCGTTTTAACTTTACCACGCTGCAGACGGGGGTTGTGAATTGCATAGTGTAGAATTCCTTCCCTTTAGTCTTCACTGCAGCATCCATTTGGCTTGCATATTGTAGAAGCCTTGGAGGTTGTAACCAGGAAATGGGCCAATAAAGTTTTTCAATTAAAAATCTTTTAAAAATATTTAATTTACAAATATTTTTATTAGGTTGAAAAACTTAGTCTTTTATTTAGCAGATGCCGCTAGGCACCTACTACCATCTCGTCAGTTGCGGTGGGAGATGGATGTGTCGAAAATTTTTACCTGGGCCAGAGAAAAGCAGCCTATGCAGTCTCTGATGAACCTCTAACAAGAGGTGAAATCGTCGATAAGAGTGCTGGCTGCACTCTCTGATCTGAGTAAAAATTAAGACAGTTTTGGTTTCGCACCGCAACTGAATGAATAAAAATGGTATACATTTTTATTTTTATATTAGTATTACTCCTATAGAGTAACTAGGTCCATTTTCCGTTGGAACTTTACCACGCTGCAGACGGGGGTTGTGAATTGCATAGTGTAGAATTCCTTCCCTTTGTCTTCACTGCAGCATCCATTTGGCTTGCATATTGTAGAAGCCTTGGAGGTTGTCACCAGGAAATGGGCCAATAAAGTTTTTCAATTAAAAATCTTTTAAAAATATTTAATTTACAAATATTTTAGGTTGAAAAACTTAGTCTTTTCTTTTTTTTTTACCAAAGTTTTCGCCGTTAGGAACTCGACATTATCCACATCTTCGACCATCCTTAAACTTCCCTCTCGGCAGTGTCCATCAAGCATGGTCATCAGAACTTTCTCACTATTACCGGGTATGGTTACGTCGCTTGTAGTTAGTAAGCGGATGGCATCTTCTTTGTCGTCGTGATAGGGCAACTCTTCACCATTGATCCTGAGAACTCCATTTTGAACATCCAATATTGCCCCCACTTTTCTTAGTACGTCCATCCCCAATATAAACTCGTCGGAGATCTCGGCAATTAATACTTGATGTTCAACTGTGGTCTGGCCAATGGGTATTGACATATTAGCCTCGCCATATGTGTTAATTAGCTCACCAGTCGCTGTTCTAAGCTTTACTGTTGCAGGTGATAACTTATGGTGGCCTCGTACTACGTCTGGGCGTGCGATAGTTCTCGTTGCACCTGTATCCACCAAAAACGATCTACATCTATTATTGATACGACCTTCGATGTATAAGTTGTGGATTGCACCGGAGGACGTAAGGTTGACAGTTATTATGGGGGCTTTAGTTCTCGAGGTCGGCAGTTGCCCCTTGGTGTCGACCCGCTCTAGTTTTCCGACGGCTGTACGATCTTCTTGCAATTACGACGAATGTGGCCTACGTCGCCGCAATTCCAACATCTAGGGTCGCGTCTCTTTTTCATCTCGGTACGAACTACTCTCCGTATCATTTCCTCCAGAGGTTCATCGTTGTGTTCGTCACTTTCTTCAATGGTTCTTACTCTATGGCTTCGTGAACTTTGACTAGCCGTTTCGTGCTCCAATGCAATAGCAAGTGCTTCATCTAAAACTTTCGGTCTTGCTAGTCGTAAGGCTTTCTGTAGTTCACTCTCTTTCAACCCATTGATGAAGGTATCTACGGCAATTTTTTCTAAAATACTGTCTGGCGCCTCCGGATAAGCCAACCGCACCACACGAGCAACATCTGCTTCAAATTCTTGCAGATTCTCACTTTCTCGTTGACTTCTACTTCGCAGTTGTGCTTTGTATACTTGTTGTAGATGAGCATCTCCATAGCGTTTTTCTAGACGAGTGAACAAGGTCTGGTAACATTTTTCTTGACCCTTAGGAATTGACCTTAATATATCTGCAGCATCACCTCGTAAAGCAGCAGTCAAGGAAACAGCCTTTTCTTGTTCGGTCCAATGATTGGCGGTCGCAATAGCTTCAAATTGTTTAAGGTATATGGACCAAGAGGACTTTCCATAAAATGGTGGTAATTTGAATCTCATATTATGCGACATTTCTTCTCTCGGTAGTTCATCTTTCACTACAGGATCTAAAGCTACTGCATGAACTGACGGTTGCACTTTTGTATCGGTTATCATGCTCTCTAATTCTTTGATCTTCTCTTCTACGGCCAAAACTACTGCATTAACTGAAGGTAGGACTTTCGTATTGGTTACCATAGTCTCTAGTTGTTTGATCTTCTCTTCTAACATTTCTTTACTGTCGTCTACGCTTTTCTGTATCTTATCGAATGTTCTAGAAACTTCTTCAAATTTCTCGTCGTTCTGTCTACAAACGTCTTTAATTACTTGAGAAACACTTTCGGATTTTCTAGAAGTTTCATCGATCTTTTGAGAAACACTTTCGAATTTCTCGTTGTTCTGTCTACTAACTTCCTCAAGTTTTTCGTTGTTCTTTCTAGAAGTTTCATCGATCTTTTGAGAAATGGTTTCGAATTTCTCATTATTTATCTTAGAAGTATCATCGATCGTTTCAGAAACAGTTTTTAATTTCGATAAGATTGCTTGTTCTGCTGACTGGAAGTGGAACGTCTCTGGATCATCTCCGTTCTTCGTTAGGACTTCCTCGAGTCGTGCTTGTAGGACTATCTTGAGCCCACTGCTGTCCACATCCCGTTCCTCTAGCTGTTCACGGAGCTGTTTTACTGTAAGTTCTTGTAGCAACATCTTTGGTCGGCACACACGTACTTTCCAAAATGTCTTTTAAAAGTCTTTCCGAATACCGAACAATCAACGCACTTTAACTATTCCCGACGAATAAAGTCCAAAAGTCTTTTAAAGTCTTTCCGAATACCGAACAATTAACGCACTCCGGTCTTTTAAAGTCTCTCTGTAATTAACTTATTTATATCGCACTAAGTTTACCGAACACCGACACCAACTGTAACAAAAACGAGCGTTCGGGTATTTATTTACGACTTTATTATTTATTTATACAAGTTTACTTTACAAACTTTAGCTTAAGACTAAACTCTATTTACAAATATGCCCGTATTTATACCCAGTTGTTATTCTGGAACAATCAACGCCCATCTCTAGCTATCAGCTTGTTCCGCCTACGGGACGTACGTTCGAGAAGTCTCTCCTCCTCTCCGTCGAGGCCTAGATCATTCGATTACGTCATTCTCGAGGTGTTTACTGTTATACGGTGGTCGGCCAAGATTTCTCTTTCGTTACAATATCATACCTCCAAGCCATATCGAAAGCTTTATTTATGTCAACAAATACAGCAAGCCATTCCTGTTTAACGACGTTCTACACCTTCGTTCCGGGGTATGCCTCTCAGAGGAAAGGGGGGAAACTTATATGCAAGCGAAAGTTGGTAACAATGCATTTATAGCAGAATACTCAAATCATATGTTTCAGTATTGAATACTTTATAAAAATAAATTATAGTAAATTACGGAAATTACGGAATTAATTACAATAAATAAATTTAAAATAAATGGTACGGTAAACAGTCCTCATTTTTTAATATGTTATTCCTTACAAAAAAAACCTTTCATTTCAGCACAAATAATTAAAAATCGTAAATTTGGGTCAAAAGTTATTAACTTTTTAAGAATTCCCATAAGAGCCCATGTTAAAACTTAACTTTGACCCTTAATAGTAATTAAACGGCACGGTAAAACAATTTTTAAAAAATCAAGTCTTAGTTTTTTGAAGTAAACTATAACATACTAAAATTTCATGCAAATCTTTAATTCTTTGCCGAAGGTGTAGAACGTCGTTAATAGCGAAACTTTCATGTATTTCTGACTCTAAATCTATTAAATTATCCAAAGTTGACCTGTTTCTTCAAAATCCACTTTGTTCATTACTTATTAAAATTTTTGTCTGGAAACCACAACAACCTTTTATTTGCCATTTTTTATAATATTTTGCAGATTGTGTTGGTGAGGGAAATTGGTCGATATGATTCAGGGTCAGTTCGTGTTTTGTTTGCTTTCAATAAAGGTATTACTATCGTCTTTGCCCATTTCGATGGAAATTCATGGCTATTCCAAATTTTGTTGAAGAAGTC
Organism: Diabrotica virgifera virgifera; assembly: GCF_917563875.1. NCBI lineage: Eukaryota > Metazoa > Arthropoda > Insecta > Coleoptera > Chrysomelidae > Diabrotica > Diabrotica virgifera. The sequence continues at coordinate 175,788,543 of NC_065445.1, read as the reverse complement.
AAGGAGGTATAGTTTTGCGTTGTCTGGCAGATTTTGAAGAAAACTTACAGGAATGTCATCTGGTCCTGTTGCAGACTTTTTGGTAGTACGTAAGGAATTATTTAGTTCTTCTATTGTAAATGGTTTGTTAAGAGAGTTATCTTCCATGTCAATAAAATCAATTAATTTCTGTTCTGTATGTATCTTGATGTTTAAAAAGTTATTGGAGTGATTGTTGTTGCTACTGTTTATTTCAAATTGCTTCGCAAAAAGCTCTGCAATTTCAACGTCAGATGATAATAATATGTGCTTGCTTCCATACAAGAATGGGATTTTCTTATAACTATTGCATCCAGGTGCTTTTCTGACCTTTTCCCATACAGTACCTATAGACATAGAATTATTAATACTAGACAGAAATTCCTGCCAAGATTTTTTTCTACTTAATTTTGTAACATATCTAAATTGGGCTCGTGATCGATAGATTGATCTTTTGTAGTTTCTTCTAATGTTTGGTAATTTCGTTGGATATATGTTTTAAATGAATGTCAATCTGCTTTCTTCAAGTTCCATTTTGGAGTCGGAGATGTATTGCTCTTGTTGTCATTATAGAAATTTCAATACGATAATAGTCGCTACCATATAAATACGGTATTACATCCCATGAAAGCTTTGGTGATAATACAGGATCGCAAATTGATAAATCAATAGCTGATGAGGAACCCATGTCAATATTATTTCGGGTTGGTTGCCCATCGTTTAGGAAGTTTAAGTTTTTAGAAATTATCAAGTTTTCCAAGATTTTTCCTTCAGAGTTTGTTCCGAGAAATCCCCATATTGGATTGTGGCTATTAAAATCACCTACAATAATTATTCTCGGAGTTGGAATTTGATCCAATGAATCTGTAAGTTCTGTTATTGATTGATTTGGAGGAATATATATATTGCAAATACATATTTTTGGGGAAATAGAACTGTTTCCGTACTAACTATTTCTAGATAACTCTTAATTTTTAAAATTTTTGATTCGTAATTTTGGTTTATATACATAGTGACTCCTCCACTAGCTATATTTGCATCCCTCCAATTTTTATAGTAATATTTATATTTTTTTATATGGTAAGTATGCTGTTCTTTAAAGTTCGTCTCCTGTATATAATATATATATATATATATATATATATATATATATATATATATATATATATATATATATATATATATATATATATATATATATATATATGTCTTCATATCAAGGCGAGATCCGTTTGTATCATAAGCTATACAAGATGAGATCCGTTTTGCAAGGCGAGATCCGATTTTGGATCTCACCTTGTATTCACGTGTATATAGTGACATCTCGATGTAACAATGGTTAGGGTACAAGGAAATCGATTTTTGTCTGGACCTCATTTTGCACCCCTTTTGGTGAATTTTATATTGCAGTGGTTCCACTAAATCCGCTGTAGAGGGCAGCGCGCGCGATCCGTTGTGTATATGGTAAATATATATTTTGCAGACAACCCGAGATCCGGTAAATTTGGAAACATCGCAAATGAATTTCACGGTCAGCTCTCTCACTCGGCTTATGTCTAGCTTGAATAAGAATGTTTACATTATTTAAGGGCTCCGTCCACAAAGGCGATTGTCAAATATCTCGAGAACTAGACGGCATATCGAAAAAACTTTGGAATGCTTTTTGAATGGTTTTTCAAAATCTATATACTTATGCAATAGCAGGGTTCTTATTCTGCCTGCGAAAGCGGTGGGTGTAGCAACTTTGAATTTTCAACTGAAACACTTTATTTTTAATTAAATAGTTGAAATTTAGAATTAAAAATACACAACTTTTGTTTGAATCGATAATAGCTTCTTTAATCCAGTCGGAAGAGCTTCAAAATCGTCGTTTTGATGACATTTTTAGGGTTTAGGGGTACCTCAGGTAGTTAGCTTAAAACGTAAGAAATAAATTTGAATAGTTAATGTTTATTGATAAACAAAGCTCCAATTCTATTTTACTTCAACTCATTTTAAGGCTATTTCAATAAACTAATCGGTTCTTTTTTCAGTTTTTTGGTAAAACATTGTAACTTATAGACGAAAATTCTTAAAATCGGCTATTTTTCATTTAAATTGTCAATAAATAATTAAATTGAGAAAAAATTGGTCAGATTTACATAAATTTTGTTATTCCGTCCATATAGAAACTAAAACAATTGTTACGTAGTTACACTGAGTGTCATAAAAAACGTGTATTTTTACTCATTTCTTTGAGCTATTTCACGTAATATCGAGATATAAGTTGTATTTTTTACATAAGTTATATTAACGTTAAACTGATTTAATGTATAGTTTTATAAGCAACAATTAAGTATAGCGAAATTTATAAAACCTTGTTTAAATGGTTTTACATGCTCAATAATGCGGTTATCTTAAATTTTGTTTTGAATGTTTTTCTTCTTACTGGTAGACAAAAAATGGCAAAATGTGCATTTTTGACATCAAATTGTTGATAACCAACATAGTTACTACTAAAAATATTAAAAAAACTAACCGTCGGTATAACAGGTTGCCTGGACCTGGAAACCAGATGCAGAACAGTACCATAAATGTTTTAGACTTTTTAGCACTTTCTTTAAGTGAAATTTAAAATCATTTACCACCCATGTACACTCATTACGGAATCTGTTACAAGAATTTCAGCGATTTCAGCCATTTTTTCAAAATTTATTTGGATTTTCTCTAGTAATCCTTCCAAAAGACGATACATAAATGGTGAATACCTTTTACACCAACTTCAAGGAGGGTAATTTATACAGGTACATACCTGGAATTATTATATGGACCGTTCACTCTTGCTAGAGTATAGTTCGCTCAAATATGAGCTCTTTTAATCCATTTCACGCGGTAAATTAGTCCGCTTTTCCTTTAGGTCTTAGTTCATAGGTTGTGATGTTTTTTTGCCCTCTCTACTATCTTCTTTCACTCTCTCCGGTCCTGAATCTTTTCTCTCCAGTTTGCAATTTCCATCTTTGATATATCGTCTAGCAGTTGATCTTCCCATCTAATTTTTGGTCTTCCTCTTGGTCTATTTTTTACTGGTTTCCAGTTCATTATCTTCCTGATCAGTTCTTCTACCCCTCTTCTTTGTATGTGCCCAAACCATCTGAGGCTTTGTGCTTTAATGAATTTTACTATATCTTCTCCTTTATTTATATTTATTATTTCATGGTTCATCAGCTTTCAATATTCCCCTGTTTCTGTCTTTACTGGGCCATGTATCCTTATAATTTTTCTCTTAATTATTTTTAACTTTTCTTCGTCTTTTTTCGTAAGGCACATTACTTCTGCTCCATAGGCTATCACTGATCTGATTGCTGCTGTGTATATTTTTGATTTTGTTTTTTTTGCTCAGGTTTTTGTCCTTGAGTAGTTGGTGATATTTCCAATATACTCTATTACCTGCTTTAATTCTGTCGTTTATCTCTATACTCCTTCCGTTTTTGCCGTCCACCATCACCCCCAGGTATTTGAAGCAATCTACTCTCTGGAATGTATTTTCACCTATCTTTATTTCTGCTATTCTGTTTACATTGTCTCGTGTGCTTATAAGATATTTTGTTTTATTCTGATTGATTATTAGTCCTCTCGTCTTTGCTTCTCTTACAAGGGTTAAAAGTGCCTCTTCTAGTCTTTTTTTATCTCGTGCTACCAGTCCCAGTGCATCTGCATATCCTATGATCTGTGTTGAGCTTTGAATAATTGTCTTTTTCGGCCCTGTGTTCCTAATTACTCCTTCTAGAGCGATATTAAATAGTGTCGTTTGTCGTTGACAGACTGTCTCCTTGTCTTACTTCAAGTTCTATTTTGATGTCATTTGTATCGCCCTCATTTGTTTTAACTTTTGCTGTTGAGTCTTTTATTGTCATTCTAGTTAGTCTTATTAATTTTGCCGGTATCTCCATTTTTTTCATTTCTTTTAATAATTGTTGTCTGTATATGCTGTTGAAGGCCTGTTGGAAGTCGATGAATAGTATATGTAATTCTATGTCATGTTCATAGCTTTTTTCAATTGTTTGTGTCAGTACGTGTATTGCATCTATTGTTGATCTTCCTTTGATCTATTGTTATAAAACCCTGTTGATATGGTCCTATAATTTTTTCTGTGTATTGATTTAGTCGGTTTCTTATAATTGTGGTCAATATCTGATACGTTGTATTTAGTAGCATAATTGGTCTGTAGTTGCAGCACTTAGTTGGATCTTCTTTCTTAAAGATTGGTGCGATGTGTCCGTTTTTCCATTCTATGGGCATGCTTTCGTCCTTCCAAATTGTAACCATTAACTTGTGCATTCGCTTCGTGAGCTCCTCTCCGCCGTTGATGATCAGTTCGTTGTTGATTTCATCTGGCCCTGGCGTTTTGTTTACTTTTAGTTGTTTTAATACCTCCATGAATTGCTAATAAGTAGGTGCGACTTCCTCTTCATCTCTGTTATCTCTTATATCCTCATCCTCTGAATATGCCTTATTGTCGTTTTTGTATAGGTCCGTGAAATGTTTTTCCCAATCTTTTTTGTTTATTTTTGTGACAGATTTTTTGGTACTGTGTTGTTGTTTTATCTATTCGAACAATTTCTTGTTGTCTTTATTATTCGTTTCTAAGTCTTGCATTTGTTCAGAGATCCATGTGTTCTTCTTTCTTCTATAGAGTTTCAATGCTTCTTGTTTTTCTTTTCTATATTGGTCCAGTTGTTCCTGTTCGGCACTTTGTAGCCATTTGTTTCTTGCGAGGTGCTTCAGTTGACTTTTTTGGTGACATTCCTCATCAAACCATTCTTTCGATTCTTTGTTTTTTTGGAATCCTATTATTTGTTCTGCTGTCTCTATTATGCTGTTCTTTATGTTTTTCCATTCTCCTTCTATTTCTATGTGCTCGTACTGACCCAATTTCTGTGCCAGTTGTTCTGTATATTGTTGCTTTGTTTCTTGCGTTTTCAGATTGGCTATATTCCATTTCCTCCCTTTTCCTTCCTTATGATTATTTGCTTTGATTATTTTCATCTTAAGTTTTGCTATCAACAATATGTGGTCAGTGCCTCCATTTGCCCCTCTATATGACCTTACGTCTTGTACTATTTGTGTCCACTTTTTCGAAATTAGAGTATGATTTATTTGGTTTCCATCCATTCTTCCTGGTATCATCCATGTTATTTTGTTTTCTTTTTTATGTTTATGCCCAGTACTAACTATATATGTATTTGTTGCTGCTGCTAGGTTGCAGATTTCTCCTCCATTATCATTCGTAGTTTCATGAATGGTTTCTTTGCCAGCTACATTACGATTATAGTCCTCCTTTCCGATCTTTGCATTGAAATCACCCAATATTATTAATATGTCATTCCTCGGAATATTTTCACAGGTTTCTTCCAGGATGTCTTAGAATTCTGTTTTATCTTCTTGGTTTGCTTCTTCGGTGGGTGCATAGCAATTGACTATCGAGATGTGGGCTTGTTTATTTTCTTATGTAAGATATCCTTTCATTAACTGCTTTGAATTGTATCAGTTTTTCCCTCATTTTTTTGTTCACCATAAATGCCGTACCATTCGTTCCCTGTTTGTTTTCTCCCGAATAATACATGCTAAAGTTTTTCTTCTCAATTTTTCCTTCTTTCTTCCATCGTATTTCCTGTACGGCTAGGATTTCTAGTTGGTATTTTTTCATTTCAAGAGCTATTTCTTGCATCTTACCTGCTGCCAGCATGGTTCTAATATTCCAAGAGCCCATTCTAATGGGTTTTGTTCTTTTCTTCTTATTGAGATTCTTTCTTTATTTTGTGTGCGTTATTTTGTTTTCGTTAACCGTTTGCATTTCCGACTCTTTTTTTGCCATGTCAATATCATATTTCAGCCGCTGTTCTTCGTTTATTAGTTTTTTGAATTTTCTATCAGCTGTTCTCTCTCTTCGTCCCATATCTAGATTTTGCCATTCACTATTAATTTCTTGTAGCCGATTTTCGTTTGCTTACCTTTGCTTCTTTCGTCCTTTGCTAGTTTAGTTATTTCCTTTTGTATTTCTTTTTCTTTCGATGTCCAATCGTTGTTTATATAGATACGATCTTTATGCTGTTTTAGTTTACGTTTCTTGTTTAGGATTTCCATTTTATCCGTGAGGGCTTCTGTTTCTATTGCGCATACTGTTTCTCCTATTTTTTTTGCACTTCTTAGTTTTATTTGTATTTGCAACTCTTGGGCTCTGAAATTTTCCATTTCTTCTTTTAATTTCTTATAATCATTTGTTTCTACTTTCAACCCAGTCACGATCAAGCTTTTCTTTTTGCTAAATTTCTCCAGTTGCTCCATTCATTCATGTAGCTGTTTTACTTCTTTTTTTAGTTTTTGTTTCTCTGCTTTTACACCCATTAACTCTTTATTGGTTTGTTGTTATTCTTTCCTTATTTGTTTTATTTCCTGAAGCATTTCATCGTTTTTATTCATTAGCTCTTTCATTATTGTAATCATAACATTTTCCATGTCTTCCTTGTTTTCGTTGCCTGCTTTGCTTGGTGACCGTTTTTTAATTTTACTTCTATTAAAACAATCATCCAAGTTTTCTCTTTTGCGTTTCGTTTCATCATCGGTTTCACTTCCTGTGACATTTTTTCCATTTTCTAGGAGTGCAGCGCTAAATACCTGGAATACCGATATTAGATTATCAACAATACTTAAAAAATGAAAGTTACCAATTCACCGGTAGTTAATGCGTTATTTAAAAATTACCTGCGCACCAGAGTTGCCAGTTGGTCTGTAATTAGGATGGGGATTAAAATAGATACGAATTCACCGGGACCCGGAAATATGCACACCCTGATATTCTAGTTACGTAAGCTCGTCCGATTGGCGCATGACGTTAACAACAGAGTAAAGCATAGTCCCGTCTATGCGTTCGTAATACGAACGCGAATGAAATTTGAGAATAGTACAAATCAATGAATTATGACTAAAAGAAACTAAGTGATTTTTATAGTTTAGAGGGAAATAATTAAACTATTTACTTTTATTTAAATTGATTTTCAGTTATTTGTAAAGTTCCCAGTTTCTTGATTATATTGGTATCCGGAAAATAAAAATATTCATATAATCGATATCTACTAAAATTATTATATTTCGTTAGTTGGCAAAAATTGATTAGTGGCCTACACATTAGTAAATATAATTTTTACCAAGGGGAAGAAAAGCCCCAAAATAAAACCATAAATTTAATGGATTGATAAAAAAACAAAATTTTTTACTTTTTAAATAATGTATTTCATCAGATTTAAGTAAGAGGCTTGGAAAAGACAAAAATAAGTTTTACAGTTTTCATGCCATGCACTTTATTTAAATTTTGTGCATGTGAAATAGACGTACATACAGCAACTATGTAGCAGTTTTCATAATTTTTCTTTTACGCAATGTCAGGTTGTTAAGAGACTTGTTTAATTCTTTAATTCGGAAGTACATCCGAGACCTAAAAAATAACTTGTTCGCTTTGTTAGAACAGTCTACAGTTACACTTTTGGACATAAGGTTTTCTAGATAATTTTTAGTTACCAAAATGGAATCACCATTCATGTGGAAGGAAAAATTGTCTCCAGTTACTTAATATATGACAAGAGAGTGTCTGATGGTTTACATAAACCACACTTACTCAAATGATCAACCCACGTGTACGTTGAAACATCTTCGGATTGAATACTGGAGTCCTTCAATTTATGGCAGATATAACCAGCCAAATTCTCCAAACCATCATACTCGAGGTCACTAATGTTTTTTCATTCTAACTCTCATTGAAAACTTGAAAATCCACAACTGTTTCGTTGTTAGAATCCAGCCTTTGGATCAATTGTCCAGAAATTGGTAAATCTGGGATGTCGTCTGTTTAAACGTTCGAAAATTCGTTCCGTTGTCTCTCCTACCCGTATATAACTTTTATAAAATAAAATAAAGCTTTTTGTTAACACTTTAAAAAAATTTTAATGGGTTTTCCCCGAAAAGAGCTTCATTTTTTGGTGCTATGTATCACGTTAAAATATTTGATTTGGAATTTGAAGGATAAGATCGTCTTTTTATGAGCTACAAATTTACTTTTACTGGTTCTATAGACTAAGAATATACCATTTTTTCGTTTTTTTTATATGCTACATTTTTTCCAAGAATATTTTTTCGATATAATACTTACTTTTTGAGTATTTGCGAAAAACCGCCGAAAAACGTGTTTTTTTTTTGTTGAAAAGTAAATATTTTTAGTCGCAACTGACTCTAGTACCTAAGTTAAAAAAACTCTATAGAACAAAAGTTGCTTAAACTTAGTCAGATCTGTTTCCGGACTTATTTTAAACGTATATTTTTTCACCCTCCAAGTAAAAGCAATCAACGGCACAAATTCAACTTTGAAGTGGGGGATGGGTAGAATCTAAATCCAAATTTTCATGCAATTAGGAGTTGACCCTGAAAATTATGTGTGTTTCTTTTTATCTTTTAAATCATTTTACTTAAAATAATTTTTTAACTATCAAATAATAATTACATATTGAGTTATTTTATTTTTTAAACTTTAATAATATTTATAAAAAATTTTACTTTCTTGTAATGTATTTTTAAAACAAGCAATCATTTAAATAATTATTTTGTAACAATTTGTATTATTTAAGAATATAATAATTACATTTTGGTTTCGTAGTAAGTGTTTTTTAAGAATATTAATGTATAGTTTTAAAATATTGTATTGCAAATAATTATCATTATTAAATGGTTATTATTTGTCAAGTATTCTTTTTCTTTTTTCACACCCTTATGTATGTAATAAAACTAAGGGACTTTCTGAAAGGTCAATCGTAGACTTTAAAGACACAAAAGAAGCGATACTTAAAAGTTACGCCCATTATAGATCTTTATATCGTGGGAAATATACAATACAACACGAGCTCCAACCGCTCGACTAATACTCTTTAGAGCTGGCATCAGTGTGTGATCTCGCGTTGAACGGTAAATATCTAAAATTTCGTATATAAGTCCTCCCCTTTACTTTTCAGCGACGGATCTCGTTTCGCTGTAAATTTATCAGAAAAATTTAATTACAAAAATCTTTTCCCCTCTAAGTGTGCCATGATTAATATGTTAATTATAAAGATACTTATGAACAATATACTCCAATAATTAATTTACTATTGGTGGATCTCGGGTTGTCCTCGATTTAGTCGGATCTCGCCTTGATATGAAGACGTATATATATATATATATATATATATATATATATATATATGTGCTTTGATGGTAGGATTTCTGAACATAAGTGTTTAAACATTTCAAAGTGAGTATAAAACCCGTTTATATTCCACTGTAGTATGCAATCCATTTTTATTATTATTATTATATATTTTTATTCTTGTGAAGACTCTATAGAGCTATCAGAGTCCTCTAGAAATTGTTTTATGGCAGCTGGACTCAAGTCGAGTTGTTTCATTATTCTTTTTCGTATTCTAGTACCTGCTTTTTATGGCTCGATCGGTATAGTCGGATGCATTTTTGACAATGTTTTCAAGAAGTCGTCAATATCTTCGGTATATGTTTTCACTAGACTGACAAGGTCTTTATTCTCATATGCATTTTCGAAAAAGTCTACCATCTGCTCAAAGTAATACATTTTTTGCTGGCTCTAGTAATTGTTCTAATTCATTATAAGTTTTTGGTCTCTTGGTGGGATTTGTGTTCAAAACGGTAAAAGGCTGTGCGAATACTTCAGCGGGAGGTGTGTTTGCATCTGAAAAGTTTCGTTTAGCACTCCTAATATCGGTAAATGACCCTTTAGATTACAAGAAGTGCATTCTTGACTTTCATGTGACAAGAAAATACGATAATTTGTATTATCATGTGTGACAACTATTGAATCGGGAACGATGGTGCTGGATGGAGATATATACACTTGACGACGAAAACTTAGGATATGTTTGTATGCAGGATTAGAGAAACCTATTCGTAAGAAACCAATAGATGAAGCTAGTGTATAACCAAGTTGATTTAATTGATATTCGAGGAATTCGTGTGGGATAGACGGGCAGACATTTGATAGTAGTAGACGTTGACTGGGTATTATTAACGGACGAGTTTGAACCATTCATTGTGATTATTCCTCGATGTTGTTTCATGAATTCATCTACGATAGTTTTGCTGGATAATTATATGCAGATTCGGTTGCCGGATATTCTTGAACAGAATAAGATGTTCTTTGGATTGACATTATTTCCAATGGCTAAGAGGTATTGTTCTATTTTAATACCATTTAAGGAATTAAAAACAATAGCTTGTTCTTTCAAAGGAAGAGCGGTAGGTTGTTGTTGAGTGAGAGCAGTTGAATAGCTATAGGGTTTGTTGGTGTTATCGTTGTTGGTTGAAGTCATTATTATTTATAATATTGTTGATTCGAAAAAATTTTCATTTACAAATTTTTAAATGTTGTTCTGAAGCTATTTCCTTGTGGCATTTTTATGATTAATTATTTATATGGGAAATAAGCCACAATTAAAATGAAAAAAATAATTTTATTAACGTTTCGACGCCCAAATCGGGTGCCGTTGTCAAAATACAAAATATTACTAAATAAACAAAAATGTTGTTGCTAAGCAAAAAAATTCTTCTAATAATTTATTTAATCTGACTCATTTATATTGGCAATTTAGACATATATTATACATTTTAAAGTAGAAGACTTTAAAATGATATTGCCAATATTTATGAGTTGCGTTCCTGGGACGACTTACTGAAAGATAGTTCATTCGATTACATGAAATCAACCCCAACTCAAGAATATCCGTCACAAAAAAATTATAGCATGTGATCTGTCTTTAAAAAGACAACCAAATGCAACGACAGTAAAATTCTCGCGTTAGAGACTTCATAGTAAATCACAAGGGAAAACCAGGAAAAAACCTTGTGATACTATCCCGACATCGTAAGTATTTGGTCTTACATTTAATTTACTCTCAAAAAATAATACCAAATTCTGACTTGTAACATGTTTAAATTATAAATAATATTAATAATACTAGATATATAAGTAATACTAAAATATAAAATATGTACCAGCTCGATGTTATTGACTTACTAATCTTGGTATTTTCTTTCTGTTGACTTCCTCTTTCAGTATGGGCAACCACATCCTACTGCATTCTACCGAGGAATTTGCGACACAATTGGTTTCATTTAGCAGAATTAGAGCCGCTTCTTTGATTTTTCTCTTTTTACTATCTGATTCTTTCAGGACTATACTTGAATCTCTCCACTAAACTCTATGTTCATTATCCCATGCGTGTTGACATATTTGAGATCTATCAAATTCTCTATTTTTAATATAAGATTAATGTTCACTTATTCTAACGTCTAATGGTCTTGATGTCTCACCTAAATAAAATTGTTCGCATTCGCAAGGTATTTTATAAATGCAATTCTTTGTTCTTTCTTGATCATTGTTAGGTTTATAAAAGAAAGAACAAAGAATTGCATTTATAAAATACCTTGCGAATGCGAACAATTTTATTTAGGTGAGACATCAAGACCATTAGACGTTAGAATAAGTGAACATCAATCTTATATTAAAAATAGAGAATTCGATAGATCTCAAATATGTCAACACGCATGGGATAATGAACATAGAGTTCAGTGGAGAGATTCAAGTATAGTCCTGAAAGAATCAGATAGTAAAAAGAGAAAAATCAAAGAAGCGGCTCTAATTCTGCTAAATGAAACCAATTGTGTCGCAAATTCCTCGGTAGAATGCAGTAGGATGTGGTTGCCCATACTGAAAGAGGAAGTCAACAGAAAGAAAATACCAAGATTAGTAAGTCAATAACATCGAGCTGGTACATATTTTATATTTTAGTATTACTTATACAGGGTGTCCCGGAAAATAGTGCGTTCCTTTAAGGTATGGATAGAATACACAATTTAGAACAAAAAAGTCCTATACCATTTTTTTCTAAAGTTAACCGTTTTCAAAAAAAAGATTACATTGGTTTCCATATACCTGAATTTTAATCTTCAGAAAATTCAATAATCTGGCAACATGTTACGCACTGGTGAATAAGAACTCGTTTGTGTCTTACAGTATTTAAAATAATCCAACCTAATACTTACTATTTTTGTTTACTATAATTTTTTTAAAATGTAGTTGAAATATGGCATAATTTTAAACGAATTATACTTACATATTTTAAGATGAAAACACATGTTTTAACTGAACCACCACTTTTGCGAAAACATGAATTCATAGAGTAACATGCACTCATACGACGAGAAATTCCAGCAAAACATTTTGAAAGAATTTTAGTAGGTATTATGCCTCTCCATTTATTGATCTGCCATAAATAAACAACATAATATCATAATATTACTCATGAACACACGATCAAAAACATTTTCGGCGTTGACACTAAACAGGATTCTTCCAAATTTTCTGTTTACTAAACATGGGACTATTTACGATTAGATTTTTGTACTTCACAGAGTTGCCAGATTTGAATTTGCGTTCCAAAATGTTTTATAGTTTTTTGGTCAAACGGTTGAATTTAGAAAAAAATGTTATAAGAGTTTTTTGTTCTACATGGTGCCTTCTACCTATACCTTTAAGGAACGCACTATTTTCCGGGACACCCTGTATATCTAGTATTATTAATATTATTTATAATTTAAACATGTTACAAGTCAGAATTTGGTATTAGTTTTTGAGAGTAAATTAAATGTAAGACCAAATACTTACGATGTCGGGATAGTATCACAAGGTTTTTTCCTGGTTTTCCCTTGTGATTTACTATGAAGTCTCTAACGCGAGAATTTTACTGTCGTTGCATTTGGTTGTCTTTTTAAAGACAGATCACATGCTATAATTTTTTTGTGACGGATATTCTTGAGTTGGGGTTGATTTCATGTAATCGAATGAACTATCTTTCAGTAAGTCGTCCCAGGAACGCAACTCATAAATATTGGCAATATCATTTTAAAGTCTTCTACTTTAAAATGTATAATATATGTCTAAATTGCCAATATAAATGAGTCAGATTAAATAAATTATTAGAAGAATTTTTTTGCTTAGCAATAACATTTTTGTTTATTTAGTAATATTTTGTATTTTGACAACGGCACCCGATTTGGGCGTCGAAACGTTAATAAAATTATTTTTTTCATTTTAATTGTGGCTTATTTCCCATATAAATAATTAATCACAAATTTTTAAAGCCGGACCTGCTTTTATACAGGTTCGACTAATTGGTTAGGCCGATGCCACATTATGCGTTTTGACCGAATGCGGTGAGAACGCATCCGTTTCCAACGCAACCGGACCGACCTGTCACACTATGCGTTTAGTCTGGTGCAGTTTGTAAGCGCGTACCGATAATTCAAAATGCATCCGTTTCCAACGCAACCGGATCGATCTGTCACACTATGCGTTTTCACCGGATGCGGCGGAAACGCATCCGGTCAAAACGCATAATGTGGCATCGGCCTTAGGTGGTTTTGCTAATTAGCGAGGTTAGATACATACACTTTGTTTACTATTATTTTGATAAATCGAATTACAGAATATCATTAAGGAAAATGGTTTTCGTATCCTTACTTTTTCAGCATATGATGTATCACTTTTCACTAACACAATTGCTAACTTTGATTTAATAAATTGGGTTTTATTTGCGTTTGCAAAATATTGAAACTTTTAACGGAGCTGAATAACACGTGTGTTTATCAGACTGTTGCCAGGTTTGGCCTCCTCAAATATCTTTGCATCCTTATATAATAAAAGATCCAAATTTTTATAGTAGTTTTAGATAGTTCCTGGTAAAGTTTTATTAAAAAAATGTACCTACTTACAAAAACAAGTAAAATAAAATCTAAACTTTTTTTGGGGTTTTTTGTAAAAGTATTTAACCTTTTAACACTTTACAAAAATCTACGCTACTAAACTTAACAATAGATACTTAACTAAACAATATATCTAGATTCAAAATAAATAAAAAATTAGGTCTTTAAGTGCGTTGGTCACAGAGATATGTGACATAATGTTAACATTGTCGTTAAATGGGACTTCGGGTGCCCATGTTTTAAACAAAAACTGTTTTAAACCTAAACAAATGTTTAAACATGTTTTCTTTGTTTTTGCATTATTTTTCCCTTATTCTCAAATAGTGCAGCCGATATGTGAAACAATTGTGCATTTAATGATAGAAGTATATAATTTGGACCACATATACTGCACATATAAAGGTTCAAATTTAGATGGGAGGCCATCTCAGATTTTGCCTTATACAAAAATGGCAGGGATTCAAAATGGCGACTATACATATGTGACTAATAGCACGATAACTTTTGAACGAGACTTCAGATTTCAACCAAATTTGGTATATAGGTTCTTTTTTTGATGTATAAGATCGGGGTCTTGAACCAGAAGAATCGGTTTACCAGAAGTTGTGTTTTTGCGGGTTTTTTTTTAAAATATGCTGCTTTTTTTCAATTCTTTCACCCTGTATGTATAAATTTTTCAAAAAAGTTAATACCGCCATTGAAAAGAGCGTAAAAATATTTTTTAGGAAATATTTTTAACTTTTTAGTTATGTTAATTACCATTTAATAAATGCAAAACGTATCTTCACATGTACCTATATGCGGCAGATTCGTCCAAATATTATAAGAAATATTGTGCATTTAATGGTAGAAGCATATAATTTGGATCACATATACTACACATATAAAGGTTAAAATTTAGATACGAGGCCATCTCAGTTTTTGTTCCTTTTACAAAAATGGCGGGCATTCAAAATGGCGACTATACATTGTGACTAATAGCACGATAACTTTTGAACGAGACGTCAGATTTCAACCAAATTAGGTATATAGGTTGTTTTTTATGAGTAATATCGAGGTCTTGAACCGGAAGAATCGGTTTTCCAGAATTTGTGTTTTTACTGTTTTTTTATGTAAAAATATGTTGTTTCTTTTTCAATTCTTTCACCCTGTATATATAAATTTTTTAAAAAGGCAATACGGCCATTGAAAAGAGTGTAAATAAATTTTTTAGGAAATATTTTGAACTTTTTAGTTTTGTTAATTACCAATTAATAAATGCATAACGTATGCTCACATGTACCTAGGGGCGGCAGATTCATTTTTAATGCCCGCCATTTTTGTAAAAGACTAAATCTGAGATGGCCTCATATCTAAATTTGAATCTTTGTATGTGTAGTATGTGTGTTCCAAATTATATGCTTCTACCATTAAATGCACAATAATTCTTATATTATTATTTGCACGAATCTGCCGCACATAGGTACCTACATGTGAATATCTGTTATGCATTTATTAAATGATAATTAATATAACGAAAGAATTGAAAATATTTCCTAAAAAATATTTTTACGCTTTTTTCAACGCCGGTATTACTTTTTAAAAAATTAATATATACAGGGTGAAATAATTGAATAAAGAAACAACATATTTTTACATAAAAAAAAAAACAGTAAAAACACAAATTCTGGTAAACCAATTCTTCCGGTTCAACACCTCGATATTATTCATCAAAAAAAGAACATATATACCAAATTTTGTTGAAATCTGTTATCTCGTTCAAAAGTTATCGTGCTATTAGTAACATAGGTATAGCCGCCATTTTGAATGCCCGCCATAAGGAACAAAAACTGAGATGGCCTCGTATCTAAATTTAAACCTCTATATGTGTAGTATATGTGGTCCAAATTATATGCTTCTACCATTAAATGCACAATAATTCTTATAATATCTGCACGAATATGTCGAATATAGGTACATGTGAAGATACGTTTTGCATTTATTAAATGGTAATTAACATAGCTAAAAAGTTAAAAATATTTCCTAAAAAATATTTTTACGCTCTTTTTAATGGCCGTATTAACTTTTTGAAAAATTAATACATACAGGGTGAAAGAATTGAAAAAAATACAACATATTTTTACATAAAAACCAGGAAAAACACAACTTCTGGTAAACCTATTCTTCCGGTTCAAGACCTCGATCTTATACATCAAAAAAAGAACCTATATACCAAATTTGGTTGAAATCTGTGGTCTCGTTCAGAAGTTATCGTGGTATTAGTCACATATGTAGTCGCCATTTTGAATCCCTGCCATTTTTGTAAAAGGCAAAATCTGAGATGGCCTCCCATCTAAATTTGAACCTTTATATGTGTAGTACATGTGGTCCAAATTATATGCTTCTATCAGTAAATGCACAATTCTTATAATATTTGCACGAATCTTCCGCACTAAAATATTTGTATTATAGTGAGTTTGTATTTTAGGTTATCTGCAGCAAGGAGAAAATAAAATGGAAATTATGGAGACACTAATTGAACATTCATCTTACCAAAGCAATTATATGGGTCCACACGCTGAAGAAAAATCATTACATCAAAATAAGAAAGTTGCGACTGAACGAAGACCTTACAAGTGTGAAATTTGTTTTAAGCAGTTTACTATAGCAAGTCATTTGAAAAGACATTTGAGAGTGCACACTGGCGAAAAATGTTACAAGTGTGAAATTTGTTTTAAACAATTCAGTCATAACGCAACTTTGAAAAAGCATTTAAGGATACACACCGGAGAAAAGCCGTATAAGTGTGAAATTTGTTTTAAGCAGTTTACTCAAGCAGTTCATTTGGAAAGACATTTGAGAGTGCACACTGGAGAAAAACCTTATAAGTGTGAGATTTGTTTTAAGCAATTTAGTGAAGGAGGATCTTTGAAAACACATTTGAGACTGCACACCGGTGAAAAACCCTATAAGTGTGAAATTTGTTTTAAGCAATTTAATGAAGCAAGTACTTTGAAAACACATTTGAGAGCGCACACTGGCGAAAAACCGTACAAGTGTGAAGTTTGTTTTAAACAGTTTTCGCAACAAGGAGCTATCAAACAACATATGAGAATTCACACTGGAGAAAAACATTACAAGTGTGAAATTTGTTTTAAACAATTTAATAACGGAAGTTCTTTGAAAAGACACTTGCAAGTGCACACTGGGGAAAAACCTTACAAGTGTGAAATTTGTTTTAAGCAATTTACTAGAGCAGGTGATTTTAAAATACATTTCAGATTGCACACTGGAGAAAAACCCTATAAGTGTGAAATCTGTTTTGCGCAGTTTACTAGAGCAAGTAATTGGAAAATACATTTGAGAAGAGTTCACACTGGAGAAACCCCTTACAAGTGTGAAATTTGTTTTAAGCAATTTATTGAAGCAAGTAATTTGAAAGAACACTTAAGAGTGCACACTGGAGAAACCTCTCACAAGTGTAAAATTTGTCTTAAGCTGTTTTATAGAGCAAGTCAGTTAAAAACACATTTGAGAGTGCACACTGGCGAAAAACCGTACAAATGTGAAATTTGTTTTAAACAGTTTTCTCAACTGGGACATATCACACAACATATTAGAATTCACACTGGAGAAAAACATTACAAGTGTGAAATTTGTTTTAAGCAATTTAATCAAGCAGGTAATTTGAAAAAACATTTGAGAGTGCACACTGGCCAAAAACCGTACAAGTGTGAGATTTGTTTTAAACACTTTATCCAATCAAGTGATTTGAAAAGACATTTGAGAGTGCACACTGGATAAAAAAGCTTACAAGTGCGAAATTTGTGAAAATATAACTACACAATATTGATCGTAATAGTATTTTGAAATTATTTTTTTTTTATTTTCAAATTTTTCCGTCCACTGAAATCTGCCGATCGATAATTTTAGGAGAGACCCGGGCAAAAAGTACCACCCAACACTTTACTTGCATCTGCCAAACTTGTGAGAGCACACACTGGCGAAAAACCGTACAAGTGTGAAGTTTGTTTTAAACAGTTTTCGCAACAAGGAGCTATCAAACAACATATGAGAATTCACACTGGAGAAAAACATTACAAGTGTGAAATCTGTTCTGCGCAGTTTACTAGAGCAAGTAATTGGAAAATACATTTGAGAAGAGTTCACACTGGAGAAACCCCTTACAAGTGTGAAATTTGTTTTAAGCAATTT
Organism: Diabrotica virgifera virgifera; assembly: GCF_917563875.1. NCBI lineage: Eukaryota > Metazoa > Arthropoda > Insecta > Coleoptera > Chrysomelidae > Diabrotica > Diabrotica virgifera. The sequence continues at coordinate 175,770,480 of NC_065445.1, read as the reverse complement.
ATTGAAGCAAGTAATTTGAAAGAACACTTAAAAGTGCACACTGGAGAAAACCCTTACACGTGTGAAATTTGTTTTAAACTGTTTTCTAGTGCAAGTCGGTTGACAACACATTTGAGAGTGCACACTGGCGAAAAACCGTACAAGTGTGAAATTTGTTTTAAACAGTTTTCTCAACTGAGACATATCACACAACATATTAGAATTCACACTGGAGAAAAACATTACAAGTGTGAAACTTGTTTCAAGCAATTTAATCGAGCAGGTAATTTGAAAAAACATTTGAGAGTGCACATTGGCCAAAAACCGTACAAGTGTGAGATTTGTTTTAAACAGTTTATCCAATCAAGTGATTTTAAAGACATTTGAGAGTGCACACTGGATAAAAAGTGCGAAATTTGGGAAAATATAACTACACAATATTGATCATAATATTATTTTGAAATTATTTTTGTTTATTTTCAAATTTTTCCGTCCACTGAAATCTGCCGATCGATAATTTTAGGAGAGACCCGGGCAAAAAGTACCACCCAACACTTTACTTGCATCTGCCAAACTTGTGAGAGCACACACTGGCGAAAAACCGTACAAGTGTGAAGTTTGTTTTAAACAGTTTTCGCAACAAGGAGCTATCAAACAACATATGAGAATTCACACTGGAGAAAAACATTACAAGTGTGAAATTTGTTTTAAACAATTTAATAAAGGAAGCACTTTGAAAATTCACTTGCGAGTGCACACTGGGGAAAAACCTTACAAGTGTGAAATTTGTTTTAAGCAATTTACTAGAGCAGGTGATTTTAAAATACATTTGAGATTGCACACTGGAGAAAAACCCTATAAGTGTGAAATCTGTTTTAAGTAATTTATTGAAGCAAGTAATTTGAAAGAACACTTAAGAGTGCACACTGGAGAAAACCCTTACATGTGTGAAATTTGTTTTAAACAGTTTTCTCAACTGGTACATATCACACAACATATTAGAATTCACACTGGAGAAAAACATTACAAGTGTGAAATTTGTTTCAAGCAATTTAATCAAGCAGGTAATTTGAAAAAACATTTGAGAGTGCACACTGGCCAAAAACCTTACAAGTGTGAGATTTGTTTTAAACAGTTTATCCAATCAAGTGATTTTAAAAGACATTTGAGAGTGCACACTGGATAAAAAAAAACTTACAAGTGCGAAATTTGTGAAAATATAACTACACAATATTGATCATAATATTATTTTGAAATTATTTTTTTTATTTTCAAATTTTTCCGTCCACTGAAATCTGCCGATCGATAATTTTAGGAGAGACCCGGGCAAAAAGTGTCACCCAACACTTTACTTGCATCTGCCAAACTTAATAAGAAATGAAAATACCTTATTATGTCTTAACCTTCATGTATTAACATCATTAATACTTTTGAAAGAAAAATGTTAAGGAGGATACTGGGACCCATTTGCGACAATGGTATATGGAGAATAAGGTTCAACCACGAATTATACTAATATTACAGAGAACCCTCTATAGCAAATTACGCATAAATACAAGGATTGCGCTGGGCAGGTCACCTTATAAGAATGGATAACGACAGAACACCTAGTAGAATGCTTAGCAGAACTGTGGTGGGACGTCGGCCAGTAGGAAGACCAAGGAAGAGGTGGACAGCCGAAGTGAGAACCGATGCTAGAGAGATATTGAGAGTGAACCACTGAAGGAGAGCAGCAGAAACAGAGATACTTGAAGGCGGATGCTAGGGGGGGGCAGGGCTCGACTTGGGCTGTGGCGCCATAGTGCTGTTTCACATTATAAGAATTTAAACGTACGAGGGTTAGAACGCACGGCGACATTCCAATGGTGGCGCATGTAATCATATGGAGCCTTTCTCACTAGAAGGTGGTTGGAACGTTCGGTGAAGTCGCCGTATTTATGCCGTCCCTCGCTTACAACAACAGACGGCAGCCGTGCCGTCTTTACGCACCCAGTAGCATAGGGGACTTGATGCATCCTTTCATATGATACTGTCGTTCAGTCGCACGAAGTTAGTTTCTTTGGTTGTTTGGTAGAACATTTTCATTACCACTTTGTGGCTGTTTAAAGTAGGTATATATATTTTATATTATTATGTCTCAGATTGATAGTGTATTAATAACATTAATTGAAGCGAGACCTGTTCATTGGGACAAAACAATAGAAATGTATAAAGATACTTGACGAGAAATGCTTGGAATGGTGTATGCAGTGCACGAATTAATTTGAGTTAATTAATTTGACGAATTAAGTGATAAAGAAAAAACACATTTTATAAGTACAGCAGAATTAATTATGTTACTGATAACAACAGTAATTAAAACTGCTATTATAATAGTATAACAGTATATTATAATAAACTTTATTTTACATAGTTGCAATTAACGTTGAGTATAGAGGGTGTTCCATCAATATGTGTGAATATAAAAATATATAAGTCGTATCTTTTTGTGTTAATAGAATGGACCCAATGAATTAGGTTCCTCTTATTTCTCTTTTCTTCGACGATAAAGTAAACACAACACTATAATTTGATTTCGCTCCATATAAAATATACCTTTTATTCTACGAAATGATATTTAGTTTTATTGGGCAAACAACTCGGTGAAAACTGGAGTAGGGCGGCGGTCACGTCTTGTGTGAAATTATCTAAAAACAACATTTAAAACAAGGGGAACAACATTTAAAAATAAATGGATGACAGAGGGTCTTTTAAATTCTGTACATGAAAAACATATATTGTAATGTTGTTCTGAAGCTGTTTCCTTGTGGAATTTTTATATTAAACTAGTCTAAATGGGTAACGAGCCACAATTTAAATAAAAAAAAAATAATTTTATTAACGTTTCGACGCCCAAATAGGATGTCGAAACGTTAATAAAATCATTTTTTTTAGTTCAATTATGGCTTATTTCCCATTTAGAATAGTTTATTACATAGATTGTATGAGCTAATCCAAGATCCCACAAATAAGAACAATGATTATAAAAACAAATTAAGGCTTTTAATTAAAAACATAATAAATAATAACTGACAAAATAGAAATTGCAAATGAATTAAATACGCATTACAGTACATTCGGACAAAAAATACCCATTTGTAATGATACATCGTAATGATACATATCCGACATCGTATCATGTACCTACCTCAGCCACAATGTGTACCTAAATAAAAATAATATACCAAACAACATAGCAAAATATCTTCGTGCGACTCAATTCTTATTGTGTGAAAAGGATAGGTGTGTCAAAACTATCGCACGAGAAAACCCTCACACGTTCAAAATTCTTATAATGTGAAACAGCACATAGGAGAGAAAGAGAAATCTGCCGCTCGGGACACACTTTGCCCCGCCCTAGTTCCTAGCCTGGGTAACTATTGCCTTACTACTGGTACTACCGGTACTCTCCAAAATTATTGAGAGCCTCATTAAAAAACTCGACTTATGACCTTTCTCGTTGATAACAACATTTTATCGCAAAATCAGTTCGGCTTTTTAACTAATAAATGTACCACTTATGCCATGTTTTCTGTGCTACATGAGATTTAACAAGCACTAAACAATAATCTTTTTACTGCCACTGTTTTCTGTGACTATGCCAAAACTTTTGATTGTGTAAATCACGATATTTTGATAAAAAAACTCAATTTCTACGAAATTCGAGGTATTTCTTTGAATTGGTTCCAATCCTACTTGGATAATAGGAAACAACTGGTTAGAACAAATGATACGGACTCGTCTGAAAGATATTATATGTGGTGTACCACAAGGTTCAATATTGGGTTCTCTACTTTTCCTTATCTTTATAAATGACATCACTTATTTAAAAATGGATGGAAAAATTTTCTTTTTGCTGATGATACCAGTATCACTTGGAGCAACTCAACTATTGCAACTCTTGGACGTGGATAAGACAGTAGCATTATCCTATAAAGGAGCTCTTCAACCTTTGCCTCTTAATAACAGCTAGATCAGTACCGTTGATTGTGTAAAATTTCTCGGTATTTTTTAGACAGCAACCTCAAATGATCCCTTCATATTGATCCGTTAAGTAAGAAACTCGCCTCATCTTGCTATGCAATAAGATCTGTTTCAAGGGAAATAAATTTAGCATCTTCTAAAATAACATATTTTTCGTTGTTCGAGTCTCATCTTCGATATAGTCTTCCTTTTTGGAGCTCTAGTACAGCTGCTCAATCTGATATTATCTTTAAATTGCACAAAAGAACAATAAGATATGTTTGGCCTCAGAAGAACTACACATTGCAGAAGTTACTTCAGAGGTAACATCACGGAATTTTAACACTTCCATCTTTATATATTCTAGAAACGGTTTGTTTAATTCGTTAAACACCTTCTTGTCTTTCCAGCAAGGCCTAATCATCTCTACTCCACCAGAAATTCAACCTTTGATATTTATTTACCGATCCCGTCCACTGAGTTAGTAAAGAAATCTATATTATATTCGGCAAAGAAACTATACAACCATCTCCCATTACAACTTAAATCTGCAACATCTTTCCCAAAGTTCCGTAAAATGACAAAAGCCTATCTATCTAAAAGACCATATTATTCAATAGAAGAATGGCTTAATGGAATAACTAAGAAAATTGGGTTTCATATGCAGCAGCTTAAACTTATCAGTTCCTAATGTTGTTTTTATTTGTTGATGTTCAATTTGCAATTTATATAAATTCTGCAATATATTGTTGTTTTTGCTTTACTTTAATACTCTTATATACTTATATTGACGATTTATCTAATTCTAGTAAAATGAATTTGTTACTGATATTTTTTGACTGTATGTAAGCTTTGTCCATAAAATTGTAAAATTTTCAGTGACAATAAAGCATATTTTCATATATCTATCTAGTTAAGAATAATTGAGCCCCTCAAAGGAAAAGTGGTATAACTCACAAATGTTTGTTGGTGAAATGGTATTCTTCTAACTACAAAAGAACAACTAAATTCAATCATTGCCATTCGGCATCTCATGTAAATTACAACAAATTGTTGTCAAGAATCGGTCACAACTGCTCAGTAAGTATTACTGAGATTTTTAGTGTGTTAACATGCAAAATCTTTCATTTGCCAAAAGTTTTATGCAATTGAGTATACTAATTTTTGTCCTCTGTTTGGCTCAATTAATAAAGAAAAATAATTTGCAATTATTTCTGAGAAAGCAACAATTAAAATAAAAAAAAAATTGTTTAATTCAAACAAATGATGCCAAATAGCCAAATTAAATAAAATAAAAAGTTGTGTTATTGATATATTTTTTATAATTACAGAAGTTTTAATTCCTACCAATTCTCCATTCGAGGAAATCGTTTTCGGCTATTAAGTTCGGAAAATTTATTATTAAAAGGGCTATAGATTTTTTTGTTGTCTCCAAAAATAAATTTTAAGATTTATCAGATTTTTATCCCACAGGAAACAAATCCGGCGAAAAAGCACTTGAAAAAATCGAAAAATTACTGACCGCTACTTTTTAACTGGAATATATGGGGAAAGTCAATAGAAAAGGCGTACCGTCTCGTGTGTATCGAAATCTCTGCTTAAATTAACATTTAAGCAAACAATGCCACTTTCATTAATTTGAATATATTGAAAAAACTAAGCGTTATAGATGAAATTGTTAAAAAAAATCGACCCGGGCAAAAATGATTTCAGAATTTTATATCATTCTAAACATAAAAGGTCTTTTGTAATTTTTCTTTTTAAGTTGATTGTTTTCGAGATATATACAGTTTAAAACTGAAAAAAGAACGAAAGATGACGATCAAAGTTCAAAAACATAAGTAAAAAATATAATTTTTGAAATTACGAAGTGCCTTAATTTAAGTTCAAACCTTATTCTATCAGTTCTTAATAAGTATTTTGGACTTCTTTCATTTTGAAACATGTTCTATATAGTTGTTAATACCCGTCTTCCCATAAGAAAACTTTCTCATTAACAATTAAAAAAATATATTTTAGAATAAAACATTGATAAAATTTTTATCGGAACCTGATAGAAGATGGTTTTATACTTGAATTTATGATTCAAAAAATCTAAAATAATATCTGCCCGGGTCGAATTTTTTTTAAATATACATATTAAGCCGGACTCAAACGACTCGTGTACTTGGCGAATAATCGTCACTTGCGTATACTTTCCATGTCGTCTGAGTGGGTTACTCGTACAATTGTTTGTCGTTCGTCTTCCAACTGTTGTCGGTAAAAATTACCCGAGTCAAAGGGATCACGATTATTCGCACACTTGCGAAGTAGTCCATGTGGTGAGACCGCTCCCGTCTGTAAAAATTTCTGATTCGGTTTCTTTGTGGATTCCTAATCAAAAATGTCCCCTTTAAACAAATCTGAAGGGTGCCAGGCGGAATTGTTGGGCAGAAATTGTTTAAACAATTTTTTTAAACACACAAAAGATCACGTTTTCTTGTCCTGGAACATATATTTTTAGGTTTTTTGGTTCATTCTAAACAAGAAAGGTATCTTGTAATTTTTCTTAAAAATTGATAGTTTTCGAGTTATAGGCGATTTAAAAGCTGAAAAATGCGAAAATACGCATTTTCGAGGCTTAAAAACTCATATTTCCAGTAATATTTTTGAGGTTGCCAGATACTTAAATTGAAGATTAAGCATTCAGCTTCAAGATTCTGAAGATTGATCGCGTCTAACCTTAATGTATACCGTTGTTTTTTAATTGTTAAATATTCGTGTTTATCCGGTTTTTTTGCCGGTGAAAAATCTCCAATTTTCTTACGAAAGATATTTTTTCTAGATTCTTTGGGATATTCTAAATAAAATAAGTTTCTTGACATTTTTCTCAAAAGTTAACAGTTTTAAAGTTATAAGCGATGTAATATCCGAAAATGCGTTTTTTTGTCATTTTTCGGATTTTAAATCGCTTATAACTTTAAAACTGTTAACTTTTGAGAAAAATGTCAAGAAACTTATTTTATTTAGAATATCCCAAAGAATCTAGAAAAAATATCTTTCGTAGGAAAATTGGAGATTTTTGAAACAGAACGCGCCGCACCGGCAAAAAAATCGGATCGACATGCCTATTTAACAATTAAAAAACAACGGTTTAAATTAAAGCTAGACGCGATCACTCTTCAGAATTTTGAAGCTGAATGTTTAAACTTCAATTTAAATATCTGGTAACCTCAAAAATGCCTAATTAAATATGAGTTTTTAGGCCTCGAAAATGCGTATTTTCGCATTTTTCAGAGTTTAAATCGCCTATAACTCGAAAACTATTAATTTTTGAGAAAATTTACAAGATACCTTTGTTGTTTAGAATGACCCACAAAACTTAAAAATATATGTTCCGGAGCAAAAAAACGTGATCTTTTGTATTTTTTTAAAAAAATTGTTTAAACAATTACTGCCCAAAAATTCCGCCCGGTACCCTTTAGATTTGTTTAAATGTATAAATGTATAAATAATTGGCATTTACTGCGACTATTCATTTAGACCAGTGCATTTAGCACTAAAAACACCGGAATAAATCGATTTTTAAATACACCATCTAGAGACTTGCTAGTTTTGCATTGTGTTGAGGATGATGTCAGGAAAAAAGTCTACAATAGAAAAATGGGTGGAAATGACTAATTAATAATTGCTTTTTAAAGTTCTTAACATTCATTAAAAAGTGCATAAACATGTCAAAATAAGCATATTAAGGGCCAAGTTTTGTTACTCGCGGGGTTTTTGAGGTCGTTGAACATGACTACTGAGGTACGTTGAACATGAGGTCACTGCTAGGGCACGTCATCTGGAGGTTCGAGGGCTAACGGCCCTAAATTAATGCAATCTGGTGCCCAGTGTCACTGCTGTAGCACGTCATCTTCTGGAGTTTCGAGGGATTTTGGTACTAAATTAATGCAAACGGCTTATACGAGGTTTTGGTGTATTCGGAACACGATGATTACTCCATCAGAACCGATCCATGGAGCACCTTGTGCCCGTGGTCACTTCCAAGGCACGTCAGCTCAGCTACCCCAAAAACTCCCGAGTACCTAATCTGTTTCATAGGCGTAACCGGGATAATCCTAAGGGGGATTACAACTACTGGAAGGCCTCGGAGGGGTGTGGTGTTAAGCGTATAGAGCTCAAAGTACATCCCAATGGAGGGGGTTAAACCCCTGGTTATGCCTATGATCTGTTTGCATAAGTTTAGTGCAGAAAACCCTCTAAACTCTAGATCAGCGGTTCTCAATCTGTGGTACATGTACCACTGGTGGTACATATCATTATTTGCGGTGGTACACAAAACACACAAAAACTTAAAATAGTAGTACATAGTAAGTCTTGATTATACAATCTAAAAATATAGAAATATAATAAAAGAAACTTTAGATGGTACATGACTCAAAAAGATTGAGAACCGCTGCTCTAGATGACGTGCCTTAGCAGTAAACCTGGACACCCAGGTGCCCCGATGGTCAGTTCTGATGGCGTATTTGTCCTCAGCAGTGCCGGTTTATCCACTGGGCGCTTGGGGCGGGCGCCCAGGGGCCCTTTCCTTTTGATTATAAAAAATAAAGTCGCTAAATAATTTACATATTCTCCGAAAAAAAATCTCATACACAGATACGCCAATACACTGCAAACGCCTTTTTTCTATTGTTACATCTCTTAACGCCTATAGGTACACAATGCCGTAGCCTAGCCCCAGAGGGGCCCCGTGTCAGTGTTTGTGGTGGGGCCCTTTTCCAAAAACTACACAAAGTTGTCAGATTTCGCCATGTCATTGATTAAAAACTACCCAGGTAGTGGGTAAAAAGTGTGTAATTTATTAATCAATAGTCATGTCTCGAATTGTATCCAAAATAATCGCACAAACGGAGTTTTTTGTAGTTTCTAATAATTTCATTTTGAATTGTGGGTCTTAAATAATAATTTATCTTACTTTTCGGCTTTAAAATAAGTTCTTTTAAAATAGGAATAAAATAAGTCCTTTTAAAATAGTTCAACGAAACACAAAAATAGATATACCTACTTACATAAATCTAATTTATAGATAAAGAATATATTATTCTCGAAAATGCCAATACCCAAACAATAGCTACACACTTTTTCAAACATTCAAAAGTAAAGCGAATACAAAAATTGCAATTTGGCATTATACAGTGGCCTCTAAGGCTAGCACTCCACTTGCGATTTGTAGTCGCAGCGACAAAAAAATCGCTGTCGCACAAAATCTAGAGTCTAGAAAATTAGTCGCTGTTTTCAGAATCGCGAATTGAATGTTACAAGGATGTAACATCAGCTTTTGATGTTTTTTTAATCTAGAGATAGGAGAAGTTAAGACGTCAATTAATACTTTATGCGAGAAACATAAAAACGATGTTAATGAAACCAAAGAGAACTTGCATAATGAAATTACCCATTTTGTAACGTTATGCTAAAATTTGAATAAACATCATACAATTTATTTGATTCTTTCAGGATGTAAAAGCAACTTTTCCCAGTATTTTGACTTTACTGCAAATTTATTTGACGATACCAATTTCTAATACGTGAGGCGAGCGGTCTTTTTTCGGCTTTAAAAATAATAAAAACCTATTTAACCTTGCGATGACCAACCTTTTTTTGTTACACGGATGACCAACGGGGGTAAAAAATGACTACAAGTCAAAAATGACAATTGATAAAAAAATTAAGTTGTTTTAAAAAATAAAATAATGTATTCGTAATTTTAGTATTATTAGTATTGTATCAATAAATAATAAATAAACATTAGTAAAACATATTTTAATCACAACTGAACCAAAACAGGAATCATCATTCTGAACATAGAACTAAAGAAATTTTAAAATATAGGTACACTAATTTACGTCGCCACAGGTTTAACAAACAACTTTTTTTCACTATTGAAATGTTTCTTACTAACAATTCAACATAATAGACGGTATTTACTTAATATAATATTATAACATGGAAGGCCAAGGGAGTTCGTCTTTGACCCCAAATTCAGAAAAAAAAATTTCGTAAAATATAGGGAATTTTTTTAATACAAAATAAGAGGGTGTATATCTAGAATGATATTAAAGTTAAATAAAAAAATAATGAGCTTAAAATTGAAAATATTTCTGAATTTATTAAATAAAAACATACGTTGTGGTCCAAATTTACCCCCTTGGTCATCCGAAGGTTAAGGTCAAATTTGGGTCAAGAAAACTTAGACGCATTATCACTAGTATATTATAGACAATGAAGATAATTGGAGAAACTGAATTGTGATAATATTATATTGCAGTTTGCAAATGCAAAGTCAAGAAAAAAAGTGATCTAATTTTTGTCTTTATGTTTTTTTTTATAATGTTTTTTGCTTGTCATGTAAACCTTTACGGAAATTTGACGTTCTGCATTAAGAGTTGCATATATAGCTTTTAAATGTCTCACCAAAGTTGTTGTATTAAATTAAAGAGTGTCGAAATACTGGTTACAATAGTAACTGTGTATTCTACAACTTTCCTGTCGCTAAGCATAAGGCCGCACATCAAAGAAACATGAAACGTAAATTACGTTTCATGGAAATAAAACACTGCTAAACAAATATACGTCCGGCCATTTATGAAACTCTCCGAAAATAAAAATGTGTCCTGAGCATGAATCACACTCGTTTCATTGGTAGGCGGACTTTGAGATTTGTTTAGCAGTGTTTTATTTTCATGAAACATGTTTCATGTTTCTTTGGTGTGCGGCTTGCCTAAGGTGATTCAACGACAAAAATGGATTGATGCAATTAGAAAAAAGTAGGTAAACACAATTTTACGTTTACGCTGTTAATTAATTAATTATTTAGGTGCAATAAATGCATAAGTTAATATTTAAGAGGTATTATACTATAATTATATTAAATTATTATACTTTTTTGCAGAATAATTTTTTTCTAATATTAGTTGTCAACATAAACGTCAAAACGATAAGCAAAATCTTAAAAATAATCATAATGAATAATAAATTCTGTACTTTACTGATATTAATTATCGATTACAATCCGATTACTTCTTTACGTTGTAAATATTACACGATAAGAATTAAATCATAAGTTTGAAACAACTATTATTTGCTTTTCTACTGTCCTCTTTAAAATTCCGGCCGAAATAGGAACACTAGTCAACCGTTAGATGGCGATACCAACGAAACTCACAGAGGATAGGCAACACTTTTTTCTTTCCAGATAAATTTCCGGTAAAAGTTATACTAGTAATACTGTAGGTAGGTGCCCAGATAGCATGTACAGTGGCGTAGCTGAAGATTGGGGGGCCCCCGCGACAATTTTTGTGGGCCCCCGTATTATAAGCATAACGACAACTAATAACAGTATAATTATTAAAATATGTGTAAATGACAATATTTGGCATTTCTTTAAAGTCTTCATCAGTTACTGTTTAGTAGATTCATCAGTAGATTTTTTGGGAATAGACATGGAAACCTATTATACCTACATGTATCTTAATCCCACAAACCTATTAGTAAGTTGTTTGAAAACATTAACTTCAAAACTTTTTTGCTACAAGTTATTTTTTCGTCTCAGCTGAGCTCATCGTAAATATTTTTATACGTTTTATCCATTTATTTTTAAATTTCGGTATAATACCCCACTATTCTGATATTAATGCCGCTTTTTCTAAAGTTTCGGAAAACGAATTTCTCATTTCTCGAAGATTATCACGATTTTGTTTCAAAAAGTTGCAAGGTCGTCCGTTAACTCTGCCGTTTCAGATTGCAAACGTTTTTTTTTAATGGCATGGACTTTATGTCATTCAGCCAGTCACAACATGAGGTACTTAGGGTCATATGTGTAGTGTGTGTGTGTTGAGTAACTGTCTTGTTACTTTGCAAAGTCGACGTCATTGTCTTTGCAGAGAGACGCTAATTGTATCCGGACGTCTGCGGTCCCTCCGGTGAGTACCGATCCCACAAGGACAGAAACTATCTTTATTCATTAATTTATATTAAACCAAAAATCCCTGCCCTGGTGAGATTCGAACTCACGACCATTCGGACCTTTCGATCTTACCACTGAGCCACAGAGGGGGTTTTGATATTAGAATAATAAATTTAAGTATTGTAGATTGAATAGTAACGTTAACGACAAATTCAAAATTATTCATATGCTCTAATAATGCATTAGCTTCTAATTTTTCATCGTTTTTTAGATAGCAATGAAATTTTAGTTAAAGATTTCATTACTTGTCGGAAAGCTCGACGCAAAGCCATAACAGCATCATGTCTGGATGACCACCGGGTTTCACATAACCTTTCTAGTGTTGGCAAACGCGATGAATCCAAAGTCATAATAGTACATAGTACATCACATCTTTTAATACTCGCACTAAAAAAAAAGCATAATCTTTTAAATATATCCTACAAAAACCAACTCCTGTGTACACCAGCAACGGCATCATTCAAGGTTCAGATTATGGGATGCACAATGAATATTATAGGAAGATGTTTTTTCAATGTCAGTTATGCGCCTTTCTACGCCTGAATTTGTACCACTCATAACGCTTCCCCATCATACCCCTTCCTATGCAGTTGTGTACGGAAAGGTGCTTTGATTGTATAAATTTTAAAATTTCATTTACAAGGCCTTCTGCACTTTGGTCTAATATGCAAATAAATCCCAAAAAACTTTCAACAACTTCTTCTTGGAAGGTAAATTATTATTTTCATCGCAAGTTATTTTTACATATTGGAAAATAAAACTAAACTGATCGTGCTTTGAAATATCTTGAGTGCTGAGTGGTATCAAGAATTATTGAATAAAAAGAACTCTTTTTGGAGTTATACTTCTTTACGATCGAGAGTGAAATTTTATAATTCCCTGGCGCATGCGCAGACAGACAGTATGCAGTTCGTTGCTAATCTTTCAAATTATGTATGTATCAGCGCAAATAAGTCATTAAAAGAATATATTAGTGTTCTTAGTAAATGTAATATTTATTATAATTTTTGTGTCTTTGGATTTGTCTTCCTCGGGCGTAAGATAATAAAATATCTATTTTTATACTTCACTTTGATCTATTTGTCATCGTGATGTGTAATTATATCCGACACGTCAATAGCACGGGGCTTGATAGCTCGGTTGGTAGAGCATTGGACCAGAGATCGGGAGACCGTGGGTTCAAATCCCGGACGATTCATATTCATTTCTTTTTTATTTTTGGTATTGTTAAGTTTTGATTAATTTTTGGTAATTATTGTTAATTTTTGGTATTGTAAATTAAGTATATTTATTTCGTTAAAATTATATAATAGAAGTATAACTTCTTACGTGCGTACAAAGTACACACACATTATTTTTAATTAAATTCATCAATTTGTTTTCAGTTTCTTGAGCCAGCAAATTTATAACTTCGTTTTGTATTTGGGGGCTCAATTAAGTAATTTGTTTTTAAGTTATTGTTTTTATCGATTAATTTAGCCAAAACAGGATCACATTTAGCTAGTAAAGTAAAAGAACCACCGACAAAAAATTAAATTTTTGTGATTCACTTTCATCTAAACTACCAACATGTCTACAAAACGCTTAATTGCACCCGGAAAGAGTAGGCCGCGTCCCACCATCAAATAATTTGATCAAACTGGTTTGAGCAAACTGAAAGTGACAGTTAGTGACGTCACATCCTGAGTTTTCATTGTGGATAATAATGAAAAATTTTAATTTTAAATAAAGTACAAACAAGTTAGAAAACTCAATACAAAAAATTTGATCAAACTAGACCGATAGTGAGAGCACAGATTTTTAGAATTTCAAAAAAACTGCAATTGTGACGTCACTCTGACGTACTTCCGGAGTTTGCTCAAACTGTTTGATCAAATTATTTGATGGTGAGACGCGGCTTACGTCAATTACCCGCTTCATTACTTCCTTCCAAATTCCCTATTTTGATGTTTATTAGGAAAATATGTTTTGGTCTCCAATTTAAAGAAAGTAGAAGTATTAAGCTTGAAGGCTTTAAGGGCAGGGCCCTGCGGACCTGTCAAGGCCCCGTCTCACCATCAAATAATTGACAGTTAATTTGATCAAACTTGACAGTCAAACTTGACTAGTGACACAAACTATACATACTAACTGTCACTTTGTGTCACTAACTGTCAAGTTTGATCAAACTAACTGTCAATTATTTGATGGTGAGACGGGGCCTTCAGCTACGCCACTGAGCATGTAAACTTGTGGCAAGTTTGATTCTTCTTTGATTTTAAATTGCTGCGTCAAATATGACTTGGCAAGTTTGTGTCAAGTTTGCTGTGATTATTCGAGTTTGTAGCAACTTTGCTTCAAGCTTACAGTTGCAAAGCCGTCATCTATTTGGTTGACTTACACGTTACGGTCGGTTCGGTTCGGTTTCGTTCGTTACTGTAATGTATTGGCCATGTAATTATAAACCCCACTCGCGACGCTCATGTATTGCTAATTATCGCATTATATTTTAGTTAGTTACAGGTAAAAGAATTAACCAGTTGTATTTGATATGTAGTCAAATAAAGATTTGTTTTGGGTTCATCCAAGTGTTTTTGTGCCGAATATTTCATGGCGACGAGGATAAAAACGTTTTAAAAGTGTGTATAAGTGAATACAAAATGTCGAAAAACGGAAAATTAGATTTATCGTTAAATTTGGAATTTAATCCCAGAGTTTGTGAATGGAATGTGTTTATAAAAAGACTAGAACAATATTTCATCGCTAGAGAAATTACAGATGTTAAAATTAAAAGAGCTATTTTGTTATATAGCCTTTCAGAAGAAGCTTATATCTTGTTATCCGACTTGTCCGTGCCTAAAAAACCTGAAGAATGTGAATTTAATGTCATTGTAAAAAGCCTAGATAGCTACTATAATAAAACTTGTTTAGTGTGGGTAGAAAGGGCAAAGTTTTATGGTGCTTCGAAAACAAAAAGTGAAACGGTACAAGATTGGAGTGTACGTTTAAAAAAACTAGCCGGTACTTGTGAATTTGGAAATAATTTGGAAACAAAATTAACAGATATGTTTATTTCAAAATATAATGATGGAAAAGTAAAGAATACGCTATTTGCACTGAAGTCAGATATCACATTTAATAAAGCTATGGAAACAGCACAAATTGAAAAAGCAGCAATAACTGGCATTAACGAAGTAGATAGCAGAAGTGTGGTAAAAGTGGAACCAGTAGAAGAAAGAGAGGTGTGTCAAATAACGAGTGGGAGTTGCAGTAAGGAAATATTGCAAGTATCACAGCGTGGTGATGGCAGAGCACATCAACAAGAACGGCGATTTAAGGAGACTAGACCTTCAACTTCAGGGATGCAGAGACATAGTTCGGATTTTAATCGTGATGAGTTCAGTGCTAGTGTTCAAAAGTGTTTCAGGTGTGCTAAAAGATATCCGCCTTCAGTACGTCCCTATAAGGATTATATCTACAATTTATGTAACGTTCGAGGACACTTAAAACGGGTATGTAGAAATAGATTTTTAAATTTATTGCAAGAAGGAACTGAATCATCTGTATTATGTATATCAGCAAATAATGATCCGCCAATTTGGACGGGGTCGAGTTCGCTCCCACTGGTAAGAATTTTACCTGAACTAAAAAAGGTAGAGTCCGAATTGGCTCCCATAGACAAAATTTATTTTACCTAAACATGTCGAAAATATCACCCAGCGTTGTCACTTCTTTCAAATTTTCTCTTTTTGTTAGAAACAGGTACCTTCCTAGAAATATCTATGGGAAAGGAGGAAGACCTAACCCTTCGGTCCTAACTTAACTTTCGGGTATTAGAGTGTAGAGCGCAAACCGGCCGATTTCAGGTAAGAGCGCATACCGGCCGACACCGATAATTTGTGTTAAAATTGCCACATATGCCAATGTTGAACTAAAACCAACTCTAAAAGTATTTGTCTAAAAGTATAATTTTCCTATAAAAAGTCTAGATCACTATGTAAATTTCCTAAGCAGTATAAATATTACACGATTTGGCAACAATGTCTAATGTTTCCGCGATTATATGAGAGCCTACCCGCATTCATGCGGGAGCCAATTCGTACCCTTCTAAAATATACCTGAACGAAGCGGAGCGAACTCGACTTCACCCGCCAATTTATATTGATATCAGTATTAGAGGTAAAATGTTTAAATTTGAATTAGATTCGGGCGCCGCGGTCTCTGTCCTACCTTTTAGTATATATAACAAATATTTTAATACACAACCGTTATCTCAAGTTAATGTATCGTTAGTTAATTTTTCGGGAGACAAGGTTCATCCTAAGGGCAAAATTAACTTACCAGTAACTTTTTCAAAACAAACAAATAATTTGGATTTTTATGTTATGCATCGAGAACAGCCTTGCTAGGTAGAAATTTTATTAGGTGTTATAATATGGGTTTCAGGGAACTAAATTTTATTGAAGCAGATAAAAATAATGAAATAATGGGGTGGTTAATGAAAGATTTTCCCACTGTAGTTTCTGACAAATTGGGCACATTTAATAAATTTCAGTTAAAATTTAATATTAAACCAGATGCCAGACTTAAATTTTTTAAACCCAGAGTGGTTCCTTTTTCTTTAAGAAACAAGGTAGAGATGGAATTAGATAAAATGGTCCAGGAGGGCATTATATCTGCAGTTGAATTTTCGGAATGGGGAACACCCATAGTACCGATTTTAAAAAATGATGGAGGTGTTAGGATTTGTGGTGAATTCAAAATAACTATCAATCCTTTTATCGAAGCGGATAAATATCCGTTACCACGGATCGATGATTTATTTGCTAATTTACAGGGTGGTCAAGAGTTTTCTAAAATTGACCTGAGTCAAGCTTATCAGCAAGTTGTGATTCATCCAGATTTTCGGAAATATACGGTTATTAGTACTCATAAGGGATTATTTGCATTTAATCGTCTACCGTTCGGAGTTGTATCAGGTCCATCCCAGTTCCAACGTATTATGGAACAAATATTTCTCAATATGCCAAGTATATCTATTTTTTAGATGATATTCTAATTACAGGAAGGAATAGGGAAGAACACACTAAGAATTTGTGTAAAGTTTTAGCGATTTTACAAGAATGTGGTCTTACAGTAAAAAAAGAAAAGTGTACGTTTTTCGCGGAATCAGTATCTTATCTTGGATTTATAATTGATAAAAGGGGCTTGTGACACAACTAAAATCGTTTTTGGGAAGTATAAATTATTATAATCGATTCATTCCATATCTCCAGTGGCGGCTCGTGGAATTTGAGCAGGGAGGGCGCAGATAATAACAATTGCACACAAAAATTTGCCCTCAGGGATTTAGTAGGAATTTGATCAGGGGCAGCGGGTTTTCATTTTTCTATCGGGTGCAAAGTAGATTTCCATTTACTATTTGAACGGTGTCTCTGCAATTTTTTCCCTAGAATGTTTGCTGAGAACTATTGTAGGTTTATATACGCAGATGGGCAAATATGACGGCAAAGCTTTTGACGCGGCAAACGGTTTCAAGTTCGTAGAAAACATTAAATTGGCGTTACGCAGGTAAACGCAATGAAGGGCAATACTCAAATAGGGGCAATAATTTTTACGATGGGCTGGTCGGCAAATTTCTCAAATTATGGGAAAAACCAACCTTACCGACTTTCGGCTCTGGTCAAAATAAAATAGTTAGGTACAACTTACAGGAACTAGGTACCTACTACATATTTAAATTTTCAAATACAAACAAATTTGATTTATAATAGTTTAATAGTTATATTCAAGAAATACACTACGACATTGCGTTCATAATAATTAATACATTACAATTACTTTTTAAAATTAAAATCGGCTCTACGGTCTTTCATAGCAATAAATTTTTCCATAACTTTTTCCTCGAAATCATTGATCCCATCATGAAGTAAATTTCGGTTTATGGACATCATAGCTAGGGCATTTAGTCGATCATTAAGCATTGTGTTTCGCAAAAATGTTTTTATGCGCTTAAGGGTTGAAAAACAACGTTCCGATTCTGCAGTTGTCATTGGAGTTGTCACAATAATTTTTAACACCATTATTGTTTCTGCAAAGGTTTCGGCAAGATTATTCTCTAACATAAACGTGAGAATGTTCATAGCTCCAACAATTTCTTTTAAGTCTGGCCTCGAATATATTACTTCTAATTCAGTCTTTAATCTAGTCTTGCATAACACGGGATAACAAGTAGTTACAGCATCTAGAATATTAACTGGAAAAGTTTTCGAATATTTTGAGTACATGTCTTTGTTGAATAGTTCAGCCGCTTGCAAATGGCCCCGATAAGAGAACCTTTCCTTCATTTGTGTTGTTATTACATCACACACCTCCTTGGCAATAACACTTCGCATATTATCATCAGTTCTTCTTCTTTTAGCACTTTCAAAATTTGATTCAACACTTTCTTTAATTTCATCAGTATCATTTCGAATGTTGGTAATACTTTGCTCAAAAATTTCTAAGTCCTTCTTCAATTCAACACTGTCCTTATTTCTTGATTGGAGTTGATTATAAAGTATATCGACTTGCGGCAAGACTTTATGGAAAATCGTTAACCAAAACATAAATTCTGGATCTTCTAACGCTCGCCTCAAGCCAGAAGCCTCATTGGAAGTAACACTCTTTTCACATCTGTCCTCGACCTCTTCAAAAACTTCTATAAGTTTCTCACGATTTTCATATACAGAATTAACCGTACGAATATTATAGTTCCATCTAGTGACGGCCACTCTCGGTAATCTTTTATTTACTATTTCTTCTAAAATATCGCATCGATGGGAAGAATTTGAAAAAAAACGCTGGGATAGCTGATAGATTATTAAAAAACACTCGCACTTTAGGGTTTTGCGATGGGCTTTCTGCATAATTAGGTTTAATTGATGGGCATAGCAATGTATAAAATGTGCACTGGGATATTTCTGTTTAATTTGGATTTGAACACCGCTGGTTGAACCGCTCATAACATTTGCACCATCATAAGTTTGCGCTATTAGTTTTTGAGGAGTTTTTAAAATTAACGGATCTATTTCGTTTTCAATACAGGTTTTTAACCCAGCCGCTGTTTTATCCCTAACCCTTAAAAAGCCCCAAAAATTTTCATAAATGGAATCTTCGTAGAAATACCGTAATATCAATACCATTTGACAATTATTTGAGACATCGGTGGTTTCATCGCATTGGATAGATAAAAAGTCGGCCTTTTCAATTTGATGGGAAATTTCTTCCCGACAAACTAGTAGCATACAGTCCAAAATATCATTTTGTATGGTCTTGGAGGTTCCTTTAAACACAGTTGCTTTCTGTAAATGTTGTTTAAGTGTAGCATCCAACTCTGCAGTAAAATCTATCAACTCTCTAAATATTCCTCGATTTTCAGATCCCTCGCTTTCGTCATGACCTCTAAGTGCTAGTTCAAAAGAACCGCAAAATTTTACACAGCTAATAATTATTTTCAAAATGTGTCGGTTTTTTCTGACTTTATTATTGTGTAGTACTAAAGACTCCCTGTATGCAGAACTCAATTGTGTTAAAATATTGACTTTGCCAAGCAATGCGAACCCTGTGCATGAATTAATATGACCACGAGACGATTCATGTTTTTTTTATTTTTGCAGGAAGGTGGTGAAGATCTTTTATCCCTGTTCTTGCCCAATTTCCGTCCATCCCTGATCCGGCATTGTAAAGTAATAAACACGGGAAACAGTACAATAAATTCGAAACGTCACAACCACAAATCCAATTATTTCTTGTATAAATGTCTCTTGAAAAATGGCGGGTGAAACTTCTGTTTTCTGCTTTGCGTTCACTAATTTGCGTTAACTTCAAATTTGGCAACGGCCTGCCCAATTCTTTAATTTTTAACTTATCTTCAAGTGGCAGATTGGAAAAGTTCGTATTTAATATATTATGAACAGTATTCATGATGCTAAAATAAATTCGTTCTAATTAGCCCATGTGTTATAATATGAAAAATATGTGTACTTACGTAATAAGAATAAGTGAAACTTTAAACACTACTACTGCAAACTTTTCCACTGCTTTCGCTTTATTGTTGTCAGAGATAACTGCTTGCAAAGCTTCTTGCCGCGTGCTTTCTTGCTCACTGAGGCCGCTAAAGAAGTGCGGCCAAAATGCAACATCACGCAACGTCTGAAGATGAGTGGGAGTGTTGGTCGACCGTCCTCGATTGCTATGGTTACGTGGCCGCACTTCTCTTGCGCCCAAATATCGTGCGTGCTCTCTCAACGTGGTCTCAACCATCGCCTACGTCCTATAAAGCTATGACAAGCTGGTTGAGCGTCGGAAAAATATCAGACAGTGTTTTTATGTGAATTTCAACAAATTAAAATTAGAATAGAAAATGTTGAAGTTGGTTGTATCAGAATTTTTTAACCAACATTATATCTGGGAGGGCGCGCGGCCATGCGGCCTCAAAGAGGAGCCGCCACTGCAAATCTCCCAAACATTGTTCATTGTTTATATAAGCTTTTAAAACAAAATGTTGTTTGGCACTGGGATGAAGAATGTCAATTAGCTTTTGACACTATTAAACAAATGTTAGCTTCAGATCTAACGTATCTGAAGGTAATATCGCCAAGCTAAGGTTTAGAATTTTTTTGTTGGATAGTGGGTCATATTAAAAAATATGTCACAACTTGAGCTGTTCAATGAACTACTTGAAATTACGTAGAATCTACTAAAAAAATAATTTGGGTATTTTTACACATTTACTGGACAATTTAAAAAAAAAGTCATCTTTGGCGATATTTCCAACCCCTGTTGGCAATATCGCCAACCTATTATTTCGAATACAATACGGTCTAACAATTGAACATTATACTTCAAAATGATATATTTGCTGAATAATAACAATAAGTAAGTATTTAAGAACAATAACATTTTTGTACCATAATCTGGAGTGGTTAGCATATCTGAAAATGAAGTGTCATGTTTTTCTTCATCTGATGTTTCCATCTCACTTAACTCTATATCATCAGAATCACTGTTGCTTGTCGATGACTCTACGGCAGAGCGCTTTTTAATTTTTCCAACCTTCGACGTATCTGGAGAAAGCTGCCAAGGCAATCAAAACTCCAAGAAGGGATGGTAACGCCAGGGCGTTATTACCATCCATTGGACTTGGCGATATTACCGACATGCACATAAATTGTTTGTAATTTGGTTTTCGAAGATAAGCAAAACTATCTAAAAAATCTGAATGCATCATTTTATTCCTTAGGAAACAAAGTACAAATTACTGAAATCAAATAATATTACTCATCAATAACGCCGCTCCAATCTAATAAACACAAAAGATGTAAAATTATAAACGGTACTCGTTCTACACCGAATACTGATATTCAACTGTCATAAACACAGCTGACAAACCTAAGGTCATCGCAAACACGATCACGTGATTTAGAATACTATGAGGAACATATCCATGTTGCCATTTATTATTTAGCAAACGTACTTTCTGAGAAATCACGAGTTGGCGATATTACCAACCTGGCGTTATTACCTGCACATACCTTAGTATTAGTTCATTACGACCCAACCCTAGAATTAAATTTAACGGTTGATAGTTCAGATTATGGGATCGGAGCTGTTCTCTCGCATAGTTTGAAAGATGGTAGCGAGAAACCAATCTATTTTGCTAGTAGAACGCTCAGCGATACCGAAAAGGCTTATTCGACTCTAGATAAAGAAGCAACTACTATAGTGTGGGGAATCAAACGTTTCTACCAATTTTTATATGGGAAGGAGTTCAATTTAATCACAGATAACAAGGCGTTAGTATCCATTTTTGGCCCTAAAAATGGGAT
This sequence comes from Diabrotica virgifera virgifera, assembly GCF_917563875.1. NCBI lineage: Eukaryota > Metazoa > Arthropoda > Insecta > Coleoptera > Chrysomelidae > Diabrotica > Diabrotica virgifera. The sequence goes on along the minus strand of NC_065445.1, from coordinate 175,748,643 downwards.
ACCGGTTACGGCGGCAAATAGATTGCAGCGATATGCAGTATTTTTAAGTGGTTTCAATTTTAATAAAGCATGTATCGACACAAAAAAATGTAGCTGACTTTTTAAGTAGATTGCCTTCAAATAAGTCGATAAGGCTAGATTCTTCTAAGTTTAATATAGAGGAAACTTAATTTAAATTATTTAGCAGAAAGCGAAGAAATTCCTATTAATGTGAGTGATATAAGGAAAGAAACAGAATTAGATCCGATTTTGTCTTGTGTAACTAAATATGTTATGGCCAAATGGCCCACAAATGTTGAATTAGAAATTAAACCCTATTTCCTTAAACGAAATGAAATATCTATTGAAGATGGCGTCTTATTGTGGGGACAAAGAGTAATTGTTCCTAGTAAACTACGAAATAAATTACTGAATGAATTGCATTCAGCTCACTTTGGTATAGTTAAGATGAAATTATTAGCTAGGTCTTATATTTGGTGGCCATCATTAAATACAGAAATTGAAGTTCTCAGCAAGAACTGCATTCCTTGTCAGCACATGCAGGCAGATCCTCCTAAGGTTCCCTTACAAGGCTGGAGCATTCCTCAAAATGTTTGGTCACGCGTGCATATAGATTTTGCCGAAACACGAAAAACTCATTTTCTGATAATTTTTGATGCTTTTTCTAAATGGGTAGAAGTTTGTCTAATGTCTTCAATCACCTCAATGACTACGATTGCTAAACTTAGGGAGTGTTTTGCTCGTTAGGGTTTACCGGAAGTACTTGTCAGCGATAACGTCCCGCAGCTAACATCGCAAGAATTTAAACATTTTACTTTAATTAATGGTATTAAACATATAACAATACCTCCTTTTTCAGCACATTGCAACGGTGCTGCTGAAAATAGCGTTAAAACAGTCAAGCATTTTTTGTTAAAAGATATTGATCAAAGGAATATTAATTTATCATTGTCTAAATTTTTATTGACATATAGGAACACAGTGCACCTGTCGACAGGTACTTCTCCCGCTAAGATATTTTTTGGAAGGGCCTTGCGAACGCGTCTAGATTTAATTAAACCTGATGATTTACAAAACCAACAATCAAACCCAGTTGATTTAACACAAATTAGACGTAACTTGATGCAAGCGCAAGAAAATAATAAGAAATATTATAGGGGAGGAAACAGGTAGAGTTTGTAGTGGGGGATATCGTTTTAGTTAAAGATTATGGAAACACCAAGATGTCGTGGTGCAAAGCAAAGATTTTACGAATTTTAGGTAGAAGAGCATATTTGGTAAATCCGTTAGGTAGTAAACTTACGTGGAAAAGACATTGTAATCAAATTAAAATAGTTTTTAATAATAATTTAGAAGGTATTACATTTGCGGAGACGATGCACGATAGTTCAGAGGAAAATAATATTCAAAATAACGAGGAAAATGTTATCCAAGCCGCTACAAACTTAACAGGAAATCTAGGTGGGGAGCCTCAGCTAGACTCTCAAAATGATAGTGATGTTATCTAGGAGTCAGGCATCCCACATAGACGTCCAATAAGATCTAGAAGAGAACCAAAACGTTTTGGATTCGAAATATAGTATTTAGGAGTTTAGTTTTGTTGTGTTCCTAAATTTAGTTATAAGTAGGATTTTAGGGTGGGGTGATGTAATGTATTGGCCATGTAATTATAAACCCCACTCGCGACGCTCATGTATTGCTAATTATCGCATTATATTTTAGTTAGTTACATGTAAAAGAATTAACCAGTTGTATTTGATATGTAGTCAAATAAAGATTTGTTTTGGGTTCATCAAAGTGTTTTTGTGCCGAATATTTCAGTTACCCTGACTGATATCACGCCCACGAAAACGAAAGTGTTGCCACCCGAGAGAATTTTCAACATAAAAGGGAAAAAGTTAACTTATAAAGGAATCTTTGCTCAGTGGCGTGCTGGAACTTTTCAAGCGGCCCGGTGATTTTGTAGAAAAGCGGCCTCCCATCCTCATTTTACCGTCTGTTATCAGGATGTTTTATTCGTTATTTAAAAAAACAAAAAACAAAAACAAAAATATAAATTATTTTTGAATCAATCATAAAACTTCGAATTCAATGATTTTTTTAATTTGCCATATTTTTTCATTTAAGAATAATAATCTTACAAATAATAAATGACATGTATGACAATATATATAATTAAGATAAAAGTAAAATAAAATTTTGAGAATTTTTCAATTATGTATTAAGCTCAATTTTAGTAAATTAATTATACAAGAGAGTATAAATGCAAGTAGAGTGCAAATACTTTAATTTAAAAATATTTTTCTATAAACGTGTTAAAAATGCAATTTTTAGCACTCCATACGAGCGTTAAAAACGCTACTTTAAGGCACTAGTGCTTTAAAAAAATTTTAAGGCACTGCAGTTAAAAAAGAGAAATGTCATATTTTGAAACGTCAAAATATTTATATTTCATTTATTAACATTAATATTAATAGTAAAACTTGCGCAATTTGAAAAAGGTGGTTTAAAAGGTTTTTTAAAATTTAATTTAAACTGTATTATTGCATTTTTAACACGTTTGTAGAAAAAAACTATTAAAATTTGTTAGAATATACAACAATAAAAGTAAGATGTTATTCTATAGTTGTTATGATTTACGTATTGACAGTATAGGCGGTTTTGATGTAATGTCAAGGAAAATATAAAAATGGAATGCCAGTTCATGTTCAAGTAAAAGTTTTTGTAGATATTGCCCTGTAATGAATAAATTATAATTGTTGATATATGACGTTTGTAGAAAAAATATTGTATGATATACGTGTTAAAAAGTACATTTTTAAGGCACTCATGTGAATTGCAGAATTCGCTTCGCTCATTCTGCAAAACTTTCACATGCGCAGTGGCGGATCTAGCAGGATCCAGCATCGTCAAGAGAGGGGGCCAATTGGCTAAATTTCTATGAAAAATAAATGAATAATTGAATGTTTTTATAATCTTTATATATAACTTGGTTTGAGAGGGGGGGCGATTACCCCCATCGCCCTCCCCTAGATCCGCCACTACACATGCGTGCCTTAAACGTGTACTTCTAACACTTATATCATAAATAACTATTAAAATATTAATACAACGCAATAATCTAAATATTCTTTTGCGATTATTTTATAAAATAATTACTTAACTCTTGATCAATAATTTCCGCATTAAAGTAGATTGTTGAGCAAATACGTCGATTATTCCATCATTTTTAAGCTCAGACAAAGCTTCTTTTTCTATAGCCATTAGCATAAAAGTGATCTTGTGTTAAAGTAAGTACTTCTTAACCGATTTTTTATGCATTTCAATGTTGAAAAGCTTTTTTTGCAAGATACTGGTGTCACTGAAAGAGTTAATAAATGCTTTATATTATACTATTTAAATTTTGATAAGCACACAGCACACTGATATAAGTTGTACTTATACAAAACAGCGTAACAGCAAGCTATACAATCTTTACACTTTTTAGTACATACCACACGGAGGTGAAGTTTTCACGATATCAACATTGTCATTTGTTACTTCATGTTCATTATCACTTAGATTAATAATATCATAATATCATCCTTCATATTTTCTGTAGACTGAACATATTCATCATTAACTCGATCTTCTATAATCTCAGTATGTATTTTGCAAAATCCTATTTTTAATACAATACATTTATCAGAAAAATCCACGAGTTCTTCTCTAATTGCAGTCGCAGATATGGTAGGATAAAAACTTCTTAATTTTTCAGTATACCATTTTTTATTGTATCAAAATTTCTAGGATTTCTAGGATTTCTTAGATCATCATAAAACGGTTTGATTTGTCAAAATATAATAATTTGGTCAAAAGTGAGCAAGACGTTTTTCCATTTTTTATTCTGCAGAGTACATACATGTTTGAAGGAAATTGGAAATTCATAAATATACTTGAATGTATGAAAATAAATAATATTATATGTAGCAATCTATTTATGCATAGACTATAGAGTCTTATTCATTTACTTAAGCTGTATTTCACAATTAAAAAAAATAATTTTTTTTTAAATGTTTTATTAATATTATTAGCAAAATTAACATCCGATTAGAAATTAAAAAAAAATATTTTTTTTATTACATCTAAAAAATTTTGTGAAAATATTTGGCCGGCCTCAAGAGGCCGCGGCCTCTCGGTGATTGCACCGATTCATTTATATGGCCAGCACGCCACTGTCCAGTCCAAATTGTAAAATATTTAAAAAAAATCAAAATATTTGAAAATAATTCAACATATTTTCACAGATTTTTTAAATAGGAGCATAGGAGGGAATTTTATCATAAAAGTGGGAATTTTTAAGGTACGTTGAAGGAAAAAGCTTACTCGACAGCTGGCAACACGGGAAAAGTAACCTGCCTGCCAAGCTAAGCGGTGATAATTTGTGGTTATGTCCTATCCCTATCCTATGTTGATATTTTTCATTGAGTTTTTTACCAAAATTTTCCGTACAATTCTCCGAGACTATTACTGTAATTACTAAGCTGAAGCTGCTTTTCTTCAGTTTTGCATAGACCTACCTGCTTGTGATGATTATAAGTACAGATTGGTATTCTTTTTACTTTGGTGAAATTGAGGTAAGTTTTTTATGTTTTTCGTAGCTTCTAGGCCTCTAGCTTTACTAATTCTAGCTATTTACTATCTAAAATAAATTATATTTATAATAATATTATATGTAAATAAGGTTAGGTTTTATTGTAAAATTGTACTGTAACATCTTTTTGTCTCTTTTAATAGCAAATATTAATTATGTTCACACAGCAAGAGTTTATAACAATTTCTTTTATTTGTTTCAGAGCTGATAGACAAAACTGAGCATCAGAATCTGAAGCTAGCGAGTTTAATGTAAGTTCCAATAAATAATTTTAGACAATAGATTGTATTTTATTTGAGTGATTACTGAATAAATAGTTATATAAAATGGTATTGTATTTTTTATTCACGTTGTTTTATTCAAATTGTGGCTAGTATGTCAAAACAAACCTTAAGGAAGTTTGTATCAAGTTTGAAAAAACAAACTTCATGCAACAAAACAAAAACAAACCTTCAGCAAGTTTGTTGTGTCAAGTTTGTATCAAGTTTGAAAAGACAAACTTCATGCAAGTTTGTCACACTCCAACTAGCAAGTTTAATTTAAACTTGCTGCAAGTTTGCAAAGTTGCCATGGCAAACCTGCAGCAAGTTTGAAACAAGTTTATATTGCTATATCGGTGGCGATACCAGCGAAGCTCGGAGCGTATACTTTCCAAGTAGGTGAATTTAGTAGGTTACACGAGTCGTTTGAGGCCAGCTTTGACATAGAGAGAGTATCATTCATAGTGAAGTGACGACACCATCTTTTTTATTTGGATTAGTGCTGTTTCACTCTTACGCATAGTAAAGCTGCGACAGTTGTCCTCCCCTTCCGTACCTATACTCACAGTTAATGTCATCTTAGTTTCTCGATACAATGTGTTAGAAAGAGATGCCGCAAACCAGTCCATGAGATCAGGTTTGTTCCATAACACGACCGAGAACCGTCACGAAACGGTAACGCTCCTGCGCAGTAAACAAAATCCGTTCCAACAAAAATATGATCGTCATCGGATCGTCCTTCCCACTGTTCCGACAAGGATTGTGATCTTTTAGTGACGGTTTCGTGATGATCATTTCAGTAATCGGGCAAATGCATGTGCTGGTTGGACTGACTTGCAAATTTTGAGCCTTTTTGCAAATCGAAAGCGGGAATCGTGATCGACTAAAAGCACACCAGTTGTCACCAACAAAAATGATAATCTAAATCAGTTTTCCAACATCGGATTCCAAATTACCGTCATAGGACGATAACTGGGCGATACAATTACGAATATGCGCACAACCAACTGTACAAGTAGTTTCGTGACGGTTTCTGGACCGTCCAAAAGTTCATGTTGGAACAAACTTCTTGTCGTCAGGAAGCGCGGAAAGTAGGCTCACTCTATGTTAATATACAGGGTGTAACAAAAATACAGGTCATAAATTAAAGTACATATTCTGGGACCAAAAATAGTTCGAATGAACCTAGCTTACCTTAGTACAAATATGCACATAAAAAAAGTTACAGCCCTTTGAAGTTACAAAATGAAAATCGATTTTCTCGAATATATCGAAAACTATTAGAGATTTTTTATTGAAAATAGGTATGTGGCATACTTATGGCAGGAACATCTTAAAGAAAAATTATAGTGAAATTTGTGCACCCCCTAAAAATTTTATGGAGTTTTGTTCCCTTAAACCCCCCACCAAACTTTTGTGTACGTGCCAATTAATTTATTATTGTGGTACCATTAGTTAAATTTAATATTTTCAAAACTTTTTTGCCTCTTAGTATTTTTTCGATAAGGCAGTTTTTATCGAGATGCGGCTTCTTTTTTAATACGTTTACATACAAAATTTATGGGGATTTTGTGCCTTTAAACCCCCCAAATGTTTATGTACGTTTCAATTAAACTATTACTGCGGTACCATTAGTTAAACAGTCTTTTTAAAACTTTTTTGCCTCTTTGTATTTTTTAGATAAGGCACCTTTTATCGAGATGTGGCTTCTTTTTTAATATGGTTCAAAATATACCTAAAAATGTAAACCATAAATAAATTTTCATATTATTACCAAGTGTCCATAATCGTACTTGGATTTGACAAATATTCAAAAAATCTCCATAAAAACTGATTTTTCGAAAAAGTACTAAGAGGCAAAAAAGTTTTTAAAACATTGTGTTTAACTAATGGTACTATAATAATAATTAAATTGGAACGTATACAAAAGTTTGGGTGGGTTTAAAGGAACAAAACCCCCATAAAATTTTTGAGGTGTTTCCAAATTCCACTATAATTTTTTTTTTCTTAAGATACTACTGCCATCTGCCATAATAATGCCACATGTCCACTTTCAATAAAAAAGCTCTAATAGTTTTCGATATATTGGGAAAAATCGATTTTCATTTTGTAACTTCAAAGGGCTGTAACTTTTTTTATGTGCACATTTGTACTAAGGTAAGTTAGGTTCAATCGAACTATTTTTGGTCCCAGAATATGTGAATAAATTTATGACCTGTATTTTTGTTACACCCTGTATACCTCTAGCAAAGAATACATATCTCCCAAGAACCGACACAAACGGATTATCTATGAACTAAATTTTTATGCGCATGTGCCAGATCGGCCATTTCTCAATTTGTATGAATAGCAAATAATTTTGGTGACATTTGTCTTGTACAGGATCGGCGTTTGTTGTCACAGTTGTTTGTTTGGCTTGGCTTGGCGTTAGTATTTTGTTTTTGTATCAGTTTGTAGCTCATAATATTTTGTATAGACTTATTTTCTATATATATTTTCTTATATAGCCTACAACTATTAATTGTTATTTTCCAACATTTATACAATTTAATTCTTTTTGAGATATCTTGATTATGTGAATTAATTATTTTAAGCTTTTTCATGAACTATAAACTATCGTATAAAAAATTAATTTTGTATTTATTGGGACTTCACAAAGAATTTGAATCTAAAATATCATACAAATTCTCTAACCTTTCTTTGACCAAATGAATCTGCAGGAAGAGCACAAAGTCATATTTTATATGTGTTCATTCCACAAAAGCCACGTGCTGTGTTTAAAAAGTTGAGAATCCAATACGCACAAAAACTTCCATAAAGTACTTTTATCAGCAAACCTAAATTAAATTTAATAAACTATGTTTCATTAAATTGTTTCTGTAGTTTGTATAAAACAATAACTTAGGTCAAATATATAAAACAATTTATGACTGACTACTTGAAATTCAGGATTTTCAGGAGTAACATTATATAATTTAGCTAATTCAAAAAGTTTGATCCAATATCACTTGAAATTGTTTCAACATTCAAGTTAATGCTTGATAATTGACAATACACTCTTCATAATAGGCTTACATTCTCTTGATTATACTTGCGTTCCAACAAAAAAAGAATGTGTGTGTACTTTGTACGCACGTAAGAAGTTATACTTGTATTATATGATTTCTTAAAATGTTTTAATTTTTTTTAAACACCAAACAAATTTTGTGCTTACCGCTTTCAAAAAAATAAAAAAAGTATAGGATTACTTATTGTATAGGAACCATACATTACATAACCAAACCGTCAACCGTCCACACCACAGCTGTGCTACAGCTGCCATATTGGATAATTTTTGACATGTCATTTGAACATCCAATCAGAACAAAGTTATAATGCGCATGCTCCCGGATCATAGGTTTTAACATATAAAAATTCACCCTCATATCGCCCGTAAAGAAGTATAACTTCAAAAATCTAAAGGCTGCTTTCATATGGAATATAAGCTTCTGACCATAATGATCAAAACGTTTCCATATATATATTAATTAATATATTAATTAAAAAAATTACTTTTTCTCTTTTCTCGATTGCTTATTAGTTTTTATTTTTAACTATATGTACCATATATTCACCACCCTGTATATATTTTTTCAGTTATTACATCTTTATATTTATAGAAATAAAATAGTACAATACTTATTGGTTTTTTATTTATTTACCCCGATATTCGACTTTAAAGAATGTACTGGCTGGTTTTGGCTGGAATGTACGGAATGTTTTGGCTGGTTTCCAAGACAATAAAAATTGAAAATATTGACATTCGATTTTAACATACAGTTTCTTGTTGTTGATCACGAACATTTGTCATCCAAAAAGAATTGGATTCCGTGACGGGTACAACGGTTGTTATTTTTCGATTATTTTACGAAATAACGAATATAATGAATTAGGAAATACCTCGACAAACAAGTAATTGGTCCTAGGTTTTCACCCAAAGTAATCGAAAGTAGAACTGGAAGTCGATATTGGAACTCTTCGTGTAACTTTGCGTCGATTGATCTACGATTTTACTAATTTTGTCATCTTGTTTTACATTCATATCATATTTTGAGTGACTTTAAAGCAGTACCTACTGTTGTAACTCTAAAACCGAAGTCCGATGTCAAATTTCTCATCTTTAATACCATCCATGGGTTATAAGCTTTCATTCGACACCTCATTTGTCATTCTATCTGTATTAGTAACTGAGGAGTTGTATTCGCGGTCGGACGGACAGACAGTCATGAAACCAGAAGTATATATTTGTTCTCGTCTTGCGAATGCGCGTCGAATAATATATCACTTGTGCTATTGCGGTGACTTTAAAAGAGTACTTCCGGTCGCATTTCTAAAACCGGAAGTCCTAGGTCAAATTTCCCACCTTTAGTACCATCCATGTATTATGAGCTTTCATTCGACACCTCATTTGTGATTCTACCTGGTATAGTGACGGAGGAGTTACATTTCCGGTCGGACGGACAGACAGTCTAGGTCAAATGTCTCACCTTGAGTACCATCCATGGATTATAAGCTTTCATTTGACACCTAATTTGTCATTCTACCTGGTATAGTGACTGAAGGAGTTATATTCGCGGTCGAACGGACAGACAGCCTATTAGGTCACACCAAGTCGTTCAAATTCTCACCAACTTGTTCACACTTTTTCAAAATTGGTGAAAACAACAAATTATATTTTGTATCGTTGTATCAATATAAGCCAAAAAGAATAATTAGTGACTGTCACGCCACTATAATATATTTTATTATTGGTCTTTCAATGCTAAAATCAGGATAAAAAAGGTATTTTATCCATGGTTTTAATCAATATTATTCTCACCATTACTTTGTGTTGTATTTGCAACCTTTTGTAAATCAAAAATAATTCCACCATATTAAGAATGTCAACAAAAGCCGGCCCTGCATGCAACATTTCTCTCAGTGCAACTAAAATTTTATTGATACACGCCAGAAATGTGCGAGACTTTTCTCAGTGTACTCGCGTGTACACTTGCCAACTCGATACTAAATTAAGTACATGCTAACAACAAAAGAATCGCCGTCCGTGTCGGTTCTTGTGAGTGATAATTATTATTCTTTGCCTCTAGTAAAATCGTCGCGAGTTGTTTCGATACTAGTATTTTCATTCGATACTGAGTACTCAGTATCGAATCAAAGTATCGATACCGTATGAGTAGATGAGTACTTAGTAGAATCGAATCATCCCTAAATTCCCTTAAGTAGATCAGCTGATAAGTAAAATAATCTTTGACCAGAATTTTTATAATATTTAGCAAATAGTTTCACTTTTTGGGTGTAAGTTATAAAATTATTATTAAAATACATAAAATCAAATGGAAGTAAAACAAGAAATTAGCGAGGAAACGTGTAAAGTAGAAATAGAGTATAATGACCTGGATGATACTCTTCTGGATGGTGTTAAATGTGAAATTAAGGAGGAATCCAATCGGCAAAGGACACATGACACATCTGATTATTTGGACTTAAAGCATGCTATAAATACTAAAATAGAACAACATGGGAATAAACTTGACTCCTTTGAAGAAAATAAAAAAACTGAAATAGGTTAGTAACAATATATTTATTATGTCATCCTATGTTTAGAAGTATAGTGGAACCTCAATACAATACGTCTTCCTCCGATAACCCGGAAGTCCGGCTGAGGGCAGGGCGGAGTACCATGTATCCGAATTCCGACATCTTTCAAATTACTTTCGCTTTTAAATTACTCCCAAAGTTGTGGGAAAATACACCAATCTGGCAAACCTGACTACCACTATCAATTTTTTTTGTTTACGGAAGATGGCGATTATCTTATATCCGTCCTGACTAGGCTATCTCATCCTGGCCACATTAAATTCGCTTCATGCCCATTCCATCAGTATAGGGCTTTTCATCGATTGTCATTTGTTTCGAGCTTCTGTCATGTGTCGCATAATATTAATATATATACGTCATACGTCTTCGGTTTGTATCATTGGTAATACCAATAACATACGACGTAGATATATTAATATTATGTGACACATGACAGAAGCTCGAAACAAATGACTGTGAATGAAAAGCCCTATATGGCTTTTCATCGATTGTCATTTGTTTCGAGCTTCTGTCATGTGTCACATAATATTAATATATCTACGCCATACGTCTTTGGTTTGTATCATTGTTATATACCAATAACGTATGATGTAGATACATTAATATTATGTGACACATGACAGAAGCTTGAAACAAATGACTGTGAATAAAAAGCCCTATTGACAGTTCGTTGGTATAAACTATCAATTTTTTGTTTATTTGGTTAGTAATTGTTGTTTTACTGTCCATTGGAAATATTCCATGGGCAACTTACAGTTTAGGGCAGGGCAAGCAGTCTAACCTATATTGAGTTTTTGCGAACAGTGTTGCCATAATTTTTTATAATTTAGAGGTTGTTTAAAATATTTTTTCTATTCTCATGTCACTACCTGTATCATAATGAACTTCATTAAGATACAGATTTTTAACCAATAGAATCCAAATGAAGCTCATACTCTATACGAAACTCACCCCATACGACTCGTTTCGTAACCCTCATACTCACTTCATAATGACCATCATTAAATGCTCGTTGTATAATATACTAATATATAAACTTAGACTTTTACGCAAATATATTTTGAATATTTTTTGTTATGAAAAGCTATGACTTTTAAATTTATACAAAGCAGGATTTATAGAATATATTCTAAATTATTTTTTAATTCACCCCTTATACATTATCGGGTATACTTGGCAATGGGGCCAGAAATTAAAAAACAGAAATGGTCAGATTGCAACAGAATATTTTCTGATTTCTATCTAACATCTGTTTATGATTTTTAAATTATACAGGGTGTAACAAAAATACAGGTCATAAATTTAATCACATATTTTGGGACCAAAAATAATTCGATTGAACCTAACTTACCTTAGTACAAATTGCACAGAAAAAACTTTGAAGTCACAAAATGAAAATTGATTTTTTCTAAAAAAAATGCAAAAAAGTTTTAGAAATAGTGCGTTTAACTAACGGTACCACAATAATAATTTAATTGGAACGTACACAAAAGTTTGGCGGGGGGGGGGGGGGGTTAAAGGGAACAAAACCCCATAAAATTTTTGTGGGGTGCACAAATTTCACTATAATTTTTCTTTAATTTAAGGTGTTCCTGCCATAAGAATGCCACATGTACATTTTCAAGAAAAATCTCTAATAGTTTTCGATATATTAGTTAGTCTCTAATAGTTAGGTTCATTAGAACTATTTTTGGTCCTAGAATATATATATATATATATATATATATATATATATATATATATATATATATATATATAAAATGAAATGATGTTGGAATATATATATATATAAAAAATATATATATATATATATATATTTATGCACAGATATCAAAGTGAGGTCCTGACATTACGCGCACTTAGTGAGGACCGGTAGAAAACGTAGACATAATCGTTTCAACTCTTCATAGTGACCTTGACAAGTAAATAGCAATTAAAAAATGACGAGTATACACAAAAAAAATTACGTATATGTGCCCCGTATTGTTCAAGTATATTGCCACCCAAGTGAGGCCATTATACGCAGCTATTAAAGTGAGACTGTATATACTTTTTCGTTATGCGCACAAAGTGAGGACAACTTTACGTGTATATTTCCTTACAGCTCATCAAGTGAGGACCATACAGTGTTGTCGATAAATATGAGATTAATCGTTTCTACTGCCTTTTTCTGTATAACACAGTAAGAATTATTATTGTTTCGATGTTTCAGTCACTTGTAGTTATAAGAAGGATGTGGACTTTTTGTTCTTGCTCGTACTGTTTGTTAATTTTATAACATTTTAGTACCTCAGCATTAAATCACGGTAGCCTTATCGGAGACTAGCGTTAATAAAGAAATAGTTTTATATTTTTTAATAATTTACGTTAAAGATGGATAGGAAAGCAAGAATTTTGAAAATAGCGTTAGTTGAGAACAATAATAATCAAAATGGAGGATACAGTGATAGTTCAGTTATGTGAAATTTATATTGAACTTAACATATAAATATAAAAGCCCGACTTTTGATCTAAGGGGAACACAGTTTTTACGGTACATACATATCTGTCATTTGTCTACCCCTCCCTTCCATTTCCCCCACCCCTTATTTTTAAATAGGGAAGAGGGGCGTGTGCTAGCTCATTTGAAAGGATATTCAATTCTCTATCCAGTATTATTAACATTGACATAATTATCTATACAGAGTGTATTTTAGTATAGGTACTGTTGCCCCTGTCGATTTTCATTTTGAAACGACAATTTTCCAACCTTAATTTTAGTATACAAGATGATTTACTTAATTTAATTAAACTTAATGTACTTTTTTACTGACTTAATTTTACAGTTATTCCACTAGATGGCAAATACAGTGAATATGTGCATATGTTTTATTTCGAATAATCATTTTAAAATAGTTTTAGTTTTTTATTTTCTCTGAAAATTGTTGCAAGCTTCTTGTTCTTATACCTAAAATCATGTCACTACAAATTTATACGAGACTACATATTAAGAGTATAGAAAGTATTATAATATATGACATACATGCTTTTTTCCATTTATTGAAGATATTTCACCTTATCCTGAAACAATGCAATGTGACCAAGTGTCCTCAACTAAAAAAATATATCCCACTATTTTGATATTAAATGTATTAGTCCAGAAAGCCACTGCGCATCCGCTAGGAAAAATATTCTAATTCGGATTTTTTGCACAATCTTACTCAAAAAGGACCCCTTTTAACAAATTTGCGTGTTGCCAGGACCAAAAGTTGGTCAAAAATTTTTTAAACGTTTTTTTTTGTTTTTTTCCTAAAATAATTTTTTTTGCATGGAACAAAATTTTTTTAGGCTTTTTGGATCATTCCAAACAGAAAAGGTCTTTAGTGATTTTTCTCTAAAGTTGATATTTTTTGACATATAAGCGATTAAAAATTGAAAAATTGCGAAATCGGCCTTTTTTAACCCTCAAAAACTATGTGAAAAACTGAAAATTTGAATGTTGCCAAGGTAAGTAGATATTTTTTAAACATCGATTGATGAAATCCCGAAGAGTTTTTTGCAATACAGTATCAAAAACCCCTTTGTTTCTTAATTGCCAATCAAGCGTGCGCGAGACTATTTTCCACCGTTGCATGTGTATGCAGTATGGTGCAAATGAAAGGATTAAATTCGTTATTTCGTAAACCGGCGACTTTAAGGAAAAATCCCGAAACAGGTCGATTTTTATTTTTAAGTTATGATATTGTGACATATATGGTATACTAGTAACGTCATCCATCTGGGCGTGATGACGTAATCGATGATTTTTTTAAATAAGAATAGGGGTCGTGTGCTAGCTCATTTGAAAGGTTCTTCAATTCTCTATTCAGTAATATAAACATTTACATAATTATTTATACAGGGCGTCTAATAATTTAATTTTTTTGTCAATTTGCCAAATGATTTAATTTAATAAAAAATTTTTGGACACCCTTTATAAAAAATTATGTACATGTTTATATTACTGAATAGAGAATTGAAGAACCTTTCAAATGAGCCAGCACGCGACCCGTATTCTCATTTAAAAAATCATCGATTACGTCATCACGCTCAGATGGATGACGTCACTAGTATACTATATATGCCACAATATTATAACTTAAAAATAAAAACCGACCTGTTTTGGGATTTTTCCTTAAAGTCACCGGTTTACGAAATAACGAATTTATTCCTTTCATTTGCACCATACTGTATACACAAATACACATGCAACGGTGGAAAATAGTGTCGCGCACGCTTGATTGGCAATTAAAAACAAAGGGGTTTTTGATATTCTATTGCAAAAAACTCTTCGGGATTTCATCAATCGATGTTTAAAGAATATCTGCCTACCTTGACAACATTTAAATTTTCAATTTTTCACATAGTTTTTGAGGGTTAAAAATGGCCGATTTCGCAATTTTTCAATTTTTAATCGCCTATATGTCAAAAACTATCAACTTTAGAGAAAAGTTACTAAAGACCTTTTCTGTTTGGAATGATCCAAAAAACCTAAAAAAAATTTGTTCCATACAAAAAAAAATTATTTTAGGAAAAAAGCAAAAAAAAACGTTTAAAAAATTTTTGACCAACTTTTGGTCCTGGCAACATGCAAATTTGTTAAAAGGGGTCCTTTTTAAGTAAGATTGTGCAAAAAATCCGAATTAGAATATTTTTCCTAGCGGATGCGCAGTGGCTTTCTGGACTATATAGTTTGTACTATAACCCGTATTGAAATAGATTGCAACATGTGTGTGTGGTTGGGATATTGACTGCGAAACCTAAGGCTTCATTCGCCTAATCATATTTACCTTTGATTCTTATAACAATAAATAAAATTGATTAACATTTTATATCAATATTATTAGTGTTTTTAAACAATATCAGTGTGATATATCAGTATGATAAAGTCAAGATAAACAATACTATAACAGAAAGCTTTGAGGTCAAACAAGGACTGCGACAGGGTGATCCATTATCGTCTATAATGTTTAGCATATTACTAGAAAAGGTTATACAGGAAGCAAACATTAATAGAACAGGTCTGATCTACCACAAAAAGCATCAGTGCTTGACATTCGCAGACGATTTGGTAATCTTGGCTAGGAGCAAAATAGAACTTATAGAAACACTCATGAAACTCGAGGAGAGGGCAGCAACCAAAGGATTGTATATAAATGAAGCAAAAACAAAGTATATGGAATGGACAAATAAGCAATTCGTTCGGGGGCAATACATAACAATGACAACAGCGAAGGGAACACAGTATAAATTCGAAGAAGTTGAGAGATTTGAGTACTTAGGAACTGTCTTCACAAGAGATCCTAACTGTGAAGAAAAAATATAAAAGAGAATTATGTCGGGCAACCGCGCTATATTTGCTTTTAATGGGTTGTTAAGAAGTAAACATATATCACGAAGAGCAAAACTAAGGACTTACAAGACCGTAATAAGGCCGATAGTAACGTATGCTTCTGAAACATGGGTCACAACAAAAAAACATCAAGAGTTGTTATTAGTTTGGGAGAGGAAAATACTGCGCAAAATCTTCGGTGGGAAAAACTTAAATGGACAATGGGTAAGAAGAACAAATAAGGAACTAACTGAGCTCTATCAAGATCCTAACATACTAGCAGTAATTAAGGCGCAAAGACTTAGATGGTTGGGCCATGTGCAGAGGATGATTCCATCTAGAATTCCCAGAATGGTACTATCTAGTGCATTGGCAGGGAAAAGACGAAGAGGAAGACGGAGGTCACGATGGAGTAATGAAGTTAGAGAAGATATGAGAAGAATTAACTTAAGGAACTGGGAAACAAAAGCGACTGACAAAAGGGAGTGGAAAAGAATAGTACATCAAGCCATGGGCCTACTAGGCTCGTAGTGCTTACATATTATAATATCAGTTTTCTAATATTATCCAGTTCCATATCCAGTTCCGAATCCAGTGGTTATATTTCTTCCGTATTGTTTAGTTTCGCTTCCAGTGATTGTATTTTTTTTCTTGTTTTTTTTTGAAATATTTATTTATTATTCTATTACTATATGTTTTTATTGTGCTCATAATAGATTGCAACATTGTCTACAGACATGAATGCAGTAACAATAAATAAAAAAATCGGAGATCCACACCCCGGATTTGAAATCGAAACCTCTGCTTTACGAATCCGAGATCCGAGGTCTACCCACTAGGTCACTAGGCTATCGCTCTTAGACAATATTTTTTCCTGAAACGGGGAACTTTTAAAGCCGGGTCTAGACTATGTAACAAACATGCTAATAACAAAGTTGTACAACTTTGTTATGTAACTTGTTATAATATAGCATGAGTATCCAGACTATATAACAAAAAACAAAACAACAACATGCGCATAAATTTTGCAGCATTTTAGATGGATAGCTGGTAGGTTAGGTAATATATAAAATTGCGTCATATAAGTATGGAGGATCTCTTCATAGCAACAGCAGCTTGTGTAATATTGTGGAGGCGACACCGGCGTGTTAAATTAATATTTTGGATGTGTCCTTCATTAGCAGCTCGAGCAAAATATAGGTAGTGGTACAGCTCTTTTAGCTGATCTGGAAAGAGATAACATAGACCCATCGACAGGAGACATTAAATGTGATGGCAGTTTTAAAAACTTCTTAAGAATAGAAAGTCCTGATTTTGAATTTCTTATAAATGAAATTGGCCATAAAATAGGCAGGAAAGACATTTCGAGATGCAATTCCAGTAAGAGAAAGATTAACAGTTATATTATTAGCAAAGTATATTTTTTAAACTTTTTACTCATTGTTTCAGAGAGGACGTATAACATTTCTGTAAAATTTAATTCCTCAGTATTATCGTCTTCACCTGTTCATGATTGAGTGTCACTGTCTGTTTGAATTGGTGTAGCTGGAGAAGTAGCGGATGTAGGTGTAGTGGACGGAATAGAAAAGCTCAGATATATTGTATGATTGAGTGCCTGTTTGAGTAGCTGATGAAGCAGTCTGCATCTGTGTAGCGAATGAAGTGAATGTTACAGGTTTTATGTCTGAACACTCTGCTCTGTAGAGAATAGTATTTATGTCAAATTTAGAGTTGATTTGCACCGATTTGCTGTTAAGGTTCCGCGTACTGCTTTTCTTTTGTTGGCTTGAGTTATAGGCGTACGTGCATTAGTTTTAACTACATTTTCTGTATCTATTATCACTTCTATTTCAGTCTATTCATCGTGTTTTTTATTTGTTTTTTAAATCAATAAATGTAGCTCATCCCATAGCAATCCCATAATACTCGTTACTTACGAAATAGCTCAATTAAATGAGTAGTCAGTTCTTTCCACAATTTCATCGCGTAAATAACCCTACGTGAACAGAGTAAAGAAAAATCTAGCACAATCACTCCAGAATGAACAAGCCGATATGACTCCAACGGTTGCTGCTCGCGTAGGTACTATGCCAGAGAAATGTTTCAATAACATGTTTTTAGGTGTAGATCAGTCGCGGTGCGGTTTTATAACTTTCTTTGATGTTTACCGACATCTGTTGGATAACATAAAACATGCTATATAACCAGAAAAATGTTATACAACACTGTGTTTTAAAACTTGTTTTTTTAAAATTTTGTAACAAGTTACAAAACTTTGTTATTTAACATGATTTGTTACATAGTCTGGACCCGGCTTAACGGTAACTTCTTATAGGTAATACACTACAATTTCTGAATATTTTTTCTGAAATCTATCGAATGGTACCAAACACGACCCCCACGGAGGTGGGGGGGTGGGTTACTTTAAAATCTTAAATAGGAACTCCTTTTTTTATTTCAGATTTGGATTCTTTGCGTAAAAATAAGCAACTTTTATTCGAAACGTTTTTTCTAAATACGGATAGGTGGCGCTATAATCGGAGAAAACGGGTGTTGGAAATGGAAAATTAAATTAAAATATGGAAAGTCCCCACTAAAATAGAAAATTTTACTTAACTTTTTTGGTTTTAGAACCTAATAATCACAACCCAATAGGTCCCCAAAGCGCTCGAGTGACTGCACATTTAGCATACTTTGCTCCCCTACTATATGTATTATAAATAATATGCGAAGTACTATATAATTATTAACCCAAACAACCATAATTCAACTTTTATTTACTAATAAAGAACTGGACGAAAGTGTCACATCAGCTTTTATGAAACACATGAATATTTACATAAAAAGGTAAGTAATCTGCTTGAAATCCATATTCCCAAAATCATCTAAAAATTGTTTATACTTGAGTACTTTGAGACTCTTGTATGAAATGTGAATACCGAAATACGATTAGGAATCTCCATTATGTAATTTTTAAATAATACATAATTCTTAGGAAATGAAAGGTATTATACAAACGTGTTAAAAAATACTACCTACTGAAATTTTTTGATGGCAATAAATGATGAATTGGTTTATCGAATTTATTTTGAAGGTGATACAGTAGCGATCAACAGGTAGCCAAAACGCGTTCCAAGATTGAGGCTGTAATTTTGAATATTTTTTCGAGATATTTGGCACACGTATTTGTAATATAATAAAGAATGGCGGTACAGAGCCCAATTTGAAAAATATATTAATATGTGGAAATTACTCTGTAAATAAATACAATATTAAAAAAAACGAGTCTGTACCGCCATTAAGAAGAACAAAAAAATACACTTTCTTCAAATAAACTTTTTTATCAGATGCCTAGATTTTGTGTCATTTTGGAACTACTAATGAAATAAAAAATTTTAGTAGTTCCAAAATGACACAAAATCTAGGCATCGGATAAAAAAGTTTATTTGAAGAAAGTGTATTTTTTTGTTCTTCTTAGTGGCGGTACAGGCTCGTTTTTTTAATATTGTATTTAATTACAGAGTAATTTCCACATATTAATATATTTTTTAAATTGGGCTCTGTACCGCCATTCTTTATTATATTACGAATACGTGTGCCACATATCTCGAAAAAATATTCAAAATTACAGCCGCAATCTTGGAACGCGTTTTCGCTACCTGTTGATCTCTACTGTTTCCTCTTAAGTAAAATATGTCATTTGGATATTTTTTTAAACTCGATAGATCCTAGGGACATGTCGGTAGATCGGTAGGATCATCACTTTTGGGAGTTTTGGGAATATCCCAATTGACAACGCAATATACACCGACGCCGTCTACAACGAGCGACGAATCAGAGATGCCAGATTGGGGTACTTTCGAACATTTTTAGGGTAATTTGAAAGCACATGGGAAAATTTTTATAGGTTGAATTGGTTGGGGAATTTTTCGGGAGGAAAATTGAGCAAACTGAATTGCAATATAAATGTAATGTAACATATAACATTATATTAACATTATAACCTATCGAGTATTTGCTTCTGATTAAAAAAACCGAAAAATGGTTTTTGGAACAACCGCTTTTTTTGACCAGTTATAACCGCCAGGTTAAACCGTAAGTAAAAAACCGGTATAACCGAAAACCGGTTTTTTGTTCAACAACCGCCATCCCTACCTTGGTTGTTACAAATACAGTTCGCTGGAATAAGTTTTACCCCCCTTATTAACTTATTTATTTTTAGCACATAAGAAAAACGCTCGGATAGGTCGATTTTTAAAATAATCATAGTATATTATAGCGTCAATGTTTCGAACTTTACGCGATCCCTCTTCTTCAGGTGATAGGCACAACTTTGATTTTTTTAAATAGGAAAGTAAGTACATCATGTGACACCTCATTTAAAGGCTTTTTTCTACAACCGTGTTAAAAATGCAATTTTTAGAACTCCATACGTGCGTTAAAAATGCTACTTTAAGGCAGGGCCGGTTTTAGGGTTCTGAGCGCCCCTGGCAAAATAAAATTTGGCGCCCCTTCATATAAGAATATACAAATTTAATGCAAATATAAAAAAATAGGAAAAAATCAAAATTTTACCATAAAGAACTATGTAAAAATATATTTATTTAAAAAATAGTAGGATAGTTATTACTTATAACTTATCCAACATAAGCGAGGTAAAAGATAAATGCACATTATCAACAACCAGTAAAAAATGTGTATAAATAACTATTTAGATGGAAAATAAGCCACAATTAAATTGAAAAAAATAATTTTATTATCGTTTCGACGCCCAAATCGGGTGTCGTTGTCAAAATACAAAATACTACTAAATTAAACAAAAATGTTGTTGCTTAGTAAAAAATTCGTCTAATAATTTATTTAATCTGACTCATTTATAGCATTTAATGTGTATAAATCTTCTACACGACCAAAAAACATGTTGATTGTGCGCAAGATATAGCTGCATCCCCAATAACTAAATTGAGGGAGTGATCCACTTAGCATAAAATAGCATGCGGATATTCTTTGCAAACGCGAGCTTGTACATCTTTATTTTTTCTCTTCCTTTTAGAGCCGTTGTGATATCCTTGGCCTTACAATCATCTATGCAAATTTAAATAAAATCATTCATTATTTTTTTTTTATTATCTCATGAGCTTTTTATTATCTCTATGACTCGATACCTATAGAACCAAGCTATGGTTTTAGGTATCGAGTTACTAGGACAAACAATATGCTGCATACTAAAATTAAACCCGGTACTGTGGGATAAGAACATCAGTATAAAAACAAAAAGAAGAAAATAATATAACACCATGACAAAAAGTATTCTGAATAATGGGTGTGAAAATTGAATAAAAAATACGAAAACCAAATGCAAAATAAGAGCAACAGAGATCGAATACCTAAGTAGAAGCTGTAGAAGGGATAGAATAAATAACATAGAGATTAAGAAAATAATGGTAATGAATTCAAGGGATAATAGACAACATAGAACAAAAGAGATTAACCTGGTACGGGCATGGCAGAAGAGCAGACCAAAATCGTTGATAAACAGAATAACAGATTGGAGCCCGATAGGAAGAAGGAAGAGAGACAGACCCCGAAAATATTTTGGAGATAAAATGGACGAAGCAATATTAGAAAAGAAACCTGCAGGACTGGAAAAACAGAAAGAACTGAAAATAACGGTCAAGTGAAATAATACAGGAAAAACTATGGAAATCCAGGGTGGTCAAGAAAAAACAGGATGTTTCTAAATAAATGCGACAAACTTTAAAGGGTAATTCTATATGAAAAAATAATGATAGTTTGCTCTATAAGCGTATGTCAGCAAATACTTCGTTTCCGAGATATGGGGTGTTGACATTTTTCTTACAAACTGACGATTTCTTTATTGTTCTAAAACCGGTTCAGATATGCAAATGAAATTTGATGTGTTTTAAGAGGTAATTATTGCGCATTTTTTGACATAAAATTAATAATTTTATATCTACTGTTGAAATGGTGTGAATTTTTTTAAAGAAAAACATAGTACGCCACTAAGATATTTCAAATAACAAATCATTTTGGAATTACTCGTTCAATTTATGATATATACAAAAATCTATTATTCCTTTTTTTTCATACGTCGTTTGTGCCGTTTTTATGCAAAAAGTGAAACATCTTAACGCGTACAAAGTATTCGAAATAAATTTCTATATATGTATTCATATTATGAAAAAGAACTTGTCAATTCTAATTCATATAGATATACCTGGTTTGTTTTTTTTTTATTTCAAATTACACACCCAAGGGCACACGACAATGTTGATAAAGCAAAGTTTACAGAACAGGAAGACAAAACTATTTAACCATTGAGGCTATAATGACAAGCAGCAGTATAATAATATCACTGACTATTCATAAATTTGTTGATACTTCGTAAATCTGATCTTCGTGTATTTTAAGTATGTATGTATAACATTGTAATACCATAAAAGTGATAGGTATTACCTGACAAATGACCTTTAAAAGCCATAACAATTTTTAGGTTGCATTATTTTTATTAGAGAATTTTTGTGAGCTAGAAATAGTTTTCTTATTGTTACAATTATTTAATATTAATTGTCTTAGGAGTAATCTTAGCCCAAAGATAATCTATAAAGTCCAAAAAAATAGTGAATGTAAAAAATATTATATTTTTTTTTGTTTAGCTAATGCCTCGAAAACTAATGGCCATTGGCATGGTAGGTACGGTAATTTTGAACAGTTAGGTACCTAGTGTCATGTGTAAGTAGTGTGTGTGTTGAGTAAGTGGCTTGTTACTTTGCAATGTCGACGTCATTGTCTTTGCAAAGAGACGCTAATTGTATCCGAACGTCTGCCCCGAACGTCTATTTACCCCCCTCCACGGAGGGGGGTAAATATTATATTTATATATCAGCGTCTCTCAAAATTTGGCGCCCCCAAATTCTGGCGCCCCGGGCGGTCGCCCGGCTCGCCCGCCCCTTTATCCGGCGCTGCTTTAAGGCACTAGTGCTTTAAAATTTTTATGGCACTGCAATTCGTATTGATCGTATAGGCAATTTTGATGTAATGTCAAAAAAATATAAAAATGGAATGTCAGTCAAGTTCAAGTAAAAGTTTTTGTAGATATTGTCCTGTAATTACGTTTGTAGAAAAATTTTTGCATGATATGCGTGTTAAAAAGTGCATTTTTAAGGCACTCATGTGAATTGCAGAACTCGCTGTCGCTCATTCTGCAAACTTTCACATGCGTGCCTTAAACGTGTACTTTTAACACTTATATCATAAATAACTATTGAAATACTGATTACAAAAATTTATAGTATTTTAAGCCTTTCTGAGAGCATATGCGCAAAAATTTCGCTCGAATTATTTTTAAATGCGTTCATTTTTTTCGAATACTGAGAAAACCTTAAGTATTTTTAAAAAATTTAAACGCAGAAAGAAATATTATTGTATTATCCATGTTCGAAAGTCCTTGAGAACTTCTATAATATTTATTTTAATAAGTCACAGGGGTGAAAAAAAATAGTCTGATTTTTAATTTTAAATATATATTACAAAAGAAACTTTTTGTTCATTATAAGGGACTTTCTGCCCTCGGGAATAATGTAGTCTTCTATTTTGCGTTTAAATTTTTTAAAAATACCTATTAGTTATCTCAGGAATCGAAAAAAATAAATGCGTTTAAAAAGAACTCGACCGAAATTTTGCGCCTACGCTCTCAAAAAGGATTAAAGTATTAAACATTTTTGTACTGTTTGAATTTATGCGACGATTGACGATCCACTGTTTTAAAGATTGGTTGAACAGATGTTGCCAGTTGTATGGTCCTCACTATGTGTATCGTAAGTTATTCAACAGGGTATAGAATATACATGGTTAGAAAATATACGCCAAAGTCAGCGCCTCTATGCGGAAAATCTCTGAACTAAAAATTGATGTGGACCATACAAAGTGAGGTCCCACTTTTTTTTGTAAAAAAACAGTGTTTGCTATCAGTACATGTCTACGAAAAAGTCTTACATTGATTGACTAAGTGAGGTCCGTATACTGGACCTCACTTTGTACAGGACCTCACTTCAACCGCAGTTTCTTTTGATATGTGGCTCACTTCATACGCTGGGAGTAAATATATATATATATATATATAAAAGGAAAAGAAGTCTTTGCTGACAACGTAGAAAACGGAATTCTGAGGTTATTGGGATATGCAGCGGTGAAATAAGTGTACTCTTTTAACTAAGTTTCAAGCTTTCGAAAATGTTTATTTTCATCATCAGGAATAACTGAAATAAAGTGCTACTGTTAGTACAGCATCCTCGAAAACATACAGTACAAGGTGTAAAGGTTTAAAAACTTACGTTATTGAGATTTGCTTTCCGTGGATGTTATACTCACAGGTGACAAATTCACGCACCACTCATTGATTGAGTCAAATATTAAAAAATACATGGTGTAAAAGACCAAATTGACAAATTATTTTCTACACTAACACATAAGAAAAAGACAATTAAAAAGGTTTACATGCCACGTGTGCCGGCAAGTGTGAAATGTGAGGTTAGAAGTCAATGTCATTCCTGGACATACGCAAATGACACCACTTCTTCTTTTTTCTTTGTCTTATGTAGTACTAATACTTTAAGAATACACATCAAAAATTTACCAGAGTTTTGTTTGAAGTTAAAAACCAAAATTATAAATAATTTACATTTCAATGTACTGAAAGCTGGAAACTTTACAATGAATCAGTTGAAAAGACATCATTGAAATGAGGATAGTTGTCCAAACATAATAGATATGAGTAAATAGAGCTTAATTGATTTATGTCACTCCTTTTGTTCATTGCATTAGAATTCTGCGAAATGAAAGCCATCTCTAAGAACAGTCTTTTAGTATAGTTGGATTCAGAAGCTAAAACTCTGACCGATTCGTAATTCATTTTGTGATGTTCTTTATTAACATGTTCGGCAAGAGCAGATCTTTCAGGATATAATCTGCTATCACTGCGGTGACTAACTAAACGACTACCTAAATTGCGTGCGGTTTGTCCAACATATACCAAATTACAGTTGTTACAGGGAATCTGGTAGACAACGTTAGAACAATCCCTAATGTCACTCTTGTCCTTAACCTTTGAAAATATAGATCGTGAAGTTAAAGATGTTTTAAAGGCTATTTTCAAGTTAGGGATGTCTTTAAACAGTCTAGCCAGTCTGGGTGTTATGCCTTTCACGTATTTTAAAGAAGTATATAAACAATTGGCATTTTGTTCTCCGCTTGTAACAGTAATTTGCAACTCATCATTGTGGCGTATTATGTCAGGGGTCAAACTGAATAATATCTTGGTGACTAGGTGTTTTGGATAAGAGTTGTCGATAAAAAGGTTAGACAGGATTCTCAGGTTCTTCTGATGGCAAGAAGGATCACTGATAGCTATGATTCTAGCCTTCATTTGCTTAATCAAGTTGATTTTTATTGAGTGTCGATGATATGACCAATAGTTAAGAAAACGTCCAGAACTATGAGGTTTTCTATGCCAGTCAATTCTCAGGGAGTTGTTATGGGTTCTAATGAACCGGGTATCAAGAAAGGGGACTGAGCATAGATCATCCTCATGTTCAATTGTGAACTGTAATAGAGGGTCATAACTATTGAATACTTGCAAAATTTCAGCTGATCTATTGCTAGGAATAGCGAGGATTAAGTCATCCACATACTTTTTAACAAAAGGAATATAGAAGGACAATTCTGGGATCACCATATCCAGTAAATGATCCATCACATAACAGGCCAGAATGGGAGAGATAGTACCTCCCATAGGAGTCCCTTGTGTTTGTCTAAACACAGTATTATTAAATGTGAAATAGGTGTTGTTAAAAAGAAAGGAGATGAGTTTTTTGAAAGATTCCAAGCTAATATTGCAATGAGAACTAATAAAATTCCAATTGTTTTCAACAGCTATTAAGGCTGCATCTAGATGTACATTAGTGAACAAAGAGACTACATCCAGACTGATAATAACATAGCCCTCAGGTAACTGATAGTTGTTAAAGCTGTTAAAGACATCAAAAGAACTTTTTACGTCATATTCATTAGAGACATATGCATTGGTCAAAATCTCAGTCAAAAAAGATGCTAATAAATTAGTAGGTGAACCAATGCATGCAACAATGGGACGTACCGAAAGCTGTGGTTTATGAATCTTAGGTAAAGCGTAAAACTTGG
The DNA here is from genome assembly GCF_917563875.1 of Diabrotica virgifera virgifera. NCBI lineage: Eukaryota > Metazoa > Arthropoda > Insecta > Coleoptera > Chrysomelidae > Diabrotica > Diabrotica virgifera. The sequence goes on along the minus strand of NC_065445.1, from coordinate 175,722,545 downwards.
GTATGACACCCTTATACCCTGTTAATTTTTTCTTTGTATCATCATCTATTTGTCCCGAACTGCATAATTCCTTGATGAGGTTATTGCATTTAGTTTGAACAGTATTAGTTGGATCTCTGTTCAATCTCTCATATATGTTATCAGAATTTAGCATCTTTTGATACTTAGATCTATGTCTCCAATTGCTAAATTCTGATAACATATATGAGAGATTGAACAGAGATCCAACTAATACTGTTCAAACTAAATGCAATAACCTCATCAAGGAATTATGCAGTTCGGGACAAATAGATGATGATACAAAGAAAAAATTAACAGGGTATAAGGGTGTCATACCCAAGTTTTACGCTTTACCTAAGATTCATAAACCACAGCTTTCGGTACGTCCCATTGTTGCATGCATTGGTTCACCTACTAATTTATTAGCATCTTTTTTGACTGAGATTTTGACCAATGCATATGTCTCTAATGAATATGACGTAAAAAGTTCTTTTGATGTCTTTAACAGCTTTAACAACTATCAGTTACCTGAGGGCTATGTTATTATCAGTCTGGATGTAGTCTCTTTGTTCACTAATGTACATCTAGATGCAGCCTTAATAGCTGTTGAAAACAATTGGAATTTTATTAGTTCTCATTGCAATATTAGCTTGGAATCTTTCAAAAAACTCATCTCCTTTCTTTTTAACAACACCTATTTCACATTTAATAATACTGTGTTTAGACAAACACAAGGGACTCCTATGGGAGGTACTATCTCTCCCATTCTGGCCTGTTATGTGATGGATCATTTACTGGATATGGTGATCCCAGAATTGTCCTTCTATATTCCTTTTGTTAAAAAGTATGTGGATGACTTAATCCTCGCTATTCCTAGCAATAGATCAGCTGAAATTTTGCAAGTATTCAATAGTTATGACCCTCTATTACAGTTCACAATTGAACATGAGGATGATCTATGCTCAGTCCCCTTTCTTGATACCCGGTTCATTAGAACCCATAACAACTCCCTGAGAATTGACTGGCATAGAAAACCTCATAGTTCTGGACGTTTTCTTAACTATTGGTCATATCATCGACACTCAATAAAAATCAACTTGATTAAGCAAATGAAGGCTAGAATCATAGCTATCAGTGATCCTTCTTGCCATCAGAAGAACCTGAGAATCCTGTCTAACCTTTTTATCGACAACTCTTATCCAAAACACCTAGTCACCAAGATATTATTCAGTTTGACCCCTGACATAATACGCCACAATGATGAGTTGCAAATTACTGTTACAAGCGGAGAACAAAATGCCAATTGTTTATATACTTCTTTAAAATACGTGAAAGGCATAACACCCAGACTGGCTAGACTGTTTAAAGACATCCCTAACTTGAAAATAGCCTTTAAAACATCTTTAACTTCACGATCTATATTTTCAAAGGTTAAGGACAAGAGTGACATTAGGGATTGTTCTAACGTTGTCTACCAGATTCCCTGTAACAACTGTAATTTGGTATATGTTGGACAAACCGCACGCAATTTAGGTAGTCGTTTAGTTAGTCACCGCAGTGATAGCAGATTATATCCTGAAAGATCTGCTCTTGCCGAACATGTTAATAAAGAACATCACAAAATGAATTACGAATCGGTCAGAGTTTTAGCTTCTGAATCCAACTATACTAAAAGACTGTTCTTAGAGATGGCTTTCATTTCGCAGAATTCTAATGCAATGAACAAAAGGAGTGACATAAATCAATTAAGCTCTATTTACTCATATCTATTATGTTTGGACAACTATCCTCATTTCAATGATGTCTTTTCAACTGATTCATTGTAAAGTTTCCAGCTTTCAGTACATTGAAATGTAAATTATTTATAATTTTGGTTTTTAACTTCAAACAAAACTCTGGTAAATTTTTGATGTGTATTCTTAAAGTATTAGTACTACATAAGACAAAGAAAAAAGAAGAAGTGGTGTCATTTGCGTATGTCCAGGAATGACATTGACTTCTAACCTCACATTTCACACTTGCCGGCACACGTGGCATGTAAACCTTTTTAATTGTCTTTTTCTTATGTGTTAGTGTAGAAAATAATTTGTCAATTTGGTCTTTTACACCATGTATTTTTTAATATTTGACTCAATCAATGAGTGGTGCGTGAATTTGTCACCTGTGAGTATAACATCCACGGAAAGCAAATCTCAATAACGTAAGTTTTTAAACCTTTACACCTTGTACTGTATGTTTTCGAGGATGCTGTACTAACAGTAGCACTTTATTTCAGTTATTCCTGATGATGAAAATAAACATTTTCGAAAGCTTGAAACTTAGTTAAAAGAGTACACTTATTTCACCGCTGCATATCCCAATAACCTCAGAATTCCGTATATATATATATATATATATATATATATATATATATATATATATATATATATATATATATGTCTTCATATCAAGGCGAGATCCGTTTGTATCATAAGCTATACAAGATGAGATCCGTTTTGCAAGGCGAGATCCGATTTTGGATCTCACCTTGTATTCACGTGTATATAGTGACATCTCGATGTAACAATGGTTAGGCTACAAGGAAATCGATTTTTATCTGGACCTCATTTTGCACCCCTTTTGGTGAATTTTATATTGCAGTGGTTCCACTAAATCCGCTGTAGAGGGCAGCGCGCGCGATCCGTTGTGTATATGGTAAATATATATTTTGCAGACAACCCGAGATCCGGTAAATTTGGAAACATCGCAAATGAATTTCACGGTCAGCTCTCTCACTCGGCTTATGTCTAGCTTGAATAAGAATGTTTACATTATTTAAGGGCTCTGTCCAGAAAGGCGATTGTCAAATATCTCGAGAACTAGACGGCATATCGAAAAAACTTTGGAAAGCTTTTTGAATGGTTTTTCAAAATCTATATACTTATGCAATAGCAGGGTTCTTATTCTGCCTGCGAAAGCGGTGGGTGTAGCAACTTTGAATTTTCAACTGAAACACTTTATTTTTAATTAAATAGTTGAAATTTAGAATTAAAAATACATAACTTTTGTTTGAATCGATAATAGCTTCTTTAATCCAGTCGGAAGAGCTTCAAAATCGTCGTTTTTATGACATTTTTAGGGTTTAGGGGTACCTCAGGTAGTTAGCTTAAAACGTAAGAAATAAATTTGAATAGTTAATGTTTATTGATAAACAAAGCTCCAATTCTATTTTACTTCAACTCATTTTAAGGCTATTTCAATAAACTAATCGGTTCTTTTTTCAGTTTTTTGGTAAAACATTGTAACTTATAGACGAAAATTCTTAAAATCGGCTATTTTTCATTTAAATTGTCAATAAATAATTAAATTGAGAAAAAATTGGTCAGATTTACATAAATTTTGTTATTCCGTCCATATAGAAACTAAAACAATTGTTACGTAGTTACACTGAGTGTCATAAAAACCGTGTATTTTTACTCATTTCTTTGAGCTATTTCACGTAATATCGAGATATAAGTTGTATTTTTTACATAAGTTATATTAACGTTAAACTGACTTAATTTATAGTTTTATAAGCAACAATTAAGTATAGCGAAATTTATAAAACCTTGTTTAAATTGTTTTACATGCTCTATAATGCGGTTATCTTAAATTTTGTTTTGAATGTTTTTCTTCTTACTGGTAGACAAAAAATGGCAAAATGTGCATTTTTGACATCAAATTGTTACTAACCGTCGGTATAACAGGTTGCCTGGAAACCAGATGCAAAACAGTACCATAAATGTTTTAGACTTTTTAGCACTTTCTTTAAGTGAAATTTAAAATCATTTACCACCCATGTACACTCATTACGGAATCTGTTACAAGAATTTCAGCGATTTCAGCCATTTTTTCAAAATTTATTTGGATTTTCTCTAGTAATCCTTCCAAAAGACAATACATAAATGGTAAATACCTTTTACACCAACTTCAAGGAGGGTAATTTATACAGGTACATACCTGGAATTATTATATGGACAGTTCACTCTTGTTAGAGTATAGTTCGCTCAAATATGAGCTCTTTTAATCCATTTCAAGCGGTAAATTAGTCCGCTTTTCCTTTAGGTCTTAGTTCATAGGTTGTGATTTTTTTTGCCCTCTCTACTATCTTCTTCCACTCTCTCCGGTCCTGAATCTTTTCTCTCCAGTTTGCAATTTCCATCTTTGATATATCGTCTAGCAGTTGATCTTCCCATCTAATTTTTGGTCTTCCTCTTGGTCTATTTTTTACTGGTTTCCAGTTCATTATCTTCCTGATCAGTTCTTCTACCCCTCTTCTTTGTGTGTGCCCAAACCATCTGAGGCTTTGTGCTTTAATGAGTTTTACTATATCTTCTCCTTTATTTATATTTATTATTTCATGGTTCATCAGCTTTCAATATTCCCCTGTTTCTGTCTTTACTGGGCCATGTATCCTTATAATTTTTCTCTTAATTATTTTTAACTTTTCTTCGCCTGCTGCCTGCCGACCTGTCTACAGGACTCAGATAAGTTTTAGCTTTTAAGGACATATACACACCAATAAGTACTCTCATTGTCAAAAAAAAACTAAATTTAAATTTAGCTAGTTCTTTAAAGGAGATCACTCACTGGAGTGATACTCTACATGTCAATCTCACATTTGTCAAAGCAAACGCTTATTGCCTTCCGGCAAATTGCAGAATCCATTAGGGGTTATATAAAAAAAAACTTTTCTTCGTCTTTTTTCGTAAGGCACATTACTTCTGCTCCATAGGCTATCACTGATCTGATTGCTGCTGTGTATATTTTTGATTTTGTTTTTTTTGCTCAGGTTTTTGTCCTTGAGTAGTTGGTGATATTTCCAATATACTCTATTACCTGCTTTAATTCTGTCGTTTATCTCTATACTCCTTCCGTTTTTGCCGTCCACCATCACCTCCAGGTATTTGAAGCAATCTACTCTCTGGAATGTATTTTCACCTATCTTTATTTCTGCTATTCTGTTTACATTGTCTCGTGTGCTTATAAGATATTTTGTTTTATTCTGATTGATTATTAGTCCTCTCGTCTTTGCTTCTCTTACCAGGGTTAAAAGTGCCTCTTCTAGTCTTTTTTTATCTCGTGCTACCAGTCCCAGTTCATCTGCATATCCTATGATCTGTGTTGAGCTTTGAATAATTGTCTTTTTCAGCCCTGTGTCCCTAATTACTCCTTCTAGAGCGATATTAAATAGTGTCGTTTGTCGTTGACAGACTGTCTCCTTGTCTTACTTCAAGTTCTATTTTGATGTCATTTGTATCGCCCTCATTTGTTTTAACTTTTGCTGTTGAGTCTTTTATTGTCATTCTAGTTAGTCTTATTAATTTTGCCGGTATCTCCATTTTTTTCATTTCTTTTAATAATTGTTGTCTGTATATGCTGTTGAAGGCCTGTTGGAAGTCGATGAATAGTATGTGTAATTCTATGTCATGTTCATAGCTTTTTTCAATTGTTTGTGTCAGTACGTGTATTGCATTTATTGTTGATCTTCCTTTGATCTATTGTTCTAAAACCCTGTTGATATGGTCCTATAATTTTTTCTGTGTATTGATTTAGTCGGTTTCTTATAATTGTGGTCAATATGTCAATATCTTATACGTTGTATTTAGTAGCATAATTGGTCTGTAGTTGCAGCACTTAGTTGGATCTCCTTTCTTAAAGATTGGTGCGATGTGTCCGTTTTTCCATTCTATGGGCATGCTTTCGTCCTTCCAAATTGTAACCATTAACTTGTGCATTCGCTTCGTGAGCTCCTCTCCGCCGTTGATGATCAGTTCGTTGTTGATTTCATCTGGCCCTGGCGTTTTGTTTACTTTTAGTTGTTTTAATACCTCCATGAATTGCTAATAAGTAGGTGCGACTTCCTCTTCATCTCTGTTATCTCTTATATCCTCATCCTCTGAATATGCCTTATTGTCGTTTTTGTATAGGTCCGTGAAATGTTTTTCCCAATCTTCTTTGTTTATTTTTGTGACAGATTTTTTGGTACTGTGTTGTTGTTTTATCTATTCGAACAATTTCTTGTTGTCTTTATTATTCGTTTCTAATTCTTGCATTTGTTCAGAGATCCATGTGTTCTTCTTTCTTCTATAGAGTTTCAATGCTTCTTGTTTTTCTTTTCTATATTGGTCCAGTTGTTCCTGTTCGGCACTTTGTAGCCATTTGTTTCTTGCGAGGTGCTTCAGTTGACTTTTTTGGTGACATTCCTCATCAAACCATTCTTTCGATTCTTTGTTTTTTTGGAATCCTATTATTTGTTCTGCTGTCTCTATTATGCTGTTCTTTATGTTTTTCCATTCTCCTTCTATTTCCATGTGCTCGTACTGACCCAATTTCTGTTCCAGTTGTTCTGTATATTGTTGCTTTGTTTCTTGCGTTTTCAGATTGGCTATATTCCATTTCCTACTTTTTCCTTCCTTATGATTATTTGCTTTGATTATTTTCATCTTAAGTTTTGCTATCAACAATATGTGGTCAGTGCCTCCATTTGCCCCTCTATATGACCTTACGTCTTGTACTATTTGTGTCCACTTTTTCGAAATTAGAGTATGATTTATTTGGTTTCCATCCATTCTTCCTGGTATCATCCATGTTATTTTGTTTTCTTTTTTATGTTTATGCCCAGTACTAACTATATATGTATTTGTTGCTGCTGCTAGGTTGCAGATTTCTCCTCCATTATCATTCGTAGTTTCATGAATGGTTTCTTTGCCAGCTACATTACGATTATAGTCCTCCTTTCCGATCTTTGCATTGAAATCACCCAATATTATTAATATGTCATTCCTCGGAATATTTTCACAGGTTTCTTCCAGGATGTCTTAGAATTCTGTTTTATCTTCTTGGTTTGCTTCTTCGGTGGGTGCATAGCAATTGACTATCGAGATGTGGGCTTGTTTATTTTCTTATGTAAGATATCCTTTCATTAACTGCTTTGAATTGTATCAGTTTTTCCCTCATTTTTTTGTTCACCATAAATGCCGTACCATTCGTTCCCTGTTTGTTTTCTCCCGAATAATACATGCTAAAGTTTTTCTTCTCAATTTTTCCTTCTTTCTTCCATCGTATTTCCTGTACGGCTAGGATTTCTAGTTGGTATTTTTTCATTTCAAGAGCTATTTCTTGCATCTTACCTGCTGCCAGCATGGTTCTAATATCCCAAGAGCCCATTATAATGGGTTTTGTTCTTTTCTTCTTATTGAGACTCTTTCTTTTGTTTTGTGTGCGTTATTTTGTTTTCGTTAACCGTTTGCATTTCCGAGTCTTTTTTTGCCATGTCAATATCATATTTCAGCCGCTGTTCTTCGTTTATTAGTTTTTTGAATTTTCTATCAGCTGTTCTCTCTCTTCGTCCCATATCTAGATTTTGCCATTCACTATTAATTTCTTGTAGCCGATTTTCGTTTGCTTACCTTTGCTTCTTTCGTCCTTTGCTATTTTAGTTATTTCCTTTTGTATTTCTTTTTCTTTCGATGTCCACTCGTTGTTTATATAAATACGATCTTTATGCTGTTTTATTTTACGTTTCTTGTTTAGGATTTCCATTTTATCCGTGAGGGCTTCTGTTTCTATTGCGCATACTGTTTCTCCTATTTTTTTTTGCACTTCTTAGTTTTATTTGTATTTGCAACTCTTGGGCTCTGAAATTTTCCATTTCTTCTTTTAATTTCTTATAATCATTTGTTTCTACTTTCAACCCAGTCACGATCAAGCTTTTCTTTTTGCTAAATTTCTCCAGTTGCTCCATTCATTCATGTAGCTGTTTTACTTCTTTTTTTAGTTTTTGTTTCTCTGCTTTTACACCCATTAACTCTTTATTGGTTTGTTGTTATTCTTTCCTTATTTGTTTTATTTCCTGAAGCATTTTATCGTTTTTATTCATTAGCTCTTTCATTATTGTAATCATAACATTTTCCATGTCTTCCTTGTTTTCGTTGCCTGCTTTGCTTGGTGACCGTTTTTTAATTTTCTTCTATTAAAACAATCATCCAAGTTTTCTCTTTTGCGTTTCGTTTCATCATCGGTTTCACTTCCTGTGACATTTTTTCCATTTTCTAGGAGTGCAGCGCTAAATACCTGGAATACCGATATTAGATTATCAACAATACTAAAAAAATGAAAGTTACGAATTCACCGGTAGTTAATGCGTTATTTAAAAATTAACTGCGCACCAGAGTTGCCAGTTGGTCTGTAATTAGGATGGGGATTAAAGTAGATACGAATTCACCGGGACCCGGAAATATGCACACCCTGATATTCTAGTTACGTAAGCTCGTCCGATTGGCGCATGACGTTAACAACAGAGTAAAGCATAGTCCCGTCTATGCGTTCGTAATACGAACGCGAATGAAATTTGAGAATAGTGCAAATGAATGAATTATGACTAAAAGAAACTAAGTGATTTTTATAGTTTAGAGGAAAATTATTAAACTATTTACTTTTATTTAAATTGATTTTCAGTTATTTGTAAAGTTCCCAGTTTCTTGATTATATTGGTATCCGGAAAATAAAAATATTCATATAATCGATATCTACTAAAATTATTATATTTCGTTAGTTGGCAAAAATTGATTAGTGGCCTACACATTAGTAAATATAATTTTTACCAAGGGGAAGAAAAGCCCCAAAATAAAACCATAAATTTAATGGATTGATAAAAAAACAAAATTTTTTACTTTTTAAATAATGTATTTCATCAGATTTAAGTAAGAGGCTTGGAAAAGACAAAAATAAGTTTTACAGTTTTCATGCCATGCACTTTATTTAAATTTTGTGTCTGTGAAATAGACGTACATACAGCAACTATGTAGCAGTTTTCATAATTTTTCTTTTACGCAATGTCAGGTTGTTAAGAGACTTGTTTAATTCTTTAATTCGGAAGTACATCCGAGACCTAAAAAATAACTTGTTCGCTTTGTTAGAACAGTCTACAGTTACACTTTTGGACATAAGGTTTTCTAAATAATTTTTAGTTACCAAAATGGAATCACCATTCATGTGGAAGGAAAAATTGTCTCCAGTTACTTAATATATGACAAGAGAGTGTCTGATGGTTTACATAAACCACACTTACTCAAATGATCAACCCACGTGTACGTTGAAACATCTTCGGATTGAATACTGGAGTCCTTCAATTTATGGCAGATATAACCAGCCAAATTCTCCAAACCATCATACTCGAGGTCACTAATGTTTTTTCATTATAACTTTCATTAAAAACTTGAAAATCCACAACTGTTTCGTTGTTAGAATCCAGCCTTTGGATCAATTGTCCAGAAATTGGTAAATCTGGGATGTCGTCTGTTTAAACGTTCGAAAATTCGTTCCGTTGTCTCTCCTACCCGTATATAACTTTTATAAAATAAAATAAAGCTTTTTGTTAACACTTTAAAAAATTTTTAATGGGTTTTCCCCGAAAAGAGCTTCATTTTTTGGTGCTATGTATCACGTTAAAATATTTGATTTGGAATTTGAAGGATAAGATCGTCTTTTTTATGAGCTACAAATTTACTTTTACTGGTTCTATAGACTAAGAATATACCATTTTTTCGTTTTTTTTTATATGCTACATTTTTTCCAAGAATATTTTTTCGATATAATACTTACTTTTTGAGTATTTGCGAAAAACCGCCGAAAAACGTGTTTTTTTTGTTGAAAAGTAAATATTTTTAGTCGCAAGTGACTCTAGTACCTACTACTAAATTAACCTAGTACCTAAGTTAAAAAAACTCTATAGAACAAAAGTTGCTTAAACTTAGTCAGATCTGTTTCCGGACTTATTTTAAACGTATATTTTTTCACCCTCCAAGTAAAAGCAATCAACGGCACAAATTCAACTTTGAAGTGGGGGATGGGTAGAATCTAAATCCAAATTTTCATGCAATTAGGAGTTGACCCTGAAAATTATGTGTGTTTCTTTTTATCTTTTAAATCATTTTACTTAAAATCATTTTTTAACTATCAAATAATAATTACATATTGCGTTATTTTATTTTTTAAACTTTAATAATATTTATAAAAAATTTTACTTTCTTGTAATGTATTTTTAAAACAAGCAATCATTTAAATAATTATTTTGTAACAATTTGTATTATTTAAGAATATAATAATTACATTTTGGTTTCGTAGTAAGTGTTTTTTAAGAATATTAATGTATAGTTTTAAAATATTGTATTGCAAATAATTATCATTATTAAATGGTTATTATTTGCCAAGTATTCTTTTTCTTTTTTCACACCCTTATGTATGTAATAAAACTAAGGGACTTTCTGAAAGGTCAATCGTAGACTTTAAAGACACAAAAGAAGCGATACTTAAAAGTTACGCCCATTATATATCTTTATATCGTGGGAAATATACAATACAACACGAGCTCCAACCGCTCGACTAATACTCTTTAGAGCTGGCATCAGTGTGTGATCTCGCGTTGAACGGTAAATATCTAAAATTTCGTATATAAGTCCTCCCCTTTACTTTTCAGCGACGGATCTCGTTTCGCTGTAAATTTATCAGAAAAATTTAAGTACAAAAATCTTTTCCCCTCTAAGTGTGCCATGATTAATATGTTAATTATAAAGATACTTATGAACAATATACTCCAATAATTAATTTCCTATTGGTGGATCTCGGGTTGTCCTCGATTTAGTCGGATCTCGCCTTGATATGAAGACGTATATATATATATATATATATATATATATATATATATATATATATATATATATATATATATATATATTGATACATGTATCCATGTGACTTCCAAAGTAGATTCTCGTAATACGTTGTTACTTCATATATACCGTTATGACTTCCGATTTCGGAAGTCACAACGTTTTGCCTATATTTTTACGAATTTGGCTACTAGATGGTATCAGAAGGCTTATATTAAAAATTTCGCTGGAAGTCATATCGTATCTAACATACTCATAAGATCAGATTTTAGTTCGACGGTATATCACCAGCGCTAGTGTCGCTCCCGTGCTACTATACAGGCTATGTACACAACGCGTAGCGTCTTCCGTATACCACACCGCTCGGTGTGACTTCCGTTTTTTGGCAACCCTGTGTAACGGTTTCCAGACATTTATCTGTTGTAGATTCGCGGTCCTAATCGTACTTAGTGTTTTGTGTGCCTTTTGTTTTTAAACATGAATAATAGCAGATCTGCTTTACTTTTAAAGTTAGCCTTAAATGAAGGTACAATAAGTGATTATATATCTCTATAATTATATATTTTCTGTACTTATTTTAATCTATAATATTTACTTACCTATTTACTTATATAAATTCATTTTTCTCGTGTTTTTGTTTACTTCCTTTTTTACAATGAACTTCTAATTTAATCTACACTCACCGGCACGAAAAACGGGCACCCCAAAAAAATGGGTAATTTTTGATGTCTCGTATCTCCCAAACCTGTTTTCCGATTTAAGTAATTTTTTTTAATATGTTATAGCCTTATTCTTTAACAAAATAGCTATGATAATATTGTTGATAGACAGGTAAATTTTCATTGTATACCGGGTGTACCAATCAAACTGGGTTTTTTTTCTCAATTTTCACAACACCCTGTGGAATATTCTAGCGTTTATAAAATATTTAAATCAAAGCCTAACTATAGCTCCAGGTTTTATTAACATTCTGTTTTTTTATTCATTCGCTTACGTTGGATAATAAAAAGTTAAGGACTTTAACAACTAGCCATGTTCTTTATCGATACAGGTGTTTCTAAATATAAGTGCGACAAACTTTAAGGGGTAATTTCTGCATGAAAAAATAATGATCGTTTGGCAAAAGAATTTTATATTTGCAAGCATTTGCGGACATAGCTTTATCAAGTAAACGATCATTATTTTTTCATGCAGAATTACCCCTTAAAGTTTGTCGCACTTATTTAGAAACACCATGTATTGATAAAGAACATGTTTAGTTGTTAAAGTCCCTAACTTTTTTATTATCCAACATAAGCGAATGAATAACAAACAGAACGTTAAGAAAACCTGGGGCTATAGTTGGGTTTTAATTTCAATATTGTATAAAGGCTAGAATATTCCACAGGGTGTTGTGAAAATTGAAAAAAAAACCAGTTTGATTGGTACGCCCAGTATACAATGATAATTTACCTGTCTAGAAACAATGTTATTACAGCGATATAGTTAAAGAATAAGGCTATAGCACAGGGGTGGGCAAAAGCCGGCCCGCGGGCCGGGTCCGGCCCTTTCGCTTACTTTGTCCGGCCCGTTGAAAAACCACGCAAGTACCTAATCTTTTTAATCCCTTTTATGTGATTTTGTTGAAATCAACAGTAATAGTTTGCATAGTGTTCACATAAATTATTAAATATACAAATAATAGAGAGTATTATAATTACGAACAGCCTTAGCTAACTATATTTTTAAAAACTGTTTAATTGTAACTATTTACTTTAAATTTCTTTTAAAATATAGGGAAATCCCCGGAGATTCATAATTGTTTATTCGGTATTAATAATCGTATTTAACTCTCAAGGTCTCAAGACAAGCACTCGGTGTTTGGGTATCTATTTCAACCATATCACTGACAGTTTATGATCTAAATACCTCAGCACTTTGGTCCCAATAATATGATTCTTTATTTATTAAATCTGAATTAAGTATGGTTGTTTGGAATACCTACTTCAGTATAAAATTCATTGTTACCGATTTTTGCCGAAGTTTTACAACTACTTCGAAAGACGCGTATAAGTTTATTTTGATTTAGCACTGGTCGTATTTCCTATTACTCCTCATATTTCTTTTGATACAGTGTGTGTTATTTTGCAAATATATAATAAATTGAAAAAGTGGAGGACATTTTGTAAGTAAAATTTGAAAACATTGTTTTTATTTTATTGTATTAAAATATTTATTTGTAAGCATTTGCAAAATGATACAATCTAAAAAAAGAAAAGTTGATTTGGAATGCAGAAATTTTAATGAAGCATGGACACAAAAATACCTTTTTACGAACATTGGTAAGAAAGCAATTTGTTTAGTTTGCCATTAAACCATTGCTGTTTTCAAGGAATATAATTTAAAGAGGCATTTTACATCAAAACATTCAAAATATGCATCGTTTTCTTTAGAAGAACTTAAAAATGCTGCAGACAACTTAGCAAAAAACTTAAATAAACAACAAAATATTTTTAGCAAACAAAGTAACATCGAGAAATCTACCACACAAGCAAGTTATGTTATTGCACACAAAATTGCTAAGTTATGTAAACCTTTTTCTGAAGCAGAATTTGTTAAACAGTGCATGGTAGAAGTGTCGGAGATATGTTGTCCTGAAAAAAAACATATTTTTGAAAATTTAAGCCTGTCAAGGAGAACAATAGTACGACGGATCGAAAATATTTCAGGAAATTTACTCGACCAGCTAAAAACAATAATTGCTGATTTTACATATTGTTCTCTGGCGTTGGATGAGTCCTGCGATATTACTGACACAAGTCAATTATTAATATTTATTCGGGGCATTAACAAAAAATGTGAAATTCGCGAGGAACTTCTTAGTGTGCATCCAATGAAAGATACAACTACCGGTGAAGACTTCTTTAACGCTGTTGAAGAGTGTTTAGTTAAAGTAAATTTACCTTGGAACAAAATAGTAAGCATCACTACGGATGGCTGTCCTAGTTTAACAGGGAAAAATGTGGGCTTACTAAAACGAATCAGCGACAAAGTAAAACAGTTGCAGCCAGAACAAGACATATTATTTTTACACTGCATTATTCATCAAGAAGTGTTATGTAGAAAAGTTTTAAAATTGAATCACGTCGTTACTGTTGTGACAAAAGTTGTAAATTTTATCCGGGAACGTGCCTTAAATCATCGACAGTTTGTTGAATTTTTGAAAGAAATTGAAAGTGACTTTTACGAAATTCCTTACTACACTGAGGTGAGATGGCTTAGCATCGGTAAAGTTTTGGACAGATTTCAATATTTGCTTGATGAAATAGTATCCTTCTTGTCGATAAAAGAAAAACTACATGATTTTCCTGAATTGCAAAATGAGGCATGGCTAAACGATTTGTCGTTTTCTGTAGATATTGTAAAATATTTAAATGAACTTAATGTAAATTTACAAGGGAAAAACCAGTTCGCTTTCAATATGCACTCAAATGTCAAAGCATTTATGATAAAACTAAACTTATTTGCTGAGAACTTTAATAAAAAAATATTAAACCACTTCCCATCATTACAAACACGACGAGAATTATTGAAAAATTCTGATTTTCTTAAATATAGTTCAGTAACACAAGACCTGCATACTGAATTCCAAAGAAGATTTCAAGATTTCAAAGCTATTGAAAAACCTTTGTCATTAATTAGTCAACCTTTCAATTTCGATGTGCAAGAAGCTCCTGTTGAAATTCAGCTAGAATTAATTGACTTACAGGCAAATAATTTATTAAAAGGAAATGTTCAATCAAACGAATTGAGTGCTTTCTACGGTGCTTTGAATAGAGAACATTTTAAACATTTTTTAAACTATGTTCAAAAATACCTAGTTTTATTTGGTTCGACATATATTTGTGAAAGAACTTTTTCGTTGATGGTTTCCACGAAAAATAAATATCGATCACAAATTACTGACGAAAATCTACACTCGGTATTAAGGATTGCTACAAGTGATTTGGATCCCAATTTTGAAGAAATAATATCACATGAACATTCGCGATTTCACGTTTCGCATTAACTATTATAGAAGTTATATTTATAATGAGTATTCTATTAATTTTAACGTTTAATGTTTGTCTTTTTTTTTATAATTTTATTTAATATTAGGTATATTTACAAAATATGTATCAATATAAATTAATTTGTATCGTTAAAATATAAATAAATAAGAAAATAAAATCTTTCAATAACTGATTTATTTAATTACCATTAATTTATTATTATTCTTCTAACGCCGACTCCACTAATGAAGGTTGGCTAAAACACCATTGCAAATTCGTCTCTATTTTCTGCTTTTCTTAAAAGCGTCTGTGTGTTTAACCCGGTCCAGTCTCAAATGTTTTCAGTCAGAATATTTGTCGTCTACCAGGACCCCTTTTTCCTTCGAACAACTCGTACATATCATTTCTGAGCATGTGCCGTAAATATGCTGTCTGTCTCCTTTTAATGGAGGTCAAAAGTTCTCTGTCTCTTTCCATTTTGTGCAACATCATTTTGTTCGTATATGATCGGTCCATGGTATTTTCTAAATTCTCCCAAAAAGCCACATCTCAAAAGCTTCCGGCTTTCTCATTAAGTCAGCATTAACAATCCAAGCTTCGGCACCATAAAAAAGAATAGAGTGGATATACAACATTTTGTCAACTAATATCAGATTTGCAGATTGAGTCTTTGGTGACTCAGAAATGTCCTCATCTGCAAAAAGTCTACCCTCAATTGCTCTATTCTTGATCGAATTTATGATTTCGAATTTAAATCTTCCGTAATCCAGACTCCTAAGTAAGTATTTCATTTTGTCCACTTGCTCAATATCTTCATTTTTTATCTGGTTCTTTTTCTGGATCTTCTTATGATTTAATATAATGACCATTTTTTTTTCAATTACGTGACATATTTTACTGGGCACAAGTTTTTCGCATGTATTCCCAAGTAGGACAATTTATTATTACCATTTTCTAATTATTAACAGTCAAATTTCTTTGTCCAAATGCTTTAAAATAATACTTATAGTATTTATTTCTTGGGCAGGGAATAAACTACACCAAAAAAATTCGCGTGGGCACAGCGTACATATCCGGTATAGTCCTCCGGCCCGAGAGACATTTTGAAACTTTCATTTTGGCCCGCGCTTAAAAGTAATTGCCCACCCCTGATCTAAGCGGTTTTTTAAAATTTATGGGTTTTGCAATATTTTACCGTCAGCGAACGGACTAATAGTAGAGGATCCGATATAAGGCCGATCTGCATCGATCTATTTAATGGATAACGTGTGCGTGAAGTAACAATGTATTTTAAACGGGATTTACTTTTTCGCACTGTTTTTGACACACTTTCATATAATCAAATATCCTTAACTTTCGCGTTGTCATGGTGATGACATAATGAGCAATCAATTACAAAAAAAAATTTGACAGTTTTGTGGTTTGAAAGAAATTAGAATGTTTAAATAAGTTCTAAAAATTGTAGAATAGGAATGAATTCCAGTGGTGAAGAGTTACAGTTTTTTTATTTGTTTATCGTAGATAAAATATTGTATGAAACTGTGCGTGAAGTACTTTTTGCGAACTTAAGCGATGTATAGCACTCGCTCCGTTGTCGCTTGTGCTCTAAACATCACGTGCATTCGTAAAAAGCATACTTCACGAACTGTTTCATAAATAACTATTTTCATATATTAAAAAAAATGTTTCGACCCGGGTAGATATTATTCCAGATTTTCAGATTTCAGCACAGTGTTAGATGGTTGGGGCATATATGGAGAGCAGGTAGCGTAACAACTATAAACTCAATTTTACAATGGAAACCCGGAGTTAGAAGGAGACGCGGAGGAACTAGAATAAATGGTTACAGGAAGTAAAGGAAAATTTATATAGGGCAGGAATTAGAGACTAGCAGAAAAAGACAGAGGATAGAAAGAACTGGAGAAGCACAGTCAATAGTATCGAGTAGCAGACTGGGACTAATCTGCTCTAAAAAGATGGATCTAGATAGCTTTTTAGCAGCTCAACCCCACCTGGTGTATTTAGCCATTTAATTTTCTTATTACACATTATTATTGGTACATCAAAAATTAAAAGGACGGTGCCTGTAATAAAATCTAAAATTCAAAATTTAATCAAGAAAAATAATAAATATTAAAATTTCCTATAAGTTCAAATTTATTTATTAAAATTTTTGATATAATTTTCATAAATAAATTACTTACTAATAACACTTTTTTAATTAATTCCAAAAAATCCATTTTGCAGCAATAATAAAATATTAGTATTTGTAAAATAAATATCAATCATATCATAAATAATACAGGTTTACAAAAAAAAACTAAATTTCGGACTATTTGACGAAACCATGTTACAAGGGGGTTTTTGGGGTGGCTGATCACGAATCCGGGGTCCGCTCACCTCTTTCACGCCAGGTAAAGGTCATTTCAAGGTCAAATCAAGATAAATCGACAGTCGCTCTGAGAAAGTATATTAGGGCGTTTTTGGTGTCGCTGATGACGAATCATTAGTCCGCTGACCTCTATCACGTCTAGTTCAAGGTCAAATCAACATAAATCGACACAATCGCTCTGAAAATATAGGGGTTTTGGAGTCACTGATCATGAAAACTGCGGTCCGTTGAGCTCTACCACGTAAGGTAATGGTCATTTCAAGGCCAAATCAGGACAAGTCCACAAAACTGATTTGACCTTGAAATGACCTTTACCTGTCGCGGTTGAGCTCAACGGACCCCAGTTTTGTGATCAGCGACCCCAAAAACCCCCTAATATACTTTTTCAGAGCGATCGTGTCCATTTATCTTGATTTGACCTCGAAATGACCTTGAGCTAGACGTGATAGAGGTCAGCGGACACAAATTCGTCATCAGCGACCACAAAAACCCCCTAATATACTTTTTCAGAGCGACTGTCGGTTTATCTTGATTTGACCTTGAGATTACCATTACCTGACGTGATAGAGGTCAGCGGACCCCGGATTCGTGACCAGCGACCCCAAAAACCCCCTAGTCATATGGTTTCGTCAAATATTCCGAAATGTATTTTTTTTGTAAACCTGTTTAATCAAAAGAATATCAATCTTTTAATTTAAATAGACAACTTTAAAACGTAGAACTGCATTCACAACTGTATTCACAGTAAAAGTTTCAAAAGATCACACATTACGCTTAAAGTAAGAGGTAAATCAGCAGACGAGTCGTTGTGACTTCCAAAATATGACAACACCGCTGGAAGTGACAACGCACCTTGAACTACCCTATATATGGAAGCCATAACGTATGCTGTACGCTTCGGTATATACGTATATATATACAAAATTTATTTTGGTAAATCCTTTCCCCTCAATAGGTAGACCCATTTTATAAGCCCCCCTTTTACCAAATACACAATTTTTAAAAAATAATTTCTAGTAGAAAAGGTGGAAGTCGGACAGCCTCTTCTGTGTACCGGAAGTCACAACTTAACGTGCATCAATATATATATATATATATATATATATATATATATATATATATATATATATATATATATATATATATATATATATATATTGCAAGGTATGCGACCGTTAATTTAAATTTAAAGGTATTCAGCTAGTGAATTCAGAGGTTGAATCAGTCAATTTAGTTGGCAATTAAATAAAGAAGTCAACTACTTCATTGATATATTGAAAACGTTTCACTTTACAATTTCGAAAGCTTCATCAGTTCACTACAAATAAAGGATGAAGTCTATAAGTATAAATAACCTTAACAAAAGTGATATAATACTTACAAAGCAATTTGTAGTATGTTTAAGATGTTAAAACAAAAATTCTACAGATACTACTCATTCTATAACAACAACTTAACGATACACTGCGGAAAAATACACCATGTATTAATGTATTAGCCAATGAACATTAATACATGGTGTATTTTTCCGCAGTGTATCGTTAAGTTGTTGTTATAGAATGAGTAGTATCTGTAGAATTTTTGTTTTAACATCTTAAACATACTACAAATTGCTTTGTAAGTATTACATCACTTTTGTTAAGGTTATTTATACTTATAGACTTCATCCTTTATTTGTAGTGAACTGATGAAGCTTTCGAAATTGTAAAGCGAAACGTTTTCAATATATCAATGAAGTAGTTGACTTCTTTATTTAATTGCCAACTAAATTGACCGATTCAACCTCTGAATTCACTAGCTGAATACCTTTAAATATATATATATATATATATATATATATATATATATATATATATATATATATATATATATAATCAAACAAGTGGTCGTTAAACCAGTACCTGTGGATCTTTTGATCACTGAGTGTGTTTCAAAGATCTACATCTTTTGTTTTTTCATATATATATATATATATATATATATATTGATGTGATCTTGATTATTGATATGAGATAATATTCTTATATGTCATTTAATTTAATCAATGCATTAATAATAATCTAATTAATTTACCAGATCACATATCAATATGTTTTCAATCTCAGGGCTTTTTATAAAATTAATTACTTACGTGGCTTCTAAGTATTTCTCAATGGTTCCTAATCGGGATAGGAAAGAAAAGAGTAAAATAATACACACATATGGGTTACAATTATAATCAAAATATTGTTTATTTTATTTAAATGGCAATCACTGCTTAATATTTGTTATATCTTATTATTCTTAAACATAACATTTACACATGGGAATCTTATTTCCTTTTGGTTTCCAATTGAAAGTTTTTATTAACATTTAACTACTATGATTTATTAGCAACAATTCTATTTAAGTTTGATGAAGCTTTTCTGATATTATTGATTATGTTCTTCAATTTTAAATGTGGTATTTAATACGAAAAACCCATACATTCATGTCCAAACAAATGAGACTGACCTTTTTCTGGTGAACTGAGAATGTCTTCACACAAGACCCGTTTCCTGCTATCCTTGGCTGCGATCAAAACCTCGTCCTGGCTTTCAGTAATGTTCTCCTTTGAAGATTAGCTCGTATAGCTCTCGTTCTTGCTTCTGTCGTGATGCTGTGTTCTACCTTTTTCGAAACTGCAATCAGCTACCGGGACACTCTTGGCTGAAGGAGGTTCTTTTACTCTCAACCTGGCCTACCTCTCGTTCCACGATAGATACTCCACACTCACGGAACTACACCGGCTTTCTCACTCTCCGTACACTACCGTCTACCACTGGACTTCACTTCTCGACAGCTCAAAACATTCTGATCTCTATTTGTCATTCATTCTCCTACTTTCTAAATATCCCTTCCAGATTCACAAATCAAACTTCCACCACCAACTCTCATTCGCAGTCTTCCTCAAAACCAATTTTTAATCTTTCTAAATATGCTTAATGGATTTCCAAAAAAATAGTTAATTCCCATTCTAAAATTACTTTCTACTATTTACAAAATTTAATGACCTATTATCTACTTCAACTGAGTCTTATTTAGCATAGGCTAATGATCGAACCTTCCGCGAACAACGATAATGACCTATTATCGATTTCACTTGAGTTTTATTTAGCATAGGCTAATGATCGAACCTTCCGCGAACAACGATAATGGTACGCGCCATTCACTTTGTTTATTATAAGCGCATTGTCCCGAGTTTCGTTTAATCACTTCTTAAAATTAAATATAACAATTTGTTGTATACAGGTTGTTCTACATTTATATGCCCGTGGTTGAGAAAATTGAAAATATTTTATATTAAATTGAATCCTTTTTATAATTATCAAAATTTAATTTTCATATCAAATAGAAATATAACAAATCCCCGCCTTGTATTCGATAAAATTTATCTGCATTTTTAAATAAATTTTCTCGAGGCAAAACCAACTCCCTGTGTATTTCCTTACTTTAATCTACGTCTTATACCCCTTCTTCTTGTATTACTCTAATTAGTCCCATCTGTAGAGTAATTGTTTCCTTATTTTCAGTGTCCTCATCCTGTGTTAGAGTGTCGGCTATTATGTTGTCTTTCCCTTTTTCCCACATCAATCTTCTGTCTTTTTCCTCAGATTTTTCACATACTTTTACCGTGCATTCTGCATCCTCGTTTTCATATGCCTCCTCTTCAAATGCCACTGTTTCGATTATATCTTTTTCGCTTTCATTTGTTAGCTTTATTTCTTCTTCTCCTGAGCTCATCTCTTCTTTTGAGGAATCCCAGTTTTCTTTTGCTTTTGATACTCTCAATTTTTCTTCTTCTGGGCTCAACTCTTCTTTTGAGGAGCCACAGGTTTCATTTTCTTTTGTCTGTTTCTGACTTTTTCTCCCTTTTCTTCTTTGTCCTTGCTTCGTTGCCAAATTCATTTCCACTGTTTGTTCTTTACCTGATTCGTCCGTATTTTGTTTCTCCTGTTCCTTGTCCTGTTCTTCTTCTTTTTCTTCTGTTAGATTCATCGTATTATTTTTAAACTCTATCACTACATGTTTTTCTGCCAATTCGTCAACTCCTACTATCATGTCATGTGACATGTTTGGCATTATTACACATTGTAGTGCATACATCTTCTTACCCAGTCGTACCATTACTCGTATGCCTTCATTTATAGTTGCCAATGTCCGTTTGTTTGAGCCCACTAAATTTACCCTAGGTATTTTGTAAATTAAATTTGTTAAGTTAACTTCTTCTTTTAGGCTATTTATGAACGGCACTGGGTGTAATCTTCTTACATCCCCGCCAAACCTTATCTTCACGTCATCTGTGCTATGTATAACCATTTCTCTTCTTTCTCCTACATTTTGTTGCGTCCGGTTTTCGGTGACTTGTTTTTCTATTTCTGTGATTCTTTTTTCCACTTCTTCTCTGTCTACTTGAATAGCATTTTTCAACTTATTTTCCAAATTTTCTATTTCCTTTTTCTGGCAATTCGTTATTTCCTTTATTTTGCTTTTGATTTCTTTTTGATTGTCATCCAGTTTTTGTTGTATTTCATCCATTTTCTGGTCCATTCTTTGTGAATGGAGTTGCATCATTTGTAATAATTTATCTATTCCTGATAATTCTTGCTGTTCTGATGCCATGATTGTCGTGTCTAAAATATCTTCTTGGTCTGAATTATTCTCTTGATTTGAATGTTCTTTTTGTTTTTTGTTGTCTTTGCTTTGGCTTCTTGTCACAGACATTTGTTTTCAAGAAGTACTGTCCCCGCCAAATATGAAATTTTACTAGTATATTACCAAGACGACTTTTTCTCACCCAAATATTATAAATTGTCAATAAATATATCAAATGTAAATATCGTAAAAATAAGATATTAAATCAGTTATGTAAAATTTGTACCTAAAGAGATCTAAAATTTTATGTTATCAAATGTAAGTATCTCACTTTTTACCACAGGCATATAAATCTTCAAATACCGGCTTTACTCTTTCTATCCTTCAAATTTGCCACTAGAAATACTTTTCAATGCCCTCCACGTTGGACGACAGTTGATGTGATCTTGATTATTGATATGAGATAATATTCTTATATGTCATTTAATTTAATCAATGCATTAATAATAATCTAATTAATTTACCAGATCACATATCAATATGTTTTCAATCTCAGGGCTTTTTATAAAATTAATTACTTACTTACGTGGCTTCTAAGTATTTCTCAATGGTTCCTAATCGGGATAGGAAAAAAAAGAGTAAAATAATACACACATATGGGTTACAATTATAATCAAAATATTGTTTATTTTATTTAAATGGCAATCACTGCTTAATATTTGTTATATCTTATTATTCTTAAACATAACATTTACACATGGGAATCTTATTTCCTTTTGGTTTCCAATTGAAAGTTTTTATTAACATTTAACTATTATGATTTATTAGCAACAATTCTATAAGTTTGATGAAGCTTTTCTGATATTATTGATTATGTTCTTCAATTTTAAATGTGGTATTTAATACGAAAAACCCATACATTCATGTCCAAACAAATGAGACTGACCTTTTTCTGGTGAACTGAGAATGTCTTCACACAAGACCCGTTTCCTGCTATCCTTGGCTGCGATCAAAACCTCGTCCTGGCTTTCAGTAATGTTCTCCTTTGAAGATTAGCTCGTATAGCTCTCGTTCTTGCTTCTGTCGTGATGCTGTGTTCTACCTTTTTCGAAACTGCAATCAGCTACCGGGACACTCTTGGCTCAAGGAGGTTCTTTTACTCTCAACCTGGCCTACCTCTCGTTCCACGATAGATACTCCACACTCACGGAACTACACCGGCTTTCTCACTCTCCGTACACTACCGTCTACCACTGGACTTCACTTCTCGACAGCTCAAAACATTCTGATCTCTATTTGTCATTCATTCTCCTACTCGCTAAATATCCCTTCCAGATTCACAAATCAAACTTCCACCACCAACTCTCATTCGCAGTCTTCCTCAAAACCAATTTTTAATCTTTCTAAATATGCTTAATGGATTTCCAAAAAAATAGTTAATTCCCATTCTAAAATTACTTTCTACTATTTACAAAATTTAATAACCTATTATCTACTTCAACTGAGTCTTATTTAGCATAGGCTAATGATCGAACCTTCCGCGAACAACGATAATGACCTATTATCGATTTCACTTGAGTTTTATTTAGCATAGGCTAATGATCGAACCTTCCGCGAACAACGATAATGGTACGCGCCATTCACTTTGTTTATTCTAAGCGCATTGTCCCGAGTTTCGTTTAATCACTTCTTAAAATTAAATATAACAATTTGTTGTATACAGGTTGTTCTACATTTATATGCCCATGGTTGAGAAAATTGAAAATATTTTATATTAAATTGAATCCTTTTTATAATTATCAAAATTTAATTTTCATATCAAATAGAAATATAACAATATATATATATATATATATGAAAGCTACACTATACTGACGAAGCCCAAATAGGCCGAAACACCGGTGTATATAGTTGCAAAGAAATGTATGGAATGATGACCCTTCATCATTTTATATATTTCCAACTAAATTCACATTCACTTTACGAGTATTAGCCAATGATTTTGCTTATTTATTTTTATATTTGTACTCGATTATCCAACATCATTTTATATATATATATATATATATATATATATATATATATATATATATATATATATATATATATATATATATAGAACAAATAGAGTTTTATTTCATCTGACCGAATTGCCGTTATTCAAAAAATCACTATATATATATATATATATATATATATATATATATATATAAAATAGATGGAATAGAGAATGTGGAAAAATCCCCTTACGAACAATTCACACATCCACCATTTCTATTTTAATTTTTTATTTTAATTTTAATTTTATTTTAATTTAATTTTAATATTTCTATTTCAATTCATCCGAAATGGTGGATGTGTGAATTGTTCGTAAGGGGATTTTTCCACATTCTCTATTTCATCTATTTGATTTCGTACGAGTGGTCGTTAAACCAATAACCTTGGATCTTTGGTTCACTGAGTGTGTTTCAAAGATCTACATCTTATGTTTTTAAACATATATTTTACTTACTTTAAGTAATTAGGGAATTAAAACTTGAGACTGTCATTGTCGGATTTGCCATAGACTTACGCACCTTCTATGTCTAGGTCTCGAATGTTGTTTTTTGATTAGAATGTGTCTAAAGATATTCAACCTCTTGTCTTTACCGACGAGCCCAGAGAGGTTGAAGAGGGCGAAACACATTTCTAAGAACTGGTGTTTGGATCTTTGATTCTATTCGAAAAATTTTTCCCAGCCCGAAATGGTGGATGTGTGAATTGTTCGTAAGGGGATTTTTCCACATTCTCTATTTCATCTATTTGATTTCGTACGAGTGGTCGTTACACCAATAACCTTGGATCTTTGGTTCACTGAGTGTGTTTCAAAGATCTACATCTTATGTTTTTAAATATATATATATATATATATATATATATATATATATATATATATATATATACATCCTACTATCAATTTGGCATCGATACATTATGCATTTACCATCGATTTGGCATCGTCTTGCAAAGTGGCATCTGTATATCGATGCCACTTTACACTACCTTAATAACTTTATTCCTGTACTTGCTACCAGAAGTCTAATCAGCTCGGTAGTTAGAGATTTGATTCCTTGATGTTACTTTAATATATCAGCTTTCTTTGTTTACCTCTTACTAAGTTATATAAGTTTATTCCATAAAATGTTTGAGGCCAAAATTATCGTACAGTGAAAATATTATATACATTTAGTTCAGTGTTTTACCGTTTTGTCGCTGCCGTTATATACATGAAAACGTATATCCCACTTTCATTATCAATCATTTTGGCATCAGAAATTTGGCATCACTGTTGAATACAATATTATTCGCAACGAAAAATAGACAATTTGAGAATGTATATATTATTTTCATAAAGAAATCATTCTGGCATCATGTTTTATTTAAAAATAGGGCATATCAGAGATATGCCTTAGGCATCATAGAAGACAATGACACAGAAAAATCAAACAAGCAATATGTCAAAAGGGCCTTAGTTATGTATCTTCGGTCCTGTTGGTCCAATCGTGATGTATAGCACCTCAAATGATAGGATTTGACAAACAGAATACAATGAGAGAAAAATCAAATACAACAGCATGTCAAAAGGGCCTTAGTCGCGTATCTTCGGTCCTATTAGACCAATCGTGACGTACGGCATCTCAAATAATAGGACTTGACACATATAATACAATGACACAGAAAAATCAAATACAGCAACAAGTCAAAAGGGCCCTAGTTATGTATATCTAGTCCTATTGGTCCAATCGTGACGTACAGCAGCTCAAATGGTAGGGTTTAATGAACAGAATACAATGATACAGAAAAATCAAATACAGCAATATGTCAAAAGGGCCTTATTTACGTATCTTCGCTCCTATTGGTCCAATCGTGGCGTACAGCACCTAAAATAACTGGAGTTGACTAATATAATACAATGACGTATGAAAATCAATTACAGCAGCATGTCAAAAGGGACTTAGTCTTGTATCTACGGTTCTATTGGTCCAATCGTGACGTACAGCGTCTGAAACGATGGGATTTAACTGGCAGAATAAGATGGTGTAGACAAATGAAAATGACGGCATGTAATAACACTTTAAAATTGTAGAAATAAAATGGATTAACGCACATGGTATGACATATTATGTGAGAGTATTTAACAAATAGAATACGATTACATACGTCCAGTTTTTGACAAGCGACTTCTCCACATATGATAAACGCGAAAGGGCCCCAACGTTCACTGCTCGACATAGGCCCCCCGTTCACTGCATATACCCGCTGCTTTCTGACGCTGTGACTTGAGAGGATAGGATTTAACGAATAGAACGACAAAGAAGACTAAACAAGGCAACTCACGGGAAAAACACAACTGTCCGTTTTATACTCTACAGGGAAGCATCAAATATTCAACGTAAGAATATATTATAGTATAACGGTATGATAAATCTTTTTCTTTTTTTTCATTTAGTGCATTCCGTACGTTTTTTAAACATAATCAGGAGAAGTTGTTGAATTTCTGAAGTCTATAAAAGAATTTCTTAACAAACCTTTTTTTAATTGTGTTATGGATTATTTTTAAGAATGTGTTTAAAAGGTAGCTCGCAGGCTTATTGTTCAATGGTCTTATCACTTTCAAGCGCCTGTCTTTTTTGTAGGACTATTAATTGTTAATTGTGATTTCAACCATTCTAGCGGGGCAATGCCTTTTCTGTAATTGAAATGAATATTGTTATCCATTTAATTTTTTTCCTCAATTAATTGAATGCCTCCTACTGGTGTTTGGTCTAAGCTTACCGCTTTTCCCCATTTAAGCTAAAGTGCTCGTCAAAAGTTAGGGATATAGAAAGTTATGCTCATTTTCATAGCTAATTTTTTCGAGAACACATTAACGGATTCCATATATTTTTTTAATATTTTAGATTTTTCTTTAGTATTTACACAGTTGTGCAAAGGTTTAACCTCTTGTTAGGTATTAGTTACGTATCTTCACTCCCATTGGTCCAAACGTGTCGTACGGCGGCTCAAATCATTGGAACCAGCCAATAGAATACAATGACTAGGGAGCGGATTTATATGCGATCAATTTTGATGAAATATGCGCATATATAGGCGGTAAAAAATTACGAAATATGCGCAAGATATGCACAAAAATTCAAAAAATGCGCATTTCGGGAAACCACAAATTTTCTGTCTTATTTAGCAATCTTATTTATTATCTTTCAAATAAAATCTTTTTTTATATATGCAATTTATTCACAGTTTTTACAAAAACTGCTACCAATAGTTACCTATTTAAAATAAAACAACAATATCACTATAAATATTATCTTCGATTATAATTCACTACAATGTGTTTTTTCAAATTCTTTACGAGGAAACATATTCTTTGATCAGATAAAATATTTTTATAACTTGAAAAACTCCTTTCAACATCAATAATTGGTGCGTATTTAAAATAACTTGTTAATTTCCGTTAGAAAATCGTAAATGTATGGCTAGTGTAAATTCTCTTAACAATAGAGGATTTAAAAGAATCACCAGAATTATAGGTACCTACTAAATATAACAAAAGTAAATAAAATTCGGATTTCCGTTTAAACCATCCTTCGTCATTTTAACATCCTACAATCATTTACGGCGTACTATCCTATAAGTACTTTGTGTAAGGATCGGGTATTTTCTAAGAAAAAATGAAAGGCAGTGAATGAGCTGTCTCTCTTGGTTCTCGAATTAATAGAGACGACAGCCTGTGCGGGGAAATATTTTGTCGAATTAAAAAATTTAAATTTTGTTTTGGACTAATGAAATAAAAAATTTTAGTAGTTCCAAAATGACACAAAATCTAGGCATCGGATAAAAAAGTTTATTTGAAGAAAGTGTATTTTTTGTTCTTCTTAATGGCGGTACAGGCTCGTTTTTTTAATATTGTATTTAATTACATAATAATTTTCACATATTAATATATTTTTCAAATTGGGCTCTGTACCGCCATTCTTTATTATATTACGGATACGTGTACCGAATATCTCGAAAAAATATTCAAAATTGCAGCCGCAATCTTGGAACGCGTTTTGGCTACCTGTTGATCGCTACTGTATCACCTTATACAATTTTTTAAACAAATTCACAAAAATAATTTTTTCATTACGAACGATTTTTTTAGATAAGTTGGGTTATTCTGAGCAAGAAAGGTATCTTGTGATTTTTCTCTAAAATTGATTGTTGTCGAGTTATATGGCCATTTTCGCATTTTTCAGGTTTTAAATCGCGTATAACTCGACAACAATCAATTTTATAGAAAATTGACAAGAGACCTTTTTTGTTCAGAATGTCCAAAGTTATCTAAAAAAAATTTGTTCAAAGTGAAAAAATTATTTTTGTGGATTTGTTTAAAAAATTGTTTAATCAATTTTTCGACCACGGCACCTTGTGAATATGTTATAAGGACCTCTTTTTGAGTAAGTTTGTGCAAAAAAATCGAATCGGAATAATTTCACTAACGGGGGCGACGATAAATCCGGGACTATAGCGCTAATTATTAATAATTAAAAATAACAGCTTTGTAATAAAATAATGACAAAAATCTCTTCAGGACCTTGAAGCAGGGGTTTGAAACTTGATCTGCTCACTTTTTTAATTTCATAATAATAACTGTTAATCGAGTTCTTAAGATTTGAAAATGGCCATTTTCGCATTTTTCAAATTTTTAATCGCATGTAACTCGACAACAATCAATTTTAGACAAAAATGGCAAGAGACCTTTTTTGCCCAGAATGACACAAGTTATCTAAAAAAATTGCTCGAAATGAAAAAATTATTTTTGTGAATTTGTTTAAAAAAAAAATGTTTAACCAGTTTTTCGACCAAGGCACCGCCCGGCACCCTGTGGATATGTTATAAGGACCTCTTTTTGAGTAAGTTTGTGCAAAAAAATCGAATCGGAATAATTTCGCTAGCGGGGGCGACGATACTGCCCGGTCTACTTTTGATGCTGTTGGTGATAGAATAGATACTTTTTAAATAACAAAAATAAAACTTTTTTTAAACACTTTAAAAAATTTGTGGCGGGTTTTCCCCGAAAAGTGCGTTATTTTTTAGATATTTTACGTTGAACTAGTCGATTTGGAATTTGACGAATAAGAACCAACTTTTGATCAGCTCCAACTCTGTTTTTATTGTGTGTCCAGACTTCATACATACATAATTTTTTTTACTGTTTTATAAGCTTCATATTTGCTAAGAATAGTTTTTCGATCAAATACTTACTTATTGATTTATTTGCGAAAAACCATCTAAAAACAAAAGTTACAAGGAATTTAATTAGTTTATCCACTTACGGACTTATTTGGACCTATATTTTTTCACACTCGAGAAGGGGGTGGTACTCATCCCCAGAAAAAAAGCACACACTGGCACAATATCACTTTTTTCTTTGACATGTTAGCTATACTTATGCCAAATTTCATGCCAATCCAAGCGATTTTGTAAAATCCAAAAAAAAACAGTGAGTAAATTGTCCAATGATATCTTTAAAAAAAGACCAGTGCATTTTACAAAAATTTAGGTCAATAAATACACACACCGGCAAAATTAGCCGAACACCTTAAAAATGGGACATGTTTGATGTCTCGAATTTCCTAAACCAGTGATCCGATTTAAATGATTCTTTTAGTATGTTATAGACTTATTATTTAAGAATATCGTTGTAATAATATTATTCCTAGACAGGTAAATATCATTTTATACAGGGTGTACCAATCATACTGTGTTTTTTTCTTAAAGTTTGGGTCACCCTGTGGAATATTTTAGCATATGGAAAATATTAAAATTAACGCTCAATTGTAGATTTAGGTGTTCTTAACATTTTCCTTTTTGATTCATTTACTTTTGTGGGGTATTAAAAAAGTTATGTGCGTTAAGAACTATCGATGATTTTCATCAATAAATCCTCATAGTAGTAAGAAGGAGGTATGCTAAATTTGTAGTTACTCGAGCGTTATGGGGACCTATTGCATTGTGAAGAGTATGTAATAAAACCAGAAAAAGGTTTAGTTAGGTTTTCCATAAAGTGGGGGTTTTAATTTAATTTTGCATTTGAAACAATCGCTTTTTTCCGATTATAGCGCTATCTATCCATAATTCGAAAAAATGTGTCGAATAAAAGTTGCTTATTTTTACGTAAAGAATTCAAATCTGCAATAAAAATTTGGGGCTCCTATTTAAGATTTTAAATTAAATCCCCCACCCCACCTCCGCCGGAGCTCGTGTTTGGTGCCATTCGATAGATTTTTCAAAAATATTGAATACGTGTATTTTGCAGTTTTTCGATCTGATGTTCATTTCGCGAAATATCGCAGGGTTCGTATTTAAAATTTTTAATTTACCCCTCACTCCTTTCCGTGGGGATTCGTTTTTGGTATCATTCGATAGACTTTTGAAAAATATTGAACACGTATTTTTTAGTTTTTCGATCTGACGTTCATTTCGCGAAATATTCGCTTTTTTTGTGAAACTTTGTGACTCGCCCATTTTCTTAGGCCCCGCTCAAATCGTCAGATTTTTGAAATATACACTATTTTGCCTATTCTTAACTTACTTTATTTTAATCTGATGATTTCGAATTTTTCTAATGATAGATTTTCTTCGGACACACCTTAACGAACTCCCCTGTATCAAGAACCAATCTCTTCACAATCCAATAGGTCCCCATAACGCTCGAGTAACTGCAAATTTAGCATACTTTCCTCCCTACTATGAGGATTTATTGATGAAAAACATGGCTAGCTGTTAAAGCACATAACTTTTTTATTTTCCAACTTAAGCAAATGTATCAAAAAGGAAAATGTTAAGAAAGTTTAAGTCTATAATTGAGTTTTAATTTTAATATTTTATATATGCTAGAATATTCCACAAGTTGTTCCGAACTTAAAAAAAAAACACAGTATGAGTGATACACCCGGTATAAAATGATATTTACCTGTCTAGCAACAATATTATTACAACGATATTCTTAAATAATAAGGCTATAACATACTGAAAGGATCACACAAATCGAACAACAGGTTTAGGAAATTTGAGACATCAAACATGTCCCATTTTTAAGGTGTTCGGCTAATAATTTTGCCGATGTGTGTAATATGAAAACAGCCGAATATGAACCAATGTTGAATGTTTTTACAAAGTATTGTTTATTTTTCGCTACTCGAAGTGAACTATTAAACTAGTTTAACAAAATACATGACCAGCTCGAAAAGCAGACCGATCGTTAAATGATACAATCCGACATTGTATTAACACAAAAGTTACTTGACCACCTCAACTAATTTAGAATTTTGTTTATATTTTCTTCAGACATTCCTTAAGCTAACGCTGTCAAGATATTTTTGTTTTATGCTTATTTTTTGTTTAACAATAATAAATATGTTGAATTTTCACCCTTTTTTGCAAAACAATTCTTTGTTTAGACTTCTGATTGATATCAAAAAGTCAAAATTAGATAAAACTAAAAAACTCGACAGCGTTACCTCGAGAAACTCATAACCTAATAAAATTTTTTGAATTTTTGGTTTACCATGATCTAACGATGAGTTTTGATATCCACCGCAAAATTCATTATATTTTGAGGTGTCTTTTACAAATTTGCCGCCGTTGGCTTATTTTTCAGTAGTACCTACTCTTTGGATTTCTTCTTGAGTAATCTACGAATTATACTGAATATGCCTATTTAATTTAGAAATAAAATAAATCTACCATACTTAAAAAAATGGTGTTTGGAATATTGGTTTCAACCCCTTCGGCCCCCTTAAGGATATCTATGACACGATTTTAATAGGCAACCCATGCTAGAAATATTTGTCTATGTATGAAATTTAATAAAAATGTTTCATCCTGCAAGCAGATGGGTACAGGTCGACCTATATTCGGATCCCGTACTACTAGCTCCACATAACATTTGTAGTTCTGCAGTAACTAATCAATAATTTGACACATTAAGTTTTTGTTTTGTCTTCACTACTCGATTTTAAATCATTTATTATAAAAAATATGCAGTATTTCTCTTGTTTTTATACAAAGAAGAAATTTCTAAATTTAAGACGAAATATTTTTAAATTGATTTATTATTACAGACATTTATTTTCCTTACATTTTCTGGCGCTTTTCCTCGCAATTTTTAATTATCCACATGCAGCAATGATTTTTGCACGAGAGTTTAATGAAAGGGTAACAAATAAATTGGAAGTTCTGTCTGACAAAATACATGGAATATTTTCGTAGTCTTACGTTTCAAATTTTTAACCTGTTCCACAATTAAAACTTCCCCTGTTCCAGTGTTCCCGTAGATCAAAGTTTGTCCCACTAGACACCGTTAAGCTATTAACAAATTTTCAGCTTGCTATTAATCAACTTTTTTTGGTACTATACCAGGTCTATAAGATTTGACTAATTTTGAGTAAGGTTTGCCCAACTTCCAGACAATTTTTTAACCGCATATGACATCAAAACCAGAATTAAAAATTCGGTTTCGACTTCTTAATACACGTAAATTGATCAAGTATATTTTTCTGTGACTATGTGTGTCACTTCCGGGTACACCATTTTAACCGGAAGTGGTATAAAAACTAAAAAAAGTGTTTCTTTTTTCTCATTTTCTAATGCGCGGTAAATTTCTAATCGCTAGTACCATCTATGGGTTATAATCTTTCATTCGACCTCATCATGTCATTATATTTGACAGACGGACGGAGACAGGCATAAAACCGGAAGTATATATTTGTTCTCGTCTTTCTAAGGCGCGTCGAATAATACATAGTTTGTACTATTTATGCGAATTTAGAACAATACTTCGGGTTGCAACTCTTTATCCTGAAGTCGGAGGCCAAATTTCTCACCTTTAGTACCATCTTTGGGTTATAAGCTTTCATTCGACGTCTAATTTGTCATGTTTTACCCCGGCATCCGACAGGTGAACTTCTTTGCCACTAACAGACAGGTGGGGTGTGACAAACCCCAGCAATAAAAGAGTTAAAGAATCTCAAAAAATATCTCTACGTTTAGATTAGTTAACAGAAACAGTAAAGATGCAGTAGAAATAAACAAACCAAGACACTCTAAATGATACTAGGAGCACCCCCGAATCATAATTTACAATGTGTAAACTTTGGAAATCATGACTTGGAATTTACAATGTATATACATTGTAAATAATTATGATTCGGGAGTGCTCCTAGTTGCATTTAACGCAAATTTCTACCCTGTTTCTTGTTGAAAATAAAGCAAAAACTTTACCAATTATGGTTTCATTTCGAAAACAACATACGTTCACAAACTTTAAAACATAATATCAAAAAAATACGCAACATTTAGACTTTTTTGGTCTTTCAGATAGATGCATTTATAACCCATAATACTTATATAAAATATAGTATTACTATCAGAATCTTTAACTGCTAATGGAAATATTTTTACGTTTCCTGAAAAATTTACACATTGTAACATATAGTGCGTCCATAAAGTAAAGCATAAATTCATTATTTCGTAAACCCTGTATAAATAATTATATTAACGTTTATATTATTGAATAGAGAATTACATACCCTTTCAAATGAGATATTACATGACCCCTAATCTTATTTAAAAAAATCAACGATTACGTCATCACGCCCAGATGGATGACGTCACTAGTATGATATGTATGCCAAAAAATTGTAATTTAAAAATAAAAATCGACCTGTTTCGGTATTTTTCCTTAAAGTCTCCGGTTTATGAAATAATGAATTTATGCGTTACTTTATGGACGCACTGTATATTGTTTCGCAATGACCCATTCAATTATTATAAATGCAATTAACCATTCAC
The DNA here is from genome assembly GCF_917563875.1 of Diabrotica virgifera virgifera. Taxonomy (NCBI): domain Eukaryota; kingdom Metazoa; phylum Arthropoda; class Insecta; order Coleoptera; family Chrysomelidae; genus Diabrotica; species Diabrotica virgifera. The sequence continues at coordinate 175,688,940 of NC_065445.1, read as the reverse complement.
TATGTCATGAAAATGGCAATGTAAAATTAATTTTTCAAATGTCAAACTTTAAAATTTGTTTTTGTTAAAAAAAAATAATTTAAATAGCTATTATGAAATTCGTTACAAACAAAATCTGATATATTTCAACTAAATGAAATAAAATGCCAAGTGAATTATTAAACTCGTTCAGGTACCCGTTCAGACCCAAGAGCCTACAATGGTTTTTTACCTGAGTGCGAGTGGAATACTTGTAACGTGAAACGCTCGTTTGTATCTAACTAGGTACTGACTTTTCCGTAAAAATATATATCTTGGCAACGTCCTGTTGTTACCAAAATGATGTTTAAGCAATGTTTTTGACCTACGGGAGTCAAATTGTCTGTATAGTGTAAGGAATAAAATATATAAATAAATCGGATTACTCAAAATCCGACAACGGTGCCAAGCCTAAAGCAGTGTATTAAGCGAACATTCACGGTTTATATCTAGAAAATGATAGCATTTCTTGGTGATGCCAAATGACTGCAACGTGAAAAGGTGTCAATATGATAGCGGGATGTATATATATATATATATATATATATATATATATATATATATATATATATATATATATATATAGACCGGTCACTCTAGTAGAGTATAGATTCATGAGCTCTTTTAATCCATTTGATGCGGTGGATTGGTCCGCATAAGCCCTCTTCATTATCCTTTATAGATTTTCGTGTTTTTTTGCTTTCTCTGTGATCTGTTTCCATTCTTTCCTATTCTGTATTTTTTCTCTCCAGCCTGTAATTTCCATATAGGATATATCCTCTCGCAGTTGATCTTCCCATCTTATTTTCGGTCTTCCTCTAGGTCTGTTTATTATTGGCGTCCAATTTGTTATCTGCCTAATTAGTTCATCCACTCCTCTTCTTTGGATGTGGCCAAACCATTTTAGTCTTTGTGCTTTAACGAATCTCACTATGTCTTCTCCTTCCATTAGATTTCTTATTTCGTGATTCATCAGAATTCGTATTTCTCCTTGATCTGTTTTAATTGGACCATGTATTCTCCTCATAATTTTTCTTTCTATTATTTTCAGTTTTTCCTCATCTTTTTTTGTAAGGCACATTGCTTCTGCTCCATAGGTGATGACTGGTCTAATTGCTGCTCTATATATCTTTGTCTTTGTTTTCTTGCTCAGGTTTTTATCTTTAAGTAACTTGTGGTATTTCCAGAGTGCCCTATTCCCTGCTTTAATTCTTTTATTTATCTCAATGCTTCTTCTGTTTTGACCATCTACTATCACTCCTAAGTATTTAAAGCAGTCAACCCTTTGGAATACATTATCACTTATTCTTATTTCTTTTATTCTATTTATTTGGTCTTGATTTCTCGTACTTATTAAGTATTTTGTTTTTTTCTGGTTTGATTTTTGCCTCTCTTGTCAATGTTAGCAATGCATCTTCTAGACTTCTCTTGTCGCGGGCTATCAATCCTAGGTCATCTGCATACCCTATTATTTGTGTAGAGCTTTGGATTATTGTCTTTTTTGTTAGCCCTGTGTTTCTAATTACTCCCTCCAAGGCTATATTAAAGAGAGTTGTTGATAGGCTGTCACCTTGTCTTACCACATGTTTTATGTTGATATTCTTTGTTTCACCATCCACTGTTTTAACCTTTGCTGTGGAGTCTTTCATTGTCATTCTGGTCAATCTTATTAATTTTGCAGGTATATTCATATTTTTCATTTCTTTTAATAGCTGTTTTCTGTAGATGCTGTCGAAAGCCTGTTGGAAATCAATAAACAATATGTGCAACTCTATGCCATGTTCGTAACTTTTGTCGATTGTTTGCGTTAAAACGTGGATTGCATCGATTGTTGATCTTCCTTTTCTAAATCCCTGTTGATACGGTCCTAGGTTTTTTTCTGTGTATCTGGCTAGACGATTTCTTATAATTGTTGTCATGATCTTATATGTTGTATTTAATAGCGTGATTGCTCTATAATTGCTGCAGAGCGTTGGGTTTCCTTTTTTAAAAACTGGTATAATGTGTCTGTTCTTCCATTCTTCAGGCATGTATTCCTTTTCCCAAATATTGACCATTAATTTATATATACGGTTTAGAAGGTCATCTCCTCCATTTGCAATCAATTCATTGTTAATCTCATCCGGTCCTGGAGTTTTGTCAGGTTTTAGTTGTTTTACTACTTCTATAAATTTCATGAAACATGTTTTATTCAGAAAATGTTAAAACAATGTTATCTTTATCCAATGAGACTCCGCCTTTAAGGCGGAGTCCCATGATCATTGATCTCAACATATTCTTATTGGTCAGAATATTTCATCCGAAATTTTTAACTACGATTTCGATATTGGATAAAGATAAAATTATTTTAACTTTTTATGATAAAACATATGTTTTGTAACCTCATACAGATAACCCAATAGTTTAACATATGTGCATTCAATTTATTAGTCAGTCATTGAAACATGAATTTTAATCGAAGAAGTTATGTTCGTAAAGTTATTAAAACCCTATTATTATGTCTGCTTCTTTTAATTCACAAAAAAATTTCTACAAATCCTACATTGTTGATTTCGTATATCTCTTACATACTTTCTTCTACATTATCTATAATAACCACAATAATTTATAAAGCAGGAGAATTGAATATTTCCAATGCACAGTAAAACAAAAATTATTACTAACCAAACAATACACAAAAAATGTACAGTTTATACAGATTTTTGTATCCGACAATAGCAACCATGGAACCATGTGACTAGATTCTAAATAGTAACTAGGAAAACAGACGATTTTCTTCAGACAAACATTTCTAAAATAAAAACGTAATATTGAAACAACCGAAACTGACTAAATTTTTTACCAAAAACAACTCTGTATACAACTGTATGTAATTTAGATTTTAGATGTACTGTGCAGACATATTTCATGTTTTTGCAATTATAATGGAGTTTATCCTATGTATTGTCTGTAAGGATACCATATCTAATAATTTGTACCATATTCTCTGGGTAACCCAGATTGGCTGCGATCCCAATTAATCCGACTTATCAAGGTTCCACTGTAGTATAATTAGGATTGTTTTACCAGTGAAGTAGAAGTTAATACAGTGAACTATAGAGCATAGAGTGGTTTGTTTTCAACTTCTATTGCTAAGGTTTTTAATAGCTTTGTTCTCATCTACCTGAGTAATATAGGCAGATAATAATAATAATAGTGTCCCGTTTTATACCGCTAACCCGAGTTTGTGCTACGCTTCAACCACCTATTATTACCCCTGGTTTTACCCAAGGGGCTGTCCATTAATCACGTGAGGCTCGAAAGGAGGGGGGGCGTAAAAAAATCACGAAATGTCACAACACACCATGGTGGTCTTAAACCTCACCATGGTTCACCAAGGGGGAGGGGGTTAAAAAATGTCAAAAAACATCACGTGATTAATGTACTATTACTTGTACTATTTCAGCGACTTTAAAACAAGTACTTCCGGTTGAAACTCTACAAGCGGAAGTCCGAGGTCAAATTTCTCATCTTTAATACCATCCTTAGGTTATAAGCTTTCATTCGATACCTCGCTTGTCATTCTATCTATGTCTTTTGATACCGGATGAGTTATATTCCCGGACAGACAGCCATGAAACCGGAATTATATTTTTGTTCGCGTCTTGCTAAAGCGCGTCAAGTAATATAGTGCTTGTACTATTTCGGCGACTTTCTCATTCAAATACACTCAAACACCTGTAGAAACCATAATTATCTATAAACAACCACATGGGTGAAAAAACAACCTGAATAACCCACACTTATATTCAAACAGTTCTACCGACCTCATTTTTAAAGATAAATACATAAAATTTACACCATCGTAAAGGGGAAAACATGGCGGACCTAAATAGCCATTCTGCCTAAAAAGGGCACATGTGCCTATGTGCCCTTCTCACGTCGAACCCCTCAATGAAAGTAAATAAATTGTAGGTTAACTCAAATAAATAATCGATTACTGCCATCGACCACTTACATTCAATCTCGATTAATCGCAGCAGCAAAGAATATATTAGATTTTATATACTCTCCTAGAAGAAGCTTTTATATGGAACAGATGGTCACATTTATTTGTCACTTCAATGTAGGCTTGCTTGTTAGTAGCAATCTGATTCTCGAAGCGTGAACATGTACCGTCATTCAAAGCGCTAGAGAATTTCTTTATCGTAAAACTACCTAATTAGCTATTAACTATCTTATCAGCATCAAAAAATTGTTAAAGTGAAAAGTAACAAAAACTGCATTGAAGTACGAGCCATCGCACGAGCCGGTTGTGTTATTGTATTCGTTCCTCATTGTAAAAGCTAATTATTTTAAAATGTATGTGAATGTGTTTTATTCTAATTATATTATTATCGTTTATTAAACTAGTAAAATGCAAAAAGAAGTTTGTCTGCATCAGACGGAGCGACCGGTGTAGGCTTTCTTATCGCTTTGCTATTATCGATTACCGTAATATCGGTTTTTTGTGCTTCATTGTCGGTCGGTGTTATCGGCAGTCAGTGAAAAGAAACAAAAAATAATAATAATAAACCTCAACCTGTTAGTCCGGGAAGTAAATACAAAAATTTTTACTAAAGTGAATGTTACAGCAGTGAAAGATGCAAGGAAATAGCGATGGTGTACCTCCAGTTACGACTAACTCTGGATACAATTACCAACCACAATGCCCTACAACTCTACCAAGTATGCAGGCAAGTACATATATGCTTTCTAATGTAAACAATATGCCATTACATCCCACTCATATTCAACCTATGATGTATCAACAACAATACAACCACATGATGCATCCTGTGCAAACATATTACATGGGATTATCAAATCAAATCCAAAACCAGCCAATTCAAATAGCTGAAACTCTGTACCCACAACATGATTCAAACAGTAATGCACAAAATCAATGGAAATCAGGGGAACTAAACTCCGAATACTAGAGTGACTCGGACACAAAGGGAGACGTGGATACACAATCAATCATCAGCGCAGACTCAGTAGTAGATAGACCAAACGACTTCCAAGAAGTAAGAAGCAAAAAGAGAAAGATATTACCAAATAGCCCAAAAGAAACAAGAAAACGTCCAAATCATGAAATCAAAACCCAAAACCGTTTTGAAAAGCCAACATCTATAACGTCTACAGAAAAAAACGAAACTAGTAATGATATTACCCCTCAAGAAAACAAGGAGAAAGTACCACCATTTATTCTCCACTACGTTGAAAAAATACCTCCGTTAATCAAAATATTAAATAATACAGTAGCGCAAAAAGACTACTATTACGAAGTGCTAAAAGGATATAAAATAAAATTGCAGGTAAAGTCGTTAGAAAACTACAAAAAAGTCAAAAAAGTACTAGATGACAATAAAGTAATACGACACACATATACATTAGAAGAAAACAAGAAATTCAGAGTGGTACTACGTAACCTGCACCATACCACTGATCATAATGAAATAAAAACTGCATTACAGGAAAAAAGACACACGGTGCACAGTATAAACAGCGGATACTTAAAAACCAGCAAGGTTCCCCAAAAAATCTTTTCTTCATTGATCTTGAAAAGAAGGAAAATAATAATGAGATATTTAATATCACCTTACTGCTAAATGCAGTAATAAAATTCGAGGAACCCAAGAAAAAATCCAAACTGGTACAATGCATGAGATGTTGCTGCTATGGACACACTAAAAGCAACTGCACACGCCCAATGAGATGCTACAAATGCGCTGGAAAGCACGACTACAAAACATGTGAAAAGAAAAAAGAGGATGGTAGAGATCCAAAATGCACATTATGCAGTGGAAACCATCCTGCCACTGCAAAAATCTGCAAAGTATACCAAGAAATAATCAAAAGATGTTTCCCAAATTAAAACATAGTACCAGTAGCATTACAAACACAACGACAACAACAACAACAAAAGAAGCAGCTTATGCCTGTAACCCAATCACACCAAACGATCCCGCAACAAACAAATCCACAGATCCCACAACAACCTACTCCACAAAATGTACAAGCTGCACCAACACCCCAACAACAATACAGGCCAACATATGCGCAAGTTGCCAGTGACAATAATATATTATCCATTCTTCAAAATACAATTACAAACCAACAACAAATAATGAACCAAATGGCAGCAGAAATAAAATCACTAGAGAACAACTCACACAACTAACTAATCTCTTAATTAGAAATGGCCCAACTGTATAAAATTGCCCTTTGGAATGCAAACGGCCTTGCCAAACACAAACAAGAAGAAGAAGTATTTCTTGCGCACAACGACATTGACATTCTTCTAATATCAGAATCCCACTTTAACAGTAGTTCTTACTTTAATATTAAAAATTATTTAATGTACCACACAGCACATCCAGAAGCTGACAGGGTAGCCAGAGGAGGAACGGCAGTGCTCATTAGACACCAAATTAAACACTATGAGTTACCTAAATTTAGTAAAAACTTTCTACAGGCAACCAGTATTGTAATTGAAGATTGGCTAGGTCCATTAACAGTATCAGCGGCATAATTCCCACCAAATTACCCACCAAATAAACAAGAGATGGAAGAATACTTCTTGTCTTTAGGTCACAGGTTCCTAGCAGGAGGTGATTACAATGCGAAAAACATAGCATGGGGCTCAAGACTAACAGCGCCAGGTAGAGATAGAGTACTATATAACATCGTCCAAGAACCGCAATTGAGTTACCTATCCACATACACTCCAACGTACTGGCCTAAGGATCCAGCTAAAATACCAGACCTACTTGATTTCTTCATAGTTAAAGGCATAGGAGCTTGTTACCTAAATGTAGAATCAAATCTAGACCTTTATTCTGATCACACCACACACCAATAATAGCACAAGTTAGTGCCACAATTATAGAAAAAAAAGCTTCCTGTAATTCTGTTCAACAAGAATACCAATTGGGAACAATATAGAAACCAAATTAATGCAGAAATTGACTTAAAAATATCATTAAAAACAAAAACAGAAATTGAAACTGCAGTAAATCAATTAACAAACATCATCCACACTGCTGCGAAAAATGCAACACCAGAAATATCAAATCACAAAAAAATCAACACTGCCCAGTAATAAAAAAGAAAATAGCTGAAAAAGGAAAACTCCGAAGGATTTGGCAGCGTAATAGACACCCGAAAAACAGGATAAATTATGACAAAGCTTCTAGAGAATTGATAGAGCTTATTAACAATATAAAGAATGCATCATTTAACGAATACTTAGAAAATCTGACAAGTACAGAAGATACAGACTATTCGTTATGGAAAACGGTTAAGAACTTAAAAAGACAAAATGAGCAAATTCCTCCGATTCGCGAGACCGAACATGGGCACGCACTGACGAGGAAAAAGCAAATACCTTCCGAGAATATCTGGAGGAAGTCTTTCAACCTCTTCCATCGCAAAATACGCCTGAAATAGAAGCTAACATCAAAGAAACTCTTGAAGCTCCATATCAAATGTCCCAAATTCCAAACCTCTTCAAAGTCAAAGAGGTACATGAGACAATCAGAAGAAACTTAAATCCAGATAAGGCTCCAGGGTTTGATCTGATCAAAGGCCGTCTTATTAAAGAACTCCCAAGAAAAGGTGCTAGTAACAACAATATTCAACGCGGTGCTACGATTAGGACACTTCCCTGCCCAATGGAAAGTTGCCGAGCTTATACTTATTCCAAAACGTGGAAAACCAATAAATGAAGTAACATCATACAGACCAATCAGCCCGCTGCCAGACCTTTGTAAACTCCTAGAAAAGCTGCTCATAACCCGACTGACTCCCATAATAGAAGAAAACCACCTGATTCCTGAACACCAATTCGGATTCAGAAAGGATCATAGCACAATTGAACAGATCCACAGAGTAGTGGACGAAATAAATGAAGCATTTGAGCAAAAAAGTTACTGCACTTAGATATGAGTCAAGCTTTTGATAAGGTTTGGCATGATGGACTACTATTTAAATTAAAAAAATCACTCCCCCACACACTGTACATTATTATGGAATCCTACCTAAAAGAAAGATATTTTACTGTAAGGTACGCACAGACAACATCAGAAATTGATGTAGGCATTGATAAAGGCAGGGGTACCACAGGGCAGTGTTCTTGGTCCAGTTCTCTATCTTATGTACACAGCTGATCTTCCAGTAAGCAACCAAACAGTCACAGCTTCCTTTGCAGATGATAAAGCGATAATGGTCAAACACAAAGACCCAGTCATAGCCGCAAGAATTCTCCAACAACATCTAGTGAAAATTCAGGACTGGACAAGAAACTGGAGAATCAAAGTCAATGAAGTAAAATCAGTGCAGGTTACATTTACCAAATGCAGAGGTACAGTGCCACCGGTTACACTAAATGGACAAGATCTGCCTCAATCTGACAGCGTTAAGTATTTGGGGATGCACTTGGATAAAGGACTGACCTGGAGAAAGCACATTTTTAACAAACGAAAACAACTTGGCTTGAAACTCAGCAAATACTACTGGCTATTGGGAAGACAGTCAAAGATTAGTTTAAAAAACAAATTATTGGTGTATAAAGTAGCCTTAAAACCAATATGGACATATGGTGTACAACTATGGGGTACGGCTGCAAACTCAAACATAGAGATATTGGAACGCTTCCAGTCGAAGGTACTAAGGACCATAACAAATGCACCTTGGTTTATACCTAACAAAGAAATCAGAGACGATCTTCAAGTAGCCACAGTAAAGGAGACAGTGAGTGAATACAGCAGCCGCTATTTGGTAAAATTAGAAAACCACCCTAATAATCTTGCACTAAACCTGCTGGATAATAGTGAGCAGACTCGGAGACTGAGGAGGCACAAACCACTTGAGCTACCACATAGGTTCTAAGCAGCAGTGAAGTGAAGCGTCGTGCAGTGCAGTGCAGTGAACTACTTACCCTATCAGGGCACAGTTCAATAATTTAAGAAACTAGTGGAGTCTTTGTTATCATTGGATAACAAATCCAAATTTATACTTACACCCCTTTGAACAAACAACTAACATGCTTATAATTTTTTTATTTATTGATTGCATGTAGTGAATAACCTATAATAAAAAAAAAACCAAGTGATTAGTGAAACAAACAAAAGAAATATGTTCCCTTCGGGGAATTTATTAGGATTTGATAACAGTAGCCAACCAATTTATCAACAAATGAATACTATATTATACAGGATGTCCCAACAATAAATAACCAGAACCAGTCAAACCAAACAGCAGTAAAGCCGCAAGTACCATTTTTGTATTTTAATCAAACACCATCTAACCAGATGGTCAAATCAAGTGTCATGTCTAAACCAAATACCTATTCTAACCCAAATAGCTATACCAAACCCAAGTACAATTTCCTAGTCAAACAACTGCACAAAATATTCAAAACACTCAAAACCCTATTCAGCAAACCCTCAATGCTCACTCTCATCATCACAAAACACCAATAACTACACGGATAGCGATAGCAACATAGAACTTAACGAAACAGAAAACAAAATAAACATCCATGAAAAGACAAACAAATTCAGAAATTTCCAACCAAATAGAAACACAAAGCGGATTTGATTCCCTCTCAAAAGAAAATCTAGATGAACAAACAGACAATTTATCAAATTAGTCGCAAGTAATGAAGCTTAAAATAGGACAAAACCTCGCAATTTTTACAGAATGGATCGATTTGCTTGAAAATTTCAGAATAAGTAGTGGATAGTCCAAGGATCAAAATCTATATGATGCCGAAAGGCGCTTTTACCATGGGGGTGGTTGTCATCCCATCTGAGGGGTGGAAATATTTTATTATATTTTGACCACAAAAGTTGGTAAAAACATTAATTCTAAGCAAAATACGTTCTATATATTTTTATGATAAAATTAATAGTTTTCGATTTATTCGCTATCGAAAGTGTTAGTTTTATATCGAAAAAATCATAAGTTATAAGCGATTTGAAATGCGAAAATGTGCTTTTTTGTCATTTTTCGGATTTTAAATCGCTTATAACTTTAAAACTATTAACTTTTGAGAAAAATGTTAAGAAACTTATTTTATTTAGAATGTCACAAAAAAATCTAGAAAAGATATTTTTCGGAGGAAAATAGGAGATTTTTGAAAATAGTGCGCGCCGCACCGGCAAAAAAACCGGATGGACACGCATAATTAATATCTAAAAAACTACGGTCCAAAGTGAAGTTAGACCCGATCACTCTTCGGAATTTTAAAAAGGAATGTTTAAACTTTAATCCAAGTTATTGGCACCCTTAAAAATACTAATTTAAATATGAGTTTTTAAGCCTCGAAAATGCGTATTTTCGCGTTTTTTAGATTTTAAATCGCCTATAACTCGAAAACTGTCAATTTTTGAGAAAAATTACAAGATACCTTTCTTGTTTAGAATGACCCAAAAAACCTAAAAATATATTTTTTGGAGCAATAAAAGGCGATCTTATGTATTTGTTTAAAAAAATTGTTTAAACTTTAAACAATTTCTGGCCAAAAATTCCGTCCGGCACCCTTCAGATTTGTTTAAAGGGGACATTTTTGAATATGAATCCGCAGAGAAACCGAATTAGAAATGTTTTTCAGACGGGAGCGGTCTCACCACATGGACTAAAATAGAACCACCTAGAATAAAAAATACAATACTACAATGCACAAGGTGTCAAAAATACGGACACTCGAAAAGTTACTGCCTGAGGCCATTCGCCTGTGTTAAATGCGGTGGATCACATGACACAAAAACCTGCAAGAAAGCACGCGACACACCAGAAACATGTGCCTTATGTAATGGCAATCATCCAGCAAACTATAAAGGATGTGCTATGTAAAGACCTAGTAAATTCGAAAAACAAAAATATAACAAGCAGCTTTCCTATACCTAGAGTTGCTAGCCTAAATAATAATGACACTAATGCTCACCACATACATCAATCACATGTAACATATGCTCAAGTTGCAGCAACTAATACTTCTTCACAAGACAACAACAATAATTCAAACCTTTCAAATAAACTTACAGAATTCCTCAACGAATTTAAAAATATGTTTGCACAATTGATAGACCAAAACAGCACGTTACTAAGCATGCCTACAACAGTGATAAATAGAACGTCGTAATGGCTAACTCAATTAGGTCCGGTTTCACCAACAACAAATAAATCAATGAATAGGTAGCTATTCGTCGAATAAAATTTATTAGACGTTTATATTTATATTTTGTTTCAATATAATTTTGATGATTTAAAGTTGAACTGGCGAATTTTCTTTCTCATAAATATTTACAGCTAGATTAACAAACCAATTCGTTCCAAGAGTAAGTATTTATTTAATAAATAATTAAAATAAATCTTATTTGACGTTAGTAAACGGAGAAATGTCAGTTTATTGGTCGAATAACTTTATTTATAGAATAAACTACTATTTGTCGTTGGCGAAACCGACCCATAGGATAGCAGAGTGGATCGCAAATGGTCTAACAAACCATGTGCAAGAAATTATACTATTTCTAAAATTAACCAAAATAGACATCCTACGTATATCTGAGAGCCACACAACTGAGAGGTCTTTTATAAAAATTCCACACTACTCTGTCTATTACGCAAACCATCCCGATGGAACAGCCCATGCTGGTTCAGTTGTAATAATTCGTACAGCTATAAAACACTATGGTAGGGGAGCCCAAGCGGGGATTTTTGCAGTAACTCGAGCGCGTCAGATTATCATATGGGGAGAAACCTGGTACCCTGTAGATGTACCTCTACCATATATTTGCTCTAAACACAGGGGTGTTCGTAAAGGGGGGGCCGAAAAAAAAATATATCCTTAGAAAAACTCGAAATCGTTAGATTAAGATAAGGTAAGTTAAGTACATGCAAAACAGTGTATATTTCAAAATTTGACGATTTGGGCGGGGCGTAAGGAAATGGGTGAGTCACAAAGTTTCACAAGAAAAAAAATATTTTGCGAAATGAACGATAGATCTAAAAACTAAAAAATACGTGCTCAATATTTGTCAAAATCTATCTAAAGATAACAAAGACGACTCCCCACGGAGAGGGGTGGGGGGTAAATTTAAAATTTTAAATACGAATCCATCGATATTTCGGGAAATGAACATCAGATCGAAAAACTAAAAATACACTTATTCGATATATTTGAAAAATCTATCGAATTACACCAAACGCGGCCCCCCAAGGAGGTGGGGTGGGGGTTACTTTAAAATTTTAAATAGGAGCTCCCATTTTTTATTGCAGATTTGGATTCCTTACGCAAAAATAAGTAACTTCTGTTTGAAACATTTTTTCGAATTATGGATAAATGGCGCTATAATCAGAAAAAACGATTGTTGAAAATGGAAAATTAAATTAAAAATGGAAAATTCCCACTAAAATGAAAAACTTAACTCAACTTTTTTTGGTTTTAGAACCTACTCTTCACAACCCAATAGGTCCCCAAAGCGGTCGAGTGACTGCACATTTAGCATACTTTCCTCCCCTACTACTACGAACTTGCTCCATATATCACCAACAAAATTCAGAGTACTATTATAAAAGTACATGCGCTCACCATTCCATTAACAATAGCTTCTATCTACAGCCCACCACGCCACACCATCAATCTGGAGGAATACAGAGAGTTGTTTTAACAACTTGGCTCACATTTCCTAGTGGCAGGGGACTGGAATGCAAAACATACAACCTGGGGAGCAAGACTGATATCTCCAAAAGGCAGAAATGTATTAAAAATCATACAAGATAATAACCTGAAATACCTAACAACTGGTACCCCCACATACTGGCCTACTGATAACAACAAAATTCCTGATCTGTTTGGCAAGGCGCCCATTGAGGTAGAATGTCCGTGGCATGCGGCGTGGTATTGAATAGAGATGGTCCGAACCGCTATTTTGATATAGCAGTTGCCTTTTCAGCATTATTCAACGTTTTTATGTTGATATAAGAAAAACAAAATCATATTTGTTTGTTTTGTTTCAAAAAGCAGTTTTGTTGGTATTTATTGTGAACATATAAATAATAATTGTTGCTAAAATAATACATCTAAGTACGGACATTCTTTGAAATGACAAAAAATATAACAAAATACATGGTGGTTGTAATATTTATATGGTCGTAGTATTTATTTAAATTTACTGTTTTAACTGGGAATAAGCCACAATATTAGTTAGAAATTGAATTGGAAATATTTGAATTTGGAGGTAAAATTCAACTTCCACTTCGGAAATTGTTCCAAATGAAATAATTATATCGCAATGCCCTGCACATTCCTAATAGACATCAAGTAAAATAGTATGAAAAGTAAGTGAGTAATGCAGGACATACAGTTTTCCAAAGTTTGTTTTCTCTTCAGGTGACAGCCACATCTTTGATTTTTTTAAATAGGAAAGTACATAATGTGACACCTCATTTAAAAGCCTTTGAAATACTGATTACAAAAATATATAATACTTTAATCCTTTTTGAGAGCGTAGGCGCAAAATTTCTGTTGAATTATTTTTAAATGCATTCATTTTTTCGAATCCTGAGAAAACTAATAAGTGTTTTTGAAAAATTTAAACGCAAAATACAATACTACAGTATTACCGAGGATCCAAAAGTCTCAGGAATTCTATAATGTTTATTTTAATAAGTTACAGGGGCGAAAAAATAGATAATTGAGTGTAATTTTTAATTTCAAATATATCACTCTACAGAAACTTTTTGTTTATTCTAAGTGACTTTTATCCCTCGGTAATAATGTAATCTTTCATTCTGTGTTTAAATTTTTCAAAAATACTTGTTTGTTTTCTTAGGATTCGAAAAAATGATTGCATTTAAAAAGAATTCAACCGAAATTTTGTGCCTAGGCTCTCAAAAAGGATTAAAGTATTATACATTATTGTAATCAGTATTTTAAAGGCTTCTAAATGAGGTGTCAAATAATATACTCTCCCATTTAAAAAAATCAATGTTATGGCTGTCACCTGAAGAGGGATCGCGCAATAATTCTTGAATTCATTTTAAATCAAGTATATCACATAATTTTTGCGGAAGTGGATTATATAACAAAACAAATTCATATTCAATGTAAATAAATAAAAACTTTAGAAATAGAAAACAAGAATTAAGTTATAATCTTAAGTTAAAGTAAATAATATAAACAGTAAATATAATAAAACAAATATACTTATAATAAAGAATAAAAACAAATATGAAGTATCATCACCGCAACTGTCAAATAAATGTTACCAATTTATGCTAAAATTGCACATTCGTTCGATTACAGTTACAGTGTGTTCCGAACAAATGTGCTTCATAAAAACGCTTTATAATCCATTTATACAAATTAAATGAAACATATTATTGTGTATTTCTTTAAGTTAACATTAATAGAAATATTCAAATATTGAAATATTATTTCTACGCGTATATTAATAAAATATATCTAGTGGCTGTAATTCCCGTGTACTCGGCAAAATTATTCTAAAAAAGAACACACCTACCGCCTAAATATTTCGTGTTGGTATCATGTGACGTCACGGGCTATGACGCGGATCACGTGCAACGGTAAGTATATTAGACGAGGTATAAGTAGGTGGTCACTGTATAGAAATTTGTAGAAAAGTGAAATTATTTTACAACCAGTAAATTTGTCGGTGAGTTTGTACTCATAACAGTTGTAATAAAATATTTATTACCTTAGAAACAGGCCTTTGAGGCATTTGCGACAAAGCATAATACCTGATTTAAATTTTTAGGATATTGTAGGTAAAAATTTATTCGTTGACTTATAAAGTATTATAAAAAGCTGTATTATTTTATTAAAAGATATTTCAACAAACGGATAAATTTATTAAGGGGGTAGGCGCAAAATGTTGGTCCAATGCTTTTAAATGCATTTATTTTTTTTTCGAATTCTGAGAAAACCAATAAGTATTTTGAAAATTTTAAACGCATAATGAAAGATTACATTATTACCGAGGGCCGAAAGTCCCTGAAAACTTCTATAATGTTTATAATTATAAGTTAAAGGCGTGAAAAAAAAGGAGAAAATTTATTGTGATTTTTAATTTCAAGTATTTCATTCAAACTTAACTTTTTGTTTATTCTAAGAGACTTTCGGAACTCGCTAATAATGTATTCTTTCATTCTGCGTTTAAATTTTTCAAAAATATTTATTAGTTTGTTCTCAGGATTCTAAAAAATAAAAAAAAATGAATTTAAATAGCATTGGACCAAGATTTTGTGCCTACTCCCTTAAAAAGTAAATGGAAATGTTTCGGGGCCTCGAATTTATATTCCATAAACCGGGATATTCCTATAACCGGTACTTACATTTTTACTTGTTGGATTTTTGAGATGCTAGATTTGATTCTTGATTTTACTCTCTGCCATAATGTGTCAATAGTCAAATAACAAAGTTAGCAATGTACAGGGTGAGTCACCACTAACGGTACGGAATATTA
Source organism: Diabrotica virgifera virgifera (assembly GCF_917563875.1). Classification (NCBI taxonomy): domain Eukaryota; kingdom Metazoa; phylum Arthropoda; class Insecta; order Coleoptera; family Chrysomelidae; genus Diabrotica; species Diabrotica virgifera. The sequence continues at coordinate 175,673,410 of NC_065445.1, read as the reverse complement.
CAGCGAAACGGTAAAAGATTTGAAAAAAATTTAAATTAAATAGTTTGTAAGTTAATAAAAGCTACATTTTAAAATTATTTTGAAATATACAGGGTGTCCCAATAAATGGCGGCGTATCAAAGTTATATTTTTTCTTATGGAACACCCTGTATTTTATTGCATTTTTTAATTGCCGCAAAAAATAAGGTATAGTTTCATAAGGCTTCCCTATACCTATGTACAGAGTGTTCTGAGTTATGTTGACTTTTCTTAAAATGTAGAGTTTTAAAAGAAGGCTTATTCTCAAGTTATTTAAGAAATTATAAAAACATTACTTTTACATCTAAATAGTTGGATATTGGTTGAACGTATTCCATGATTAATTATTACACATTTGACTACAGGGTGTTCAAAATTTATAGTTTCATTAGTGGGGTATTCATTGTGTCATATGATGCGTATTTTAAATGGAGCACCATGTATATTAATAAATAATTATACTTAACAAATTTATCTTTTTCGAATAGTATATGGATGTCCTATACCTAGGTCTCATAGTTTTTGCGTAATTTATAATTATTTAAATTCTTACTCTGTAAATCGATTTTAAAACAAAAGATGAAGTTAATTAATGTCATTGTATGACATTGTCATTTTATGTCAATACGGTCTGGTAATTATCTTATAATTAATGCATTCCATGATTGATTATTACACATTTATTTACAGGGTGTTCAAAATTTACAGTTTAATTATTAAATTATTCAATGTAGCATAATATGATGGGTATTTTATTAGAACACCATGTATATTAATCAAAGATTGTACTAAACACAGGTTTCTGGGTTAGGAAGTGCAGCATTTACAATATTTTTAATATAACCTTATTTAAAAAAATTCATCTTAGTCAATCCTGGTGACCTAGGTGGCCAAATATATGGACCGAATCAATCTATCCATTTATTTCTAAATTTTATGTTGAGGTTGTTCTTAACATCACGTCAAAAATAAGCAGGAGCCCCGTCCACTTGGAGCCACGTCCACTTGGAGCCACATGTTTGTTCGCACGCTAAGTGGAAGGTTTTAAGAAGAATTCAAAAAACTTGTTTTAAGAAATTTAAAAAAATTGCTCCATTCAGATTTTCGTCAAAAAAATATGGGTCGATAACGTACTGGCTCAGAATACTGCCCCAAACATTAACACTTCATCGGTGTTGGCGATCAACATTAAAATGTTTGTTTACTGTATCATAATAAAATGAAAGCTATGTCTATTAACTAGACGATTATTATTAAAAGTAGGTAGATTTGTCTGTACATAATACATTCTTAAAAAAATCAGGATCTTCTCCAAATTCTAAAGTCTATAAACGAAAAGTTAAACGTTCCTGTTCTGTCTAATGCTGGTGTAGTTGAGTTTTATACGGATGATAGTGGTTTTTCTTATGTATTCTACATACACTTGTTAGACTGATCTCCAATTGACTCGACATTTTTCACGTAGGTACTAGTATTTGGGTTTTCCGTAACAGAAAACAGGACATCAAGTTCGTTGACGTCATCAAAAATAAATGGTTTATTTTTATTTAACTTTTCCTACCTATGCAAAATTACCAGCAGCACGGAATCTATCGAGAAATTTCTCAAAAACGTCCTTTTTGGGTGTCCTCTATCAGGATACTATTAAGCGTAAACTTTAGAAGCTAAGAGAAAATTTTAAAAATATTCCCCAATGCAAAGTAGCATGTCTACTCTTTCATAGATAGTGTGATTATTCATTTTTAGGAACAATTAAATCTGAATGTAATTGGCTCTTCCAAAGCCATTTTTAAGTAAAAAAAAGTTGAATATCATACACGGATGTTTATAGTTTTGATAATTACCAGACCGCACTGATGGTTCATGGTTGAAGAACCTGAGAGAGTGGTTTGGATGCAGCTCGAAATAACTATTTAGAGCTACTGCCTCAAAAATTAAAATAGCTATGATGATTGCCAACCTCCGTAGCGGAGATGGCACCTGAAGAAGAAGAAGAAGACCGCACTGTCATAAACTGACAATGTCATACAATGACATTAATCTTTCGTTTTAAAATCGATTTACAGATTAAGAATTTAAATAATTGTAAATTACGCAAAAACTATGACACCTAGGTATAGGACATTCATATACCATTCGAAAGAGGTAAATTTGGTTAGTATAATTATTTATTAATATACATAGTGTTCTATTTAAAATAAGCATCATATGACACATTGAATACTCCAATAATGAAACTGTAAATTTTGAACACCCTGTAGACAAATGTATAATAATTAATTATGGAATACATTCAACCAATATCCAACTATTTAGATGTAAAAGTAATGTTTTTACAATTTCTTAAATAACTTGAGAATAAGCCTTCTTTTAAAACTTTACATTTTAGGAAAAGTCAAGATAACTCAGAACACTCTGTACATAGGTATAGGGAAGCCTTATGAAACTATACCTTATTTTTTGCGGACAGTTAAAAAATGCAATAAAATATAGGGTGTTCCATAAGAAAAAATATAACTTTGATACGCCGCAATTTATTGGGACACCCTGTATATTTCAAAATAATTTTAGAATGTAGCTTTTATCAACTTACAAACTATTCAATTTAAATTTTTTTCAAATCTTTTACCGTTTAGCTGTAATCTTCCGTCCCGTTAGTGGTGACTCACCCTGTATAATAATTATTAATTAAAGTGCTTATTAAAAATGGCAAATAGCCGAAAAGAGTTTTACCGAAAAATCCACGAATAAATAAAAATAAAAAATAAAAAGTTTCTATATAAATAAATATTTAATATATTTATGTTAAATTGTTGATCGTCTTGAATGATTTTAAAATTTTTAAATGCGTCCTCGTATATTGCAACATAAACACTCGAGTACAACTCGAAATTAACATGCTGTCGATTAGTGGCAAGGGGACTGGCGCTACTGCGCGGCACTTCCAAAATACCACCCTTTCGAGTTCAAATCCTTTTTATAAACGGTAAAAATTGCAAATTTTTAATTTTTTTTTGCCAGATAGGGTGCACCCAACAATGATGTTTGCTCTTCTTTGGGTTTTTAGCATTGAGGTTGGCAAATTAAAGAAATAAAAGGTAATCGGTGCTACTATTTATAGTACTTAGTCTACCGCTGTATTATATTACAATGCTCACAAAAAATCTTTGCAAAGTGAATAAAACGCATAAATCATAAGAATTATTATTTTAATTTGACTTTCTAAGTCCTAGGTTTTCACCCAAAGGGATCGAAAGTAGAACCTGAAGTCGATATTTGAACTCTTCGTGTAACTTTGCGTTGATGGATAAACGATTTCAGTAATTTTTTGTCATTTTTACTAAACTTTCGGTCATAATTGTTTAAACGGTAATAATTTCAAAACCGGAACTAAAGATTCAAACTCGGCTTTTCAATACACTTCAATTAATATGTCACATATACCATTTGTGCGAATCTGATATGGTACTTCGGTTAAGAACTTTTTAACGGGAAATGATATGAAAACCAAAAGTATCCGGTTCTTCTTCTTCTTGAAGTACCGTCGCCTATCGGAGGTTGGCTACCATCACAGCAACCATCACAGCAATCTTAACTTTGTTGGCTGCAGCTCTGAACAATTGTATTTGTATAAATCCTCCTACGTCCCACATTTCTCTTTCCCGAGATATTTCCTTGGATTATGAGCCTTAGCGGGGAGTACTTTTCCCGTCTCATTATGTGGCCTAACTTCCGGTTAGAACTTTTTAACCGGAAATAATATAAAAACCAAATTTATACATTTGTTCTCATCTTGCTAAGGAACGTCGAATAATATATCTTATACTATTTCAATTTGCCACCATTTCGGTAACTTTCCAACGGTACTTTCCTATTGCAGCTCTAAAACCGAAATTCCGAGGTCAAATGTTGAATATATCACATGTACTATTTCTGTGTCTATAATATGGACTTCCGGTTAGAACTTTTTAGCCGGACATAATATAAAAACCAAAAGTATATTCTTTTTCCAAAGTCAGTTTGCCAAGTGTCGGCTTTCGAGTTTCTTTGATGCCAGTGCCGACCATTGGCGTGGAAATTAAGAAAAAGGATCAGTTCATCAAACGCATATTTCAAGAAAAATCATATAATTTTTATTAATTTTTGCATAATTATATTCAGGAAAATCTCTCAATTTTTGGGCAGAAATTGTTTAAACAATTTTTTAAACAAATTCAAAATATCACCTGTTGTGCTCCAAAAAATATTTTTTTAGGTTTTTGGGTAACTCTAAATAAGAAAGGTACTTTGTCATTTTTCTCAAAAGTTAATAGTTTTCGAGATATAGGCGATTTAAAATCCGAAAAATGCGATACCTAATATGCATTTTCCAGGCTTGAAATAGTTATTTTCCTAACAAGTGCATAAAGTCATACTTTTCCGCACGCGACTGCAGTTTGCCAAACTACGCGAAGCGGGAGTTCGGCAAGCAGTCGAGTGCGGAAAAGAGACTTTCTGCAAGCGTTAGGAACAATATTTTTTCTACGAGTCTTTAAAAAATGACCAAATCTTAATCAATTAATTTAATTAATATGAAAGTACACAAATTAATTCTTTGACAAGGTTGTCAAAACCAAACTTTCAGCATAATTGGTTAGCATGACGACGATCTTGGTTTCCATGACGACGATTCAAAACCACTGTTATTGTCCACTGATATGACTTTCGAATATTATGTCAAAATTATTTTATTTCATCGAATTCTCGCGTTAATTTCATTAAAACATGAACACAATAAGATATATTTGAAATAAATTAGTAAATAACATCTAAATATTAGTTTATTGCATGTATTATAATTACTTTAAGGCCATATTAACATACCTAAATTAACACGCGTGATGAAAAGTAAAACGCGTGTGGAAAAGTAAAACGCGTGCGGAAAAGTAACACGCGTGCGGAAAAGTAAAACTTTTTAAACTAAAACGCGTGCGCGAAAGTAGAAATTTTTGCACGTTCGTAGAAAAAATATGTAAATGATTATTTTTGAGATTCAAGAGTAACTGAAGTCTAAACATTGAGTCTTAAGATTTTGGTGAGAAATCGAGGTAATATTTTCCGTAGCAGAAAAAGGTGATCTTTTGAATTTGAATTGTTTCAACAATATCTGCCCAAAAATGTCGCCCGGCACCCTTCCATTTGTTTAAATGGGGCATTTTCGAATAGGAATCTTCAAAGGAACAGAATCAGAATTTTTTCAAATGTGAGCTCACATTGGCTCAATGGGGTTCACAACATCGAATGAATAACAAATTAATTCTTTCAAATTAAAACTTGTTAATTTTAAAAAATCCACAAGGAAAAGAAAAAGTTTTCCTGTAGTTGGCTGTATACTATCAATCACAAAATTGGAAAGAAATCCTTTGTAAAAGGTATAAAATTTTTTTTATTAAAAATCCCTTAAAAGGGCTACATCACAACAAAACGTTTTCGATTTTTATAAAAAATCATCATCAGTGTTCGATCTAAAAATAAGTATAACCGATTTAATGAATATAAAGTTATTATTTAAATTTTGACAAAGGTTAGAGCAAGTTGGTTATACTTACAAACTGGATACTAGCTGAGCCACAAAAGAAAAATATCTAGGTAAAAACCCTTTACATAAAATATAGATGCCTTAAAAGTGCGTACTTCAATAAAAAGGCCTGTGATGGTCACATGGCAAACAGGATAATGCCCTAAGGTAAAGTATACAGGTTTCCCAACACGTGGGATCCAAATTGAGTTGATCACATTTCAATGACTTAATGGCAACCATAGAAAAAAGTGTTGTGTGATTTGGTAGAATGCGATCTTACTCTTTGAAAAATATGTCACGTATTTCAGCGCCATCTCAGCACCTGGTTAAATGGAGGGGTACTACAAATCTGGCCTCCACATAAGTGGTCTGTAGCTTCGACATGATAGGTGTGAAATTTTAAACGTTCTTGTTGTTGATTGGATAGGAAGAGTGGCGTAATCTAGCCTCCATGCTAGGTACATCATAGCCTCCATACGCTACTTCCAATATTTAATATTTTATTCAAGTGGACAATAAAGGTACAACACAAACAACTTTTGTTTCTTAATTATTTATTTATACAATAATGTGACATTTTACATAGAAATATGAGTATTTAATTTGGATTAAATATATGTTTACTCGTTGAATTTTTCCTCCGTCTGCACACAACACCTGATGGGAGCCATTAGACCTAACAACAAAACGCGAAATAAAATGTGTATTTTAAAACTGTTGGATAAACAGTACCTACAATCAGAAAATCTCTACCTTACAATCAGAAAAACTTACCTTTAAAAAGGTACTCGATTACAAAATATCAAAAAACACGACTGAATGACTGAATATCAGCTTTTTATGGTGACACAAACAGATCACATAAACCGACCATATAATAGGTCTGTTCCAACTCGATACAAAACCATTCTTGAATCGATATGCGCATGCGTAATAACGAATAATTATGCGCAGTAACACATTCTTCGTTACTGCGCATACTCGTAACCATTCAAGAACGGTTTTGTATCGAGTTGGAACAAAGCTAAAATGACTGAACAACAACGAACGAACGAACACGAACACAGATTCACAGATAGCGCAGGATTTGTCAAAAGTCATGTTCCACCAATCGCAATGCCGACATCATCGCCTCTGACAAAATGGAAGGAAAATAAATACGATTACATGTTTGCTATTAGAGTGCGCGGGGCATGATGGCAACTGAATGCGAAATGAGTGATGTTTCTGAAAGGTGTCAAAAGACAGATGGACAACGTGACGTGGAATTTACCCTGTATTACGACAGCCAACTAATTGTTAGTAAAATATTTAATGAAAATTTACATAGTAATAACAAACATCAACAAAGTTGTGGCTATAATTACATTTAAGTAAGTACCTTGAATATGTAAGATGAACGTGGAGTATGAAATGATTTTTATAATGAGAATTAGCCAGAATCTATGCAGCCATCTATACATGTTCCTATTCAAATTGAAGTAAGTCCAACTGTGCTGTTGAAAATTTAATTTACTATGAATTAAAAGGAGTGTTTGGTTTAATTGTACCAATGGCAGAGTAAATTAGAGAGTCTGTAGTAAATGGAAGTCTAATATTAAAGTAGTGTTGAAATTAAGATAAGTTGTATGAGTCACAGGAGGAAACTGATATGATATAATGATATGTGAATTAATTGGTTAAAGTACCTGAGTGTTGATATTGGAAGTGAAGAAGAATATCAATTGAACTAATAACCTGGCAAAAGTATGAGGTCCTTTTATGTAACATAGGCATCTAGGACTAAACATGTTTATGAAATAGGGATTTTTTCTATTTTTTATTTTTTATACCAAGTTATCGAGTTGAATTGAAAAGGTTTAAAACTGGATGGATGTATGAAGGTGTATTAGAAAACAAGCAATATGTGTAAAATTAGAAGGTAGTGAATAATTTGTGATTTGATATCAGAATTGTTTACTGTAATGAGGTCTGATGAAAAAGGCTGGGCGCCCCAGAAACCAGACCCCACATCCTATGGATAAGAGAGTGGAAGAATTAGTATAAAAACCTTTTATAAATATTTTTCTGAAGTTTAGTTGGACCTATAACGAAAACCTGATCAAATGGCAATAAGTTATGAAATTGGGTGGAAGAGATCAAATAGTGTTAGAGTTCTGACTGGTCGATTTAGTAAAAACTGTGGAAAAAGTTAAAGTAGATTATTTTGGAAGACTAGTAGAAGTTAAGGGTTACTTACTTAAATGTAATTATAGCCACAACTTTGTTGATGTTTGTTATTACTATGTAAATTTTCATTAAATATTTTACTAACAATTAGTTGGCTGTCTTAATACAGGGTAAATTCCACGTCACGTTGTCCATCTGTCTTTTGACACCTTTCAGAAACATCACTCATTTCGCATTCAGTTGCCATTAAGTCATTGAAATGTGATCAACTCAATTTGGATCCCACGTGTTGGGAAACCTGTATACTTTACTTTAGGGCATTATCCTGTTTGCCATGTGACCATCACAGGCCTTTTTATTGAAGTATGCACTTTTAAGGCATCTATATTTTATGTAAAGGGTTTTTACCCAGATATTTTTCTTTTGTGGCTCAGCTAGCATCCAGTTTGTAAGTATAACCAACTTGCTCTAACCTTTGTCAAAATTTAAATAATAACTTTATATTCATTAAATCGGTTATACTTATTTTTAGATCGAACACTGATGATGATTTTTTATAAAAATCGAAAACGTTTTGTTGTGATGTAGCCCTTTAAGGGGTTTTTAATAAAAAAAATTTTATACCTTTTACAAAGGATTTCTTTCCAATTTTGTTAAGTTTAGTGATTTATAAGAATATTGGTCTCATTATTTAGTTTTTACATGAACCATAATATTTTTTTACAATTATCTGTAAATAATGGCTCATTCTGTCAGAAAATCTCAAAAGATTGTCTATCCAGCAAGGACAGAAAATCTCAAAATATTGTCTGTCCAGCAAGGACCACGAGGAGGTATGAGCCTTCCTTGCCAGGAAAGGGAAGGGTTGGGTATGTTAGTAAGAATATAAAGTTAGTTTTTTTTTCATTTTGTTTTTATTATTTTTTTTCTTTTTTGTTTTTATATTTTTTTTGTTTTTTGTTTTTTTTCTGACTTTATACAGTGAGTCGCATTTAAGATGAAGACACCCCTATATTTCGGCTATCAAAATAAATACCGATTTGAAATTTTGCACAGTTATACAGGTTGCTAATTCACATTTTTTAAGATAGTCAACTGAAATTTAATTTTTAAACGCGACCTACTGCGAATGCACAAACAGGGTGAATCTTCGATATTTTGCTTCGCGTTAGAGATATCGGAAAAAGTTATTTGGAAAAGATGTTCCAAATATTATTATAACCCCACATAACAAATTTTCATGTCGAAATTCGCACTTTTACTTTTTTGATTAATTGTAGTCAGAATTAAAACCGACAGTTCCTGTCCCGAGATGCATCTCTAGACAGCCAATTGTAGATTTAGGATCCTGACTACAAATAATACTGAAAAAACTAAAAATGCGAATTTTGTCATGAAATTTGGTATGTGCGGTTACTAAGTGGAACAACTTTTCCAAATAAGTTTTTCCGATATCTCTAACGCGAAACAAAATATCGAAAATTTACCCTGTTTGTGGATTCGCAGTAAGCCGCGTTTAAAATTTAAATTTCAGTTGACTATCTTAAAAAAATGTGCACCATCAACATGTATGACTGTGCAAAATTTCAAATCTATATTTATTTTGATAGCCGATATATAGAGGTGTCTTCATCTTAAATGCGACACACTGTATAATAATGAATACTAGATAGATGTTCAGGATGCATCGCGATAGCTGTAAAGAAATTAATTAGAAGGACTAAAAAGAATCGTCAGAGTCTTCTGAAGTCGAATCGTTCCCAGGTTGGATAACTATTGGTGCTATTGCCGGTAAAACAGGATATTCGTTTTCTATTTTTACAACATGAGCTTCGCAATTTTTCCACACATCGCTATTAATGCCACTAATTACTTCTCGAATATTCTCAATGGCCACTGCGCTTAATGTTGGTGACTGATTATATTTTCGCAATCGTTTTTTTACGGTTCCCCAAACCATTTCAATTGGATTAAAAATGCAATAGTATGGGGGTAATCGCAAAAGAGTATGGCCGTGCCTGCTGCAAATGGTGTCAATGACGTATTCGTTTTTAAAATTCCGACTTTTGATCATTCTAATTAATTCCTTCTTTACTGGAATCTTTTGAGGAACAGTGATGTTTTTAAGTTGCATAAATTTTAAAATTTCATCCTTTTTCGTGTTATTATTAGGTATCTTATTTAATATGCGGGAATGATACGGCGCATTATCCATAACAATAACTGAATTCGGCGGAATATTGGGCAAGAGCTGTTTGACAAACCACTTTTCAAATAAATCGGCGTGATAATCGGCAGAAGATTTTGTTATATTTTTGGCCGACAATAGCAATGCATTAGATACAAAACCATCTTTGCTTCCGGCATGAAGAATAATAACACGCTTTCCTCTTGAACACGGTGTATTTAAGGCACAATTGTTTGTGTTGTCAACCCAGCCGTACTTGACAACACCATGCGTATCGAACCAGGTTTCGTCTAAATAGATTATGTTTCTGTTTGAATTACGATATTGTTTTATTTTACTCAAATACTTTCGTCGAAGTTCAACGATACGCCGAGATTCCATTATTACCATTCGATTATCTAATTTCTTATATTTAAATCCACAACTTATCAAAATCTCACGCAGTGTTTCCAAAGATATATAATTATATTCAGGGAAATTTCTCAATTTGTCACGAATCAGTTCTAAAGTAGGCACTCTATTTTCTTTGTAAAAATTGTAAAATGTTCGTTGAATAACGTCTTTTGCAGCAATGTCAATCCTACCTAATTTTTTATTTGGTCGCTTTCGTTTTAAGGAATGATCTGTAACAGTGCCTAATTTAATAATTGTGGATATCGTCTTATACCCGATTTTTGTTAATACATGAATTCGCGAAACAATTGCATTATCAGTCATCCCAGTATTTTCTTTTTTTAAACAATCGTACATATTTAGAACAATCCTTTGGGATTGTACGTGCAAATCTTTATTTTTTAATTCGGGGCTGTCATTAACATAATTATCATTATTTATTGATACCACAGAAGATGATGCATCTTGATCATTCGTATCAAATGGTCGCCAATATGCCATCGTAGCAAAAATATAATATTACTTACCTTAAAATAATCCTCCGCCTCTGATAGCTGGTGCTTAAATGAAAGATTTTAGGTGGGCATAACCAGACAAACACGTTGTTCATTTTGATTTATGGCTTTTCAGTTCGGTGTTGCCATAATATGTAATATAATTATTATTTGCTTAGGACTAGGTCATTTATTAAAAACTACTCAAACTGTGTATTAGGCGGTAATATATTTTTTCTACGAGCGTGCAAAAATGTCTACTTTCGCGCGCGCATTTTAATTTAGAAAGTTTTACTTTTCCGCACGCGTGTTACTTTTCCTCACGCGTTTTACTTTTCCGCACGCGTTTTACTTTTCCGCACGCGTGTTAATTTAGATATGTTAATATGGCCTTGAAGTAATTATAATACATGCAATAAACTAATATTTAGATATTATTTACTAATTTATTTCAAATATATCTTATTGTGTTCATGTTTTAATGAAATTAACGCGAGAATTCGATGAAATAAAATAATTTTGACCTAATATTCGAAAGTCAAATCAGTAGACAATAACAGTGGTTTTGAATCGTCGTCATAGAAACCAAGATCGTCGTCATGTTAACCAATTATGCTGAAACTTTGGTTTTGACAACCTTGTCAAAGAATTAATTTGTGTACATATGTAGTTTCATATTAATTAAATTATTGATTAAGATTTGGTCATTTTTTAAAGACTCGCAGAAAAAATATTGTTCCTAACGCTTGCAGAAAGTCTCTTTTCCGCACTCGACTGCTTGTCGAACTCCCGCTTCGCGTCGTTCGACAAACTGCAGTCGCGTGCGGAAAAGTATGACTTTCTGCACTTGTTAGCAAAATAACTATTTCTATTTACACGTTATACAATGTATGTCCATACTTTAAAATAATTACACTTTTATAAAAAAGAACTTTTTTATAATACTTAAAACCTTTTTATTATTTATAGGCAAGAATATAAAATAATTTAACGATAAACCATTAGGACACAACATGTTTGGAAAGAATAATTAACTTATAAAATATGATTTTTTAGTAGGTGTATTAACTGTTATTTATAATTATGGTTCCAAAAATTACACTAGTATAAAATAGTATTTTTTATAATACCACGGTTGTTTAAAATAGTATATATAATTTTAAGTATATAAACTTTTAATTATTTATTAAAAAAATTAAAAAAAGATACGCAACAGCCGGGTTCCAACTGGGGACCTCTCGATCTGCAGTCTAATGCCACTGATGCAACATCAATTTGTAGATATCGATTTATTAACGTACTTTAAAATATCATTGCATTAGTCACATTTTTAAAATAGTTTGAAATAAAAAAAAATCGATTTATCCATACAGTGTGATTGGTCAGTGGGGTAAAGCTTTGTAAATCCGTTATAAGTAATAGATAGTAATAAAAGTTAATAACAAAAATTGTAGCCAACTTTGATTACAGATCAATAATCAGTAATCGTAAATTGTAAGTTTAAGGGCCGGTTGTTCGAACGGTAATCAACATTGATCACTATCAAATACTTAATTACTGTCACAACTGTCAATGTCAACTTTGGTTAGGTTGCCGAAAACATAATTATTGATGACAATTATGAAATTATTTAATCAATTATGTTAATAATTGTTATGTTAATTGACTACCTAATCTCATATTTATAATTAACTATGTTTTCAGCAACCCAACCAAAGTTGACATTGACAGTTGTGAGAGTAATTAAATATTTGATAGTGATCAATGTTGATTAGCGTTCGAACAACCGGCCCTTAGACAATTATTCAGTCATGGCTTACTTAAAATTTGGACAGATTTAGACCCCTAATTATTAATAATTTTGCTCTGAAAAATGATATTATCTCGAAAACTAATAAATTTACGCATAGGGAATGTTATACAAAAATTATAATATGGTAATGGTACTTTTCGATAATTAGCAAAACAACCATTTTCGAAAATTTTGACAATAAATAAAAAATATGACGTCAATAAACCATTGACCTTGTGCTTGCTTTTATTTATACAGGTAGTTAAACTTGTTACGATTTTCATATAAAATTAGTTATAACTTTGTAAATACCCCGTATAACATACCAAACCTTTATATTTTTGTAATCGAAAAGTTACGAAGATTTCGAATATAAAATAAAATACAGGGTGTTCTATTTAAAAAAACATAAGTTTGGTCTGCCACTATGTTATCGAACACCCTGTAACATTCTAACTAATTTTGTAATGTGAAGCTCAAAGTTCGCTACAATTTTTGTTATTAAGTTTTATCGCTATACATTACTATAACGGATCTACGGAGCTTCACCCCACTAATTATTAATCACCCTGTATAATAGCAGTAAACTATTGCATTGTTAGCTAGTTCTAAGCTATCCTGAAAATTTCAGGTGTCTAGGTAGCCTAGAACTATTTTTAAAATGGATTATAAAATTTGCGGAGTCCGTGACACCAACCAAGCCAAGTATATTAAAAGGTTTTAAAAAAAGTCTTCTTTAATTTTTTTGTTAGGAAAGGTATTCATTTTTATTACTCATTTCAATGACGTACTTATCATAAAAAGAATTATGTGGAGTTTAAAATTGAATGTAACGCTGTGCTATACATGGTGTCCAGAAACTCTCCCGACAAACGAAGACTGGAGATGCTTCAGATAATTTGAAGACAATTTATCCCAATTCACCTAGTTCGAAAATGCTTCCTAAGGCCCATGTCAGGTTATGCGTTTTAACCGGATGCGTTTCCGCCGCATCCGGTGAAAACGCATAGTGTGACAGATCGGTCCGGTTGCGTTGGAAACGGATGCGTTTTGAGTCATCGGTACGCGCTTACAAACTGCACCAGACTAAACGCATAGTGTGACAGGTCGGTCCGGTTGCGTTGGAAACGGATGCGTTTTCACCGCATCCGGTCAAAACGCATAATGTGGCATCGACCTAAGGGAGATAGAGCCCTTTGAAGATAGCGTCATGGTATTAGTTTTGCTTAAATATCTCCAGAACGCTTCTACTTAGAAAAACTAAAACTGCTACACTTATTTATCTTGCAGAGATAAATCAATTACATCAATTACGAATTTCTAGTACCAGTCATAGGCGCCCGTTCTGGGTAGGGTAACGGTTATTTTATCATATAACTTTTTTATCTTTAACTTCTAAGCATTTTTTATGCTGGATTAGTAAATTGTAAGATATTCTAGTACTAAAAGGTACTCTTGCTTTAAGTCGGTAGGATGCACCGTTTTCGATAAAAATCAATTTGAAAATTTTTCGTGTGTTGAATTTGAAAAAAAAATTAAAAAAAAAACTATTTAGAAAAACGAAAAGTGGTACGTTCATTTATCTTCCAGAGATAAATCGATTTCCTTACTTGCGAAATTCTAGTACCGGTCATATGCGTCCGTTTTGGGTAGGTCAATCGTTATTTTATCGCATAACTTTTTTGTCTCTAATTTTTAAGAATTTTTGACACTTGATGATTAAATTATGAGGTATTCTATTACTAAAAGTTACTATTACTTTAAATCAGTAAAATACACCATCTTTTTGACAAAAATTTTCAAATTTTCTTCAAATTTAATCAACGAAAAATTTTCAAATCGATTTTTCTAGAAAACGGTGCATCCTATCGCATTAAATCAAGAGTACTTGTTAGTACTGGAATACCTCACAATTTAATAATCCATTGTCAAGAATGTTTAGAAGTTAAAGACAAAAGAGATGCGATAAAATACCAGTTGCCCTACCTAATACGGGCGCCTATGACCGGTACTAGAAATTCGCAATTGATCGAATCGATTTATCTCTGGAAGGTAAATAAGCGTACCAGTTTTCGTTTTTCTGAATAACAGTGTTCTGGAGATATTTAAGAAAAACTAATTCCCAGACGCCATCTTCAAAGAGCTCTAGCTCCCTCAGAAAGCATTTTCGGACTAGGTGAATTGGATTAAATTGTCTTAAAATTACCTCAAGGATCTCCTGTCTTCGTTTGTCGGGAGAGTTTCTGGACACCCTGTATAAAAGAGCTTGAACATTCAAAATCGATTTTCTCCAAAAGTACATGCACGGACATACAATAAGTGTTATGCCATCACATAATGTGAAAAATAAGTTTTAAAACAATATAATAATAGTTGGTGTTCTTCTTTTATTCTTGAAATGAAACGAAATATACTGCATCTGACCATCACATCTAGTGTTGATCTTTGGATCTATTTGGTTTTTTATTAGTTAAAATTTGATATCTACTTTTAATCTTTAAAGTTCATTAAAGCTAATTCTTATCATATTTTCATAATGAAAAAGATTAAATTATCTGAACTGCCTTATTATGTAGATATTACAGTATGTAGCCGCTTTAATACCATATCAATATATCTTAAATTTTTCATGTTTCCAGGTAAGGTATAAAATCAGTGAAATTTGGAAAAAAATAATAAAATTCTTGAAACCATTTTTGAGAACTTGGATTCTTAAAAGTTGTTTATGTTTGATTTCTTAAAAGTAGATCATTATCTATAACTCTATAAAGTATTACCGCTAAAATCATCAACATGGCAACGTCGATTAGACCGAACGACCAAATTGTCTCCAGACTACAATGTTGCCGATATTCGAAAATTTCTTGAGAGTATACGTAATATATACAAAGTTCACAGTTGCTTTAATTCATGAGTGAAGAGTTCATTGAAATATTAAGTACCTAGTTAATTAATTTATAGATATATTTTTTGAGAATATTTTCATATTATTTTTTTAAGAGTGTCGTTGACTAGCAATTGAATAATAACGAATAGAGAATAGAGAATATTTTTTAATATAAACTTAGGAATTTTAGGAAATATATCTGACAACCTTGATTCGAAAGCGGGTCTCTTTGATACCACAATGAGGCATGTTTATGTTGGAAAATTATTAGTGGATGTACAGTACATTTGTTCTCGTCTTGCTAAGGCACGTCGAATAATATATCGCTTTTACTACTCCGGCGACTTTAAAACAGTACTTCCGGTTTCATATTCTAAAACCGGAAGTCCTAGGTCAAATTTCTCACCTTTAGTGCCTATAGTAACCATATAAATAATAAATAAATATATAAATATTACAACCACATATATTTGTTCTCATCTTACTAACGCACGTCGAATAATAAATCTTATACTATTTCAGTGACTTTCCAACGGTACTTCCTATTGCAACTCTAAAACCGGAACTCCGAGGTAAAATTTCAAATATATGACATGTACCATTTCTGCGTCTATAATATGGCACTTCCGGTTAGAACTTTTTAACCGGAAATGATATAAAAACCAAAAGTATACATTTGTTCCCATCTTGCTAAGGCACGTCGAATAATATATCGCTTTTACTACTCCGGCGACTTTAAAACAGTACTTCCGGTTTCATTTCTAAAATCGGAAATTCTAGGTCAGATTTTTCACCTTTAGTACCATCCTTGGATTATAAGCTCTCATTCGACACCTCATTTGTCATTCTACCTGGTCTAATGACGGAGGAGTTAGTTTAGGTACTGACGGACGGGTATAATTCGACGTTTTCACATTTTTTCAAAATTGGGTGAAAACAAAACTTTCGAAAACTGTATGTCCTAAACTACTCACGTACTTTTCAGTACTATTCTACTCGATGTCTATTAGGAATGTGCAATGCATTGGTATACATTTCATTTGGAACGATTTCAGAAGTGTAGGTTTAATTTCACCTCCAAATTACAATCCTTTCCAATTCAATTTCTAACTAATATTGTGACTTATTCGCAGTTAAAACAGTAAATTTAAATAAATACTACGACCATATAAATATTACAACCTCCATGTATTTTGTTATATTTTTTTTTTTCATTTCAAAAAATGTCCGTACTTAGATGTATTATTTTAGCAACAATTATTATTTATATGTTCACATTAAATACCAACAACAATGCTTTTTGAAACAAAACAAACAAATATGATTTTGCTTTTCTCATATCATCTTTAAAACGTTGAATAATGAAAAATGAAAAAGCAACTGCTATATCAAAATAGCTGGTCGGAGCATCTTTAATAGTCAATACCACGCCACGGGCCACGGACATTTCACCTCAATGGGCGCCTCGCCTTAGACTTTGCTATAACTAAGGGAATACCTGAAATACACAGCGGCATCACCCCCAGTTTTCATCTACATTCGGACCACAGTCCCATCTTGATTACCTTAAGGTGATACAGTAGCGATCAACAGGTAGCCAAAACGCGTTCCAAGATTGCGGCTGAACTTTTGAATATTTTTTCGAGATATTTGGCACACGTATTCGTAATATAATAAAGAATGGCGGTACAGAGCCCAATTTGAAAAATATATTAATATGTGGAAATTACTCTTTAATTAAATACAATATTAAAAAACGAGCCTGTACCGCCATTAAGAAGAACAAAAAATACACTTTCTTCAAATAAACTTTTTTATCCGATGCCTAGATTTTGTGTCATTTTGGAACTACAAATGAAATAAAAAATTTTAGTAGTTCCAAAATGACACAAAATCTAGGCATCGGATAAAAAAGTTTATTTGAAGAAAGTGTATTTTTTTGTTCTTCTTAGTGGCGGTACAGGCTCGTTTTTTTAATATTTTATTTATTTACAGAGTAATTTCCACATATTAATATATTTTTCAAATTGGCCTCTGTAACGCCATTCTTTGTTATATTACGAATAGGTGTGCCAAATATCTCGAAAAAATATTCAAAATTACAGCCGCAATTTTGGAACGCGTTTTCGCTACCTGTTGATCGCTACTGTTTCCTCTTAAGTACCAATATAATTTGGAAAACTGTCAGCTGTAAAATATCTAACGGAACAAATACAACAGGCCGCTTGGAAAGCTACTCCTGTAAAGGGAAAACCGTTGATGAAAGATGTAGTATACCCCCCAACATTAAAACATTAGTAGAAGAGAGAATAAGAGCCCGTCGCAAATGGCAAAGAACAAGAAACGCGATAGATAAACAAATTTAAACAGGCTCACACACAGACTTCATTCCGCTATCCAATCAGCCAAAAACGAATCCTTTGAAAGATATGTCACAAACCTTTCTCTTTCGCTTTTAAAGCCACAAAGAAATTCAAAAAACCGGTAGTAATGAAATCAATAATTAGGAAAAATGACGGAACCTGGGCTCGACCAGATATAGAAAAATCCAACAGATTCGCAGAACATCTATCAACAGTTTTCTCCACCCCACAGGCCAACGATATTAACGACGAGAAAATTATAGACTTCCTTAATGCACCCTGTCAGCTATCATTACCACTAAAATACTTCTCACCAAACGAAGTCCGTAACGAAATAAACCTGCTTAACCCTCATAAAGCTCCAGGATTTGACCTTATAACTGGCGAAATCTTAAAAAATATCCCAAGAAAAAGTATCGTCTTAATAACCATTATTTGTAATAGCCTCCTGAGACTATGCTATTTTCCAGTGCAATGGAAGTATGCACAAATTATAACGATACCTAAACCTGGTAAACCTCTAACTGAAGCCAGTTCGTACAGACCAAAAAGTCTTCGAAAGGTTAATCCTTAACCGAATAGAAACAATAATACCTATAGAAAACCTGATCCCAGATCATCAGTTTGGTTTTCGCTCAAATCACTCAACCACACAGCAGTGCCGTAGATTAGTCAACAAAATAAAAGAGAGCCTAGAAGGGAAACAAATCTGTCTATCAGCATTCCTCGATATACAGCAAGCATTTGATAGAGTGTGGCACGAGGGTCTTCTCTTCAAAATAAAAACTCAGCTAACTGGCCAAATCTATCTCCTCCTTAAATCATACTTGTCCGACAGATACTTCCAAGTTAAATACGAAGGTACTCTATCCAACTACCACCAAATAAAATCAGGAGTATCTCAAGGCAGTGTACTTGGCCCATTCCTTTACCAAATCTTCACTGCTGATATTCCTATTAGCGAAAATACACTAAGGGCAACATTAGCGAATGACACTGGTATACTATGGTTTGTTTTTAAACCAAGAGGAGTGATTCAAATTTACCGCGCTGTAATGCTTGTTTGTAATTGGTCCAACCGCAGGCAAGTTTACTCCACTATTATAAAATTTTGACACCAATGACATTTATCAAATTTTGACACAATTGGCTGGCATTTCATAGTTTAATTAAGTTATATCGGCGATTTTTTGTATTTTCTGCGTTATTCCTTTAATTTTTAGATTTTTAGTCTGCTTTTATATAAAAAGCAGTAGTTTTTAGAACTCCTTAGCGACGTATTAATATAATATAA
This sequence comes from Diabrotica virgifera virgifera, assembly GCF_917563875.1. Lineage (NCBI taxonomy): Eukaryota > Metazoa > Arthropoda > Insecta > Coleoptera > Chrysomelidae > Diabrotica > Diabrotica virgifera. Next base: position 175,654,252 of record NC_065445.1, on the reverse strand, counting down.
TATTTATGGATTACCGTCGAGGGCCGACATGATCAATTAAAAAAGAAGATGTATTTGGTGATTATTCTAGTGACTTTCTTGGTGGTAAATTACTTTTTAGTTTACTCCTCCTGGTTAAAAAATAAACATTAGCATCAGACATCAAAGAAATATTAGCATTTAACAAATTGCAAAATCATCTCAATGAACTAGAAGACTGGCTTAGATGCTGGAAAATAAACGTCAACACAAACAAGTCTTGACAAGTAAATTTCACAAATCGAAGAATTAGATGTCCACAACTACACCTAAATAATTCACATATACCAATAAAAACAGAAGTAAAGTACATGGGCCTTCATCTAGACGAAAAACTTACTTGGAAATCACATATTGCAGCCAAACGACGACACATCGACTTAAAAGTTCAAAATATGAGCTGGCTAATCAACAGAAGATCGCAACTTTCATTAGAAAACAAACTGACCATCTGTAAAACAATACTCAAAATAGTGTGGACATACGGAATCGAGCTGTGGGGCTGTAGCAAACCATCCAACACCAAAATACTAAGACATTCCAGTCAAAAACTATTCGTATGTTAGCTAAAGCCCCATAGTACGTGTCAAACCAAATCCTACATGCAGACCTCAACATCCCCTTCATCAATGATGTGATTGCTAACCACTCCAGAAGATACATGAATCGCAGCGCAGACCATCCAAACCAGCTCATAGACGAATTATTCAACCCCACACTGGTTGACAGACGCCTAAAAAGACTTTGGCCAGAAGGCCTAGCTGCTAGGTAAATTCCAGATAGTCGTCAATGGACGACACCTGTCACAAGCCAAGAACATACATCATATTTACTTTTTACTGTATTAAAGTAGATTGTAAATTAGCAATAAATAAATAAATAAATAAAAAAAATGTAGGCTTGTTGACGAGGGATGTTGCGGCCGCGGTACGGGCGGTGATGAGATCACGTAAGCTCCGTAGTCGTTGTCAGGTCTATGCACCTAGTCAGTGGGAACACAAAATCCTATGCTAAAACGTTACAGGGCAGTACCCTTCTACTCACATCTATATTCTTTGGCGGCAGGTACAGTAAAATTCTTCTTTCAGTACAATAAAGTGTTGCTTTACTGCCGCAAATGAGTACAATAATGAATGACTTTAGTGACGGTTGGCGATAAAATAAATTAAAACTTTACCGATTTATAGTCTGTTTTTAAACCAAGAGGAGTAATTCAAATTTCCCGCGCCGTAAAGCTTGTTTGTAATTGGTCCAACCTCAGGCAAGGTTACTCCACTGTTATCAAATTTTGACACTAATGACATTTATAAAATTTTGACACTAATGACATTTATAAAATTTTGACATTAATGACATTTATAAAATTTTGACACTATTGGCATTTCATAGGTTAATTAAGTTATATCAGCGATTTTTTGTATTTTCTGCGTTATTCCTTTAATTTTTATATTTTTAGTCTGTTTTTACATAAAAAAAAAATTTTAGAACTCTTTAGGTACTTATTAGTATAATATAATATTTATGGGTTACCGCCAAAGGCCAATGTGATCAACCTAAAAAGAAGGTGTAGGTATTTGGTGATATTTCTAGTGACTTTCTTGGGTGTGAATCTGTCTTTTTAGTTTACTCCTCCTGGTTTAAGAACAAAGCTTAGTAATTATTCAATATTGATAACTATCGATTACAAATCGAAATGGCCATCTTGCAAAAGTCATATGTCATCACTGTCATGAAATTATTATGTCTAAAATTTAAAATGTCTTTAAATTGTAAATTGCAAGTAAGTAACCAATATCAAATTATGTTGGCGATAAAATTTTGTATGCACCACATCAGTACAGACTTTTTATCGAACTCGTTTGTTATTCACCTCGCACGCTACGCTCGCTCTTCTCATAATATCAGACTCGTTCGATAAAATATCACTCTACTGACTTGTACATAAATAACTATTTTCATTCTAACTTTACAAAAATCTACGCGGAACTAAACAATGCATCTAGTTTCAAAATAAATGAAAAATTGCGTCTCTAAGTGCGCTAGTTACAGAGATATGTGACATAATGTTAATGGTAGGGGAATCCAAGCGGGGATTTTTGCAGTTACTCAAGCGCGTCAGATTATATTATCATATGGGGAGAAACGTGGTCCCTGCAGATGTACCTCTACCATATATTCGCGGTGTGCAAGTACTTGGAAGGGAAACGAGAAACGACCGTGCGCGAGTCGCGGAGAATATTGCAACTATCTTAAATAATTCATATTGTCAATTGAAATTGTCAAATTGACGTATATTTCATACCTTCTGTCATTGAGGCAGAAAAATTATATATTGCTCCACAATATTGATATGATATGCAATTATTATATAAAGGTAAATTTAATTAATTGTATTTTGCTTGCAGTACTGCATTTTAATAACTAATTTTATTTACTACATACAATTGTTTACGTTTGCATAGCATAACCTGCATCTTATTTTTTCTTCTTATTATTTTTTTGGACTATGGCCTTGACAATTATCCAGTAACCAGGACTAATATAATTGGCCAATATAATTAAAAGTGCGAATTTTAGTATAGAGCGTAGAAATAGAGGTCGCTTTGCCGAACTTGCACGGTCCCAATTGGCTCTTAACATAGTACACAGGGGAGTTCGTTCAGGGGGGCCCGAAAAAAAATCTATCCTTAAAAATACTCCTAATTGTCAGATTAAGATAAGGTAAGTTAAGTACATGCAAAATATTGTATATTTAAAAAATCTGACGATTTTCACGACAAAAAGTTTCACAAAAAATATTTCGCGAAATAAACGTCAGATCGAAAAACTTAAAACTACGTGTTCAATATTTTTCAAAAATCTATCAAAAGATACCAAACATGACCCCCGGAGACGGGTGGGGGGTAAATTTAAAATTTTAAATACGAATCCCTCGATATTTCGCAAAATAAACATCAGATCAAAAAACTGCAAAATACACTTATTCAATATTTTTGAAAAATCTATCGAATGGTGCCAAACACGGTGGGGCGTTACTTTAAAATCTTAAATGGGAGCCCCATTTTTTATTGTAGATTTGGATTCTTTGCATAAAAATAAGCAACTTTTATTCGAAACATTTTTTCGAATTATGGATAGATGGCGCTATAATCGGAAAAAACGATTGTTGGAAATTGAAAATTAAATTTAACTTTTTTTGGTTTTAGGACCTAATAATCACAACCCAAAGGGCCCCAAAGCGCTCGAGTGACTGCAAATTTAGCATACTCTGCTCCCCTACCATAACTTTGTCGTTAAATGGGACTGCGGCTGTCCTTAAACATGTTTTAAACAAAAACTGTTTTAAACCTGAGAAACAAATGTTAAAACATGTTTTCTTTGTGTTTACATTATTTTTCCCTTGTTCTCAAATATTTGTATTATAGTGAGTTTGTATTTTAGGCTATCTGCAGCAAGTAGACAATAAAATGGAAATTATGGAGACACTAATTGAACATTCATCTTCCGAAGGCAATTTTATGGGTCCACACGCTGAAGAAAAATCACTAAATCAAAATAAGAAAGTTGCGACTGGACGAAGACCTTACAAGTGCGAAATTTGTTTTAAGCAATTTAATCGAGCAGATCGTTTTAAAACACATTTGAAAGTGCACACTAGAAAAAAACCTCACAAGTGTGAAATCTGTTTAAAGCAGTGTATTTCAGCAGGTCATTTGAAAACACATTTGAGAGTGCACACTGGCAAAAAATCTTTTAAGTGTGAAATTTGTTTTAAGCAATTTAGTGAAGCAAGTAATTTGAAAACACATTTGAGAGTGCACACTGGCGAAAAGCCGTACAAGTGTGAAATTTGTTTTAAGCAGTTTACTCAAGCAGTTCATTTGGAAACACATTCTAGAGTGCACACTGGAGAAAAACCTTATAAGTGTGAGATTTGTTTTAAGCAATTTAGTGAAGGAGGATCTTTGAAAACACATTTGAGACTGCACACCGGTGAAAAACCCTATAAGTGTGAAATTTGTTTTAAGCAATTTAATGAAGCAAGTACTTTGAAAACACATTGGAGAGCGCACACTGGCGAAAAACCGTACAAGTGTGAAATTTGTTTTAAGCAGTTTTCGCAACTAGGAGGTATGAAACAACATATGAGAATTCACACTGGTGAAAAACATTACCAGTGTGAAATTTGTTTTAAACAATTTAATAACGGAAGTGCTTTGAAAAGACACTTGCAAGTGCACACTGGGGAAAAACCTTACAAGTGTGAAATTTGTTTTAAGCAATTGACTAGAGCAGGTGATTTGAAAATACATTTGAGATTGCACACTGGAGAAAAACCCTATAAGTGTGAAATCTGTTTTGAGCAGTTTACTAGAGCAAGTAATTGGAAAATACATTTGAGAAGAGTTCACACTGGAGAAAACCCTTTCAAGTGTGAAATTTGTTTTAAGCAATTTAGTGAAGCAAGTAATTTGAAAGCACACTTGAGAGTACACACTGGCGAAAAACCTTATAAGTGTGAGATTTGTTTTAAGCAATTTAGGGAAGCAAGTACTTTGAAAAGACACTTGCAAGTGCACACTGGGGAAAAAACTTACAAGTGTGAAATTTGTTTTAAGCAATTTATTCGAGCAGATCATTTCAAAACACATTTGAGAATACACACTGGCGAAAAACCTTATAAGTGTGAGATTTGTTCTCAACGATTTAGCCAAGCAGTTAGTTTGAAAAAACATTTGAAACTGCACACTGGAGATAAACCGTACAAGTGTGAAATTTGTTTTAAGCAGTTTACTATAGCAAGTCATTTGAAAACACATTTGAGAGTGCATACTGACGAATCTTACAAGTGTGAAATTTGTTTTAAACAATTTAGTCGTAACGGAATTTTGAAAAAGCATTTAAAGATACACACCGGAGAAAAACCGTACAAGTGTGAGATTTGTTTTAAACAGTTTATCGAATCAAGTGATTTGAAAAGACATTTGAAAGTGCACAATGGATAAAAAACTTGCAAGTGTGAAATTTGTGAAAATACATATAACTAAACAGCATTGATCGTGATATTCTTATTTTAAAAAATTATTTTTGTATAGACTTCAAATTTTTCCGCCCCCTGAAATAACCTGCCGCTCGACAATTGTATATGGAGAATAAGGTTCAACCACGAGTTATACCAATACTGGATGTCCACTTCTAAATGGCTCAAGATAGAAATATGCGGTTAAAATGGTTCTTAAAATTTAATAGGGAAGGCGGTATTAAAATTGATATAGAGGTTTTTAATAGAGAAAGATGAAGAAGTTTATATTTAGGGTTTTAAATAGGATGTAAGAGAGTCCCTAGCCCAGCTAATTTATATAATTATTGAATATTGTAGTATTTCTCACTTAGAGAGTATTTAGTTGTTATAAAGGACTTTCGTGAGTCATAATGGTGAACACCTCACCCCTTTAACTTCTGCTAGGTGAGATATTTATTTTGGGGTAACCTTTGCTGTTGTTTTCCTTATATCTCACCTATTGTAGGTTTATTTAGATTACATTACTAACTTTTAGTATTAAGACATTTAGCTACTCCCCTGGATTTGAATTGTGTTCACTAATATCTACCTTTTCATGGCTTAGTAGTGGTGGTACTTTATTTCTTTTTCGCGGCTATGTGGTCCTGGACTTTCGTGTATCCCATTACTACTGTTAAGTCATTTAGTTTATGTATATACAGGGTGTCCCGAAAAGATTGGTCATAAATTATACCACAGATTCTGGGGTCAAAAATAGGTTGATTGAACCTCACTTACCTATATACAATAGTGCACACAAAAAAAGTTACAGCCCTTTGAAGTTACAAAATGAAAATCGATTTTTTTTCATATATCGAAAACTCTCATAGATTTTTTATTGAAAATTGACATGTGGCATTTTTACGACAGCAATATCTTAAAAAAAAATTAAGTAAAATTTGTGCACCCCATACAAATTTTATGGGGGTTTTGTTCCCTTAAACCCCCCCAAACTTTTGTGTACGTTCCAATTAAATTATTATTGTGGCACTATTAGTTAAACACATTATTTTTAAAACTTTTTTGCCTCTTAGTACTTTTTCGATAAGCCAGTGTTTATCGAGATATTTTGAATATTTGTCGAATCCACCACATATTTGTATATGGTTAAGTACGGTTATAGAGACCTGTTAATAATCTGAAAATTTATTTATAATTTACATTTTTAGGTATATTTTGAAAAAGAAGCCACATCTCGATAAAAGGTGACTTGTCAAAAAAAGACTAAGAGGCAACAAAGTTTTAAAAACACTGTGTTTAACTAATGGTACCACAATAATAGTTTAATTGGAACGTACACAAACATTAGGGGGGTTTAAAGGAACAAAACCCCCATAAAATTTTTACGTAAATATATTGAAAAAGAAGCCGCATCTCAATAAAAACTGGCTTATCGAAAAAATACTAAGAGGCAAAAAAGTTTTAAAAACGTTGTGTTTAACTAATGGTACCACAATAATGAATTAATTGGAACGTACACAAAAGTTTGGGGGGGTTTAAAGGAACAAAATCCCCATAAATTTTTTATGGGGTGGACAAATTTCACTATAATTTTGTTTTAAGATGTTCCTGACATAAGAATTATACATGTCCATTTTCAATAAAAAAATCTCTAATAGTTTTCGATATATTGAAAAAAATCGATTTTCATTTTGTAACTTCAAAGGGCTGTAACTTTTTTTGTGAGCAAATTTGTACTAAGGTAAGTTAGGTTCAATCGAACTATTTTTGACCCCAGAATGTGTGGTATAATTTATGACCATTCTTTTCGGGACACCCTGTATAACTCATTTATACATTGTTTATCGAAATATTTATTATAAATATATTTGTTGTTACTATTTTGCTTTTTTTTTCAGTTTCTACTAACAGTATACGGTGATGAGCGATCTAATAATCGACAAAATAACGCAAAATATGGAAAACAGTATATTTATTGTTTCCCACCTTAAGACGTAGTCCTCTGTATAATATAGCAATACAAGGTAGATAGTGTCTTTTTCTGGTAAGACGTAATTTCAGGTTACTTTCTTTATTTTAATTTGTTTCTTGTTGATCATTCCTTCCAAATTCTCAAACTAGCCATGAGTGGCGCTCACATTCCGTTTTCTTAGGCAACTCCGTATCTCTATCGTATTTTTCATACCATTATATTTCCAGTGGTCTTATTTAATTGCATTAATTTTTGTGTTAAAAGGTCTCATTTTCGCCATTGTTTATTCATTATGTTTATTATTGTATTTCATTATTAAATATATCTGTCTTTCTATCACAAAGCCAAACTTCAGTGTAGTAAAGCTAGCCCGAATCCTCACATGAGATTTTGTGTCTTTCTGGCCGTTTAAATTTGTTCCTTTGAGCTAAGCCATTCTTTATTAGTATATTCAATAACTTCTATCCCAGTTCTTCTTTAAATTGTAAGTTCTTAGTCTTTCCAAATCACAATACCCAGACTATTGTGTTACACTCTCTAGAGCAAATTATGCATAAATACAAAGATTGCGCTGGGCAAGTCACCTTGTAAGAATGGATAACGACAGAACACCTAGTAGAACGCTTAGCGGAACTATGGTGGGACGTCGGCCAGTAGGAAGACCAAGGAAGAAGTGGGCAGACGAAGTGAGAACCGATGCTAAAGAGATATTGAGGGTGGACAACTGGAGGAGAGCAGCCAGAGATAGAGATACTTGGAGGCGGATGCTGGGGGAGGCCAGGGCCCAACTTGGGCTGTAGGAGACATAGGAGAGAGAGAAATCTGCCGCTCGGGGCACACTTTGCCCCGCCCTAATTCCTAGCCTGGGCAACTAGTTAAGAATAATTGAGCCCCTCAGATGAAAAGTGATATAACTCACAAACGTTTGTTGGTGAAGTGGTATTCTTCTAATTACAAAACACCAACTAAATTCAATCATTTTCGGCGTCCCATATAAATTTCAACAAATTCTTGTCAAGAATCCATCACAACTGACTCAGTAAGTATTACTGAGATATTTAGTTTAACATGCAAAATCTTTTATTTGCCAAAAGTTAAGTTATATGCAGTTATACCACCACATTTTCCTCTGAGCGGGTCAATTAATAAAGAAAAATCATTTGCAATTCTTTCTGAGAAAGCAACAATTAAAAGAAAAAATATTTGCGCTCTCTGTTCTGAGTGAAAAATAAGACAGTTTTGCCTTCGCATTGCAACTGAATAAAAATGGTATACATTTTTATTTCATGTTATATTAGTTTTACTCCTTTGAGTAACTAGGTCCATTTTCCGTTGGAATTTACCAGCTGAACAGACGGGGTCGTGAATTGTAAGTTTTTGAGTTCCCTCTTGTCTTCTTCGCTTCAGCATCCATCTGGCTTGCAATTTTTAGAAGCCATGGAGGTGTTACCAGGAAAATGGTTCAATAAGTTTTCAATTAAATATCTTTTAGGAATATTTTTCAACATTTTTAATATTTCTATTATGTTGAAAACTTTGACTTTCAGTTACCAAATGTCGTTAGACACCTACTCCATAAACGTCAGTTGCAATGCGGGGATAAGCTCTCGGAGTTTCGTCACTTGGGCCAGAGAGCAGCAAACCTACGCCTCTCTGATGATGATTCCAAATAGAGTCGAAAATCGTCGATTTAGAGTGCTGGTTTGCGCTCTCTGTTCTAAGTGAAAAATAAGACAGTTTTGCCTTCGCATTGCAACTGAATAAAAATGGTATACATTTTTATTTCAGAAAAAATATGTTTAATTGAAACAAATGGTTTTAGACAGGGCGGTAACGGCGGGTTCGTTGGGAAAAATATTCCCATGAAATATTTTTGCATGATCACATTCGTGAGACATCCCAGAATAAGGTTCAAGAAGTCGCCCACGAGAAAAGTGGGCCAATTTTTTTTTTAACAATTTTTTTTTAATCAAATTGCAAAAATTAATATTTTTGGCCCGGACTATTTTTTTTTTTTTTAGGTTTTTTCGACCATTCTGGACAAAAAAGCTCTCTTATAATTTTTCTCTAAAGTTGATCTTTTTCGAGTTATAAGCAAGTTAAAATTTGAAAAACGCGAAAATTATTATTTTGAAAGTCAGAAAGTGACTAAATCAAAGTTTAAAGTCGCCGCTACATGATGCTGAAGAAATCTGTGTCATTAATTTACTACTAAGCTGTTATTTTTAATTAATAACAATGAGTGGTTAGATCGTATTGACGCTGCTGTAAATGTGAGTGCGTGTAAGATGCACAATTGGACTGCTGGAATGGCTTCTCACGGTTCCCGGGAAGAGGGGTTATCGTGGGAGGTCTTGTCACTGGGAAATTTCTGGCGTCTACTTATTTCTTAATGATTCTTTAGTCAAAATTCACTGAGAGAGAAATCGCAGCAGCACTTTCTTTTTTTTATTAAGCGAGAAATGAATTTTTTCTGCACAAAGCTCTACTATTCCGTAAGTATTTTACATCGTTTGAAATTCACATTGTATTACCAATATTTTTTTTCTTCCAAAAATCAGAAGTAGTTTTGGGGACATTAATACATTAGCCTGAAAATGATTTTTTCACTTTTGTGACATTTTTAAACGCTTTTTCCAGGTAGAAATTCAATAACATACATACTATTATAAATAGCAAAGTATTTTCGAGTTTGTTTGGGTCAATGATAAATAATATACATAATACTGTTTACCAATTTACATCTGCTTTATAGATTTTGAGAAAGCGTGATATAGGGTTCATCAAGATAGGCTGTTTGAATATCTAGAAATGTTTGGAATAGATGATAAAGATCTGAGACTTTTACAACATTTATATTGGAATCAAGAAGCTTCTATTCTGGTAGATGGCAAAGAAAGCGACAACATTTGCATTCAAAGAGAACTTTGTTTAACGTATACTCAGAAATAATTTTTAACGAAGCCTTGGAAGGACAATGTGGAGTTCGAATGGGGGGAGATACTATTAACAACATCAGATATGCAGGCGACACCGCGATCGTGGCTGAAAGTATCGAAGATCTTTAATTCCTTATAGATCGAGTCACAAGAGAATGCTCCAATAACGGACTTGGCATAAATACAACAAAATCAAAGTTACTTGTGGTTAGCAAATAAGACGTCAACCCTATGCAACTAATTGTCAGTAATGAACCTATAACAAAAGTTAACCATTTTAAATACCTAGGATGTTGGATAAACGAGACACTAAATCTGGATGAAGAAATTCTCAGCTGAATTTACAACTAAAAATCAAGTTCCTAAACTGTTATGTGCATCCTGTATTACTATATGGATGTAAAACCTGCATCATGATATAGCCGATATGTAACCGATATGTATAAGCCGATTTTGATGATATACATAGTTATAAACAAATGAAGATCAAAAAACGCTAAATTTTCGCTTTTTTCGTCTATTACCACAAAGTTAAGCATTTTAAAAAAATTTGGGAGTAAGAAACTCATAAATCATATGAAAAACTTCAATATGGCCTTCGCTAAATATATCTATCCTTATTGGTTGCTTAGAAAATTGCAAAATAAGTCATACATTTTGAGTTTTTATAAATATTCATAACTTATGTAAAAATTAACTTAGAACCTTCTTATTACAAGGCATACCGAGACTTCTTTTTTTTTTTTTTTTTTGGGAGGTGGAAATCTTCTTAAGACCGTCTGGGAAGGTGTCCCAGGTGTGTCGGATTCAGCCCGTCCTATCTCTATCTTGCCGGGCCGCCTACCGACTAAACCCACCTCCTCTTTCTCCAGCCGGCGGGTCCGGAACCGCTCTTAGCGAGCATATCTGACCCGTCGACCTTACTCATAGCTCCCCTCCGGCACTCCCAGCATGTATCCCACGGATTAGCCGGCCGCCTGGCCGCCCCCCGCCCCCGCGCGCCTAACCAGACTGGTCGCCGCGCGCGGGGTAGTGGGGCAGCCAGGACGCCACCCAAACCAAGATGGAACCAACCAAAGAATGCCAGTTGACAGCTACGAGCAACTCCAATCATTCATGCTTTCATCTATGCACGCCTTCTCATCCACCCATTCAGTCACTCACTCTGATATTAAGATGGGACAGTCTGTGTAGGTCGGATGTAAAAGGTCCTTCCCCACTGACTGCCCCACAACTATACGAACAAATATAACATAAGAAAAAGAAACAAGAATAAAAGAGCTGAGGGAGAAAAAGAGAAAATAAAAGAAAGAGAAACAGAGAATAGAAGAAAAAGATAGAGAACATGAACAGGAAAAAGTAGAAAGTGAAAATAAAAGAACGGTAAGAGTTAAAAATAAAATTAAATAAATTAATTAATAAAATCCGATAAAATAATAATAAACAGATAAAATCAGCTAAAAAGTAAAATAGATAAAATTAAATAGGCAGTCAGCGTAGTTAGGGTGTATAGGGTCCTCCCCCGCTGACTACCAACCACAACACAAACGATTTTATTTGTAAATAAATAATATGATATGTAATATGGGTCATCCCGCTTGTAGTCGTCTCTCTTTTTCTTCTTTGTGCTTCATGGTTTTTGTGACAAAAGCAATGAACAAGTCGAAGTCCCTCTTGCTTCCGATAATTCTATCCATGAGCTCTTGTGGCTCACCTAGAGGAGACCCCAGATCCAGCTGCAGCTCAGTTCTCCCCGCACGATATGCAGGGCACACGAATACGACATGCCGCGCGTCATCCACCACCCCACACTCAGGACATAGATCATCCACCGTTTTCCTTATACGGAAGGTGTAATTCCTGAACGATCCATGTCCCGTCAAGAACTGTGCGAAGTAGTAGTTGACGCGACGATGTCGGCACTCGTACCACTTCACTACATCCGGAATCAGACATCTCGTCCAGGCAGCCTTTCCGACTTCAGTTGCCCATTCCCTCTGCCACATCTCCAAGCTCCTCTTTCTTTCTTGTGTCCCTGAACCAATTGCCCCGTTGCCCCTCTGATGCATTCGGACCCTTTCTCTGGCCAGGATGTGCACCGGCACAGACCCAGCCACCACTTGTAAGACAATGGTTGAAACGGTTCTGTACGCGCTGCACACCCTGATCAGAGGTTTCCTCTGTGCTCTAAGAAGCATGTCTCTGTATTTGGCCATCTCTAGAACCTCGTGCCACACTGGGGCCCCGTATAGTAAGATGGACATGATTGATTGTAACATTACTACTCGTTTTTGTGATCCAGGACCCCCTATATTTGGCATTAATTTGTTTAGTGTGGAGGTCCTTTCTTCCGCCTTCCGACATGCCTCTTCTATGTGTGGTCCGAATTTCATTTTGTCATCAAAAGTTATTCCTAAGTATTTAACTGTTTTCTGGGGTCTTATTACAGAGTCTTTGTACTGGAATAATATATTTTCTCTATATCTCGGTCCCCTCAAGATTATCGCTTCCGTTTTCTCTACTGCTAGTTTTAGATCATTTTCTTCTATCCATTCCGCGGTTCTTTTTATTGCTCGGTTTACTTTTTCTATTATGCCCCAATCATTTTCGACTAGTAAGGCCAGGTCGTCCGCGTATGCAATCGCCCTTACTCCTCTCTCCGTGTTTACTTCTAGTACCCCGTTATATAATATATTCCACAGTGAGGGTCCCAGGACTGACCCCTGGGGTACACCCGCGGTCATTTTCAACTTCTTTTTCTTGGATATACATACGGTTCTTTCAGATAGGTAGTCCTTTATTATGTTGGACACATACTCCGGAGCCCCACTCTCGACTATTCTGTCTATAATAAGGCCCCAGTTTGCCGAGTTGAAAGCGTTTTTAATGTCCAATAGAACAAGGACCACCCACTTTTTTTTGCTTACTCTAGTCGTGTCCCTTATCCAGGCCGCGGCATCGACTGCCGATCGGCCTTTTCTAAATCCATATTGCTGGTTTGATAGCACTCTCTCATCTTCCAACACGCCTTCCAGCCTCTTCTTGATAAGCACCTCATAGAACTTACCAAGGCAGTCTAGGAGGCATATTGGCCGATAAGAGGATGCCGAATCGGGGGGTTTCCCAGGTTTTAGGAGCAGAACTAGGTTCGCTTCCTTTAGGTCTTTGGGAAACTCTTGTTTCTGCAGTAGGTCGTTGCATATTCTTCTGATCAAACCTGGTTTCTCCGTTGCTACTATCTTGATTGCCTCTGGTGGCAGCCCGTCAGGGCCGGGAGCTTTCCCTGTCTTCATCTCTTGACCAGCGGTTTTTATTTCCTCTTCTGTAAACTCCTCCACCATATTTGGAAATATTTTTATAAAATTCTGGATGTCTTTGGTTGGAAAGAGGAGTTCAGCCGATTCCATCCGCTGGTCCTCATCCAATTTATATGGGGCGATTATTTTTAGGGCCTTCATGGTTATCTTGTAGGCATCGCCCCATACATCTTCGTCCAACGCTTTTATAAGGGCCTGCCACTTTTCCTTTTTTTCCTGTTTTATTTTTTTATTTAATTCTTTCTTTAATTCCTTGTATATTTCTTTGAGCTCGAGGCTGCCCTGGCTTCTCGTATAATTCCTGCGAGCTCTGAGGCATCTCTCCCGTAGACCTTCAATCTCATCCGTCCACCAATAGGGGGATTTTTTATCATTCTTTTTCTTCACGGTGGCCAACTTTGCTGCATCTTTTAGTGCTCTTTTTAGTTGGCCAAGGTCAGAAATCTCTTCCTCGTTGATCTTTCTGACCTCCGATAGGTACGTGGTTTTGTTAAAATAGATGTCAGTGTGTCCTATCGACCGTCTTATTCCCCCCTTCACCTTAATTTCGTACCTAATGTATCGGTGGTGGGTAAACAGCTGGTCGTCGAGGACATCCCAGTCGTGTATTCTGCGGGATAGCCCTTCACTTGCTAATGTTACATCGATGTGTGTCTGGCTGGCCCCTCTCACAAAAGTTGGTTTGTTGTTGTTCAGAACTTGGAGGCCAGCCTGGGCTATCCATTCATTCCAGAGTTCCCCCTTTTTATCATTTATGGGGGAACCCCACAACCTTGACTTCGCGTTGATGTCCCCGGCAACGATCACGTCTTTTTCGTTTGTAGCGGCACTCATTATTTCGTCTACTATGCTTTGGTATCTCTGCATAGGGATGTTCGGAGATACGTAGCATGCCAGAAGGCTGAAGTCCCTCAGTTTAATGATATGATTTCCGCCCCTGACAATACCCCGCACTCCTAGATCCCTATTTCTAATGAGCACCGCCACATTTTTTCCGTTGTCTTGTACCCATCCACCTTCCGAGGTTATCTTTTTGTTCGGTTCGGGGACGATGAGCAGGTCAGATTCTAGCATGCAGGCTTTTGCGTTGACAAGGTCATGTGCTCTTCGAGCCCTGCCCACATTCAACTGCAATATCCGTATACCAGGTTGATCCTTGAGGTCCGTTTGGTTCAGTTCCAGAGAGTCGCCCCTACATCGGATTCTCCATTTTTAATAAATTTAAAATTATTAAAATTTGATATAAATAAAATGAATAAATAGATAAAAAAGTATAAATAAAATTGACTAATAAATAAATATAAATAAATAAAAATATAGATAAAATAGTTAATAATATAAATAAATAAATAAAATATATACCCTAGGTGGGCTGTATATGGGCCCACCTTTGTTTTCCAAAAAATCTGTTGTTTCTTTATTATTCGTTTTTTAAGGGGGGTTCTCCCTCTCCTCTCCTTCCGTAAACTAGGGCTCTGTAGGCTGGACAGGCCATCCTGTCCATCCTGTGCCCCTCCTCCTTGCACACTAAACAAAAGGCTTTGTGCAATTTACTGCCGTGTGTCCATTTTTCAGGCAGTTGTAACAACAAGCTGCTCTACTTTCTTCTTTGCAGTCATATGTATTATGACCGAACTTAAGACACTTGTAGCACCGTATCGGGTTGTGCCTCTCCATGACTGGGCATATCACCCAACCTACCTTTATCGAGCCGTACTTCCTCAACTCCTCTGCTTTGGAGGGTCGTACGGTTATTGTGGCTACTTGCTCCCCATATTTATTTGTTCTAAGGACTCTTACATCAACTTCCTCCTCTGGGATGCCCGTGTAGCTTCTTATGGATTTTTTTAGGCTTTTTTCACTAACCCCCGGATCTAAACGCGTTATCGTGAAATACGTTTCTTTTCTACGTATTGCGGTGTCCATACCAGTCATTTTTTGATCCAACTCCGTTCTTAATTTTTGTGCTGCCCCCCTCCCCTTTAGTTTTACTAGTAAATCTCCTCCGTTTGTTTTCTTTAATTTCTCTACCTGTAGGCCCATTTTCCCTATATCAATTTTTTCTCTCATCTCCGTTAAGACTTCAGTGTACTTCCTCCCTCCCATCTTTATTAGGAGGGCTTCCTCTTGCTCTCCTTTCCTCTCTACACCTATTTCCTTACCTCTTATAATTATTTCCCAGGAAATATCCTCGCTTTGTCCTGCGTACTCGAGTGCTTTTCTTACTGTTTCTTTGTTCAGATCGTTTCCAATTACCACTCGTACGACCGTTGGGATTTCGCTTACACGTTTCACTGCTTTTATTGCCTTCTCTGCCATGTCGTATAGGCTTCCTCCCCTCTCTTTCCCTATCCTGGCCACAAAGGTGTACCAGGTTGTCTTTTTGTTATCTCTTTTCTTGGAGGTCTCTAAGTGCTCTATTTCTCCTTCTTCACCTTTTTCTAACATATCTGCTAGGTCCTCCCCTGTCTCCTTTAAAATGTTTTCGACCCCTTTATCTTTAGCGTTTTGTTGGATTATTATCAAGCTTGTTTTCTTTTCAACTGACTCCAGTAGCCCCCCTTGTTCCCATTTTGTTTTCTTAAATACCTTTTCCTCCCATTTACTATCGTATATGCTTAGGAATATTCTTTTCCCTCCCCCATATGTAGTGCCTTTGTAATTCTTTCTTGTTCTTCTTTCTGTTTTTTTCTTTCAACTTTTAGTTTACATTGTTCACATTTTGTGTCTTCATGGGTTTTGTTGATTTCGTCTATGCTGTCGTCTATTTTATTGTTGGTAGATTTTATAATCCCAAACAGCTTTCTTATTTCAGTATCCATTCCCTCCCCTAGTTTATCGCTTACTTTCTCGAATAGTTCCTGCAATTTTCTATTTATTTTTTCTTTTTTTGTTTCGTTCGGGAATTTTATACTTTCCTCTAGTCTTTCCCTCTTGAGGTCATTTATCCTCTCTATGCTGTCCCCCTTTCTTTTTTTTTGTGTTTATACTCCCTCCATCTCTTTCTTCTTCAAGCAAGATGGTGGCTAGCACACTCTGTTGAAGGGCATTTCGCCATCCTTCCTCCATTTCTTCTGCATCCGCCTGCGATTTTTCCTCTCCTATATCTTCCTTGTCGTTCTCGCTGTCTTCTAAATCGATTGTCTCCCCGACTAATGTTGACTGCTTTTGGACAGTCGACCTATTCATTCTCCTTCGTTCGTTGTGTGTGCTTAAGAGTTCTTTTTCGAAACTGGTCATTTCTTCTTCTTCATCCTTTCTAAAGTCGTCTAGCGACTGTTCTCCCCCATTCGGTTTTGAATCGTTTTCCTTCTCATTTTCCTGTATGTTTTGCCTGTGTTCGTCATCTTTGTCCCCCATCGGTATTTTTTGTGTTGGTCTATCCATGTAGTTCCCACGAGTCGGGACGTGCTACACGTCCGACGCGGCAGTGCGCCCTTACCGCGTTAAGGCTAGGTTACATCGGGAGGTCGCCAGGTATCCCGAAGGGATCGTTTGTGATGCTCTAACCCTCGCATCTCTCATATCTTTGGCACGATGCCTTCCACCGTGATAGTGGGGATTATTTTATTGAGGTTTACTCCTCTAGATACCGAGACTTCTGGTGCTTAAATTATATCCTAAATTTTAAAGCAACTGGTCGAATAGTTAAAAGTTATTTAATTTGTTTGTCCCAAATTAATTTTTTTTGCAACATTAAGTCAGAAAATGGTGAGGTTACAGTAATACTTTGGACAGTTTATGAAAGAAGAAGATTTATACTATTAATTTAATTTAAAAAAATGACAAAAAATAATTCTAAATATTGCAAAATTATTTTGCAAGAACATGTCGATTTTTTGCTTATAAACAAGTAGAATAACTTTTTAACCATTACCCCTAGTAAAATTATTTTTTCATATTTAGAAAGACTGAATTTTTATACAAATTTAAAAAAAAGAAAAAATTGTCCTAGGACAATTAGGGACGAAGTTGGCCCCCCACCTTTTCTTTAATTCACAGCAGCTGTCTTTATAACAATTACGAAATCAAATCAGTCACATTTGAAAGAACAGACTTTATCGATTAAACCTAATTTACCTTGGTGCAAATGTGCACATAAAAAAAGTAATAGCCCCTTGAAGTTACAAAATAAAAATCTATTTTTTCCAATATATCGAAAACTATTAGAGATTTTTTATTGAAAATGGACATCTGGTATTGTTGTGGTAGGGACATCTCAAAAAAATAATAGCAGTGAAATTTGTACACCCCATAGAAATTTTATGAGGATTTTGTTCCCTTAAACTCCCCCAAACTTGTTTGTACGATCCAAGTAAATTATTACTGCTGTACTGTTAGTTAAACACAATATTTTTAATCCTTTTTTGCCTCAGCATTTTTTCGATAAACCAATTTTTATCGAGATGCGGCCTCCTTTTTAATATGTTTACATAAAAATTTTATGGCGGTTTTGTTCCCTTAAATGCCCCAAATGTTTGTGTACGTTACAATTAAATTAATATTGTGGTACCATTAGTCAAACACATTGTTTTTAAAACTTTTTTGCCTGTTAGTATTTTTTCGATTAAAGGATTTTTTATTGAGATATTAATAATATATGTTTCAAAATATACCTAAAAATGTAAATTCACAATAAATTTTCATATTATTACCAGGTCTCTATAATCTTACTTACCATGTAAAAAATTTGTGTTGGATTTTACAAATATTCAAAATATCTCGATAAAAACTGTTGACAAAAATTTTGTTTAACTAATGGTACCACAATAATAATTTAATTGGAACGTACACAAATATTTGGGGGTTTAAGGGAACAAAACCCCCATAAAATTTGTATGGGGTGCACAAATTTCACCATTATTTTTTTTAAAGATGCACCTGCCATAATAATGCCAAATGTCTATTTTCAATAAAAAATCTCTAATAGTTTTCAATATATTGGAAAAAATCGATTTTTATTTTGTAACTTCAAGGGGCTACAACTTTTTTTATGTGCACATTTGTATTAAGGTGAGTTAGGTTCCATCTGTATTTCCATCTGTATTTTTGTTACACCCTGTATACTTTCAAACAAATCGTCCACAAAGCTTCAAAATGTGACCATTAAAATCGGCCGGCCTTGAAACTTGGGAGATCGATGAGAAGGAGGAAGGAACTGTTAGCTGTATCTCTGGTTCTCGCCTATGGATTTCGATGTTTCTTTTTTTAATTTATATGTACTTTTTGCGTACAGTACGAATATGCATTATTTAAATAAATTAATTGTTATATACACCATCAAATTTGTTTAAACATTTTTTTTAATAATTGAAATAATTTTAATCACAAAACATAAATATTGATGAATAATATAATAATACATAGTTTTTCATTAAACTTAGTAATAATTTAAAGTATAAAAAAAACAAATCCCGTTCAATTGTTTCTAAAAGTAGTACTGGTCTATGAAAATCAAAAAATCTCAAATGAACTAGATTTTATTTTTTTGCTAAACATGCTATTAGATGAATGAAAAACTGAAGTTACAGTACCACCAAACAAGAGATAAACGTAATTGATTGGGGTTGGAAATTCAGCTAAGAACAGTTAGTACCGATCCGATCAACAGATCTTCTTTATACCAGACATTTTATTAAAATAAACTACCTGCTCTTGAAAAACTGGTTGCACCGAGTACTTGTTAGTACAGAGATATAAATATTTTATGCATATCGATAACCAAATCCTCTATCTTTCTCTATTATCTATTTTGAAGTTTCTTTTTTTCATCTGTATGTACTATTTGCGTACGTTACGGATAGGTTTTTTGTTAATAAAGTGGTTATTTACTTAACTATGTAAATTGTGTAAACAATTTTAGGAAATTCTTTTAGCGATATTTTTAGGATGACTTTATTGGCAAAGGAGTGGCTCATATGCACTTGAATTTACAATAACTTATAATAAATAGGTAACTGATAATTGTTACCTACGTTTTTCATAAAAATACAAGTAATCCTAGATAAATCTCCTTTTATTTTAATAGTCTTGTTATCATACCAAAATGTATGAAATATCTTAATTTTTGTTTTTTTCTTGCAATCTTAAAATTATAACTTTCAATGTTGTAAGATACAATTATTACAATATTGTAGAAAACGTCTGCAAATAATTTTGTTCTTTTTGTCCTCTCTCTAATTTTGTTACATTTCATTTTTCATTTATCTAGTATGTAGCATGTTTGTCAAGAAATAAAACCTAGTTTATTTGAGATTTTTTATTTTCAATTCAATATTATAAACCAATGTTAGTCTTAGGAATAATTGGATAGGATTAGGATATATTAATTATAAATAATAGTAGCTTTTACAATAAAAGTTACATAAAATATTATTTAAAAAATTTTAAAAAATGTTTAAACACATTTGATGGTGTATATAACAATAAATTTATTTAAATAATGCATATTTGTAATGTATGCTTCTTTTCATGAGCATTTTTCAGTGCGTCACAAATGATAGAAAAAAAGGTAAGTCCGTGATAATACACATTTATGACATTTATTCTAACGTGACATTTTAGTTAAATCTGACAGTTGTCGCATTTTATTTGCAATTTGGCATAAAAACAAATCAATTGAGTTTATTGCATTTATAAAATGGTATTTTCTTTGATTTGTATAGTCTTATAAATTGTACAGATTATATTCGTAGATATAGTAAATAATTCGTAAAATCTATTGACAACTAGAATAAATGTTATAAATGTCACCAACGAAATGTAATCACCGACAAATGTAATCACCGACGTGCGTTTTTTTCTGTCACATACAATTTAATGCGTTAGGAAGAAACCGAAAAACTGTGACGCACTGAAAGATCCTCATGAGAAGAAGCATATGTAAAAAGTACATGCAAACTAAAAAAAGAAACGTCGAAATAAATAATCGAGAAACAGAGCTACAGTTAACAGCTCCTTCCCTCTTCTCATCGCTATCCCAAGTTTCAAGGCCGGCCGATTTTAAGGGCCACATTTTTAAGCTTTGTGGACGATTTCCTTGAAAGGAAATCTTTTTTGTATATGGTACATTAAAACTTTGAAGTATGTTCTTTCAAATGCGGCTAATTTTATTTCATAATAAGCTGTGTGTGTGTGTTCACAAAGAGGGGATGGCATTGGATAAACTTTTTGCCACAGTTATTTGAAAGTTGAAGATTGAAGATGTCATATTAAATTTTTATTTTAGAATCTTTAAGAAATTGTATGATAATATCATTAATAGTTTTGGTGTTGAAGCTTAGTAGGTGTGAAATATTCAGCGGTAAACTTACATTCCGCTCCTGAAGTCTAGCAATTAGTGCTTTCGTATGGTATTTATTAAGTTCACAATTTTAAAGATTATATGATTTAAATCTGCAGTAGAGTAGTTATCACATGAACAGAGAGAGTTGATACGCATTCCATAAACAAAGCTGCTGTGAATTAAAAAATGAAGGCTAACTTCGTTCCTAATTGTCCTAGGGCAATTGTTTTTCTTTCTAAATGTGTATAAAAATTCAGTCTTTATAAATATGAAAAAATAATTTTTCTATAGGTAACGGTTAAAAAGTTATTCTAATTGTTTATAAGCGAAAAATCGACATGTTATTGCAAAATAATTTTACACTATTTAAAATTATTTTTTGTCATTTTTTTTTAATTAGGTTAATAGTATAAATCTTCTTCTTTCATAAACTGTCCAAAGTATTACTGTAACCTCATCATTTTCTAGTTGCAAAAAAATTAATTTGGGATAAACAAATTAAACAACTTTTAAACTATTTGACCAATTGCTTTGAAATTTATAATATAATTTAAGCACCAGAAGTCTCAGCATTCCGTGTAAAAAGAAGGTTCTAACTTAATTTTTACATAAGTTATGAACATTTATAAAATCTCAAAATTTATGGCTTATTTTGCAATTTTCTAAGCAATAAATAAGGATAGACAATAGCAATAAATAAGGATTTATGAGTTTCTTACTCTTAAATTTCTTTAAAATGCTTTTGTTTTTACCAATAGGCGAAAGAAGCGAAAATTTACCGTTTTTTGATCTTTATTTGTTTATAACCATGTATATCCATATGTCCATACTACTCAAAAGATTTGGTTTCGGCATGGAGGGTATGTGTCACGAGAAAAATCTTATGTCGGTAAAGTCAGCAGCACCACTTCATAAGACCAAATTCAGACTAAGACTATATTTTATTGCTAATTTATTGCTAATTTATTACGCAAAGGAAAAATTTATTGCTGTAGCCGTTTCCGAGAAACAGTGGGTGCTGCTAGCTTTACGGTAAAGCTAGCAGCACCCACTCTATATCTCGGCAATGAAAAGGAGTACAGGGATCATTTTAACGGCATATTTTATTGCTATTTAATTGCTCTTGATTGGTATATTAACCAATCCTGAAAAGCTATCCCATCATCCCCTAGCGTAAAACTCACCCCCAAAAAGATGATGAAAATCGAAAATTCAACCCCAAGGAATTAATTGCTAATTTATTGCTAATTAATTACGGAAAGAAAAAATTTATTGCTGTAGCCGTTTCCGAGAAACAATGGGTGCTGCTAGCTTTACGGTAAAGCTAGCAGCACCCACTCTATATCTCGGCAATGAAAAGGAGTACGGGGATCATTTTAACGGCATATTTTATTGCTATTTAATTGCTCTTGATTGGTATATTAACCAAACCCAAAAAACTACCCCATCATCCTCTAGCGTAAAACTCACCCCCAAAAAGATGATGAAAATCGAAAGTTCAACCCCAAGGAATTAATTGCTAATTTATTGCTAATTTATTACGGAAAGAAAAAATTTATTGCTGTAGCCGTTTCCGAGAAACAGTGGGTGCTGCTAGCTTTACGGTAAAGCTAGCAGCACCCACTCTATATCTCGGCAATGAAAAGGAGTACGGGGATCATTTTAACGGCATATTTTATTGCTATTTAATTGCTCTTGATTGGTATCTTAACCAAACCCAAAAAACTACCCCATCATCCCGTAGCGTAAAACTCACCCCCAAAAAGATGATGAAAATCGAAAATTCAATCCCAAGGAATTAATTGCTAATTTATTGCTAATTTATTACGGAAAGAAAAAATTTATTGCTGTAGCCGTTTCCGAGAAACAGTGGGTGCTGCTAGCTTTACGGTAAAGCTAGCAGCACCCACTCTATATCTCGGCAATGAAAAGGAGTACGGGGATCATTTTAACGGCATATTTTATTGCTATTTAATTGCTCTTGATTGGTATATTAACCAATCCTGAACAACTACCCCATCATCCCCTAGCGCGAAACTCACCCCCGAAAAAATGATGAAAATCGAAAATTCAACCCCAAGGAATTAATTACTAATTTATTGCTAATTTAATACGAAAACAAAAAAATGTATTGCTGTAGCCGTTTCCGAGAAACAGTGGGTGCTGCTAGCTTTACGGTAAAGCCAGCAGCACCCACCCTATATCTTGATAATGAAAAGGGGCACAGGGCCCATTTCAACGACATATTTTGTTGCTAATTAATTGCTCTTGATTGATATATTAACCAATCTCGAAAACTACCCCATCATCCCCTAGCGCGAAACTCACCCCCGAAAAAATTATGAAAATCGAAAATTCAACCCCAAGGAATTAATTACTAATTTATTGCTAATTTATTACGAAAAGAAAAAAATTATTGCTGTAGCCGTTTCTGTATAAACAAAAAATATATATAAGATATAATGTGGCGCTCCAAGTTTACGTAAAGCTGTATTGCCCATATAGAATCCAAACGATTAGAGAAAATCTGAATAAACCGGTGCTAGGTTTGTTCTGCATTTTCGCCAAAGCGTGTAATTTTTTCTGCATAAACAAAAAAGATATACAAGATATAATGTGGCGCTCCAAGTTTGCGTAAAGCTGTACTGCCCATATAGAATCCAAACGATTAGAGAAAATCTGAATAAACCACAAGTTAGTGCTAGGTTTGTTCTGCATTTTTGCCAAAGCGTGTAATATGTTCTGCATAAACAAAATAGGTTATACAAGATATAATGTTGCGTTACAATTTTGCCTAAAACTGTAGTGCCCCACAAACGTTTATGGAAACGATATGATTCGGGACTCGTATAGCACTGATCATTTGAAGAAAACTTGTTAGAAAAAATAGTCTATAATCAAGAATAAAACAAAAGATTTGCTTTTTGTCTTGTTTGACCCCACCGAAGTTTTAAGATCATCGTAAATTTCGCATTTATTGTTATTTCGTCGGCAGTGGGAAATATAATGTCCAATTGTTATTTCGTTTTCAGGAGGAACAAACTCAACAATGCCTTTCATTTGGTATGTTTTGTTTTTTAAGGTATCTAACTAACTGTTGCTGGAATGTCGGTTAACTCGACTAATGTACAATTTTCAAGACAAAAACATGAATGGGAGCAAAAAAATTGCTTGAAAACTTAGTAACAATTAATGTCTCTTCCACAAACGGAACACATAGATATGGTTACATTTAATGCATTTTAAAAATTCTTGATTCCCTTCCTTGACAAATACTGTGTGCTATTGATAAACCGATTTTTTATTTATGCTGAAAAAAAATCATGTATTGCTGCTGTATTTGAAATTTCTCATTGTTTCAGTTTTCATTTTGTTATTATAACGCTTATGGAAAAATTTATCTGTATCCAGAAATTTAGTGTCTCATTATAAAAGTTATTTTAATAACAGCTGTAAAGCTGAATAATCCCTTGTAAATATAATACTACTCTATTGTTGTATAGTTTTCAGAATTACCCAAGACGTCAGGACCGGCTTCCAAGTCAACTGTAGGTACATAATATTATCATCACATCAAATAATCTGTACTAGGGTTCCAGCTTTCATTAATATGAGTACCCAGATAATATACAATATTACTTACTCGTTCAATTGAGTCATTACCGATTGTTACGTTATAGTTATTATTATTTACGGCTGCCTGTTTACTAATAACCATAAACTTTGTTTTTCTTGCGTTGAGTTTGAGTCCATATATCGCGCAGAATGCCACCATTCGTTTCAATAACGCTTGAAGATGTTCAATTGATCCAGTCAGCAACAAGGTGTCATCTGCGTATCTGATATTGTTCATAAGCATACCATTAATGAGTATTCCCTCTTTTGCGTTTTCCATTTAAGATTGTTTCAGCGTAAAGATTAAACAACATTGGTGACAATATACAGCCTTGTCGAACTCCACGCTTGATTTTTACTTCTTCAGAGCACTGATTCGCAACCCTAACACATTCAGCCTGGCCACCCAATACAAATTTGCGATTATTCTAATGTCCCTACCGTCCAGACCGGTAGTTTTGAGAATATGTAGCATTTTTTCATGGCGAACTTTATCAAAGGGTTTGTTTACACATACAAAATGTCAGAAATGTGGTGTGGCACTGTGTTTCAATAGAAATAATACTTAATTGTTTTTATAATTTTCATGTAAATTAACAATGTAGATTTTATATCCTTACTTGACCTTGTATGCACAATGTAGAATTTTGGCAACAAACTTGTTATTGTCAAAAACAAGTGTTTAAAATTAAACTTAATTTTTTTTTATTATTTTTTCATCATTTCTAAGCTTCCGCTAAAGGCCTTTTTTTGATATGTAACATCAACAAAAAAAATCATGCATTTAAGGGTTAAACCAATTTTATATTCTCCAATTTCTGAATGTGCACTTAGGCGACCATATAAGATACTCGAAATATTTAATATTATATAAAAAAATATAATATTAAAATTAAATAAATAATAAAGAAATAAAAAAAATAAATGGTACAGTGGAACCCCGTTAAGTCGGCCTCCGATAACCCGGAAGTCCGGCTAACCGGGACCGATTTTTACCAGACAAACATTTCAACAATAAAAACGTAATCTTGACAACCGAAACTGACTTAAATTTTTACCAAGGAATGAACAATACTGTATATAACTGTACTCTTGACAACCAAAACTGACTTAAATTTTTACCAAGGAATGAACAATACTGTATATAACTGTACGTAATTCACATGTACTGTGCATAATGTATTTCATGATTTTGCAATTATAATGGAGCTATCTGGTATTTGATTAATTTTTACTATATTCTACGGCTAACACGGATTTTCGATAACCCGGATTGCCCGCATTCTCGATTAATCCGACTTATCGAGGTTCCACTGTAATCCTTATATACACACCGTTTCAAAAGTATGGTAAAATATTTAAGGGGGCGTTTGTTTGGGTTTATTTTAAGAAGAAAACTTTATTTAAGATGCCCTAAACGTCTTAAATTCTGAGATATACGAACAATCTATAAATCCCTAGGGTGTTTCATTTAAAATAAGTAGGTTATTACAGCTTGAATTTGTTAATAGAACAATCTAAAATTCTAACCACCATGTACAAAGATAGGTATAGGAACCCTTAAAAAGATTAAAAGCTAAGTAAATTTTCCATACGATAAACTAATAAAATGTAGGGCGTTTAATTTAAAATAAATGCGTTATTACAGCTGAATTTGTTAATAGAACAATATAATATTTTGACCACCCTGTACAAAATTTTGCTACCATAAATATCTTTTTTTCTTTTTGCAGGCTCACAATTTGTTGGTAGGTATGCTGCCCTGTTATTTTTTTAACTTTTTTCCAAACTGATGATATATTTGTACTACTGTTTATGCTAGATATGTATGTCTGCCATGATTCTTGTTTGCTTTTTTTAATTATTCTTCTTGCTTCAGCTCTACGTTTTTTGTACTCTGTTAATAGATCAATATTTTTGTATTTTTTGTAGCGGTTCCAAATTGTTTTACTTAATTTAATAGCGGCTTCACATTGTGAATTCCACCAGGGAACTGGTTTGCGTTTTTTTAAAAGTTGAGATTTACCTATGGCTATATTAGCCGCATCCAGTATAAGCTGATTGAAGCTCCTAAGTGTGTCATCAATGGAGTCTGAAATTTTAATCTGATCCATTCTGTTTGATACAATTCTCTCAAATTCAATCCAATTTGCCTTTTTTAATTTCCATTTTTGAGTTGGTATTGTATTTCTGTTTAAATTTACTGTGTGCTTTATTAAGATTGGGAAGTGGTCGCTACTATATAAATCTTTTAATGCTGTCCAGTCTAGTTGGGTGATCAATGAGGGTTCACATATGGAGAGATCAATGGCGGAAGAAGTTCCCGTAGCCATATTGAATCTTGTTGGCGAGCCGTCGTTAAGTAGGCATAAGTTCATAGTGTTCAAAACGTTTTCTAACATATTTCCCCTCGTTGTTGTTTTATTTGATCCCCATGTAATATTATGGCAATTAAAATCTCCCGTGATTATTCAAGGGGAAGGAATTTGTTGGAGAAGATTAAGTAGTTCGGGTTTAGTCAGAGTCTTGTCTGGTGGAACATAAATGCTGCAAATATTTAACTTTAGAGGGGCAAGTATTGTTACAGCAACTGCTTCGATATTAGTTGTGAGGTTTATATTTTGAACAGGTATATTTGACTTTATATATAGAGCTACTCCTCCACTAGCGTAGTTCTGATTGGGTGGATTGGTGCAAAATCCTGTGTAACCTTTCAGGTTGTGTGTTGAGTTATTTTTGAAGTGAGTTTCTTGCAACGAAATAAAATCTGGTGCATATTCTGAGATAAGAAGCTGTAACATTGTTAAATGGGTGTAATACCCATTTAAATTCCATTGTAATATACTATTGAAAGTGATTTATTGTTTAGTTGAAGCACATGAATCACTATCGGGTTCAGATACTTCATGTTGTAATAGTCTTTCTAGCTTTTTGCGTAGTCGTGTGATTCGATTTTTTAATTTTGAGTCAGTAAAATGAGGATGAGTGTCTACAAGCATTTTAATAAGTAATGGTAAATCTGGTATATAATCCTTAACAATATTATAGACATCTATAGCTCCGCATGTCTCATTTAGTAACTCCCGAAATTCATCGTAATTTAAGACATATGATTTTGAATGTTTATTGATAAATCTTTTAGCAGCTTCTTCGGTTTCTATTGTTTCCTTGGATATTGTGTGAATGTGATTTTGTAATTTCTGATCAACTTGTATCTGTTGTTTTTGGGGTGAGTCTTGAGTGGGTGGTATTATGTTTTTTTCGGGTTCAGAATTGTTGTCGGCTCTTATTTTTTGGATATAGGACTACTTTTATTACATGCTTCGTTAAATATATTAGATGCTGGTTCTTCTGTTGGAGATGGGGTTTCTGATAAATGTCTTTTGGTTGATGTTGATGTTTCTGTTGTTGAAAGGGATATATTTGACACCTCCATAGAATTTATTGGAAGAAGAGGACTTGATGAATTATTTGTTTGGTTATCTGTTGTGGGAATCTGCGAGGTGATACTGTGAGGTGGATTAAAAGTTGGAATAGTATTCGGCATATTAGAATTGATTAGGGAAGAGGTTTCTGATGAGCATTGTGAGGCAAGATGGCCATTTTGTTTGCATTTGAAACAAAGCGATTGGTCGTTGGACAAAAATATTTTGTAGCTAACATTATCATGATTAACCATGACAAAATCAGGTATGGTTATATTATCTAGGGGTTCTATGTATACTTGACGCCTAAAACTGAGTATGTGGCTATATTCAGGATTTGTAGCTCCAATTCTCAAACATGTTATTGGTGACATTAATTTCAAGCCTAGGTTCTGGAGAATATTAATTAACATTTCCTGCGGTATTGTTGGATGAACATTAGATAAGAGAAGACGTTCCGATGGAGTGACTAATCTACGTGCTAGAAGTACTTCATTATTTATTTTTATGGATCCTGCTTTATTTAGAAAGTCATCAACTACAGCTTTACTTGAAAGATAAACGCATACTCGGTTATTAGAGATTCTTGATGAATAAATAATATTTTTTGGTTGAACGAGTGGTCCTAGTTGCAAAAGATAATCTTGCAATTTTGCGCCATTAATTGAACTGAAGATGATGGCTTGTTCTTTCACTGGTAATTTTGGAGTAGTTTGTTGAGATGCAATAGTAGAGTACATTTGAGTGTTTTGAGAAGTGGTAGGAGTTTCCATTGTTAATAAAGTATTATTCATCATTTAATTTTACTTGAACGATTTATTATAAACATATTCAAGTACAGCCCTGGTTTTAATTGTTGTTAATAAAAAACCAGTCCGGTGTAGTGTTGATATGAAGATTTTATATAGATAGATTTCCAAATGAATATATTATTTCAATCTAATTAATGTTCTTCTACTCACGTTTTTGGGACTTCTTATAACTCTAACTTTATTGAACAGGTATATCACTTTTGTTAATTTACTATTGTGAAAATACTGGTATAAAATTGCGAGTATATCGGAGCTGAAATTAAACACGCTTTGTGGTTCGGAATCAGGTCCGGTCTGTATTTTAATTTTCATTTCACTATTTTATTATTTCACTTGCAATTTATTTTTTCTACGAGCGTGCAAAAATGTCTACTTTCGCGCACGCATTTTAGTTTAGAAAGTTTTACTTTTCCGCACGCGTGTTACTTTTCCGCACGCGTTTTACTTTTCCGCACACGTTTTACTTTTCCGCACGCGTTTTACTTTTCCGCACGCGTTTTACTTTTCCGCACGCGTTTTACTTTTCCGCACGCGTGTTAATTTAGATATGTTAATATGGCCTTAAAGTAATTATAATACATGCAATAAACTAATATATAGATATTATTTACTAATTTATTTCAAATATATCTTATTGTGTTTATGTTTTAATGAAATTAACGCGAGAATTCGATGAAATAAAATAATTTTGACATAATATTCGAAAGTCAAATCAGTAGACAATAACAGTGGTTTTGAATCGTCGTCATGGAAACCAAGATCGTCGTCATGCTAACCAATTATGCTGAAACTTTGGTTTTGACAACCTTGTCAAAGAATTAATTTGTGTATGTATTTTCACTAGTAATACCACTAGAGGTCAAATTATTTCCGGAAATTTTTTTGAGATCATGAATATTTTGAAAATTTTCTAAAAATATTCATGATCAAAAAAAAAATTCCGGATATTAATTTGACTTCGCGTGGTATTCGGTAAGAAAATTCCACACCAAATTTGCATTTGAAAATCCAAAGCTGCATGAACAGATTAATAGCGCGCCATAGCTTTGTCAGCAATTATTTAGGCTTTCAAATTCGTAATTTCTACTCATTGTAGTTGCATGGGAATACCATTTCAAGATAGAAAATAGTATATTCTTCAATTTTACATAAGTTTTGAGTAACTACAAGTGATAGAAAATTAATCAAAACTAAATTATGTACCTAAACAAATAAAAACCAGTCTGTCAAAAATGTTCTGTTATTGTAAACGTCAAAAAATTTCCACTATAATTCGCTGTTGGGTACCCCACGAGCAAAAAATTTCCGATAAAATACCTCCGTTGCCATGGTGATCTGTCAAAATAACGTATTTTGATTGGTTCAAAATTACAGGTGTGGAATTTTCACATTAATTAAATTAGTTGATTAAGATTTGGTTATTTTTTAAAGACTCGTAGAAAAAATATTGTTCCTAACGCTTGCAAAAAGTCTCTTTTCCGCACTCGACTGCTTGCCGAACTCCCGCTTCGCGTCGTTCGGCAAACTGCAGTCGCGTGCGGAAAAGTATGACTTTCTGCATTTGTTTGAACAAACCTAGCAGGTGCATTTGTTCAGAATGTGCAATTAATTCAATGGGTCTATTGAATAAAAAGAAGTATTTGCTTTTACTTACAAGTATTTAAGTATTTACTTAATACTAATTGAATAAAGTTATTCCTTTAATGCTTTATTCAATTACCGTTAAGTATATACTTAAATACGAGGAAGTAAAAGAAAATGCTTCTTTTTATTCAATAGACCCAATTAATTGATTAAGATTTGGTCATTTTTTAAACGCTCGTAGAAAAAATATTGTTCCTAACTCTTGCGGAAAGTCTATTTTCCGCACTCGACTGATTGCCGAACTCCGCTTCGCGCAATCGCGTGCAGAAAAGTATTACTTTCCGCACTTCTTAGGAAAATACCTATAACATAACAAAAATTGTTAATTACTTTCAAAATTGGGATATATTTAATAAAGAATCCACACAGAAAAATACAATAATTAGTTAATTCTAATACTCTATCAGTTTCTGTATTTTTCCCTTATTTATCTAGATATTTATTTAAAATAAATATGTAATGTTAAGTTAATACCAAATGAAATATAAAATTTCTTAAGCCGGCCCATTTCAATACTTATATTTACGTGAAATCCCTTTATTGCTTCGACTTTATCAGCGGGTTACTCTTAAATTCTGCATAAGTCAATTCTTAGAATTATTGTGAATGAGCTTTATAACAAAGTTAGCCTATTCAATTTTTTTTTGGATTTTATATTATGGGGTAGTACATTTAGGTAGAATTGGAGCAACGCATAATATCTTGTGTAACTGTTTTTGAGCAAATTTCACGCTTTGACAGAAATGCAGAACAAACCCAGCACTAACTTATTATAATATGGTATATTTAGGTTTATCCATTTCACGAATATACGACTGTTTTGGATTATCTTAACAACGAATATTTTACTGTGCAAAATATGAAGAACAAAACTAAATTGCAAATTACATTGTTGCTTATTGAAATAATTATTAGAGCAATTTACTTTCGTACTGCTTATGTTGCACAGTAAAATATTCGTTGTCTCGATAATCCAAAACAGTCGTATATTCGTGGAATGACGTATATTCAAAATGTCTTCAATGGTTTTAATTCTATAATATGGGACAGTACTGCTTTACGCAAAATTGTAGCGAAACATTATACATATGTATATCTTGTATAACTTTTTTGTTTATGCAGAACATATTACACGCTTTGGTAAAAATGCAGAACAAACCTAGCACTAACTTGTGGTTTATTCAGATTTTCTCTGATCGTTTTGATTTTATATGGGCAGTACAGCTTTACGTAAACTTGGAGCGCCACATTATATCTTGTATATCTTTTTTGTTTATGCAGAACAAATTACACTCCTTGGCAACAATGCAGAACAAACCTAGCACTAACTTGTGGTTTATTCAGATTTTCTCTAATCGTTTGGATTCTATATGGGCAATACAGCTTTACGTAAACTTGGAGCGCCACATTATATCTTGTATATCTTTTTTGTTTATGAAGAACAAATTACACGCTTTGGCAAAAATGCAGAACAAACCTAGCACTAACTTGTGGTTTATTCAGATTTTCTCTGATCGTTTTGATTCTATATGGGCAGTACAGCTTTACGCAAACTTGGAGCGCCACATTATATCTTGTATATCTTTTTTGTTTATGCAGAAAAAATTACACGCTTTGGCAAAAATGCAGAACAAACCTAGCACTAACTTATCGTTTATTCAGATTTTCTCTGATCGTTTTGATTCTATATGGGCAGTACAGCTTTACGTAAACTTGGAGCGCCACATTATATCTCGTATATCTTTTTTGTTTATGCAGAACAAATTACACTCTTTGGCTAAAATGCAGAACAAACCTAGCACTAACTTGTGGTTTATTCAGATTTTCTCTAATCGTTTGGATTCTATATGGGCAATACAGCTTTACGTAAACTTGGAGCGCCACATTATATCTTGTATATCTTTTTTGTTTATACAGAACAAATTACACGCTTTGGCAAAACTGCAGAACAAACCTAGCACTAACTTGTGGTTTATTCAGATTTTCTCTAATCGTTTGGGTTCTATATGGGCAATACAACTTTACGTAAACTTGGAGCGCCATATTGTATATTGAATAACTCTTTTATTTTTTTAGAACAAACTTCAAACTTACAGAACAAACTAGAACAAACCTAGCACTAACTGCTACAGTTATGAAAAGATATATTGGGAACTGCGGCAATACAGGTTTACAGACATATTGCTATGCTATCTTCGTATATATTATATTCTCAATGGTTTTTACTAAATCCACTGATATTCCCTTTTCATATAATAAATGTGTCGCGTTCCGAATTCTCACTCTATCAAGCGCTTTCTCCAAATCTATCAGCCACATAATATATGCTGATTTATTATATTCCAGCGACTTTTCTTTTATTTGTCATTACAAAAACTGCATCCGTGCATTATGATCTTCCTGTCCGAAATCCTTGCTGCTCCTCTTGCAGAGTTATTCGTTCGTTTATCTTTGTCGCTATAATTCTTGTTGTCAATTTGAGTGTTGTATTTAAAAGATTTATTGCTCGATAGTTATTGGGGTCCTTCTTATCTCCTTTCTTGAAGAGCCTCAGCATGATCGCTCTTCTCCATTCATCTGGTATTCTGTTCGTGGCGATTATTTTATGAATAAGAAGTTGTAGTTGTTGTACACCACCATATTATAAGAGTTCATTTGGTATTTGATTTTATTTGGTGTTTCTGGTAAAGATTTTTCGTTTTCTTTTTTAAAAATTTCTGTCAGGAAGGCCACCCACGTATCCTCTTTTATGTGTTCTATTTCAACTAGTTCTTTCATTTCGCTTCTTTGTTGTCTTATGAAGCGCCTTGTTTCTGTTGTCCATAGAAATCCATCTCTAGTCCTTTTGTGAATCTTTCCCAGTATAATCTGTTATTGTTTTTCTTACCAATTGATGAGTTTCAGTTCTTACTCTTTTATAGTTTTCATATGATTCATTCGTTTTTTCTGACCTATATTTTAGGAAAGCTTTCTTTTTTTGGTGACAGTTTTATTTAACCTCTAGTGTAAACCATGGTGTTTTCGTTGACCACTTTTGGTTTTTGTTTATTATTTTCGTTCCAGGGGCTTCTCCGGTAGCGTCCAGAATATTTACAGAATTGACAGGACGGAATTTTGACAGAATTATTAAAAATAATTAGCAATAAAATTGGTCGCCAAGATGGACCCTGTACCCATTTTTCTTGCCGAGATATAGCTTTAACCGTAAAGCTAGCAGCACACACTGTTTCTCGGAAATGGCTACAGCAATAAATTTTTTCTTTTTGTAATAAATTAGCAATAAATTAGTAATTAATTCCTTGGGGTTGAATTTTCGATTTTCATAATTTTTTCGGGGGTGAGTTTCGCGCTAGGGGATGATGGGGTAGATGTTCAGGATTGGTTAATATACCAATCAAGAGCAATTAAATAGCAATAAAATATGCCGTTAAAATTATCCCTGTACTCCTTTTCAGTGCCGAGATATAGAGTGGGTGCTGCTAGCTTTACCGTAAAGCTAGCAGCACCCACTGTTTCTCGGAAACGGCTACAGCAATAAATTTTTTCTTTCCGTAATAAATTAGCAATAAATTAGCAATTAATTCTTTGGAGTTGAATTTTCAATTTTCATCATCTTTTTGGGGGTGAGTTTTACGCTAGGGGATGATGGGGTAGTTTTTTGGGTTTGGTTAATATACCAATCAAGAGCAATTAAATAGCAATAAAATATGCCGTTAAAATGATCCCCGTACTCCTTTTCATTGCCGAGATATAGAGTGGGTGCTGCTAGCTTTACCGTAAAGCTAGCAGCACCCACTGTTGCTCGGAAACGGCTACAGCAATAAATTTTTTCTTTCCGTAATAAATTAGCAATAAATTAGCAATTAATTCCTTGGGGTTGAATTTTCGATTTTCATCATCTTTTTGGGGGTGAGTTTTACGCTAGGGGATGATGGGGAAGTTTTTTGGGTTTGGTTAATATACCGATCAAGAGCAATTAAATAGCAATAAAATATGCCGTTAAAATGATCCCCGTACTCCTTTTCATTGCCGAGATATAGAGTGGGTGCTGCTAGCTTTACCGTAAAGCTAGCAGCACCCACTGTTTCTCGGAAACGGCTACAGCAATAAATTTTTTCTTTCCGTAATAAATTAGCAATAAATTAGCAATTAATTCCTTGGGGTTGCATTTTCGATTTTCATCATCTTTTTGGGGGTGAGTTTTACGCTAGGGGATGATGGGGTAGTTTTTTGGGTTTGGTTAATATACCAATCAAGAGCAATTAAATAGCAATAAAATATGCCGTTAAAATGATCCCCGTACTCCTTTTCGTTTCCGAGATATAGAGTGGGTGCTGCTAGCTTTACCGTAAAGCTAGCAGCACCCACTGTTTCTCGGAAACGGCTACAGCAATAAATTTTTTCTTTCCGTAATAAATTAGAAATAAATTAGCAATTAATTCTTTGGTGTTGAATTTTCGATTTTCATCATCTTTTTGGGGGTGAGTTTTACGCTAGGGGATGATGGGATAGCTTTTCAGGATTGGTTAATATACCAATCAAGAGCAATTAAATAGCAATAAAATATGCCGTTAAAATGATCCCTGTACTCCTTTTCATTGCCGAGATATAGAGTGGGTGCTTCTAGCTTTACCGTAAAACTAGCAGCACCCACTGTTTCTCGGAAACGGCTACAGCAATAAATTTTTCCTTTGCGTAATAAATTAGCAATAAATTAGCAATAAAATATAGGCTTAGTCTAAATTTGGTCTTATGAAGTGGTGCTGCTGACTTTACCGACATAAAAATCTTATTTCTCTGGACTATTTGTATGTATCAAAAACGCATACAGTCGGAAAAATAAAAGAATAGGGCTTTTCATCGATTGTCATTTAAGTTTCGAGCTTCTGTCATATTTGTATAATCTGTGTATAATATTAATATATACGGATTATACGACATGTGACAGAAGCTCGAAACAAATGACTGTGAATGAAAAGCCCTATACCCATGAACGATCACATCAATCACTTATTTTGTATTTGCTGTCTTTTTATACAGGGTGTCCAGAAACTCTACCGACAAACGAAGACAGGAGATTCATCAGATAATTTTAAGACAATTTAACTCAATTCACCTAGTCCGAAAATGCTTCCTAAGGGAGCTAGAGCTCTTTGAAGATGGCGTCATGTAATTAGTTTTTCTTAAATACCTCCAGAACGCTTCTATTTAGAAAAACGAAAATTGGTATGCGTATTTACTTTCCAGAAATGAATCGATTCCATCGATTGCGAATTTCTAGTACTGGTCATAGGCGTCCGTTTTGGGTAGGGCATTGGTTATTTTATCGCCTAACTTTTTTATATTTAACTTTTAAGCATTTTTGAGTCTGGATTATTAAATTGTGAGGTAGTCTAGTACTAAAAGGTACTCTTACTTTAAGTCGATAGAATATACCGTTTTCTAGAAAAATCGATTTGAAAATTTTTCGTTCTTTGAATTTAAAAAAAAAAGATTAAAAAAAAACTGTTTAGAAAGATGAAAACTGGTAAAATTATTTATATTCCAGAGATTAATCGATTTCATTAATGGCAAATTTCTAGAAACGGTCATAGGCGTCCGTTTTGGGTAGGTCAACAGTTATTTTGTAGCATAACTTTATTGTATTTAATTTTTAAGTATTTTTGACACTAGATTATTCAATTATGAGATATTCGAGTACTAAAAGTTACTCTTGCTTTAAGTTGGTAAAATACATCGTTTTTTTTTAAGTTTTTTCAATTTTTTTTTTCAAATTTCCAAAACTAAAAACCTTCAAATCGATTTTTCTAGAAAACGGTGTGTCCTACCGACTTAAAGTAAGAGTACCTTTTAGTACTAGAATACCTCACAATTTAATAATCCAGTATTAAAAATGCTTAAAAGTAGAAGACCAAAAAGTTAGCGATAAAATAACCGTTGCCCTACCCAAAACGGACGCCTATGACCAGTACTAGAAATTCGCAATGGATGGAATCGATTCATTTCTAGAAAGTAAATATGTATACAAATTTTCGTTTTTCTAGATGGAAGCGTTCTGGAGGTATTTAAGAAAAACTAATTACATGGCGCCATCTTCAAAGAGCTCTAGCTCCCTTAGGAAGCATTTTCGGACTAGGTGAATTGGGTTAAATTGTCTTAAAATTATATGAGGAATCTCCTGTCTTCGTTTGTCGGTAGAGTTTCTGGACACCCTGTATAAATAACAAACGTTTGTCATAGAAAAAGATAGCAAATACAAAATAATTGATTGATGTGATCGTTCATGGGTAGGTACCTATAGGGCTTTTCATCGATTGTCATTTGTTTCGAGCTTCTGTCATGTGTCACATAATATTAATATATCTACGTCATACGTCTTTGGTTTGTATCATTGGTACATACCAATAACGTACGACGTAGATAAATTAATATTATGTGACACATGACAGAAGCTCGAAACAAATGACTGTGAATGAAAAGCCCTGTTCTTTCATTTTTTCGACTGTATATGTTGTTTACGTTCGAGTTTGACAGATACGTCAGAGGCAAACTAAATTTTAAATTATTAATATCATTTTGGATAGTGAATTTAATTATTATAAAAAATAAATAAGATGTTTAAAAATACAACTTGAGTATAGTTTTACTTACGTTAAAAAGGTTACAATGTTTACATTTATAACAGCTTGTACAAGAATTCATCTGTACTCAGTAGATATATCTTAAAAACACCCTGTAATTATCTACGATAATTACTTTCAGTTATTTATGTCATCATAACAATATTACAACCTTCATTCGATTATACAAATATTGTTATCCTAGATCACGATTCACTAATAATTGCAGAGTCAATTATAAACACTTTTCATGGTCGATGCTGAATAGGCATTTCTAAATATATAAACAGCAAAACTATAACAAGGGAATTCTTATTATTATATTAGACATTCGTCATTCTATTTTGTGATCAGACGTAATATTTCCACATTAAAGATAGTGTCTCTTTTTCTACACGAGACGTTCTTTGGGTGCGGTGCTACCAGCTTATGCTCATGCGAGTGTAAATAAAACAACTCAACAAGTAAAAGCGTATCAATTATTCCACCCCTCGGATAAGGGATAACCACCCTCACCGGGAGCAGATAGCCTTAATGCCAGGGCTGTCATATGGCGATCCAGACCAGACGTGACCTGATGGATCAAGGATGGGAGGAAAGTCATCCAAGGATGAACTCCAGGAGAACGGAGTGGTGAACAGCAACTTTATCGTCATGAATAAGGACGTCGAACCCGATACGGAGCTGAAGGTGCTGCTTTACGTAATTACGGCTGTTCTGATTCTTAGATTGGCGTGGTCGTTATGGAAGGCCCACAGGAGGAACCTCAAAAGGAACATTCATCGTGGACTGGCGAGATCAACAGCGAACATTGACGTGTAAAAGTGGTAAGTCCATATTAGCTATTTTTATGGTATTTCCTGATTAATATAAAGTATAAAGTATAAACATTATGTGCTACCTTAATTACATTAATATATGTTTCAAGTTTACCTATTTTTACTTAATTATTCTATTCTATTACCAATATTTATCAATATACAAAGATTTTTTTTTACCCTCATATTAAGTTATTATAGGACGCAATGATACAATTTTATATGATTTTTTTTACATATTTATCAACGTATACTTTATCCTTGCTGACTTTTATTCATTTATTATTTGACTACTGATGTTTAGTACATTTTTGCAATTTTTTATGATTTTAATATTTGCTATCGTAAATATACCTATCAAAATAAATATACGATATATAACAAATATACGCTATATGCATAATACATTTAAATTATTATTCTAACTACTTATTTACAAGGGTTAATATAACGTTATTTATTTTTGAATTTTTTATTACCACTGCAATTTTTACATATTTTTACCATATATTGACGTATTATTTTATCTCCATATTTTTTTACTATATATCTATATACTACATATCTATATACACCGTAAGGCTATCGAATTTATATTTTCGCTAAGAAGTGCAGAAGCTGAAAAAAAAATTATGTATAAATGAGTAGCAACAAAGTTACTTGGGAAGATTTTGTCAAAATAGTTGAGGAAATTGCACAAGAAATAGACAGGCAAAGCAGAAGAGTCTTAAAGAAAAAAGTTCCGAAATCTAAGGACATAAAGGAAGAAGTGACGACACAGCTAATTAAAGCTTATAACAAGTTCACGCAATTGACTAGGAAAAACTGGGAAGCACTTTCGGACAAACAAAGGGAATCGTGCAACAAATATTTTGGAAAAATCAGAGACAAAGTTATACGATCATTTCAAGCAGTAAATGTGAGAACAGTGGTTCCAAGTTCAATACATCAACCAATCGACAAGGAAGTTGAAGAGGAACAAAGCGATGAGGAAATAGAAGAAGGAAAAAGCGACGAGGAAGGAGAAGAAGAAATAATTAACGACGGAATAAAAGAGGAAAAAGGTGACATAAAACAAGATATAACAATATTAAACATGGCTTTGACAATCAATGAATTTTTGAATATCGCAAGCAAGATATTGCCCAACGAGTTCGATGGAAGCGCAGGGAAATTACAACCATTTTTAGACGCATTAGAACTACTTGGAAAATTGGCAGAAGGTCATGAAGACACAGCTGTAACGCTAATAAAAACGCGACTCACCAATAAGGCTAGGAACCTAATAACCACAGAAGATACGATTCCACGGATAGCTGAAGCACTAAAGAAAGAATTAAAAGGTGATAATCCGAAGAATTTAATAGCCAAATTAGCCAAAAAAAGGCAAGGGCATAGAGATGCAGCAGTGTACGCATCTGAAGTGGAAGAGTTAGCAGAACAATTAAAAGTAGCATACATAGCGGAAGGAATGCCACTTGACTTAGCAAAGAAATATACGACGGAAGCAGTAGTAACAACAATGAAACGAAACGCTAATGCAGAGAAAGCTAAGCTAATACTGGAAGCAGGTAACTTTACATCACCGCAGGAAGTAGTATCTAAATTTTTGTCGATCGATACGACTGAAGAAAATGCACAAGGAAGAGTCTTAAATTATAGGACAAACTACGAGAATAGGAGAGGACAGCAGCAATACAGAAGAGGATACCATAACAAATATGACAGAGGAAGAAGAAATAACTTCGGACAACGGAACGAAGGAGAAGCAACGGACAATCAACGAAATTATTCGAACAGAGGATACAGACAATTTAACAATCAAACATACAGAGGAAACCAGAGAGGCGGACGTAACAGGAACGTAAGGTTACTAGAAATAGAGGACAGTCAAGAAGAGCAAGAAAACCAGCAGTTGGGGTTTTGAATGAACAAGAAGTTGGAAGCACACAGGCAGAAATAAAATATAACACTTACAACTTCGACCTAAACCTAACGAACTTTGTACGAATGAAAACAGGAATTCTTGAAAACACAAGCACTTTTATCATAGACACAGGAGCTGACATTTCAATACTAAAATGTTCACAAGATTTTATGAAGGAACAGGTGAAACCAAACACAAAGGCGAAAATAAAAGGAGTCACTAAAGGAGAGTTGCAAACAATGGGAGAAGTTGAGACAACACTCGAAGTGAAAGGAACTCGATTCGAACACATCTTTCAATTGGTAGAACCTAACTTTCCAATTCCAACAGACGGAATCATTGGGAGAGACTTTATTTCTAACTTTCAATGTATACTAGATTACGCAAACCTTAAAATGCACATTAAAGAGGACAACGATTGTTACATTAGTACGAAAATTCTGGATAATATAGACAATGACACCATAATAATACCGCCTAGATGTGAAATTTACAGAATCGTAAAAATTTTTCAAACGTTAAAGAAAGACAGGATAGTGGAACAGCAAGAAATACAACCAGGAATATTCATAGCAAGAGCAATTATTTCAAGTAATAATCCATACATCAAAATTTTGAACACAACGTACGAAACAGTAAATGTAGACGCAAGCACAATCAGGACGTTGGATATTAAACTATTCAATATATATAGGCTAGTCAACGACAGCAAGGACAGAAAAAAAGAATTACGAGAATCACTGAAATTAGACATACCAGAATACATA
Source organism: Diabrotica virgifera virgifera (assembly GCF_917563875.1). Classification (NCBI taxonomy): domain Eukaryota; kingdom Metazoa; phylum Arthropoda; class Insecta; order Coleoptera; family Chrysomelidae; genus Diabrotica; species Diabrotica virgifera. Next base: position 175,614,070 of record NC_065445.1, on the reverse strand, counting down.
CGAGACAACTTAGTATCGTTATGCGAGGAATATTCAGACATATTCGCCCTAAGGCATGATATGTTAACCTGTAACAATTTCTACGAACAAAAACTAAGAGTTAAAGACCAAACTCCGGTATATATCAAGAATTATAGGACACCTCATGCGCAAACAGAGGAATTAAATCGACAAGTACAAAACCTAACAGACCAAGGAATCATAGAACCATCTACATCCGAGTACAACAGCCCAGTAGTACTGGTACCGAAAAAAGCTATAGATGGAGGAAAAGCATGGAGATTATGCATAGATTTTAGACAACTGAACAAGAAGATAGTTACAGACAAATTTCCATTACCAAGAATAGATTCGATATTAGATCAACTAGGAAGAGCAAAATGGTTTTCAGTTATAGACTTAATGTCAGGCTTTCACCAGATACCATTAGAAAAATCATCGAGAAAATACACATCGTTCAGCACAGAAAATGGAGCATTTCAATTTACCAGATTACCTTTTGGATTAAATGTAAGCCCAAATAGCTTTTCAAGAATGATGTCAATAGCATTTTCAGGATTAACACCAGACAAAGCATTTCTTTACATGGACGATATCGTAGTAATTGGAATATCCGAAAAACATCACTTAGACAACCTGAAAAAGACATTCGAGACATGTCGAAAATTCAATTTGAAACTTAACCCAGGAAAATGTCAATTCTTTAGAAGGGAAGTAACATATTTAGGACATGATCTTTCTCAAGAGGGAGTATCACCAGACAAAGCGAAGTATGCAGCAATTGAACAATATCCGACACCTAAGACAGCGGAAGAAACAAAGAGATTTGTAGCATTTTGCAACTATTACAGACGTTTTATTAAAAATTTTGCGGAAATATGCAGACCACTCAACAAATTATCGAGGAAAGGAGTAGAATTTTCGTGGACCGAGGAGTGTGAAAAAGCATTCAAAAAGCTTAAAGCATCTCTGACGAAACCACCAATTTTAAAATATCCTGATTTCAACAAACAGCTTATCTTAACAACAGACGCATCCAATGAGAGTTGTTCAGCAATCCTAAGTCAAGATTATAACGGAATTGACCTACCTATAGCATATGCATCGAGAAGTTTTAGTAAAGGAGAATGTAATAAACCTATAATCGTTAAGGAATTACTAGCGATTCATTGGGGAATTAATTATTTTAAATGTTATCTATATGGAGCACCAACATTCAAAGTAAAAACAGACCATAAACCTTTGACACACCTATTTGCAATGAAAGAACCAACCTCAAAACTCACGAGGATCAGATTAGACCTAGAAGAATATGACTTCGAAATAGAGTATATAACAGGGAAAAGTAACTACGCAGACAGCCTTTCAAGAATAACATTGCATCAACTAAAAAACCTATACATAGACAACGCCCATATACTAGCTATAACAAGAGCTCAAGCAAAAGAAAAGGAGAAAGAAGCAAGACAAACAAAGGCTGAAAGTGAACTCGCACTACAGCCAGAAGCCACCAAACAGACAGTAAGGAAGGTACTAAATAATTTAGAGGCGCATAGACTACCAATTTTGTCCTTTGGAGCAGAACTAATCTCACCAAGACTGAGCATTAGGGCCAAAAACAAAATAAAATGCAGCAAAAGCATAGCCACAGGATTGAATCGTTTCGATTTAAACCAAGCGTTAGTACAGCTTGATAAACTGGCGGTAGAGAATGCAGTACGTAAAGTAAAAATATACGTAAATGATATTATTTTTAAAATGTGCACAATTGATGAATTTATTAAAGAAGGAAATAAAAAATTGAAGAATATAGAAATATACATATGTGAAGTACCAGAAACAATAAAAGATGACAAAGAAAAACACAGATTAATAGGAGAATACCATAATCACCCGATGTTCGGAGGACACGTAGGGAATAACAGACTAATTAAGAAGCTAAAGGCAAGATTCCGATGGAAAAATTTGGAAAAAGACGTAAAAAAATACGTAAAACAATGCCACAAATGTCAAATTAACAAACCGAAAAGAACACATGTCGAAGAGTTCGTGATATCGGACACATCTTCCAAACCATGGGACATAGTATACATAGATACAATAGGTCCATTCACGAGAAGTAATGAAGGTAATAAATACTGTATCACAATGTTGTGTGAACTGACAAAATACGCGGTCAGCATACCAGTGTGCAATAAAGAAGCAGAGACAATAGCAAGAGGAATCTTTGATCATTTCATACCAACATACGGACTCATGAAGCAAATAAGAACAGACCAAGGCACAGAGTATAAGAACGAAGTAATGCAGGAATTAACAAAGCTATTAAAAATAGAACACAACTTTTCAACGGCATACCACCCACAGTCCATTGGAAGTTGCGAAAAACTACACAGAACGTTGAACGAGTACGTAAGAGCATTCATAGACGAAGACAGAGAAAATTGGGATGTGTGTTGCAGAATGTTCACATACTGCTACAATGCAACCCCTAACGCGTATCATGGATACACACCGTTCGAACTGTTATATGGCAGGAAGGTTAACCTGCCGGAAGACCTTACACATGAGATTCAACCATGTTACAATATAGATGCCTACTACAATGAGTTACGATACAAACTACAAAGCGCACACGAGAGAGCCAGAACCTTCTTATTAAAACACAAAAAAGAGCGGCAAGAAAAGAATAAGCTCAAAGCAACACCACAACACTTTAAAATAGGAGACCTAGTCCTTGTAAAAAGGGAAGAGAATGGTAAGTTTGATAGTCTTTATGTAGGTCCTTTCACGATAACAGAAGTAAATAACGTTAATTGTAAAATCAGAATAGAAAACAATAAAATCAAGGAAATACATAAGAATAGATTATATGCTTACAATCCGAAAACACAGTGAGTGACAAGTGTTACGAAACAATGTTGTTAAACGAACATTTTATATTATTTATGTATTTGCGTAGGCTTAGGAAGTTTGTATATAAAATAGATTTTTTGTATTGATTACAACACAGTATGGGTTGGTAGCACGACTTGCAAATTTCCCTTCCCGTAGTCGGAAAATTCCTAAAAAGGGAAGGTGTACAAGAATTCATCTGTACTCAGTAGATATATCTTAAAAACACCCTGTAATTATCTACGATAATTACTTTCAGTTATTTATGTCATCATAACAATATTACAACCTTCATTCGATTATACAAATATTGTTATCCTAGATCACGATTCACTAATAATTGCAGAGTCAATTATAAACACTTTTCATGGTCGATGCTGAATAGGCATTTCTAAATATATAAACAGCAAAACTATAACAAGGGAATTCTTATTATTATATTAGACATTCGTCATTCTATTTTGTGATCAGACGTAATATTTCCACATTAAAGATAGTGTCTCTTTTTCTACACGAGACGTTCTTTGGGTGCGGTGCTACCAGCTTATGCTCATGCGAGTGTAAATAAAACAACTCAACAAGTAAAAGCGTATCAATTATTCCACCCCTCGGATAAGGGATAACCACCCTCACCGGGAGCAGATAGCCTTAATGCCAGGGCTGTCCCCTTTTAACCGTGGAATTTTGAGAATCAACACCGATTTTAATGAAAATTTGTGTTTAAGCTCTGTTGACACTCTTCTTCAAAATCTACCCTATGCCGAACTGCCCTTTTGCCTTGGGGGTGAAAACAACCCCATCTAGGGGATGAAAATGTTTTAATCAAAATAACTATGGAAATTGATAGAGCGACCAATTATGAGAAAATTTTGTCCTATAAAATTTTTGTTGTAAAATTGACACTTTCTAAGTTATTTGCGATTGAAACTATGCATTTTTCGTTGAAAAAACTCACGTTTTATAACCGTTTTTCATAAATAAATAAAAAATAATAATTTTATAGAAAAAATCAGTAAGAACAAAGTTGTGGCTAATAAAAAAACAAAGAGATTCGTGTCAGGAAGACCTAGGTAAACCCAATAACGACTGAGTTATTTCTCTTTCAAGGATGGTTATTTTCGAAGAACTTTTTTTTATTTTTTTTTAAGTGGTCCAATTTTTTTTTAACAATTTTTTTTAATCAAATTGCAAAAATCAATTTTTTTGGCCCGGACAATTTTTTTTAGGTTTTTTGGACTATTCTGGATAAAAAAGGTCTCTTATAATTTTTCTCTAAAGTTGATATAGACCAGGGGCGCATCTGTAAAAATATTAGTACATTTGGACGTTGAGAGGTGACTCAAATTTTTTTGCAGAAATTGCTTGAAAATAAATCAAATAATATTTGAGTTATCCTCCCTCTCAAAAAGGTCCGGAACATTGTTTAAATAATCAAAATGTCAAAAAATTAAGGAAAAATTCGAATTTTTTCTTGGTTTTTTGATTATAACTTTAAAAGTATTCATTTCCGAGAAAAGTTGTACTGACATAAAAGTTGCGTAATTAAATTTACTACAATATAAAATTGACTAAAAATTTAAAAAATAGTCACCCTTGTTGCAAAATAGCAATAATTGTGAAAAAAACATACAAAAACAAGTATTCGCATTTTACGTTTTTCAACCATTTATGCTACACTTAGGACCTTCATATTTCACCTTAAAAAACTTTATGATACAGTAAAACAATACTGTAAATTTCATTAAGATCGGTTCAACAGATTTTGCAAAATAAATTTTGAAATCCAGCTTTCGTAAAAAAAATCCATTTTTTCAAAATGTTACAGGACTGAAAATAAAGCAGATAGCAAGTTAAAAATTTTTTTTGCATATAGAAGTGTACTTTACCTTTCATCTGCAATTTTGCAAAATTAAAATCGAATAACACCACGGCGGCGTCAGGAATTTTTTTAAATAAACATTAATTATTAGTGCTACGCGCAGGACAGCGGATAGTTTGCTCTGATTGGACATTCCAATGACCTTTGATAATGATTGATACATTTTAATCTTTATTACATTTCGATATATATATAAATAAATTTGTTTATTGCAAAATAAAAACACATACTCTATCCTTTGAAATAACACTTTTATTAGCAAAAACTTTCTTTGTTCATATATTTTAACTTAAATAATAAAAGTTTATTATTTTTAAACATATGCAATTGTTTAAACAATATTTCACAAACAATTATAAAATTAGTTTGATTTTTGTGGAATTAAAATATTAAAATACAACAAAATATAGAGTAAGAAAATAATATATTCGATAAAGATTGGAAGAAATTTTTGTTGGAAATCAACTTGTGTGAATCGAACACCGCTGTCCTGCGCGTAGCAACAAAAATTATTGTTTATTTCAAAAATTTTCTGACGCCGTGGTAATTATTCGATTTTAATTTTGAAAATTGCAAATGAAAGGTACAGTACACTTCTATAAGCAAAAAAAATTTCAACTTGCTATCTGCTTTATTTTCAGTCCTGTAACGTTTTGAAAAAATGAATTTTTTGTGCGAAAGCTGGATTGCAAAATTTATTTTGCAAAATCTATTGAGCCGATCTTAATGAAATTTACAGTATTGTTTTACTGTATCATAAAGTTTTTCTGAATGAAATATCAAGGTCCTAAGTGTAGCATAAATGGTTGAAAAACGTAAAATGCGAATACTTGTTTTTGTATGGTTTTTTCGCAATTATTGCTATTTTGCAACTAGGGTAACTATTTTTTAAATTTTTACCCAATTCTATATTGTAGGAAATTTAATTACGCAACTTTTGCGTCAGTACAACTTTTCTTGGAAATGAATACTTTTAAAGTTATAATCAAAAAACGAAGAAAAAAATCGAATTTTTCCTTCAATTTTTGACATTTTGATTATTTAAACAATGTTCCGGACCTTTTTGAGAGGGAGGATAACTCAAATATTATTATTTGATTTATTTTCAAGCAATTTCTGCAAAAAAATTTGAGTCACCTCTCAACGTCCATCTCAAAACAGATGCGCCCTGGACTAATAGTTTTCGAGGTAAAAGCATTTTAAAATTGAAAAAAAAAAACGAAAAATGGCGATTTTTAAGGCTTAATAACTCGGTTAAAAGTTATTACTATGAAAGTCAGAAAGTAACTAAATCAAAGTTTAAAGCCCCCCCTACAACATCCTGAAGAAATTTTTGTCATTATTTGATTACAAAGCTGTTATTTTTAACTAAAAATAATCAGCGCCATGCACGTATTAGGCGGCCGTCCATGATAAGTGCGAAAGAGATGCCATTCAGGCAGTCCAATGGCGAATCTCACTCGCACTCACATTTACAGCCGTGTCGATACGATCTTACCGCTCATTATTAATAAATAAAAATAACAGCTTAGTAATAAACTAATGACACAAATTTCTTCAGGATCATGAAGGGGGGCTTTAAATTTGATTTAGTCACGTTCTGACTTTCATAATAATAATCTTTAACCGAGTTATTAAGTCTAAAAATGGCCATTTTCGCGTTTTTCAAATTTTAAATTGCTTATAACTCGAACACGATCAACTTTAAAGAAAAATTACAAGAGAACTTTTCTGTCCAGAATGGTCCGAAAAATCTAAAAAAAAAATTGTCCGGGCAGAAAATATTGATTTTTGCAATTTGATTAAAAAAAAATTGGACCACTTTTCGCATGGGCGACTTCTTGAACCTTATTCTGGGGTGTCTCACGAATGTGATTATGCAAAAAAATCTCATGGGAATATTTCTTCCAACGAACCCGCCGTTTTCGCCTTGTCTAAAAACATAAATCTGGAAGTTCAACAATATTTTATAAAAAATCAACTGAATAAAAATATTGACAAAATTAGTGAGTGTATTACACAATTAGATAATAATAAAACCAGACATTTGTAAAGTGCGATTTTTTATAAAACGAAAGCTAATCGGGAAAAACTCTTCGCGAGTGGTTATAAGTCTATCTTTACAATCGAGAGAGAGCATAACTAACTATAATTTTATAGCATAATTTACTCTCTCGATCATAAAGATAGACTAGTGTACATTCTAAAAATGTAGTCGTGTTTATTCTTACGTTTGTAAGCTGTTTTCCACGAAAATTGTTCTTCTAACTTGACAGATATTCAACATGAGCGATATAATGTAATTACCTATTCAATGTTTAATCATGTTTAAAAATTTATATTTATTGTTAATAAAAATTTAAATTTCTGGTGCAACTTTATTTCTATTAATAATTAATGCATTTAAAAAAGTTATTATTAATAAATTATATTAGGGGCCTGAAAATAGTGTAGTGCCTCGGGCCCGATTTGAAGTAAAATAGGCTCTGAGTCTACGTCGATCGGAATACTTAGAACGTGACCACAAATTGAAGAATTAACAAGACAGTTTAAGGTTGTCGAAAAGGCAGATTTTAACGGATACACTGACAACTTGCTTTTGTGCTATATCCTTGAAGATATTTGAGTGACACCTACCACGGAAATGTCGGCAGGTTTCTTGGAGAGACCCAATTTGGAAACCAAACTATAAATGACAAAATGTGACTGAGAACCACTGTTCAGAAGGGCTCTACAATTATCTTTAACTCCAGACCGATCTGGAATTTGGACTGTGGTGGTTGACAGCAGTGCAAACGAATTCTGAACTGCATGACATGATAATGTTTATAAAGTTTGATTATCCGAAGAAACGGATTGAGTATCATTTGGAGAATTGCTATTTTCTGAATTAATGTGGAGAAGCGTATGATGCCTCCTTCCTCATTTCTTGCACTTACCATACTTGCAACTGGTATTTTGGTGTCCTATAAATAAACAATTAAAACACGCTCGTACCCTTTTGACCTCAAGCATGCGCATCTAAATTTTGAAGAGAAGTACAAGTTGACATTTTATGAGGACCATTACAATGTGGACACAGATCTGAGGAAGCTACATTATTGACGAATGGAGTTGTCTGAGTTTTAGACCTGTGAGATGAAGAATGAGAATAATCTTTGGAACTAGAACCTCCTTTGATAGATCTTGCTTCTAACTTTTCTAAAGTATCAGCTCGATGCTGCAAAAATTTTAGAAGGTCGTCGAGAGTAGGCTTTACCGACATAGAAGCATTACCTCGACTCTTCTTGTCAAAATCTTTGACAGTTTCAGGATCAAGTTTTTCTAGAATTATAAAAATCATAATTGAGTCCCAAGTGCTTACTGGCTCCCCTAAGGACTCTAGATATCGCAGATTGCTAGTTAATCCATCCATTAGCTTTTGGAGACACTTAGAACTGTCCCAAGTAACTACTTTTAGATTAAAAATGGACTTGATGTGCTTATGGATTAGTAAAGACTCATTAAAATACCTGTCACAAAGAAGCTGCCACGCCACTGTAAAATTAGCTGCAGAAACCTTAATAAGAATTTATGATCTTTTCAGTTGTCCCAGATAGGGATGATTTTAAATAATGAAATTTCTGAATGTCACTTATATCATTATTTTTAACGATTATTGTGTCGAAACAATCATGAAAATCTAACCAGTTTGAACAGTTCCCGCTAAATTGTCGCAAATGAAGGGTTGGGGGCCTTATACCTGAATTGAATGAGCTATTACGATCAGAAAATGACCTTTGATTTGCATTATCGTTGCTAGATATAATAGGCTTAGGCCGCAGAAGCTCTTTTGCCTTTGCTATAGTAGAAAAATAAGAATTTTCAAAATCTTCACGATATTTTATTTCATCTGATACATCATCTACTAACGCGTCTATTTTATCCTGAACAACTTCAAATTCCTCTATTAATTTTTCAGCTCGATCTAATCTGACTAAAGTCGTGTTCTCACTATCAAATAATTTGATAAAACAGTTTGAGCAAACTCCGGAAGTACGTCAAAGTGACGTCACAATTGCAGTTTGTTGAAATTCTAAAAATGTGTGTTCTCACTATCAGTCTAGTTTGATCAAATTTGTTGTATTGAGTTGTGTAACTTGTTTGTATTTTATTTAAAATTAAAATGTTTCATTATTATCCACAATGAAAACTCAGGATGTGACGTCACTAACTGTCACTTTCAGTTTGCTCAAACCAGTTTGATCAAATTATTCGATAGTGAGAACACGACTTTAAAGTTCGGTGACCGGCAAATTATCCGACTACCCCGTTATAGCTATTTTATGAATGTATTTCGCGAAGGGACCGAGACGATTTCTAACAGATTCTCTACTTTTGCACAACCTTTCGGTTTCTTTCGTTTGAATGAATGAAATTCATGCTTAATACCGATCCTAATTTTGAAATAATTTAAATACTATTAATTAAATGAAAGCAATTTATACCAAAAACCGATTCTAATCTTAAAATAATTCAGATATCAGTTTATTACAAACAAAATTGGCAATCTTATTTAAAAATGTAAAGTTCAAATATCATCAAATATAAATTTGAATAAAAACTAGCTCACACAAAGCGAAAGAACGAAATATTTAAAAATATTGGTTAGGATAGGAATAAATCAATAAAACGGTAAAAACTCACATTTGTAGCGGCAACAAACTTGTTATAAAACCTGCCGGTTGTCGACGATCGAAAATAGTCCGTTCTTTAACGGTAAAATATTGCAAAACCTCTAAATTTTAAAGAACCGCTTGGATTGACATGAAATTTGGCATACACATAGCTAACAAGTCAAAGAAAAAAAGTGATACTGTGCCGATATGTGCTTTTGCCCTGGGGGTGATTTTCACCCCCTCCTGGGGGTGAAAAAATATTCGTCCAAAGAAAGTCAGGAAATGGATAAACTGGCTAATTTTAAGTAACTTTTGTCCTATAGAGTTTTTTCATTAAGTCAATACTTTTCGAGTTATTTGGCAGTGAATATGTTCATTTTTTCAACAAAATAACCACACTTTTAGACGGTTTTTCGCAAATAACTCAAATAGTAAGTATTTTGTCGAAAAAACATTCTTAGCAAAAATATAGCCTGTAAAAAATTTGAAAAAATGGTGTATACATTACGTCTCTACACCTAGTAGAAGCAGAGTTATAGCTAATGAAAATTAGGTTCATATTCGTCAAATTCCAAATGGAATACTTTAACGTGAAATAACCAAAAATAAAGCACATTTCGGGGAAAACTCATGACAACTTATTTAAAGTGTTTAAAAAAAGCTTCATTTTTGTTTTATAAAAAAAATTTCTAACATCAAAATTAAACAAGTTACGCTCAAAATAATGTTAGTCCCTTTTGGTTTTGGTAAAAAAATCAAGAAAATCACCCCCTAATTAGTATCTTAGATGAACTTAATCGTTACGACTTCACAAGTTTCTTGACTCGTGTATATATTGTTTATATGATCTGTAAGTTTCATCGGTTCAAAGTCCTTATTATTGAAAGGGCTGTAGTTAAAAGGGGTTGAACGAGTCACTGATCACGAATGTATGCAAATTTAGAAACACCAAATCTTAATCAATTTTTGTCTAAAAGAAAAACAAAAAAATACATGATATTCAGAAAAGCAAATCTGACTTTTTTTGTTTTTCGAGATTTTTGGTATCTCGAACAATTTTTAAGCTATTTTGAAAAAAAGGTTATTTTTCAAAATTTTCATTTTTAAAAATTTTACTTTGAAACCAAATTTTTTCAAAAATAAGCACTTTGAATCGATGAAACTTACAGATCATATAAACACAACATAAGTAAAATAATTTGTGGAGCGGTAACGATTAATTTCATTTAAGTTGCTAATTAGGGGTTGGTCTTCCCGATTTTTTTTGGAAAAACAAAAGGAACCAACTTTATTTTGAGCGTAACTTGCTTAAATTTAATGCTAGAAACTTTTTGTAATAACAGAAATAAAGCTTTTTTAAACACTTTAAAAAAGTTAAAATGAGTTTTCCCCAAAAAGTGCTTAATTTTTTGGATATTTCACGTCGAAATATTCTATTTGAAATTTGGTGAATATGAATCTATTTTTCATTGGCTATAACTCTGGTTTTACGAGATCCAGAGACCTAACGCGTACACCATTTTTTTTACTTTTTTATAGGCTATATTTTTGCTAAGAACGTTTTTTTCGACAAAATACTTACTATTTGAGTTATTTGCGAATGGCCGTCTAAAAATGTGGTTGTTTTGTTGAAAAATAAACATATTCACTCGCAAATAACTCGAAAAGTGTTGACTTGGCGAAAAAGCTCTAAAGAACAAAAGTTACTTAAACTTGTTTACCCATTTCCGGACTTATTTTGGACATATTTTTTTCACCTTCAAGAGGGGGTGAAAGTCACCCCCAGGGCAAAAGCACACATCGGCACAATATCACTTTTTTTCTTTGACATGTAAGCTATACGCGTGCCAAATTTCATGTCAATACAAACGGTTCTTTAAAATTTAGAGCAAAAACCGTGAAAGAATGGACTATAACTTTTGCCGTAATGATAGGCCGTCTCGAAAACTGGTAATTTATTATTGACGCTGAATTTTAATAATCTTATGTACTTATCCAGCTCGATGGACCATTGGTTGATGAGAACTAATCTCTTTCACGTCAGTTGAATGACAAATGTAGATAACAGTTTTTTATTGAAGAACTGACTACAGTACAATAATTGACATTGCTAGACAAAGAGCGTGTTTACTCTTCGCAGACTCGAGGCAAAAGTAAAGTTATACATAAAAATACAGGTATGAAAACCAGCTGGTTTGGCATTAGATTTTATATCTACGTGTTGCTATAAAAATAGTCCAGGCCCGCCGCAGCGGGATTTAAACAAATATTAAATAATATATTAGAAATTAATTTAAATCGTAAACAGGCCGTTTCCGAGATAATTGAGGCGTTCCAAACACAAAACTCACTCTGTACTCTGTATATATGCTACGGGTAAATTTCGGTAAACGGGTAATTCTAGGAATACGAGGGTAAAATGCAAAATACTCGAGAGGTATCGGTAATATCCGATAGTAAGTCCGAAATATTATTTAAATAGTTCAAATTTCGGGCTTTACTAGAGTTTTTACACATTCTACCTGCTGCCTCTTGGCTAAATGCTTGATTGGGTATACAAGTAATGGCAATGCCGTAACTGTTTGAGAGATACCTTAATTTAAGATAAAAAAAAGAATGTGTGTGTACTTTGTACGCACGTAAGAAGTTATACTTCTATTATATGATTATATGATTATAAACGAAATTAATATACTTTTTATTTATATTTTATTTAAATATTAAATTAATTTATACTTACTACTTCTCAAACATTTTTATTAAAACAGTGCCAAAAATTAAAATAATAAAAAAATAAAACACACACAAGTACATTAAAAATGCCACAAATGATTTCTGAACATTAATTGTCGGAAAATTTTTTAACTAAATACGTATTTTCTGAAAATAAAATTATATAATAAATATACTTATATATATAGTTTAGCTCTCCAGGCCTAGAAGGCCCATGGCTTGGTTTACTATTCCTTTCCAATCTCTCCTATTTGCTGCTTTATTTTTCCAATTTGTGATTTTCAGTTCTTCTATGTCTTTTTCAACATCTTTCTTCCATCTGGTTTTCGGTCTACCTTTCTTCTTCTTTCCTCCTATTCCTCCCGTTAGTATTTTTTTGGGAAGTCTCGTGTTTGGCATCCTTTGGATATGTCCCAACCATCTCAGTCTTTGTGATTTTACGATCCCTACTATGTTTGGTTCACCATACATCCTCTCCAATTCCACATTTGGTCTTCTTATCCACATTCCATTCCATATCTTTCCGCCAAATATTTTTCTTAGGACTTTTCTTTCCCATACTTTAAGCATGACTTGCTCGGATTTGTTCATCGTCCATGTTTCACTGGCATACAAGACTATAGGTCTTATCACTGTCTTGTATATTCTTATCTTAGCCCCTCTAGATATGTTCTTATTTCTCAATAAGTTGTTTAGAGCAAAGATACAACGATTGCCAGCCATAATTCTCGCTTGGATTTCTTCTTTTATATTTGGTCTCCTAGTGAATGTCGCTCCTAGATATTGGAATCTCTCTACTTCCTCGAATTTATATATTTTTGCCTCTGTGTTTATTGTCAGGTATTGTCCTTGTGTGTATTCTCGTTCTGTCCATTCCATATATTTAGTCTTTTCTTCGTTTATGTATATCCCTTTCTTTCTTCCTATCGCCTCTAGTCTTTTTAGTATTTCTTTTAATTCTTGTTTGCTTCTGGCTATCATTACTATGTCATCAGCGAATGCCAAGCATTGGTGTTTTCGTTGGTATACAAGTCCTGTCCTGTTAATTTCGGCTTCTCTGATGACTATTTCAAGAAGGATACTAAACAACAGTGATGACAGTGGGTCTCCTTGTCGTACCCCTTCACCGACCCTAAACTTATCTGTTTCCTTTCCATTTATTTTAACCCTGTTCTCTGTTTCTCTGAGTGTAACTTTTACCATCTTTATTAATTTTTTACTAATTCCAATTTCACATAGTGCTTTGTATATTTCTTTTCGTTTAACTCTGTCAAAAGCTTGTTTAAAGTCAATGAATAGGGCCATTGTAGATTTTCCGTATTCGTAGCTTTCCGCTTGTATCTCACGCAGCAGGAAAATTTGATCCACCGTGCTGCGTCCTCTTCTGAATCCACATTGATATTCTCCTATGTCATTATCTATCTTTTGTGTTATCTTGTCTTTTATATGTACTGCAAGTATTTTATATGCAACGTTTAGTAGGGCTACTCCCCTGTAATTATGGCATAAACTTTTGTCGCCTTTTTTGTGAATTGGACACAGTGTGGCTTCAGTCCATTCTTTTGGTATGTATTCTTGTTCCCAAATTTCTTTTATCAGCTTTTCCAAATGCTTAATTAGTACTGGTCCTCCATATTTAAACATTTCAGCTGTTATTTCATCCTTACCTGGGCTCTTGTTTTTCTTTAGTTTTTCTATTATTTCTTTTATTTCTTTTTCATTAGGCGGTCTTTCCTGTATTTCTTCTTGATCAATATTTTCATTCGGTCCTTCTTCTTCTTCTTCTGCATATTCTGTTGTGGGAATTTCATTTAGAAGCTCTTCGAAGTATTCTCTCCATCTGCTCAGTATTTCTTCGTCGCTTACTAAATTCCTTCCATTTTTGCTTTTGTAGTGTACAGGTTTTCTTTGGAACCCCTTTTTCTCATTTTTTACTCCTTGATATAAGTTCCTGACTTCTCCATTTTTATAGTTTTCTTCTATGCATTTCAATTTATCTTCGTTGTACTTTCTTTTCTTTGCTCTTATGATTCTTTTAGTTCGTTTTCTTTGTTCGTTGTATTGTATCTCCATCTCTGGTGTTTTCACTTGCATCATTTTGAGTCTTAACTTATTTCTTTCATCCAGTTCTATTTTACATTCTTCATCAAACCATTCTTTGAATCCATCTTTTATATTTCTATTACTGACTTGCGCTGCTTTGGTCATACATACTTTTATTTGCGTCCATTTTTGTTCGATGTTTTCATTTTTTGCAATATTTTCCAGTTCTCTAGTGACTAGTCTTTCATATTTACTTTGTTCTTCTTCTGATAGTAGTCTAATAGGTTTAGTTACTTTGTACCTTTTTTTCTGTTGATTTCTAAGAACTGGTATAACCTGTTTAAGTTGTATTCCGACTATAAAGTGATCTGTGTCTGCATCCGGTCCTCTATATGTTCTTATGTTCTTTATACATTTTTCCATGTCTTTTTCGATGAGCACATGATCTATTTGATTTATGGTTTTTCCATCTGGTGATCTCCATGTTCCTTGATATATTCTTTTGTGTTGAAAGTACGTGCTCATAACGATCATGTTTTTTTCTTTTGCAAAATCTATTAAGAGGTGACCATTTTCATTCGTTGTTTCATGCAGACTATATTTTTCTATGGTGGGTGTGTATATTTCTTCTTTTCCTATTTTGGCATTAGCATCACCTAGTACTATTTTTATATCGTATTTGGGAATATTTTCGAATACTGTATCTATTTGACTGTAGAAGTCTTCCTTTATCTCTATGTTTTTCTCTTCAGTCGGTGCATGTATGTTTATAAATGTTATTTTTTGGTATTTTCCTCTTATTCTTAGTATGCATATTCTCTCTGAAATTGGTTTAAAGTCAACGATTAGATCTTTCAGCTTTTTGTTTACTACAAATCCTGTGCCTAACATTCTATTTTCGCCTCCGCTATTGAAAAATAAATAGTCATTTATTTCCATTGAGTTTTGGCCTAGTTGTTTCGTTTCTTGTAGTGCTACTATTTCGAATTTATATTTTTTACATTCATCTACTAGGTGTTTCAGTTTTCCTTCTTCGTATGTTCCTCTTACATTCCATGTTCCTACTAATATATGTTCTTTTATGGGCTGCTTTTCATTAATAATCTGTACATTTTGTCTATTTCGTGTACCTGTACTTTGCCATGTCGTCTCCGTTATTTCAGTCTGCTTTCGTTGTATTGCTAGTTTTTTGGTTGTATATTTTTCTCTTTTATGAGTTGTTGTTGGCTGTTATTCCATGTCCATATTTCACCATTAATGATTAGCTTCTGGTATCCTATTTTTACATTTTTTCCATTATGCCTCTCTACCATAGCCTTGCTTCTAATTTCTTTCTGAATAATTCTTTCTTCTTTTGACATATCATCATTAATATAGATTCTTTCGTCCTTTTTGGTTTTTAATTTACTTTTATTTTTCATTACTTCTATTTTGTTTTTCACGCTGTTGAGTTCCACTATGACAGTATTTTCTCCTATTTTCCTTGCTCCATTTACATCTACTGAAACTTGTAGCTCTTTTTCCATAAAATTCTCCATAGCCCCTCGTAAAACTTTCTGATCATTTGTATCAATTTTTATTCCTTGTATTATTACATTTTTTCTCTTTCTTTCTCTTTCCAATTTCTCTATTTTTTCATTTTAAATATACTTACAATCATAAAATGTATAAAAAAAATAAAAAAATAAAAGTTTCTATTGGGATTCGAACCAACTTACCAAGCGGCTGGTATTTGCGTTGTATTCGGATTCACTCGCATTAAAACTGCGCCACAGAGACAGCTTGTCATTATGTGCGAAGATCGTCTAACTAAACAGATTAACCTTTTGACATTTTTAACTTATGTAAATCAAATTATTTTGATTTTGAATTGAAATGATTTAGAATTGAAAAAATACAACAAAACATAGAGTAAGAAAACAATATATTAGGTGAATATTATTTAAATAAAAGTATTACATACTACTTATGTATTTTGGTAGGTTCAAGGTAGGTATCGGAGCCCGTATAACGACTAATAAATTTCGCAATCACTTGCGTCGTGCAAAGTGGCTATGTTCAAATATCATAACAAAATTTGATCAACTATTTATAAAACACTGACCAGTGAAAGATTCTTTAGCTTTGAATAAGCGAGATCTGCGGCACTCATACTAGTCACAGTTTGATGAGCTTTCACATTGGCATGCAACAATCATCTCTTCTATGTAAATAAGTCCAAAAATATAATATGAAAACTATTTAAAAAGGCAGTATAACCATTAACTAACTTTTTGTTTGTTGTTTCTCTTCCTACAAATTTTAAAACGCAACAAGCATACATTAGGTATAACCAAACCACAGTCCCACGGCTGTGCCACAGCTGCCATATATTGGATAATTTTTGTCATGTCATTTGAACATCCAATCAGAAAAAAGTTATAATGCGCATGCGCCCGGTCGCTAGGTTTTCCCATATAAAATTTCACCGTCATTACGCCCGTAAAGAAGTATAACTTCAAAAAAAACGCATTTTACAAAAGTAAGGAAAGTAAAACGATAAATCATGCAGATATAAAAATTATAATCTCACCAAAACCTGGAGAGTACTTCTCACTTTACCCGGGTAATTCTAGAATTACCCGTTTACGTAACTTTACCCAAAACATATATATTCTATTACAATAAATACAATTAAATAAAATAAATCGAATCGAATATAATAGAATATATAAGAAGTATTCACTTCTGTCAGCAGTCCACAAGTGTCACGCTCTCGTTTTTTTATTTCTTGTACATGTGGCACCGATTGGCTACTAAACTTCCCTTAAGTTGGCTCCAGATTAATTAAATAGAGTTGAAAACACAGCAGTAATAAGGAGGTAATCCCAATATAATATGTCCATCATGATCACGTTTGGCTGATTCGTCTATAACAATCTGTTTCTCAAACACTTTTGTGTGAAGAACTGCCAACGTTTTTTAACATCGAAGTAAAAAAATTACTTAGTAGCAGAGCTGGGCAATACCCGGGTACAAGTACCCGAATTTTGTACTCTGAGTACATTTTGGGTACTCAGTACCTACCCGGTACCCGAGTACATTTTCAATAAAGTACTCGGTACTCGTACCCGTAGCATATGGGTAAAATACCCGGTACCCGCGTTTATTATACGATTACATTTTCCGAGTACTTTTTGCAAGTATAAACTTGTCGCTGCATGTGTGAGAGCAAATTAATAGCAATACGCAACACGCAAAAACGCTGTTTTCAGTATCAGTCCATTCGTCAAAAGTTATCCAGCTGTAACAAGATGGCACTCCTATTATGACTCGGTTTCGCAAATTTTAAATGAAAAAGAAAAGCTACCGTATCTTTTTCAAAGAATAGACACAGACTGTTTGACTTCTATATAAATCAAAACGGTAACTGGTGCGTATGTTTTCAAAGACTGATAGTGTGTAAATAAATTTATTAAAATCAGCTAAGTACTTTCAGCATTTTTAATGCCATCATCAGAGCTATCGTCTTATAATATTGTAACTACCTCAAATGAAGAGTAAACTTTGAACAAACACCTTCTAATTTTAAAAATTAACCCAGGGATCTAACCACTGGTCAGGGTAAAAACCCTTAAATGTATAAAATAATCACATTTAATGTGTTTTAAAAAATGGCTACCATTTTTACAATCAACAGCTGTTACTGTCTTTTCAAAGGCTTGATGTAAAAAACTTTAAAGAAACCGAGTTGCTGTACTTAAAGGAGTACTCTAAGGTCTTGAAACCTCTCGCTACAACCTTCGATGTTCTGCAAGGGGAAGATTGTGTTTATTATGGGTACTGCCAAGTCTGCTATCTTTGAGGAATAAATGGGAGAAGTTAAAGCTTCAAACACTGAGTACTGGCGGTGAATTTTTCCTAAAAAAATATATGCAGAGCTTGGGGAAAAGATTATGTAAAATACTTAATTTGTCATCGGAAGCGGTTATTATATCCGCAATTGTCCATCCTAAGTTTAAATTGCGTCAGTATAATGTCTTAAAAAATGCAGAATTTTCTATGGACGCTTTAAAAAATATAGTGATGAAGCTGCTGAAAAACTAACTTATTTTAATTATTGCGAAGAACTATGGTTTGTTTTTAACCAAGAGGAGTGATTCAAATTTACCGCGCTGTATTGCTTGCTTGTAATTGGTCCAACCGCAGGCAAGTTTACTCCACTGTTATAAAATTTTGACACTAATGACATTTATTAAATTTTGACACTAGTGACATTTCATAGGTTAATTAAGTTATATCAGCGATTTTTGTGTTTTCTGTGTTATTCCTTTAATTTGTAGATTGTTAGTCTGCTTTGCTTTTAGATAAAAAGCAGTTGTTTCTGGAACTCTTTAGCGACGTATTAATTTAATATAATATTTATGGATTACCGTTGAGGGCAAAGATCTTATACGCATAGATTTGGCCAACTCGGAAAAATAGCGTAACGCGGAGCAGTTCGGGTCGGTGGTCTATCTATCTCCCTCTACCAGCGCTTAGCTTTCTCTCTCTAGCATATGATGGGCGCCGCCTCTGTGTTTCTGTCGTTCCGTTACTCCCACCTCTTGATAGATACGCTCACACTCGCACGACAGACAAAGATAGCTAGACCACCGTACTTGATATCGACGTACACCCCGATGCATTGAGTAGCATATCACTAGCCAGATCTATTCTTGACATATCTCTGGTTGAGGGCCGACTAGATCAACCAAAAAAGAAGATGCATTTGGTTATTATTCTAGTGACTTTCTTGGGTGTGAATCTGTTTTTTAGTTTACTCCTCCTGGTTAAAAAATAAACTATAGATACGGGAGATTCAAGTGATACCACCCCAGATGGCTTTTTCGATTTCAATGAACCAGAGTATTCACCTAAACAAGACACAAGAAACCAATCTCATCATTGCAGTCTCAATCGTCTGAAAATGAAACAATCAAAACATCTAAAATACAACTACTACAACAAATTATAGAACTTGTTAAATTTCTAGAAGGCAAAAAAGTTTTCTATAATTAAAAAAGTTTTTCTAAGATATAATTAGAGCCTGTATAATAATATGCAAATTGCATGTGCATAAACATGCAGCATATTTGTGGGTTTTTTTCTAAATGCATAATATGCTATTCGAGGGACCGCAGACGTTCGGAAACAATTAGCGTCTCTTTGCAAAGACAATGACGTCGACTTTGCAAAGTAACAAGACACTTACTCAACACACACACTACACATTACTCCCCTGACTTAGTGATAAGTTATACAATTACGTGGCTAAAGGTTCTAGTTCTAAACCAAAGCCAGAATCAGAGGAAAGAAAAATAATATGCTATTCATATTTACTGGAATAAGGGAATATTGCGGCATGTTTTGATGTATTAGAAAATACCGCATAAATAAAATAGTTTCCTATATATATTTAGACAGGTAATACTTTCTTAAAATTATTCATAGCAGGTACAGGGTGTAACAAAAATACAGGTCATAAATTAAACCACATATTCTGGGACCACAAATAGTTCGAATGAACCTAACTTACCTTAGTACAAAAATGCACACAAAAGAAGTTACAGCCCTTTGAATTTACAAAATGAAAATCGATTTTTTTGAATATATCGAAAACCATTAGAGATTTTTTGTTGAAAATGGACATGTGGCATTCTTATGGAAAGAACATGTTAAAGAAAAATTATAGTGAAATTTGTGCACCCCATAAATATTTTATGGGGGTTTTGTTCCCTTAAACCTCCCAAACTTTTGTGTCCGTTCCAAATAAATTATTATTGTGGTGCCATTAGTTAAATTCAATATTTTTAAAACTTTTTTGCCTCTTAGTATTTTTTAGATAAGGCAGTTTTTATCGAGTTGCGGCTTCTTTTTTAATATGTTTACATAAAAATATTTATGAGGGTTTTGTTCCTTTAAACCCCCCAAATGTTTGTGTACGTTCCAATTAAACTATTACTGCGGTACCATTAAGGCCGCGTCTCACCATCAAATAATTTGATCAAACAGTTTGAGCAAACTTGACGTACTTGAGGAAGTACGTAAGTACGTCAAAGTGACGTCACAATTGCAGTTTTTTTGAAATTCTAAAAATCTGTGCTCTCACTATCAGTCTAGTTTGATCAAATTTTATGTATTGAGTTGTCTAACTTGTTTGTACTTTATTTAAAATTAAAATTTTTCATTATTATCCACAATGAACACTCAGGATGTGACGTCACTAACTGTCACTTTCAGTTTGCTCAAACCAGTTTGATCAAATTATTTGATGGTGGGACGCGGTCTTTAGTTAAACACAGTGTTTTTAAAACTTTTTTGCCTCTTTGTATTTTTTTGATAAAGCATCTTTTATCGAGATGTGGCTTCTTTTTTAATATGGTTCAAAATATACTTAAAAATGTAGTCTCCATAATAGTACTTTACCATATTTCATTATCATTAACAGTCCAAATTTCATTATCATTTTTTCTTAAAATACTACTGCGATAAGAATACCACATGTCCATTTTCAATAAAAAATCTCTAATAGTTTTCGATATATTGGAAAAAATCGATTTTCATTTTGTAACTTTAAAGGGCTGTAACTTTTTTCCGTGCACATTTTACTAAGGTAAGTTAGGTTCAATACAACTATTTTTGGTCCCAGAATATGCAATTAAATTTATGACCTGTATTTTTGTTACACCCTGTATACTTGGGGTATCTAGTAAATAACTGTATTAGGTACTTTATTCCAAGTATGTATCTACTAAATGGCTTTATTACAAGTTGTATTGTTTGGGAAAACCCATCTGGAACTGTTTATCAGTAGAATAGTGTATAAAGGCTGATTCACATTATAGCTCAGGTCACGGTCCGCTCACGCTCAGCTCAAGGTTCGGTCAACTATTCTTACACCCATCTTAATCATGCTATCCGCACTAAACACAACGGTCAAGTTCCGTCCCTTTTTTTGACCGCGTGGTTTCTCCGAGAGAATATTTTGATCGTGGCTTGAGCTGACCGTGAGCGGAGCGTGACCTGAGCTATTATGTGAATCAGCCTTAACAGGTAGCACAGGTAGGTACAATAAATTCGTTTTTAAGTCCTATTTACCGCAAAACGTCCTTTAAATGTCAAAAAAATTTTAGTGAGAATTCTGTTCAGAATAAACTGTTCTATATAACATCGAATTTTGACATAATTATAAACTCTATTACAAAACTAGAGAGTCTAAGATAAAAGGAGAACCTCAGAGATAGCATTTGCAAATACATAGTAATATCAAAGAAGAAGTTACTTTTTAAGTGCATATTGCATGCATATTTTAACCATTTTTTAGTGCAATCTAGGCTCTAGATATAATACATGTTTGCCTTCTTCTGCGCCTACAGAACGAATATTCTCTTGTGCTACAATAATTAGTAGCCCTCGAAGAAATGCTCTAACTGATGATAACTTTGAAAAATTAGTTATCTTAAAAGCCAATAGAATTAATCAGTGAGTGTGAGTGCGTGTTATATTGATTATTAATCGATGATTAATTTTTAGAATCATTTTTTATTTCAGTTGGAATTGTACATTATTTTATGTTTTCATGACTCATAAATATGTTTAGAGATTCAGAGATAATTACATATTACCTTCTTACCTTTTTTCGGGTTTTACATTCGAATGTACTCGAAATAAGTACCCGAGAAATTCGGATAATTGTACTCTGAGTATTTTTCTGGAGCAATGTGCTCAGTACTCTGTACTCGTTCCGTTAATATGGAAAGTACCCGGTACTCTGTACCCAAGTACAATTTATCAGTACCCGGCCCAGCTCTGCTTAGTAGTAGGTATATTTTAATTAAAAATCCAAATGGATTACATAAATTTGTTCAGAACGAACGTTTTCAGACTTATCAATCCATCATCAGTGAACTCATGTACTTGTGACTTGGCAGACTTCAGTTGACCAAGATGGTTGTCTTAAGATTTCGGGTAGGGTTTAGTAATCTTCCCGGAAAGTGTCCGCTAACATCGGCTTGAAGCCATTACAACTTTACGATGTAAGAATGTAAATTGAATTCTACATAATATAACCACCGTTTGGTTTTGGGGCTATTTTGCAAGTTGGTACATGAGTTTACTGATAATGGACTGATAAGTCCGAAAACGTTAGTTCTGAACAAATTTATGTAATTCATTTGGACTTTTATGATTTTTAATTAAATTATGCGTACTACATACTAAGGAGTTTTTTTTACTTTGATGTTAGAGCTTTTAACTACATGGTACACGGATAAAAAATCAGGATATTATATTTTTGTTTTTTCTTTGAGCCTACACCGGTGATTTTTCTAATTGGTTTGCTGTGATACGTCGCGATATCCGTTACAATGACACTTTTTGGAGGCAAATTTGGCAACACTTTCTTTTCAAACTAGTCCTTAAAAAAGCTCCTCGTCATATTTTCAGTAGTAATTGCACAAGAGCTCTAAAATTATTGAATTTTTCCCGAGTGACACTTTGACAGTTTTAATTTCACGAGCCGAAGGCGAGTGAAATTATGTCAAAGTGTCACGAGGGCAAAAATTCTATATTAATTTTAGAGATCGAGTGCAATTTGTTGCGATTATTTCATGAATAAAACTGTTCAAAACCAAAATTTTATTGTAATTTATTTATGTAAGTACAAATTAGTACAATTAAACACACAGTTGTTATAAATATTTTACGGTTGAAAGTCATCACTTTTATAATTTTTAAAACATTAATTGTCATTAATGTCACTGAATGTATTTTTTCATAGCAACGAAGGGCATCTGACGTAATATACTTGACGACGTGAAATTATCAAAAATTATCAGCTTAATTTATATTTATGTAGCTTTCTATTGGTCAGAATCTCCTATGAATGAAATAATCATAGTAATTCAGCTTTGAATCTTTAATGTTTTTTGTCGATAGTAAAAAACTTTCTCCTTCAGCCAGCCATTTTTGGATCCAATGTTCAGAATAATTATTATTCGCTGATCTCTATTAATTGGGTGGACACTTAGATTATAGAAACGATTTCGTTAATCTAAGGGTGGACACTTATAATAGAATCGTCTGCCCAATATTTTTAAGCAGTATCGCGGGTATCGAATCACATTTCATCCAGATAAAATATCGGTCTTCCTATATCTCTAAATTTAGATGTAGCATCCAAGTATTCATTTCTCCTGTTAATAAAATGCGAGGGAATCAATTGATATCACAAATCCATATTGATGATCGCTTAATCATTTTCTTGTATAGAAAACCAATGTGATTCAAAAATATTGATGAAGTTGAAGGCGAATACATAATAGAATAGTCTTTAAATACTTTATCGTAGATCATACTAAGCATTGGAACTAGGTTCTTTGAAAAGAAATTGTAAACTGCTCTTCTAATTAGGTATCTCCATGTCTTTTTCATTTACTGCTTTATTTATGTAGAAACGTCACTCCGCTTTTTACGAGGTTTTTTGATTTGTAACAATTTTCCACTGTTGTATATGGCATCCTTGTCAATTGAGATGTTACATTGATGAGAAATTTACCATCTTCTGGATTTGGATCACCTTCTTTTACTGTTTGATAAATATTCCTAATAATTTCTTTGACATCATCAGATAAATGTAAACGTGTTTTACACTTAGCACTAGGTTAATCCATTCATGAAATTTTACTTGACTAGTCGTGACCTAACCACCCATCTAAATGCAAGAAAATAACTGCCTGAATGTGCAAATGACAAACTCAAATATGTTCCCTCTTTCATAATGTTTATATTTTCTAGATAAATAGATATGATACCTAATTATACCTAAATACCTATTAGCACGAGAATTATGTGTACCTAAAGCTTTAGAATAATAATTACAGGTATATCTCTATCTTTAACTAACGCACTGGCTAATGATTTTTTAATTTTATTTTATTTAAAGATAATATATAGGGTGAGGCAGATAAAGGGCCTATTAGAAATATCTCGAGAACTAAAGGCAACATAATCATGAAAATTAGAATGAAGGGGTTTTGAAGAGTGATCTATTTAATGAAAATATTTTCATCTATTTTCTACTTCCGGTTATACCGGAAGTTGCTTATAACTTAGTTTTTTTAAATGGGACACCCTGTATATTTTTACATTTTTGGATTTTCCTTGATGTCTCCTTTCTTAATATATTAGGTTTTATATTATTATACAGGGTAGTTTAAAAGATAATTACGTGTTTTTATTAATTTCGTAGCACTTTCACACCCTGTAGTACTCTGACATCAAAAACTCTATTTACGTTCAGATGATTTTTAATATAGTCTACTATTGTAAAACATTATTAATATCGCTATATATTGAATTTTAGTGTACAGGGTTGGTTAAAACACGGAATGAATATTTTCTGAGTTTTCTTAAATGGCACACCTTGTATTTTAGTGTTTTAATGAAATGATATTTTATGGTACTTTTTTATTTTATAAGTATTCCCTATACCTAACTGCTTTAATTTGTGAATTACTGGTGATTCAAGCCAAACATTAGTTGCAAAAAAAAATACGTGAAATTTTATCAGGTTGGCCTTGAAAATATTCAGTCACAAATAATTTTTCGAAAATAAATACATATTAATCTAGACTGATCATTAAAATTCCCAATAATGGTTGAGCTATCAAAATACTTATGTAGTTAAGATTGTTGGTGCGATTAACAATTAAGCCCAAATTAAAGCAGTTAGGTATAGGGAATGCTTAAGAAATAAAAAAGTAACATAAATATCATTTCATTACAATACTAAAATACAGGGTGTTCCATTTAAGAAAACTCAGAAAATACTCATTCCGATTTTCGACCAACCCTGTATACCAAAATTCAGCAATTAGCTATACTAATAATTTCTGACAATAGTAGACTATATTAAAAATCATTTGAACATAAATAAAGTTTTTGATGTCAAAGCACTCCAATTCTACAGGGTGTGAAAGTTGCTACGAAATTAATAAAAAAACGTAATTATCTTTCAAACTACCCTGTATAACAATACAAAACCTGATATTTTAAGAAAGAAGACTTCGAGTAGAATCCAAAAATGTAAAAATATACAGGGTGTCCCATTTAAAAAAATGAAGTTATAAGCAACTTCCGGTATAACCGGAAGTAGCAAATAGATGAAAAGGTTTTTATTAAATAGATCACTCTTCAATGCCCCTTCATGCCAAATTTCATGAGTGTGTTGCCTTTAGTTCTCGAGATATTTCTAATAGGCCCTTTATCTGCCTCACCCTGTATATATCTATATATTATACAATACTTCGAAGAAAACCTAAATGCAGACAACGAAAAAATTGGACAATATATTATACGGCGGAGCAGTAACATTAAAAATCCGAGTTATGAAATGCTTTTAACGATCGTAGACCGTTGAATTTGACGCGATAAAAAACTTCAAGATGCTGGCTAGTAATTACAATGTATGAAAAAGATATTGACTTTATTGGCTCTAAAACAATAACTTAAACAGCAAAATATAGGATTAAGTCCATTACACTTTGAAACTGTCTAAAGTTAGAAAAACACGGCACGACACTTTGAACTACGAGTAGATATGCGCGCTAGCGGGATTGTTTCGTCCTTATGACTTTGGCCGTGGTGTTTTGACTCGCACGAACCTTTCTCGTGGAACTGCTGCTTGCGACTGTCTGATGCGAATGCTTGGTAGCGACTCACTGCCTTTATCGTACGATGATATGTGGACATGGCGGTACAAAAAATACCACGTTGCCACGTCACAAGAAAAAGGCACAAATTAAATAAGCTAGAATAGAGCATAAACATGGCCCCCGCCTTGGCAAACACTGCCAAAAAATAACGCTAAACAATTGTTCAAATGTCTTAACTAACTTAGTCCGAAATAGGCAACGGACACACTTTGGCGAATGAACGCGTAACAATACCATTGTCTGTCTTTATCTTGAAAACTCGTGCTACACCATCGCTGCCGCGTATCAGTTCAATCACGCGACCTAACTTCCACCTTAATGGAGGAAAATTGTCCTCTTTAATAAGCACTAACGCGTTTTCCGTCACTTCACCATGGGTAGTAGTCCACTTGGTACGTTTCTGTAGTTCCGGAGATGTATTCCTTATTACAGCGCTCCCATATGTGCTGGGAAAGCTGCTGGATATGTTGAAACTTCAAGAGACGATTAACTGGAATATGACGAAGATCTGGAACTGGATTGGTAGTAAGTGGTCTTCCGATGAGAAAATGTGCAGGAGTCAAGGGGGAGAGATCATTAGGATCACAGGATAAAGGATGAATAGGTCGGGAATTTATTATGGCCTCAATTTGCACAAGGAACGAATAAAATTCCTCGAACGTTAGGTGGGCATTTCCTAAGACTCTATGTAAATGATGCTTAACTGTTCTTACCCCGCTTTCCCATAAGCCGCCAAAATGAGGAGAATACGGAGGTATGAAAGACCACGAAATATTATCCTTTAGCAATGATTCTCTTATTGCTGGAGTGTGCTGCTCTAAAAACTCTTTCAAAGCTCTCAATTCCGAACTAGCTGCTATGAAATTGGTCCCATTATCGGAAACCATCTTTTGAGGCTTGCCTCTACGCGCAATAAATCTTTTAAAAGCCAGCAGGAATGATTCCTTAGACAATTCGGTAACTAATTCTAAATGTATGGCCTTCGTACAGAAACAAATGAACAAACACATATAACTCTTTATTAATCGGCAACCTCGACCCTTTCTATCGCGAATTAAGAAAGGTCCCGCATAATCCACACCGGTCACGATGAACGGTGGACCACCTGTGATGCACGACGTAGGTAGATTTCCCATTACTGGCTGAATGGGTTTAGATTTTAAACGACAACATTTCACACATTTATACACGGTACGTCGTGCTAAATTTCTACCCGATATGGGCCAAAAAGTTTCTCTTATTGTAGAGAGCAAAAGTTGAGGACCCACATGCATTAAGTCCTTGTGAAAATTATTACATATCAAAACCGTAACTACATGATCTGCCCCTAAAATGATTGAGTGCTTTTTATCATACGCAAACTCCGAATGTTTCAAACGACCGCCTACTCTCAGAATGCCCTGACCATCAAGAAATGGAGATAAGTTTATGAGCTTACTGTTTTTGTCCAGAGGCCTTTTCTGGCTCAAAAGACTAATTTCGCTAAAGAACGTTTGTGCCTGGCATATTTTTAAAATTCGATTAAAAGCGGAATTTATTTCTTCTACCGAAAGGGGATCGGAAGTCTTTTCTTTGCTTTTACATAGGTGAATAAATCTGAACACATACGCGGCGGTTCGCTTCAATCGCAAAATATTGGAAAAGCGCTCAAACGAAAATACTTCACGATTGTGTGTTGTGTCCAGCTTGTTTACAAAAACCTTTATGTTTTTTCGCTCTTCGCTGATTTCCGTAGACGCAACTTGTAAATTTGGCTATTTACCAGATTCTTGCATGAGCCACTCGGGTCCATGCCACCATAAGTTGCATTCCATTATTTTTTCTGGCTCCACGCCTCTGGACACTAAATCTGCAGGATTATCTTTACCAGGAACATGCCGCCATTGCGCAAATGACGTGGTTTCTTGTATCTCGGCTACGCGATTGCTCACAAACGTCTTCAATAAATTAGCCGGGGTTTTCAACCAGCTGATCACAATTGACGAGTCTGTCCAGAGGTAACATGCGTTAAATTCTACATTTAATGACATTTTGACCTTATTGGTCAAACGCGATAAAATTATTGCTCCGCAAAGCTCTAAACGTGGCAAGGCAACGGGCTTTACGGGCGCAACCTTGCTCTTCGCACATAATAAAAATGAATGTGATTTACCTAACGTATCGGTAGATTTTACGTATATGCAAGCGCCGTATGCTCTTTCAGATGAATCACAAAATCCATGAAGTTCAATATTGACCTCACGAGAGCATATGACGTGCCGCGGTATTTTTAAGTTATTTAAATGCCGTAATGCGTTCCTGAATTGTAGATAACTTTTCGCTAAATGTTCGGGTATGGGATCATCCCACGAAACACGCTCCAGCCATAGCCTTTGCAGCATAATTTTCGCGGTAATTGTACACGCGCCTAATAGACCCAAGGGATCGAAAATTTGAGCTATTTCCGATAACAAAATTCGCTTCGTAACGGTACGACATAGAGACGAATTTATACTATAAAATAAAATATCCGATTGAGGTGAATATAACAAACCTAAAGTTTTCGCGTTTTCATTTTCGCCAAATTGAATAACTGAGCCCGTGGCAGCAGTATCCTGAATATCTCTTAATACTTCTGGTTGATTTGAATAAAATTTACGCAGTGTGAATCCTCCTCTCTTGAGGACCTCAAAAAGCTGCTTACAGGTTTCGCGCGCCTTTTGTTTTGAGTTAAAACCCGTTAGTAGATCGTGCACGTAAAAATCGGTCCTTATAATGTTAGCAAGGTCCGGATTCTTAGCTTCTAGCTCCTCACCTAATGTCATTAGACACTTTATCACTGTTTGCAATTGAAAAACTTCAATAGCCTCTTCTGGACGATTTCGCCACAAAATGCATTGCAAAGATTTCTGCTCGTCTTCAACCAACACCTGGCGGTACATCTTTTCTATATCGGCACTCACCACATACAGATGGGTTCGGAACCGCAATAAAATGGAGAGTAAATCATTTTGCAGGGTTGGCCCAGCCATTTGAATATGATTTAATGAGACGCCGCTTGTTGTTGGAGCGCTACAATCGAACACGACGCGCAAACGTGTGGTCAGAGAACTTTCCTTTAGAACTGGATGATGTGGCATAAAATAAAATGTGCCCTTTTCGCTTAAGTCTGTTACCGCTTCCGAAACTTTACACAAACTTTTCATATGACCTAATTCTTTATATTCCTCAATGAATGTGCTATAAAGAGTTCTCAAATCAGCGTCTTTACTTAATTTTCGCTCGAGATTTAAAAAACGATATTTCGCTTGGCGAAAAGAATCTCCGAGTGAACTTATCGGTTCCTTGAACGGTAAGGATACTAAGAACCTTCCCGCCGCATCGCGTTTACGGTATTCGCGAAATGTTTCTCGCACGCAACTTCTTCGCTTGAGAAGGCCGGTTTTTCGCTAAAAACCTCTTCTAGCTCCCAGAACTTACTTAACTGCTCTGTGACTTCCATAGTGTTGGCAAAATTACACTTGGTTGTTCCGTTTCCTGCTGAGTTATTTCGGGTAGAGTACGGCCCTGCTATGATCCAACCAAATGAAGTTTCCTGCATAAATGGTTTATTCTTCCCTAAACTGATTCTATTCGTGCCAAGAATTTGCCAGAACAGATCACTTCCTATTAATAATTCGACCCGTTGTGGTTTATAGAAGTAATCACCCGCTAACTGCAAATGACTGGGTATCCCTAGATCGCTAATATCTATTTTAACCGCTGGTATGAAGCCTGTAATTTCCGGAATTACGAAACAGTTTAACATTGTACAAAAGCTCGTGTTGCTACGGGATTGTACTTTTATTGCGCACCTGAAACGAACGGGATATGACGCGTTGTTTATTCCTAAGACAGAGATGTCCACTCTGCTTCGTTTAATTCGAAGTCG
The DNA here is from genome assembly GCF_917563875.1 of Diabrotica virgifera virgifera. Classification (NCBI taxonomy): domain Eukaryota; kingdom Metazoa; phylum Arthropoda; class Insecta; order Coleoptera; family Chrysomelidae; genus Diabrotica; species Diabrotica virgifera. The sequence continues at coordinate 175,584,217 of NC_065445.1, read as the reverse complement.
ATCGCATAATTTCTCCGTGATAAATGAACTCTGCGAGCCGCAGTCTAGTAGCGCTCGCACCGCGTATGAGTTGCCCTGGCCATCGACAATATTGACCAATACTGTAGATAATATGCTTTGTTCAGGGCTGGCCTTGCTGCTAACAGCAGAAGCTGTCAAATTGGTAGTATTTAGAGTGCCTTGTAGGTCATCTACCGCTTGATTTTCGCTCGCCTTTACTACAGGTTGTCGCATTGAAGGTGTGTTTCGCTCCCTTGACCTATCGGGGTGCAAATACGTGTGGTGCTTGGAAGAACACCTCTTACACGTTGATTGTCTACAACGCTTGTAGTAGTGTCCCGGCTTGAGACAGTTCGTGCAAAGGTTCATCTTTCGTACTTTATCGAATCTTTCCTTCGAAGAAAGCTTTAAAAATTCGCCGCATTGATAGATAGCATGTTCCCCCTTGCACATAGGGCAACATCTCGCACTATCTGTATTGTATGGAGTGTCTTGCGATGAGTATAGACCGCGAGTATTCTGCGAATTTTTTGTATTCCGCGGATTTGCGCCCGCTTGCGAATTATTTCGCGTATTCTGGTTTTCCGCTTGATTTGCCTCAATTGATTCCAAGAGGTCCGCTCTTGATTTTAAAAACGTCTTAAAATCGTTGAAACTAGGTATTTCGTTGCTCGTTTTGCTGTTCTCCCACGCGCGTAAAGTAGATGTGTCAAATTTGCTCGAAATAATATGAATGAGGAGAACATCCCAAGATTCTGTAGGTAGGCCTAGTTGCTTTAATGCGTATAAATGTTTTGAAAAAATGTCAACTAGTTGCCGCAATCTACCAGATGACTCTTTATTTATCGGTTCTATATTGAATAGTGCACTAACGTGATTAGATGTTAATAGTCTATTATTGTCGTATCTTTTCCTAACTAATTTCCATGCAATCTCGTAATTTTCCGCAGTGAATTCCAAATTTCGTATGCCTTGTAGAGGACTTCGTAAATAATGAAAACGCCTAATATCATCTAAGTACTCATTCCTGTTGACCAATGACTCAAAAATATTTGCATACTCGAGCCAATTATTCGTATCCCCATTAAATTTCTGGAGCTCTATTGGTTTGAGCTCGATACAGTGACCCTCGTATGAATTTTTAGAGCGCTCACTAGCTTTATCGCCCCCATAGTCGCGGATGATTTTTCGCGCAATCGCTACTAAAGAAGAATGTTTGTTATAAAATTCTTCCCGCTCAAGAATTTCCGTAGCTAATTGATCTGCCTGGACGGATGTTTCGATCTGATCCTGAATTTCATCAAATTCAACCAAACTCTCAATACTACTTAGCATTTTGATCGTCTGTAAAACTTCTAAGTCGGAAATGATGTCACCCTTTTTTATTTTGTCATGTAATGGAGAAATATATTTGTTAAAAATAGTTACCTTGCTCTTACAACTGCCTCTCCGTCTGTGTAAATTCTCCATATCGCAAATGATTATTTAACTAATTGCTAAGGTAATCTATTCAAAATAAAACCCAAAATGATCATTCAATAAAATGACAATGTAATTTATTCAAAATAAATCCTCAAATGATTAATGACTGAAATGTTAATGTAATTTGTTCAAGATAAACCGGCAAATTGTTCAAATAGTATTAAATAATGCTAATGTATCTTACTCAAAATAAATCCGCAAATGAGTAATAAATGAAATGCCAGTGCAATTTGTTCAAAATAAACCGGCAAATTGTTCAAATAGTTATTAAATAATGCTAGTGTAATTTATTCAGAATTCCCACCAAACGCTCTCAAATTCCTTCGTCGCATATACAAACAAAAAACACGCAATAGTATGGTCATACATTTAGGATAAAGGGTTTCTCACCAAGTCTGTAGAGCTGTCATCAGTTTTCGTCAAAACCACAAAACAGATAACGCAAATGTCTATTTACACGCTTGACCTTTGAAATGAAGAAATACGATAAACACTTAAAAACATCTGGCTTCGCGTCGTCAGCCGCTCGCAAGGTTAAATAGGGAGTATATACTACAGTCGCCCGTAATTGTTTAATGTTTTTGTCGCACTTAAAAACGCCCGTTCAAAAAGTCTTTTATCTTCTTCTTTCACGTTGAATATTTATTTGACTCGGAGGACCATGCTTTTAACGCTCGTAGACCGTTGAATTTGACGCGATAAAAACTTCAAGATGCTGGCTAGTAATTACAACGTATGGAAAAGATGTTGACTTTATTGGCTCTAAAACAATAACTTAAACAGCAAAATATAGGATTAAGTCCATTACACTTTGAAACTGTCTAAAGTTAGAAAAACACGGCACGACACTTTGAACTAGATATGCGCGCTAGCGGGATTGCTTTGCCCTTATGACTTTGGCCGTGGTGTTTTGACTCGCACGAACCTTTCTCGTGGAACTGCTGTTTGCGACTGTCTGTTGCGAATGCTTGTGTCGAGTCAGTATATGGCAGTGTCCGTGTTTAAAAGATATTTTTGCTTTATACATACGGCGAGCCATATGGCTTGTTTTTCGTTGTTTTAAGGTGAAGGGATGATGGGCTTACTAGCCCACTTCAGATTGAAACCCTTGATAAGAATATATTGCCGTTTTAAGAAATGTGTAGATATTGTAATATGTTTTTAAAGTCAGTCGAGTTTGTAACATTCTTCGGATAACATCCAAATAAAACTTTGTTTTAAGCTACACTTGCGTATTTTTAATAGGGGTAATTTTCTGTAATCGAAAGTTATTTTCTATAATTTAATTTCGAACCAGGGATCTTTGCGTGAAGTAACTCGTGGACATCCCAACGTAACATTTTGGCGACCGCGATAAGGACTTAAATATATACGGGTGTGCTTAAAAGTTAGTTGTTTCCGCTTATTTAGTGTAAATTTTTTTCCGGCGAATAAATTCGTTTGTCGTGAGGCTCGGCCGAAGTTGTTACCCTTGTAAGCGAGAAATATGGCATTAGAATTAGAAACAAAACGCCGAACAGTGCTTCGTACTGTTTTTACGACAGCTGCTAATGTTTTGGACAATTTGTTATCTGAAACGGTGGACACTCGACCCTGGCAACAAACTAGTGTACAGTGGGAACTTTTACAAGTTAAGTACAATGAGCTTTGTGTCGTGGAAAGCGCGGTATTTGAAGCTATGGTCGAAAAGGCTTCCGAAGCAGAATTAATCAGTGAGATGGAGGCAAAGGATAGATACAGCACACGCTACTATGAACTGAAGTACAAATGTGAAGACAGACCCAGTTTAGTAAGTTCAGAGTCATCAATAAAAGGTAAGCGCAGTTTTAAATTACCTCCAATCGAATTCAAGAAATATTCTGGGGACTTGATAGATTGGCTTCCATTTTGGTCGCAGTTCAAAGTAGTGCATGATGATCCATCGATTGATTTAAACGACAAAATAGCTTATTTGAGACAAGCCACACTGTAGACGGTAGTAAGGCCAGACGTTTAGTGGAGAGTTTTCCTGCAGTAGCCGATAATTACTCAAAAATTATAAAGAGTTTGAAGTCTAGGTTTGGCAGAGAGGATCTCCAGATTGAAGTATATATTAGGGAGCTCTTAAAGTTAATTTTGAGTCGAGTTTCTAGTAGTTCTTGTAATGTTTCTGCACTATATGATATGATAGAGAGTCAACTTCGTTCACTTGAGACCTTAGGCATAACTGCTGACAAATATGCGGCAATATTGTATCCCCTTATTAAGTCATGTTTACCGGAGGATATGATCAGACTATGGCATAGATCTTCACAGTTTTTAAGGCCTTCTGGTTCCGTATCCATGCACAATGTCGAAAAATCTGCAGAAGTTTCAACTTTGGAGACAAGATTAAGTGGGCTAATGAGTTTTCTACAAAATGAAGTTCAAAATGAACAAAAAATTAATTTAGCAACGGAAGGTTTTGGTTTATCGACTGAAAATAAATATAAATCCAATAACCTGGTTGAAAAGAAGAATATAAAATTACCAAAGCAAGGAACTGATCAGCCGTCAGCGACCGCTGCTGGGTTGATAAATTATGAGGTTGACAGGTGTATTTTTTGCGAAGGACAGCATGACAGTATCAATTGTTTTAAAGCACAAAAATTGTCTATGGAACAGAAACGACGAACATTGTCAGAAAAGAAAGCCTGTTTTCGATGTTTGAAGGTGCGACATTCTTCGAAGAATTGTAGAGCACGTTTGAATTGTATTTTGTGTTGTAAATCCCATGTTGTTTTGATGTGTCCTGATTTACCTGTTAACAAAATTGATACATCGACCTCAAGTATTAGTCGCTCGGAAGAGAATAGGACTGAAGATCAGACGCTTGCTAATTTGAATAATACACAGGTTTTTTTACAAACTCTGCGAGTAAACATAAGAAGTGCACATGGTACTAAACAAGTAAGGGCACTTATTGACACTGGATCGCAGAGAACATATATTTTACAGCGTACCGCACAAGAAATGGGTTTTTCTGCTAAAGGAACGGAAAATATCGTACATACGTTATTTGGCGGTAAAAGTACTTCTGAACAACGACATAAATTATACAAGGTAACTGCGAGTGAAGGAGCTTACTCTTGTTCATTTGATGCCTTAGATCAACCAAAAATTTGTGCAGATGTCTCTCCTGTTTATCACGGCCCTTGGGTTGAGGAACTTAGTGGCATGAATATTTCGCTCAGCGATGTCGGACATATAGCACCAATTGAGATTTTGTTAGGAACTGATGTTGTAGGCAAATTGTATACAGGGAGGAAATATCAGTTACAGTGTGGTCTTGTAGCAGTTGAAACTTTGTTAGGTTGGACTCTTATGGGCAAGGTGCCGGCAGTTGCTTCTAATTTCAGCACATCTATGATGTCGATTGCGTTGTTTGTTGATAGTTCTTCTGTGGCGAAACTCTGGGAGCTTGATATTATTGGGATAACCGATCCTGTAGAAAAATTGACACGAGAGGTGGCGGCCAAGGAGGCTAAGAATTTTTTCTATGAGACTATCCGATGTGACAACGAAGGTAGGTATGAGGTTATGTTACCTTGGTTGAACAAGCATCCTTTAATTTCAGATAATTTAGTTGTCGCTAGAAGAAGGTTAGATACTACTTTAAATAAATTGAAAAAGTCCAATTTGTTTGAATCGTATAATTTAATATTCAATGAGTGGTTGAACGAGGGTGTGATCGAAATAGTAAATAATCCCGAAGAGAATAATTGTGTGCACTATTTGCCTCACAGGCCCGTTATTAAAAATACTAGCGAAACCACGAAAATTAGGCCAGTCTTTGATGCATCATCTCATGAACAGGGTCGTCCTTCTTTGAACCAGTGTTTAGAGGTAGGGCCTAATCTTATTGAACTTATTCCTTCTGTGTTATTACGGTTCAGACAACAAAGAATAGGTGTTGTGTCGGATATTCGAAAGGCTTTTCTTCAAATTTCTGTACATTCGAAGGACAGAGATTTTTTGAGGTTCCTATGGGTAAACAATGAAGGAAAGGAATTTGTATTTCGACATAGGAGAGTTGTTTTTGGAGTCAACTGTAGTCCATTTCTTCTGGGTGCTACTATAGAATTTCATTTGATAAAGGCGCTGGAGAAGTGTTGTAATGACATGCCGTACTCTAAAAATACAATTGAAAGGCTTATGATTGGGTTCTATGTAGATAATTGTGTGACTAGTGTTACTGATGAGAATGAGTTGAGAAAGTTCGTATCAGAAGCAACTGCCATCATGGAGGAAGCAAAGATGGATTTGAGAGGGTGGGAGTCTTCTGGTAGTACAAAAACAGTTGTCCCTGTTCTTGGTCTTCTCTGGGACTCCTCAAGAGACACACTAAAAATCAATGGTGAAATTTTTCAGGGAGTGGTCGGAAAAGAACCCATAACTAAGAGACTGATGCTTTCTGTAGCTCAGAGTATATTTGACCCTATTGGTTTTACCTGTCCAGTATCTCTGTTCCCTAAACTGTTGCTGCAGAAACTTTGGGAAAAGCGCCTGGGATGGGATGCACCAGTCGAGAATGACATGGCTGAGGAATTTTGTCAATGGGTTACTCATCTTCCTGAACTGTCGAGTATTGAGATTCCACGTTGGATCCAGGCTGGGCCCATTGAAGCTGACCATTGGAGTTTGCACACCTTTTCAGATGCAAGTAAGAAAGCTTATGCAGCCGTAGTGTTTTTGAGAGTTCTTCGGAATGATGGTGTTTCGATTTTTCTTGTAGCAGCGAAGAGTCGTGTGGCTCCTTTGAAGAAGATTTCTATACCTAGATTGGAACTGTTGGCAGCCACTATTGGTGCTAGACTTTATCAGTCATTCAAAAGACAATTTTCTCAGCATGTTGAGTCTTATTTTTGGAGTGATACCACTACGGTTCTTTCTTGGATTCAACGTAAGGATGACTGGTCTGTTTTTGTTTTTAATAGAGTTCAGGAGATTAGAAATTTAGCCAATGCTGAGTGTTGGAAATATGTGCCTGGTTCTCTCAACCCTGCCGATCTTCCATCAAGAGGCTGTGGTGTTCGGCAATTGTTCGAATCTCGATGGTGGGAAGGCCCGGAATGGTTGTACAGAAACGAAAATTATTGGCCCCAACAAAAAGTAGAGGTTGATGAAGAAGAAGTCGTCACTGAGAAAAAGAAAAAAGCCATTTCGTCACTATTGAATATGACGTCCGACGATTGGCACCTGCGTTACTTTTCTCAGTACACAAAACTGTTAAGAATGATGGCTTGGACGCTACGATTTTGTTACAATACGAGAAATTCAAATGGAAAACTTACAGGCGAATTGGTCGCGGAGGAAATCGACAAAGCCGAAATGTTTGTGTTGAAGTTAGTGCAGAACGAAGCGTTCGGTTCAGATACGAAACGAATTTCCTCGCTAAACACGTTTGTCGATGAATTTGGACTTATACGTTTAAAAACTCGCGTTACCGAGAGAATTGACACGGAAGATTTTCGTCTGCCTATCTTACTTCCGGGTGAACATTTTGTAGTGCGCAAGTTGATTTTGAGCTTACACAAAAACTCTTGTCACGTTGGTACACAGGGATTGCTTAGTTTGCTCCGCGAAAAATATTGGACTTTAGGGGGTAGACGGATTTTGCGGTCCATTTTAAAAGAATGTGGTGTGTGCAAGAGACAAGATGGGAAATCGTTCGAAGTACAAACGCCTTCATTGCCGGCCGATAGAGTTCGAGATGCTGCAGTGTTTGAGATTTCCGGGGTGGACTTAGCTGGGCCTCTTTACTTGAAATCGGGCGAGAAGGCATGGATTTGTTTGTTCACTTGTGCCGTTTATCGCGCAGTTCATCTGGAACTCGTTACCTCCTTGTCAACAAATGCATTTATTCAAGCTTTCCGTCGCTTTGTTGCAAGGCGTGGACGCCCGAGAACGGTTTATAGTGACAATGGAACGAATTTTACGGGACTTGAGAACGCGCTTAAGCAATTGGACTGGAACATGATCGCGGAATATAGTTCCACACAACGTATTAAGTGGCGTTTCAACCCCCCTACAGCTGCATGGTGGGGTGGATTTTGGGAGCGATTGATAGGTATTGTGAAAGGACTTTTGCGAAAAGTTTTGGGTCGAGCGTCTCTCAATTATGAAGACTTATTGACATTGTTGTGTGATTGTGAGAGTATAGTCAACTCGCGGCCGTTGACGTATATTTCGGATGATCCTACTGAGTTAGCCGCGTTGACGCCAGGTATGTTTTTACGTGAGCAAGTCAGTTACGAGTTGCCGGATTGTGATTTGCTAGAGCAGAATTCTCTCACACGCAAAATACGCCGTTTGCAAGAGTTGAGAAATCATTTGCGAAAAAGATTTCGTGTTGAATATCTGGCTCAGCTCAAAGCGGGAACGAGGAAGACGAAAGTGTCAAAAGTGTCTATCGGGGATGTCGTTTTAGTAGGCAACGACAACATCAAGCGTCTTCAGTGGCCTTTAGGAAAAGTTATTGAACTTTTACCCGGTAGAGATAATCAGGTGCGGTTAGTTCGTCTTGCGACGGCACAAGGCCAATTTCTGAGACCGTTGCAAAGGCTTTACCCAGTGGAAGTCGTGGGGGCAGTTACTGCTGGCGAGAATATCCAGGGTATTACCCTACGGGATGCGGCTCCAGAGACAGTGCCTCAAGAGAACGGTTGTCAGCTCCAGGCTGAGGAAGAATCAAGTGAAATAAGTGCGGGAGTGACAAAAAGCAGAGCACTCGATTTAAATGAAAGATGTACGCGAAGTGGCCGGGTAGTTAAAACTCCTGTAAGATTCAAGTGACATTTTCTTGACTTGATTTTTTCATGACTCTGTTTTTTGATATTTTACTTTTCACTTTATTTGATATTTTGTTGTAATTTTTCGTGACTCTCTGTATTTTTTGAGAAATTTTGTCAAATTCCCCAAGGTGGGAGAATGTCGAGTCAGTATATGGCAGTGTTCGTGTTTAAAAGATATTTTTGCTTTATACATACGGCGAGCCATATGGTTTGTTTTTCGTTGTTTTAAGGTGAAGGGATGATGGGCTTACTAGCCCACTTCAGATTGAAACCCTTGATAAGAATATATTGCCGTTTTAAGAAATGTGTAGATATTGTAATATGTTTTTAAAGTCAGTCGAGTTTGTAACATTCTTCGGATAACATCCAAATAAAACTTTGTTTTAAGCTACACTTGCGTATTTTTAATAGGGGTAATTTTCTGTAATCGAAAGTTATTTTCTATAATTTAATTTCGAACCAGGGATCTTTGCGTGAAGTAACTCGTGGACATCCCAACGTAACAGTAGCGACTCACTGCCTTTATCGTACGTCGTACGATATGTGGACATGGCGGTACAAAAAATACCACGTCACAAGAAAAAGGCACAAATTAAATAAGCTAGAATAGGGCATAAACATGAAAAGTAGTTCAAATAAAGAAACTAAAAAATAATAAAGCGCCAGGAACGGACAGAATTTCAGCAGAATTACTAAAACATGAAGGATCTGAACTCTGGGGAAGAATTTATTACCTAATAACATTAATATAGACCACAAATGTCGGAGGAATGGAGAATTTATTGGTCTTAGCCAATATATAAAAAAAGAGATTAAAGAGAATGCCAGAATTATAGGCCAATTACCAGGCCCGGCGATAAGGGGCCTGTAAGGGATGCACTGCAGGCGGGCGCCCCTAAAATGAGCTTTTTGTTTGCTGGTGTTACACAAAATACTAATTTAAAAAAACCGAAGGGCGCCTATGCTAGTTTTGCAGGCGGGCACCTTATACCGAAGCGCCGGGACTGCCAATTACATTGCTAAATGTAATTGGCTCAACGAAAAAGTAATTGGCTCAAATATAATATCTGGATTTTTTATAACAAAAAAGAGATTAAAACGGAAAGGTTCCCGGAACTTGGCTGTATACCATGTAGTTAAAAAGCTCTAAGATCGAAGTAAAAAAACTCCTTATTATGTAGCCCGTATAATTTAATTAAAAATCTTAAAAATCCGAATGGATTACATAAATTGGTTCAGAACGAACGTTTAAAATATAAAAAATTCTTTCTTGTGTAATCTACAATCGACTGTTGGAATACTCCGAGAATATAATTGGTGATTATCAAAATATATTCAGACCAAATAGAGCCACTACTACTAATATATTCATACTAAGAACGATACAAAAAACTTATGAATACTACATAGAACCTAGTTATACAATGATAGAACTATATAATACGTATATGGACTTTAAAGCAGCTTTTGATAGTGTGAAAAGAGACAATAAATAAATATACCCAATATATATATAAATAATAGTATACCCAATAAATTTAATACATCAGCCTCATAAAAATGACGTTGCAGGCCGCAGTCAGCGTAGATGGAGAACTGACCCTCCTGTTTCACATCAACATGGGAGTGAGACAAGAAGATGTTTACATGCTATTCAACCTAGTTCTTGAGTCAGTCATAATGTAAACGGCCATAAACACCAAGGCAGTACAAATTACTGCATATGCAGACGATGTAGGATTAGTAAGAACAAGCCACGACTAATGTAAGCGTTCAAAGAAATTGATCCTGAACCACGAAAAAGGGGGCTTAAAATAAATGTAGTAAAAACGAAGTACATGCCTGTCAAAAGACAGACAACTATAATCAGAAGAATTCCGTAAGTAGCAAAAAATGCACGTTTTCTAGCGGGAATCGTACATACTATGCTAATAAAAGATTTTTTTTTATTTAAAAAAGACAAAGTCGCATCCACCCGAAGGTTATTAGCGACATTTCTGTAACATTTGTAACAATATTAAATCAAAAACTGGTAAAAACTAATTACAATTTGTAAACAATTAAACCTTTGGAGCAATAATTGAATTCCACGCACTAACACTTTATTTTTGAAATGAACTTTCAGATCGCTAGCAACACTCCGACACTCTCTTTCTGATACATCATTAGTGATAGCGTTACGCGCACTAGTATTCTGCTTGTTCATATTTCCTTCTATGCCTATGTGGGATGGTATGTTGGAGCATAGCAAGGCGATGGAAAAACCCATCAATATTCTTTTGAAGTAGAAACTTGAATCTTAATGTTGACTTAATTAAGAGGTGTCACTTTCCCAGTCCGATGCCTCACTACCAAGGTGTTTATTTGCGTTTTATAGATCTTTCCTTTAAATGGGGGTAAACTTCAGTGAGCATATCGGTCAAGGCTGGTAGGTTTGTGGTATATTCTTGAATCGTGGCTATAGGATCTGTTGATCCCGTGATATTCGTTAGGAGCATGTTAAGTTGATCAAAGTTTAGAGGGAAAGGTAGAGGGTGATTTTCTATTAAGTTTTTGGCAGGGTCAAGTAAGAGAGAAAATGAGCGTTCAGAAGTGCTTGCTAAACTAATTTTAGCTTTTAGATTTTGCTTGGACGTTAGGTGGTTGAAAAATGTTACGTTCTTTTGAAGATGGATCTGCTTCAGGTGAAATAATTTCATCAAAGTTACGTTTTGGGTGATTAATTATGTGACTGTCCTTATTTGATGCATCTACTTTGTTCGGTATCTCCGTGACATTAGAAATAGACATCTGTTCACACTGAGAAGGGTTTGTATCATTGGGTTCGTGCAGATATATTTGTTGTACTGGATACCGATGCTTCATTGTTTTGGTTGGGGATTTGTTGAGCTAGTGGTTCGGAGCACTGTGATGAAATGTGACCTGGCTTCTTGCAGCTAAAGCAAACTGAACTGTCTTGAGAAATGAATATTCTATATAGCGTGTTGTCAAAAACAAGAGTAAATGACTGGTAGTGTTAAGACCGCGTCCCACCATCAAATAATTTGATCAAACAGTTTGAGCAAACTCCGGAAGTACGTCAAAGTGACGTCACAATTGCAGTTTTTTTGAAATTCTAAAAATCTGTGCTCTCACTATCAGTCTAGTTTGATCAAATTTTTTGTATTGAGTTGTCTAACTTGTTTGTACTTTATTTAAAATTAAAATTTTTCATTATTATCCACAATGAACACTCAGGATGTGACGTCACTGTCACTTTCAGTTTGCTCATACCAGTTTGATCAAATTATTTGATGGTGGGACGCGGCCTTTAGACTGTGAGGACTGATATAGATTTGTCTTTGAAAACTGAGGATGTGATTGTACTCAGACATAGAAGCACTAATTTTGAGGAATGTCATGGGGGAGACAGGAACTATGCCGATTTTTTGTAACTCATTGATTAGCAAGTCATGTGGTATTGAATGACATACGCTGGAGAGTACAAGTCGTTCCGCTGGTGTAACTAACCTTCTTGCTCTGACAATTTCACCTTGTATTTCTATTTGACCATGATTATTCATAACATCAACCACCATTTGCTTATTGGATAAATACATACATATGCGATTATTAGATAATCTAGAAAAGAAGATTATATTTTTCGGTTGAATTATATTTCCAAGTGGGAGAAGGTAGTCTTGAAGTTTGGTGTTTTCTAAGGCACTAAAAATAATTCCTTGCTGCTTTAAAGGGAATTGAATTTTTGACGCTGCCAAAGAGTATGAATGTGATGCGTTTATTTGACTTTGATGGTCTTGAATTGTAGAACTGTTGTGTGATTCCATGTTTGAATTAATTTCGATAAACGGTAAGTGAAAAATAAGTCCGACCCTGTACACCTGCTAAAACAGGTATATCGGTCTTTACTAAAAGTGGTTATTTTGCTGGTAAAACTGAATTTGTTTATTGACAACAATAACAAATAATTGCAATTTGCTGACTTTAATGCTAATTTAACTGGATATTATGTATAGAGTTTGTACACTTACAGTTTATTTCAATATATCACTGAGATTCACAATTTATAACTTATATTAAACTTTGTTAATATTAAAAATATTCGGAGCCCATATTAAATACAACATTATAGTTATCGATGCAGAACCCAACTCCGCTAATAAAAGATTGATGGCATCGAAATACAAAAGAACCAAAATGACTACAGAACATTAATTAGACCTGTAGTAACCTATGGTCGTGAAACCTGGGTAATGATGACCAACTCAGGACGTTCAAGAGAATAATTATATGGCCAGGTGCAAGAGGAAGACGGTACATAGGGCGTTATTTTTCAATAACACGCCCTTGGGCGTTATTGGGACCGTGCAAGTTCGGCAAAGCGACCCCTATTTCTACGCTCTATACTAAAATTCGCACTTTTAATTATATTGGCCAATTATATTAGTCCTGGTTACTGGATAATTGTCAAGGCCATAGTCCAAAAAAATAATAAGAAGAAAAAATAAGATTCAGGTTATGTTATGAAAACGTCAACAATTGTATGTAGGAAATAAAATTAGTTATTAAAATACAGTACTGCAAGCAAAATAAAATTAATTAAATTTACCTTTATATAATAATTCCATATCATATCAATATTGTCGAGCAATATATAATTTTTCTGCTTCATTGACATAAGGTATGAAATATACGTCAATTTGACAATTTCAATTGACAATATGAATTATTTAAGATAGTTGCAATATTTCTCCGCGACTCGCGCAGCGTCGTTTCTCGTTTCCCCTTCCAAGTACTTGCACACCGCGAATATCGTACTTAATAGACTTCGAAATAATGTCATTATTTGACAAATAATGACGTGTTATTAAAAAATAACGCCCTAGGGCCTATTAAATTTAAATAACGAGTTAAATACTATCAAGTTGGCAAATAAAACTCTAAGTAAAACTATGGTACCACAATTACGTTACGACTATTTCTGGTAAATGTACTTATTTGAAAACTAATAAATTCAAAATTCATTCAAATTTTTTGCATATAAAGAATAATTTAGTCTGACATTAAACGTCGAAGGCCACACGGGTATTATAATAATAACGCTTTCGGTCAATGTATATAACTCGGGCCGAAGGCCCTCGGTCTATACACCATTGACCTCGAGCGTTATTATCCTTATAATACCCTTGGTACCTTAATAACTATATTTTACATAGTTGCAATTAACGTCGAGTTTAGAGGGTCTTCCATCAATGTGTTAATATAAAAATATATAAATCGTATCTTTTTGCGTTCATAGGATGGACTCAATGAATTCGGTTCCTCTTATTTCTCTTTCTTCGACGATAAAGTAACCACAACGCTATAATTTGATTTCGCATATAACATATATAGGGTGTCCCAAAAGTAGTGGAACGGTCGAATATTTCGCGAACTAAACATCGGATCGAAAAACTGAAAAATACGTTTTCAAAAATCTATCAAATGACACCAAACACCAACCCCCACTACACCCATTGGAGGTGGGGTGGGGGGTAACTTTAAAATCTCAAATGGAAACCCCTAGTTTTTCTTGCAGATTTGGATTCGTTACGTAAAAGTAAACAACTTTTATTCAAGACATTTTTTCGAACTGTGGATAGATGGCGCTATAATTGGGAAAAACGATTTATCCTGATACCATAGGTAAATTATAGAAACGGTCTAATATCTCGAGAAATACACTTCCAAATGAGAAACCAAAAAACAGGCAAAAAACACCAGAAATGACCCTCCAACCCACCCCCTGGAGACGGGGTGGGGGGTAAATTTAAAATCTTAAATAGCAACCCCCACTTTTTATTGCAGATTCGAATTTGTCATGAAAAATTAAGCAACATTTATTCGAAACATTTTTTAAAATTGTTGATAGATGGCGCTGATAAATCGTATTTTTCCAGTTAAAGCGCCATCTATCAACAATTCTAAAAAATGTTTCGAATAAATGTTGCTTAATTTTTCATGACGAATCCGAATCTGTAATAAAAAGTAGGGGTTGCTATTTAAGATTTTAAAGTTACCCCCCACCCCACCTCCAGGGGGTGGGTTGGAGGGTCATGTTTAGTGTTATTCGATAGGTTTTCGAAAAGTATTACAAACTTTTTTTTTGGTTTCTCATTTGGAAGTGTATTTCTCGAGATATTAGACCGTTTCTATATTTACCTATGGTATCAGGATAAATAGTTTTTCTCAATTATAGCGCCATCTATCCACAGTTCGAAAAAATGTCTTGAATAAAAGTTGCTTACTTTTACGTAACGAATCCAAATCTGCAAGAAAAACTAGGGGTTTCCATTTGAGATTTTAAAGTTACCCCCCACCCCACCCCCAGGGGGTGTAGTGGGGGCTGGTGTTTGGTGTCATTGGATAGATTTTTGAAAATGATTGAACACGTATTTTTCAGTTTTTCGATCCGATGTTTAGTTCGCGAAATATTCGACCGTTCCACTACTTTTGGGACATCATGTATAATTATACCTTTTATTCTACGAAATTATATTTAGTTTTATAGGGTAAACGACTCGGTGAAGACTGGAGCCGTCACGTCTTGTGTGAAATTATCTAAAAACATTTAAAACGAGGGGAACAACATTTAAAAATGAGTGGATGACGGAGGGTCTTTTAAGTTATGTATATGAAAAACATAGATTGTAATGTTGTCCTGAAGCTATTTCTTTGTGGCATTTTTGTAATAAACTATTCTAAATGGGAAATAAGCCACAATGTAACTAAAAAAATGATTTTATTAACGTTTCGACGCCCAAATCGGACGTCGAAACGTTAATAAAATATTTTTTCTTAGTTAAATTGTGGCTTATTTCCCATTTAGAATAGTTTATTACTTTAGTACAACAACGATTATAAAAACAAATTAAGACTTTTAATTAAAAACATAAGAAATAATAACTGACAAAATAGAAATTGCAAATGAATTAAATACGCATTACAGTACGTTAGGACAAAACATACCCATTTGTAATGATACATATCAGACATCGTATCATGTACCTACCTTGGCCACAAAGTGTAAATAAAAATAATATACCAAACAACACAGCAAAATATCTTCGTGCGACTCAATTCTTATTGTGTGAAAAGGACAAGTGCGACAAAACTTCCGCACGAGAAATCCCTCGCACGTTCAAAATTCTTATAATGTGAAACAGCACAAAGAAGGCCCAGAACGAGACGGTTGGATGACGTGGAAGACGACCTGAAAACCATAAACCTAAGACAATGGAGAAGAAGGGCACAAAAGAAATCCGATTGGAAGGGCATAGCCAGACAGGCAAAGACCCATCCAGGGTTATAATGCCAAAAGAAGATTGAACATGAAAATTGTTTACGATCGTTTATAATTTATCCAAACAATTTAATTTCAGGTGAGTAAACTAATTCGTCTACACCAAAATTTTTTTTACTACGAAGCATTGTGTAGATATTTTAATTTTAAATAATTTCTTTGCACTGGCTGGCGACAAGTCAGTTCTGTAAATAATATAAAGTCCGGTCCTAGTAAACTGTTCCATAACTAGTGCCACCCGTCGCAAAGATAATTGAGGAATTAGTAACATTAACAGGTGTAAATTTCTTATATCTTGACGGAAACTATACGACACATATAATTACTTTGGATTGCTGCTTATGGTTAGATAATAAAACAACTTAATTTATAAATTTTTATTTTATTAAGGTAATTTCTTATTTAAAATATACAAGTTTTGTACAACAAAACGTTGTGCAGTGTCCTAAATCTAGGAAAACGCAACGAAAGAGCTTGTTTATAATGACGTTCTTAAAACAAGGTTAGATACATTTTCTTATGTGACACCTATCATTTGCACTGTCAATTTTTAACTGGTTTAAATGGATGCGAGCTAGAGATATTAAACTGCAAGCTAGAGATTGAGATCTTGAATACGTATTATGTAAAAGGTGTCTAAGCTATTAATGTAATCTACAGTTTTTAAAAAGCAAGCAAATATTTCTTACAGTCTACTTAATACAACAAATACTCCCATAATCTCAATTTCCATTTTATTATTTGTATTAGAGAATATCAATTGTCTAGCACTAGAATGCGGTAGATCTGATGTTATCGACTAACGAGAACTTGAATGTTGTAAGTACATGCAATACGAGGTTTGTCTTTTTAGTTTTGCTTATAACAGCTCAGTACCAATAAAACCTTTCGACACAAATGTAACCTCAATCTTTTGTTGACACAAACCCAGAGTTTTATTGCGATAAAACAAGTTGCGTAGATACAGTGAATTTTTTGAAGTTAGCCAGTCGGTCGAAAAATGGATCTTAATCGAGAACATTTTCGAGCAATAATTTTTTACAATTTTTGCAGAGGATTATCCCAACAGCAATGTCTCGCTGAAATGGTTTCTGTGTTTGGGAATGAAGCATCACACCGGTCAACTATTTACTGCTGGTATTGCTAATTTCAACGTGGTTGCTTCAGTCTCGGCGACGAATCCAGATCTGGTCTATTCGAAAAAGTAGTCACACAGAAAAACGTTGATGGGGTTCGTCGGCTGATTAAGGATGACCGCCGTGTAATATACCGGGAGATAGAGGCATCTTTGAGCATTTCAAAGACCTCGATTCAAAAGATTCTACAACTGGGTGTTACGAAGTTGGTTTTCAGTTGGATCCCTCATTTACTCACAGAAGAGCAAAAAGCGGTTCGTGTGAATTGATGTAAAAAAAAAATGGAACGAGTCAACGAAAGAAGCTCAAAAAACGTTTCTAGTATGGTTAGTGGCGATAAATCTTAGGTTTATTCCTACGAACCGGAAAATAAACGCCAATCCGCTGTGTAGGTGTTTCACGAGGAAAAACCAACAAAAGTGATCTGTTCTCGAATTGAGTCGAAAGAAAATGGTCGCAACTTTTGTGTCAAAATCTGGTCCTGTGGTAAAAATTGCTTTAGAAGGTCGAAAAACGGTTACTTCTTACTGGTATATAACCGTTTGTTTACCAGAAGTTATCGCGAAATTCCAACAAAGCAACACACAACGGCGAATCATCCTACATCAGGACAATGCAAGTGCTGACACTGCCCAGAAGACAATATAGAGTTTTGAGCTTCAAACATCGAATTGTTAAACAGTTTAAAATAGTTACCACCGTATAGCCCCGATTTAAGTCCCTACAACTTCTTCACGTGCCCAAAGATCAAGAATTCAATGCGTGAACAGTATCCCAGTTACCAAAGGAAGCCATCGATGTCTTTAAAACAGCGATTTTGCAGGTGTCAACTGAAGACTGGAATAACTTAAACGTATGCAAAATTGTATCGATCTTGGTGTGAAATATTTTGAAAAGCAATAAAGTACTTTCAAGTCTATATATTTTTTGTTTTTATGGTTATATGGAAAACAAAAAGACAACACTCGGATGTCCAATTTAGATGAATAAGAAACACGAAAATTAGAATTTACCTTGGACTTTAGGAAATATATTTGAACGACAGTTTTTCTATACAAATGTCTTTGACCAAAATCAATGAGTATTTGTTGTGGAAGTAGCATACTTGCTTCAAATCACTTCGGTTTCTACTGTGTAATAAGATAGCAATTGCGGAACTTTTATAATATTTAATAGTGACGAAATATGAAAGATAAAAAAATCAGTCTAAAAAGCCATGTACCAATATTGGTAATTTAAATAAAGAACAGTTGTGATCATTTAAAAGATAATATGACATCAGTATTTGTCTCTACTTTTATTCTTTTTCTGATCTAAATTACTAAAAGTTGTTTGAAGTAAAACTATACCACAAAATTCAATACATGAAAATATAAGTTCAAGTACATTCCAAAAAACAAACGAATGATAGATATTCAATAAATCGCCTTCCCCCTTTTCTCAAATTTCTATCCATACGAATAGCAAAAAGTAAACTAGCCCTCAAAGTCCTCAAAGGTAGCATTTTTGCTAAAAACTGCATCAACCAGAAAAGGCGCTCAAGTAAAGAATACCATATACCGTAATATATTTTGATACGTTAAACGCCGAAATGTATATAATATTAAAGATTTTCTGGGCCGACTGAGACGTGGTCCTGACGGTATAACAGTCACTGCGAAGCAATTGTGATTCGCGCAGCCTTGTAAGTAAAATAAGCGTGAATCATATATGATTCGCGCGGCGTTCAACGTGTTGGGACAATGTCAAAGGACATTGAATGCATATGTAACGATTTATTAAATATTAACAGGCAATACATTTTACAATACAAATAAATATATTTATCGAAAGACGACTTATTGAAACTAGGCTCTTGTCGTGGAAGCTTATACTCTCATTTAATTATAAAAATTTCCAAAATAAAGAAATACATAATATAAAAATAAGATAAAAATAAGATAAGAAAAAAATAAGATAAAAATATAATATTACAACAAAAGTTCTAATTCATAGAAGACAAAAAAAACTACAAAGTTTACAAAAAAAATGTTTTCAATAAAAAATGATCGTTTTAATGCAGACTTATTTTTCCAAATTGTCCTTTCCAATTTATACATTCTATGTTTTACGAGTTTGATAACTTGCCTCTTCACTATTTCGCACCTTTTGTTAGGATATACTCGTATTAACTGGGACACTTTTTATCGGATAAAGTACCACACTTTAAATGGTAAAACGTTGTATACTTTTTCGCACGCTTCCTTCGATGGGTTAACTGGCTTAACTCTTTGCACCCTTACTGTTGAAAATCTTAAAATTTCCATAAAAAACTTTAAAATTAAAATAAATACTAACACGAATCAGAGAAAAGAAAATTCAATAACACAAAAAGAGAATTAAAATCTCTACAACCACTGGAATGTACGAGGTACGTCCGAGTTGCAGATGGTTTAACCGAACTGGAAGGTGAACGAGCCAGGGAAATTGCCGAAGGAGAACTCCTGAGCTCCGCCATGGTGATGGCCTCCTCCACCTCCTCCGAAGAAGGTTTGGAATACTTGAGTAGGATCTATATCTGAAACAAAAAGATGTAAGCGTAAAGTTTCTCTATTTCTACTTAAACAGAAAACATTTCTGATAACAATTCTAATGTGAGTAAATAGTGGAGTCACTGAAGGTGGATATGAGCTATTACCTCCGATTTCGTTCAACCTCCATGGATTTGCATGAAAATTGGTGAGTGGTTAGAGGATATCTCAAGGAACAAAGGTGACATGGTGTCAACTTGCGCTTTTACCCTGGGGGTGGATGCCACCCCTTCTCGGGGTGAAAATTATTTTATTAAAAATAACCCCATAATTAGATAGAGGGACAAATTCTAAGCAAAATTTGTTGTATAAAGTTATTAAAATAAATCAAAAGTTTTTGAGTTATTAAAGATCAAAAATTTTAATTTTTCGTAAGAAAAATGCATTTTTTTAACCGATTTTTCATAGATAACTCAAAAGCTATAAGTTTTTACAAAAAAGTTATTATTACCAAAATTAAAGCTAATAAAAAACTAAATAAACCACTTATTAAAAAAACCTTTTAATATTAACTTAAAGTGAGTTATAGGTAATTGAATGCATATTTTTTTCGGCGAGTACCCAAATCTCAATATTCAAGCTTAAATTACGGAAAAATGATGCATTTTCTAACATAAGCTTATTAAGCATTTGTGAAAGTACTTAGAAATATCTATTAAATGAGATCCCGAACAAGTTAATAGCATTAAAATTTATGCTCTAAAAATTTTTCAACTTTATCTTTTAAAAATTTTTTCAAAAAATGTTATCGTTTTTTTTAAAACTCCGTTAATTTTTACGATATCAGGTTCACCTAAAAACAGTTTGAAAGGTAATTTCAAAGGCTATTAAAACGCGTTAAATTTAATGATTTAAACCTCTTACTTTTTTAAAAATCAAAGATTAAATGCCCACGGTTATATGATTCTCGCAGCAAAATTTAAGCTTTAAACGTTTCTATCTCGGTTATTTTTTACTCTACAGAAATGGTAAAAAAGGTAAAATATTTGATATAGAAAAAACAAAAATTTGGTTATTTACCATTTTTTACGTATATTGAGGATTTTTATAGTTATTATCAAAAGAAAATGAAAATGACGATAATTTTAAAAATTCTGATTTTTTTAAATTATATCGTTTTTCAAAAATATCCATTCTAAACCGGTGAAAATTGTTAAAATCATTATTTAAACTAATACAAAGAAATTTTTCTAAGGATTACTATAAATTTTAATTTTTGTAGAAATGGCGTATGTTTGATTTTTCACTTTTTCCTAAAAAATTCGAAAGGGTTCTCTTAGTTTCAAGCTAACAGTTTTTGGGTTATACGTAAAAAACATGCATTTTTTTACGAAAAAATAAAATCTTTGATCTTTAATAACTCAAAAAGTATTGATTTATGTTAATAACTTAATATAACAAACTTTGCTTAGAATTTGACCCTCTATCGATTTATGGTATTATCTTTAATAAAATAATTTTCACCCCAGAAAAGGGGTGGCATCCACCCCCAGGGTAAAAGCGCAAGTTGGCATCATGTCACCTATGTTTCTTGAGGTATCGTCTAATTACTCACCAATTTTCATGAAAATCGATGAAGGTTCAACGAAATCGGAGGTGAAAACCTTCAGCACTAAAACTCATTTATGTTTTATTTTTGAGATTTGGAAACTCGAATATAAAGTACTAAAGTTGCAATGGAAAAACTATTTACATACAGGTAGACTCAAAAGGTTTGACGAATGACCATTATACAGGGTGTTTCAGAAAAAGAACGCTATCCGTTTTCAAGATACAGGGCGTTGAAGAACAAACAATTTTACACATTTTTTACGATTTTCCCGAAACTACTGGACACATTTTGGTGGATTTTAAAAGGTAGTTATTGTGCTTTTTCTGACTTACAATAAGAATTTTATATTTATCATTGCCGCGCATACGGGTAATGTACTCACATTTATTTAAAGGAAAAAATAGTACGCCACTGAGATATTTCAAATTAAAACTATTTTTGAATTTCTCGTTAAGTTCCATCTTTCCTTTTTTTCTACGACGCGCTGTTTTTATGCAAAAAATAAAACATTTTAACATCTTTTCTACAGGGTGTTTCTCAAAAAAGGTAACACCGTCTCTAGGGTGGTAAGAGAGGATATAGAGTATTACACCTCTATTTTTTTTAAGTAAGACGGATCATTATGAAACCTTTGCATTCAATTCGGGATAGCTTCAGGAAAATTCTTGAAAATTGTCATTAATATCACTGAATGTTCATTTTTGCGTAGCAACGAAGGGCATCAATCTGACGTAATACTTGACGTTGGGAAATTATTGAAAAAAATTCCCGCTGTAATTTTTATTCTTGTAGCTTTCTAGTGGTCAGAATCTCTATGAATGAAATAATCGTACCAACTACATTTTCCAATGTATTTTGATTATTTTGAACGATATTGTCGTTTACGAATGATAATATAGTATGGTGTGTGTCACTTAGCTCAGTAAAAAACAGATATGATTTTGTTCATGGCTTATCAGTTTGTTGCATCACACATGTTTAAAGTGGCTGTTTAAATGTTGTTTTGTAATAAAGGTTACTTTAATAGTGTTTACTAGTATTCAGTATTTAGCCTATGAGCTAAAAACATCAAGCATACAAGTAATTTGAGCAAATGAAGTTGAAAAAGCTGGAACCTTACTTTAACACATTGAATGCCGTGCCGTAATCTGTTTTGTTGTTGCACTATTCTCAAAAGGGGCCGTTTGGAGTTGGATCAAAAATATTTTGAGACTTTACGACTAAGTGCAGGTTAATCACATTAAAATTTGATTTCAATAGAAATATATGTATTTTAAGCGGGCAATTTTCTTGAAAACCCTAAACTTACCTGACATACCTCCATCGAAATCATCCATATCTTGACCGCTATCATATCTTGCTTTCTTTTTGGGATCTGAAAGTATACCGTACGCCTCACCAACTTCCTTGAATTTCTTTTCTTGTTCCTTCTTTTCATCTTCAGTAGCGTTGGCGTGTCTGTCAGGATGATGGATGAGCGCTCTTTTCTTATATGCTCTTTTGATTTCATCTTCACCTGCGGTTCGTTCCACACCGAGTATTTTATAGTAGTCTTTCCTCTTTGATTTTTTCAGTGCTAATTTGGCGTCTTGAAGTAATTTTTTATTCTCTCTGTATATATAAAAAACAAATAATATTAAAATATTTGGCAATTGTAATACATAAATGGACTTTTAGATATTCCACGCATAGTACAAGTTCAAAATATTTATCTACATGTCAACTTTAGATTTCAGTAAGGTTCTGAAACTGTTTTCATGTGGCATGTCTAAGTTAAATATTATGTTTACATGGGATTAGCCAGTTGATTGTAATGACAAATTTTTTACCTAAAAATATTTGACGTTTCGATTTACACAGAGGAAATCGTTTAAAAAAAGGATTATTAAAGAAAAGCAATTGTGTTAAAAAAATGGATAACTGCAAGTTGTTGTTGACATTCATCATCATTCAATCTTCGCTTGTCCACTGCTGGACATAGATCTCCCTCATAATTTTCCATCTATTTCGATCTTGTGCCTCTTGCATCATCCAATTAGAAGTTACAACCCAGACAATACATTTAGCGACAGAATTGGAGACCAGGTGACAAAAATCGTTGGAAACGCCCTCCCAAAGACACAGCACAGACCAATAACTTGTCTTTCCAACGCGGCAATCAGATACGAAATTGTTCCTTTCAAGAGAAGGTTCAACTTTACTAAAGCAAAATGGGAAAAATTCTCTGAAGCATTGGATCAAGAAGTTTTCCAGCTAGAACCTTGCCCTGATTCATACGATAAATTTGTAGAAATCGTAAAGCAAGTATCACGGAAATTTATCCCTAGAGGTTGTCGAACTGAGTATATAGCGGGGCTCAATGAAGAATCTAAACCCCTACTTAAAAGATATGAACAAGACCCTTTCTCGGAAGCAACAATACAGGCTGGGGAGGAAATGTTACATGCGATATCCGCCAACAGAATGGAAAGGTGGAGCAAGCTGGTCACGAGTCTGGACATGAAACAAAACAGCAGACGTGCCTGGAAGCTGATTCGGAATCTTGGCAACGATCCCGCTGCTTCGGCAGTCAACATGACAGAAGTCACACCCGATCAGGTAGCCCATCGTCTTCTAATGAACGGTAAGAAAGAACAAGGTGAGAGCTCAACGGAATATCGACGAAGAAAGAGATGTTCTAGGTACCTCTTTTTGTCTGGAGGAGATGAGAGGCGCGATCCACCAAATGAAAGATAATAAAGCGACTGGCCTGGATGACATACGAACAGAACAAATAAAGAACTTTGGACTAAAAACCGTAGAGTGGTTCGTAAAAATGATGAATTGATGCATCCGTACATTACAAATCCCCAAAATCTGGAGGAAAGCTAGAGTGGTAGCCCTCTTAGGGAAGGATCCGCCGGATACAAAGAGTTTTAGACCTGTCTCTCTTTTGTGCCACCTTTTCAAGGCATTTGAAAGAGTGATATAGAACCGGATCGCTGAATATGTAGAGACTAAAATTATTCCAGAACAAGCAGGATCCAGACCCGGAAAGTGCTGCTGCAGTCAAATTCTTAATTTCACCCAACATATTGAAGATGGTTTTGAACGGAAAGAAATAACAGGAGTAGCGTGCATAGACCTAACTGCGGCCTATGACACAGTTAACCATCAACGGCTACTCGCAAAACTCTACGAAACTGCAAAGGGTTTCCGACTAACAAGGTTAGTGAAATGTCTCCTCCAGAATAGACGCTTCTACATAACGCTCCAGTCCAAGAACAGTCGGTGGAGGGACCAAAAAAACGGGCTACCACAGGGAAGTGTCCTCGCGCCGATTCTATACAACATATACACCAACGACCAACCCATACACCAACAAACAAGGCAATTTATTTACGCTGATGATACAGCTGTGGCAGCTAAGGGAGAACTTTCAATGAAGTCGAAGTGAAACTGACAGATGCCCTAGGAGACTTAGCTCTATACTACGATAAAAACCATCTGAAACCCAATCCCACAAAAACCCAGGTATGTGCTTTCCACCTTAGAAACAAGAATGCCCGAAGGCCGCTGGAGGTGGAATGGCGTGGTCAGATGCTGGAACACAACGAAACGCCAAAATACCTTGGCGTCCGTCTGGATAGAACTCTGTCTTACCGATACCACTGTCAAGTGGTAAAGAGAGTGTAAGTGCCAGAAATAATATCATCCGCAAGCTAACTAATACAAAATGGGGAGCACAACCACACACTCTCCACATTTCTGCCTTAGCATTATGTTTTTCGGCCGCGGAGTTTGGAGCACCAGTATGGACAAATTCTGCTCACGCAAAGAACGTCGACGTGGCTCTAAATAAAACGGTTTGTATAATATCGGGTTGCCTGAAACCGACACCTATCAAAGAGGTATACCCCATAGCTGGGATTGCTCCACCACCTATCAGGAGGAAGGTCACGTCAGAGGTAGAACGAAAAAAGCAGGAGACGGACAGAAGACACCCCTTATATGACCACCAAACTCAGCCAAGCAGACTAAGATCTCGGAAAAGCTTCCTGAAAACATCAAGATCCATCCCCGAAGCGCCAGAGACGCGCCGAATACACCTATGGCAAGCGTCAGCTACCGCGACACATTTTCCTCCCTCAGAGGAAATGGCTGCTGGACACAATTTACCGTATCCGACTTGGAAAGCGCTAAACAGACTAAGAACCGGCGTTTCACGTTGAGCTAGTAACCTGAAAAAATGTGAGATACCAGGAGGACGATACCTGCGACTGTGGCGCGGTTCAGACCAGCCGGCTTCTACTATCATGCACAGAGATGAGAGAGACCTGCACAGAAGAAGACTTAATTATAGCAAATGACAGGGCCACCTATGTGGCCAACCATTGTAAATATACTGCCTTACTAATAAAACACTCGTATTCTAAGGTTATTCCGTATTTATATCGAGAATAGTTATCCTAAGTATAAGGTAGATATAATACGAAAATAATTTGTTACCAATAAACTCGGTATAAGTTAGTTATAAGTATTCCCACTTTATTCCAAAATAATAGTTTGGCAACGCCGCAATCTTCTACACAAATGCATAAAACAACGATATATTGGGTGAAATATGTCAATTTTGACTTTTCTCTACAACTAACACACCAAATTCGGTCATTTTTTGATGAACTACCCGCAGTTTCTTTTCCCTTTATGAGTCGTATAAACTAAAAAATATGTAGTTTACATAATTTTTTGATGGACTATGGCCGTTGTATTCTCTGCTATATTTTAATAAATCGTTATTTCTTATCTTGTATGTTGAGTTTGAGCATTTCATAAAATGGCATCGAATAAAAGGAACTTTGTATTTTCTGATGTATTTTAATAAATCGTTATTTCGTATGTTGTATATTGAGTTTGAGTATTTCATAAAATGGCTTCAAATAAAACAGAACGTTACATTAAATGGGAAAGTGAAGAAAAAGTAAACAACTTAATTTATTTTACTTATAAATGCAATGTAAATATGTTAATTTCAGCATATTTTGAAGAAAATTGTGAGAGATTTTCTACATATTATAGAAAATAAAGACATTATTTTTCTTGTAGAGTAGAGGATAAGCCTCCTCCTCGCTTGTTCACAATAAGTGAATCACCTACTAATTTTTCTAAAAATCTTACATCATCTTTAGGTAACCGGATTTTTATTCTGGGCTCTTTGAAAAAGAATTTATGCTTTCTTTGACAGTTTTCCTTTTTCGTGTATTTTCCATCATGTTAATTAAATTATCAACTTCCTCGTTAGCCACAATACCTCTTAAACACATTTTTTTTTATTATACATCAACTCACAAAACAAATAAAAAAATAATATATTTTTGTCTCTGATGACTTTGACAGTCATAAAATAGGTTATACCAGACTTAAACAAGGGTGTGGGTCGATATAAACTTGGACTAAATTCTTATACCAAGTATAACCTATACCTAAGTTATTCCATGTTTATCGGTAGTGATTTTGCTTATACGTGATTTATTCTCAGTATAACTTTTATACTTGGTTTATTAGTAACAGTGATAGAATTTAAAGTTGTTGGTGTTCCGGACACGGAAAGTAAGTAAGTATCATCCAATTAATATGACAACGTTTTAGATCATCAGTCCAACGTGTTGGTGGACGACCTCTGCTTCGGTAGGCATCATCTCTTGGTCTACATTCCAGTATCCGCTTTGTCGATCTATTATCTGTCATTCGAGCCACGTGACCTGCCCAGTTCCATTTCAGTGTTGCTACTCTATCTACTACATCAGGTACTCCTGTTCTTTGTCGTAGCTGGCGGTTTGGGATCTTGTCTCGTAGTGAGACGCCCAACATAGCACGCTCCATCGCCCTTTGAGACACAGGAATATTTTGCACTGTTCTCCTTGTCATGGTCAACGTTTCCGCACCGTAAGTCAACACTGGCAAAACACACTGATTAAAGGGTTTTGTTTTAAAGGTTGTTGACGTTGTTTTATAAAAAAAAAAGAGATTTGACGTACTTGCCTATGGTGTTGTGCAATAGTCTTTTCTAAGATAACAATAATAATAATGCAAAGATAATAAGAGTTACACTAGAGAGGGACAATTCGTTGACCACAAAAACCAAACTGAATGTAACTATTATGAAGCTACTAACACTCTGCACAGTGCTATTTGGTGTAAGCACCAGCTAGGTCACCATGGCCTTTTCAAATCTGATGGGCTAACTTAACGGTTCCTTATGGTCTTTTGACTGCCGATTACGAATTTCAAGGGTGGATATCGATCCGACTCGTCAAAAAATTGTTATTGGTTCGTCCACACAAGTAGGAATAACAATTTTTAATTTTCTTGTTGTTGTAAAGAATATTTTTAATTCATTTTCTTTTCAATATTATAATTAATTATTAGGTACTGAAAGAATTTATTATTTCCATTGTTTCTAATTATTTATTAGTTTTGGGACACCCCGTATATACGAGTAGGCCAATAAATAATTCAGTGAGTATGTATTAATTTTTATCTTTATTTTCAAGTAAAAACCTTAAAGTTTTTTGTATATAATTACCTACTCGTATCATTTTAAAAAGACAATTCGCCAACCAACTCTCTTGGTTAACAGTCACTTACAATTATTCCGAAAAGTGTATAGAAACGCAATATAGTCCTCGCGAGTGATTTATACTAGTCAGCAATAGCAGTACGAGGAATAGCAGGCCTGCTCCAGCTTGTGCAACGAGAAATGACAAGGTAGGCGATATTTTTATTGCAATTTACTTTAAGGTCTGGTTTTTTTTACTGTTATTTTTTTTTTATTTTAAATTCACTCCTATGCTAAACAGTCCACTAATAAAGTTCTCACTGAGTTAGTAGTCTTCTCCAAGATGATTTATTGATCCGTTACGAGCCTGATAGATCCATTTTCTATATTTTTTTCTCTTGCATTTTTCATTTTTCTAAGAGGGTAATATAGTCGGGGAAAGTTTCTTTTAAACCTGAATTGTTTGATTTTATTGTCATACCTTGCTAATTTACAAAGATCAGAATCAAATTCAGGTTATTTAACCGCATTTCCTTTGACTTTATTTTTTTGTTATTCTTTAACATAAAGCGATAAAATATTCTTTACAAAATTAAAATCACGTATCAATTAGTAAATTGTTTTTTTGTTTGTGCCGATCGTTGGTGGTACCTACACCTCAGTTAATGTTGTTTTTTAAGTAAAAAAGGAACGCATTATTGTAAAAGTAATTATTATTAAAGTGTCAACGTCGGCCAATAGACAAATTTTGTTATAATAATTATTATAGAGGTTGACTCTATTATAGATGAAACTGTGTGTTTATTTTACACAGTAATTTTTATTTAAAGGGTTTATGTTTTACAATTTTTTTTTGTCTATAAATATTCAAATAGCAGAGGACATAGTTTTCTATTTTATTAGCACAAAGTTCGGTTGTATTTTATTAATTTTCGTGTGGTGAACCTATTTTATTTCCTAACGCAAATTTCATATTTTTCTAAATTTATTAATACTACATTTAAATTTACAAAATGGCAGATAAAATTAAAAAATATCAATCTTTAAGACAAGCTGAAGTGCAACAAATGACTGAAATTCATGATGTTGCTTTAAAGGTAGCTGCAGACGATAAGAATTTTTACCCGGTTTTGGAAGTTATGTATGAAGGATTGGAAAAAATTCGTGACAATTTTTATGATCTTCATAATAAAATAATTGTTAGTTTCTGAGCAAGATAATGAGGACGCGCTATTTAAGTCGAAGATGATTGCCGTAGTAATTTTGACAAATTATATTATAAAATTAAATTAACATACGTGCAAGCCTTTAGAAAATCCTCAACATCAAGTCAGCAAACTACATCAACCTCACAGTCTCATAATCCTTTACCTATAAATTATTTTAATTTACCGAAACCGGAATTGCCATCTTTCAGTGGAAAAATAACTGAATTTAGAAGTTTTATAGATCAGTTTGATGCTCGCGTTCATACTCTTACTTACTTACAACCAATTGACAAATTTAATTTGTTACTATCGTGTTTAAAGGGTGCAGCGCGCGATGCTGTGGATCATATTGACATCACAGCAAACAATTATCCAATTGCCTATGATCTGCTTTGTGAAAGGTTTAATAATGTCAGGGTAATCGCTGCCAATTTATGAAATAACCTTGAAAGTTCACCACAACTGACTTCAGAAGATCCAAAAGAACTATGCAAGTTAGATACATTTTCGAAAAATGTGGCATCTCTAAATAAGCTAGGATTACCCACAGTACATTGGGATTTTATACTTGTTCAAATGATTTTAAAACGATTAACTGTTTCTTTAGTAACACGTTTTGAGTTTTTTCATAATAATTCAACCATCCCAAGCTATAAAAAACTGATTGATTTTCACACTAAACCAAAATCTAACTTTTCTAAAAAACCTACTTCTTCCAAATCTACATCATTGCTTGCTCAAACAGAACCTGAACCAAAATGTTCTATCTGTAAAACTAATGATACCCATGCCATTTATAAATGCTCCGTTTTTTTGGCAAAATCTCATGTAGATCGATTTCAATTAATAAAAAAGAACAAGATGTGTATTAACTGTCTTGGATCACATCGTTCTAGCCTATGCAAACCTACATGGACTTGTCACTCGTGCCATAAAAAACATCATACACTACTTTGCTTCTCCTCTTCTAAGAAAGAAGAGAATGTTCAAGATTCGGCGGCATCCACTTCAAATTCAACGACTGGATCATCCGTGTCTGTGTGTT
Source organism: Diabrotica virgifera virgifera (assembly GCF_917563875.1). Lineage (NCBI taxonomy): Eukaryota > Metazoa > Arthropoda > Insecta > Coleoptera > Chrysomelidae > Diabrotica > Diabrotica virgifera. Next base: position 175,554,532 of record NC_065445.1, on the reverse strand, counting down.
TTTCTTCCGCTGATAGTACTTTGCTTTCCACTGCATGTATTGAGGTGCTTGATTGTCACGGTAACTACCAACCTGTTGGGTGTCTGTTAGATTCGGGAAGCATGACGTCCTTCATCTGTCAAAAGACCCTTAGGCGTTTAGGTTTACGTCCCATGAAAACTTCAGCTAACATCCAAGGATTAGGTTCTATGCAGTCGAACACTAATTTAGGTCGGGTTACCATTTCTTTTAAACCAGTACGTAAATCTTCTCCTATTTTGACAACCGATGCGTGTCTTGACAAAAATATGTGAGGATCAGCCTTTATGTAATTTAGAAGTTAATACTTGGCCCCATATTGCTAATTTAAAGTTAGCAGATGATAACTTCTTTCGTAGAGAATCCATAGACATTCTTTTAGGAGCTGATGTATTCTCTACAATTCTTTTGGATGGACGTATTTACGGCAATCAAGATCAACCTGATGCAATTAATACTATATTTGGCTATGTGCTTATGGTAAAAGTAAATATTTCAAAGGCACCTACTCTTACTTCTTTATTTTGCCAAGTTGAAGATACGGTTTCTTTGGATCAGCAAATAAAGAAATTCTGGGAATTAGAAGCAGTCCCTGAAGTTTTTTGCTTAGCTCCTGATGACGCTAAAGTGGAAAATATGTTTATGAATACTTATACGCGTGAACAATCAGGACGCTTTGTAGTAGATCTACCTTTTAAGGAAGAAAATCCTGTCTTTCCTAATATTAGATCACTTGCTCTTAGTAGGTTTTATTCATTAGAAAGAAGGCTTCAAAAATCTCCTGACCTTTATGAAGGAATTTGTTGAGCTCGGTCACATGGAACCTGTCCCATTGAATAACTTCGATTCACCTTATGTTTACTATTTATCGCATCATTGTGTTTTAAGACCTGAAAGTCTAACAAGTAAATTAAGGGTCGTTTTTAATGGTTCCGGGCATCTTCCAAATCAACCCTCACTCAATGACACATTATTCACTGGTCCTAAGCTTCAGACTGACATCTGTACAATTTTGATTAATTTTCGATTGCATGGTTATGTAATTACGGCCGATATTTCTAAAATGTATAGGCAAATTTTAATTAATCCTACTCAAACAGATTATCAAAGAGTACTTTGGCGTTCTAATAATTCTGAACCTGTTCGAGATCTTCGTATCAACAGAGTTGTTTATGGTCTCTCTTGTTCTCCTTATCTTGCTATTAGATGTCTACATCAGTTGGCTAATGATGACGGGGATTCGTTTCCTCTAGCAGCCGAGGCACTTAAAACTGGAACCTACGTTGATGATATCGTTTCTTCCTGTCCTAGTTTCGAAAATGCCTTAGCACTAAGAGACGAACTTATTGCTTTACTTGTCAAAGGAGGTTTTGAGTTGAAAAAATGGTCCAGTAATGTACCCGATTTATTGAAAGGATTAGCTGTATCAGATTTAGCAATAAAACCTCTTACATTTAATGATGATATTTCGTCCAAAACACTTAAAGTATTAGGGTTGGAATGGGACGCTTCTTCGGATACATTTGCTTTTAAAGTTCAAGTTTTAGACTATTCTTGTACAAAACGTCATCTTTTGTCCAATTTAGCAAAAATATTTGATCCTCTTGGATTTTTATCTCCAATAACATTTCTAATTAAACACCTTATTCAAAGAATATGGACTCAAAAGATTGGTTGGGATGATGCTCCATCAAAAGAAATTATACGTTTGTGGAAAAAATACATTGATGATGTAGCATATTTGAGTAAATTAAATTTACCTCGTCGTTTATTGACGATATTTTACGCTTAGAAGTTCACTGTTTTGGTGACGCTAGCGAGAAAGGTTACTGCGCTGTCTTGTACTTTCGATGCTTATCACCTTCAGGCCAACCTTTTGTTTCTTTTGTTATAGCTAAATCTAAGGTCGCACCCATTAATAAGGGACTTACTATTCCAAGATTAGAATTGTCTGCTGCGGTTTTAGTGGCTCGACTAGTCTCCTTTGTTTCTTCTGTTATTAAAGATAAAGTAGAAATCAAGGAAATATACTGTTATTCTGATTCTGCTGTTACATTACGTTGGTTACAATCTTCCCCTCATCAGTGGAAAACTTTTGTGAGCAATAGAGTAGCGTATGTGCAGGAACGAGTAGCTTCTTCATGTTGGCATTATGTTCCTTTTGAAGAAAATCCTGCTGACATTGGTTCAAGGGGTTGCTTACCCTCCGAGTTAATTAACTGTTCCAAATGGTGGGCGGGGCCAACCTTCTTACATTCTGATCCACTAACGTTCTTTGAACTTAATTCAAATGAGTCTACTAATGTAAATTTGGAAGTGCGGACTGTCACATTGATTGCTGAAATTCCCAATAATTTTTTAGATATTTTATTGGATCGTCATTCGTCTTTAAATAGGTGTGTTCGATGTTTGTGTTACATTATTCGTTTTTTTTTCATTATGTAACCAAAAACCGATATGGTAATCTGGAAATAGGTTGTTTAAGTTTATTGGAGCAACATAACTCCTTACTGGTTTTTGTTAAACGAACACAACAGATCTTTTTTAATACTTTAATAAATTTTATCCAAGATAAACAGCTGATTCCAAAAAATTTAAGAAAGCTTTCACCTTTTATCGATGCAAAGGGAATTCTACGTGTAGGTAGTCGCCTAGCTAATGCGCCCATTTCGTATGGTCGCAAATTTCCGGCATTACTTCGTAACAGTTGTAAATTAACTGATATGATTATTGAATCTACTCATCTGCAATATCTACACGCCGGGCTTCAAACTGTTCAATACCTAATTTCTCAGCGTGTTTGGATTATATCTTCCAAACGAGCCATTCGTAGAGTACTGTCTAAATGTGTTAAATGTTTTAAGGTGAATCCTTTGTCTCCAGTTCCGTTAATGGGAAATCTACCGCTAGCTCAAATATCTCAACTAAAACCTTTCAGTAATGTTGGAGTTGATTTTGCGGGCCCTTTTCCTATAAGAGCTTCCAAACTTCGAAAGTCTCAAACTCTTAAAGGCGTATTTGTCGCTTTTCATTTGTTTCTCAACAAAAGCTCTTCATTTAGAGCTCGTATCTGATTTATCCACTGACGCGTTTTTAGCTGCGTTTAAGCGATTTGTCAGTCGTAGAGGCCGATGTCAACATGTTTATAGTGACAATGGCACTAACTTTGTTGGAGCCAGAGCAGAACTTAACAGATTGGCATCACAAGCTGCTTCTCATGAATCTATTCAATGGCATCTCATTCCCCCTTCTTCTCCACACTTTGAAGGTTTATGGGAATCTAATATTAAGACAGTAAAGGGTCATTTAATTCGCACAATTGGAGAACAAGTACTAACTTTTAAAGAGTTATATACTATTTTTTCTCAAATTGAGGCCATCATGAATTCGAGGCCAATATGCCCGTTAAGTTCAGACCCGAACGATCTTAGTGCGTTAACTCCAGGACATTTTTTGACCATGGAGCCTTTGAGTGCTCCGCCCGAAGAAACGTTGCTCGATGTTCCGCACAATCGGTTGAATCGTTGGCAATTATTAAATAAGTTGCACCAACAGATTTGGGAGCGGTGGTCTAAGGAGTACCTCCAAACTCTTCATCAAAAGGCTAAATGGAATTCTCCGTCTCCAAACGTCCAACTAAATACCTTAGTGGTAATCCGCCAAAATAATATTCCCCCGCTACAATGGCCTTTGGGCCGTATAATTGAGGTTCATCCTGGATCTGATGGTATAGTTAGAGTGGCCACAGTGAAAACTAATAGTGGTATATATAAACGCTCTATAGTAAAATTATGTCATTTGCCTTTTGAGCCGTAACAATACTGCGTATTGTGGTGGGCGGTTGTGGTTCGCCCACAACCTTTTCAGGTACTGAAAGAATTTATTATTTCCATTGTTTCTAATTATTTATTAGTTTTGGGACACCCCGTATATACGAGTAGCCAATACCTAATTCAGTGAGTATGTATTAATTTTTATCTTTATTTTCAAGTAAAAACCTTAAAGTTTTTTGTATATAATTACCTACCTACTCGTATCATTTTAAAAAGACAATTCGCCAACCAACTCTCTTGGTTAACAGTCACTTACAATTATTCCGAAAAGTGTATACAAACTCAATATAGTCCTCGCGAGTGATTTATACTACTCAGCAATAGCAGTACGAGGAATAGCAGGCCTGCTCCAGCTTGTGCAACGAGAAATGACAAGGTAGGAGATATTCTTATTGCAATTTACTTTAAGGTCTGGTTTTTTACTGTTTTTTTTTTATTTTAAATTCACTCCTATGCTGAACAGTCCACTAATAAAGTTCTCACTGAGTTAGTAGTCTTCTTCAAGATGATTAAGTTATAAACAATAAATTTTTATACATTGTTTATAAGGCTCACTAAAAAAGATAATGTTCCTTAATAAAAAATAAAGAAAATGGCGTTTAATAAACTTAACCTAACAATTGAATTAAAGATATTTTAAAATTAGTGCATAATGCAAATTACAAAATATGCATTTTTCGATTGTAACTCGATTTCTGTGCACGTAAATGAGCGTTACAATATCTCATTTTAAAGCTTAATTCATAGACTTCAAAACAAAGTTTGTTATTACTTTATCTTTATTTGTATTAAAGTACACCCGTTTGAAGTTATAATTTTCTTAAAAAATTGTACATTCATTTGTTTATAACGGTTTTAAGGAAATTAATTTAGTAATAAACATTTATACTATATTAACATTAACCCCTTCGTGCCGGACCGTCATTCGGCAAATCGGCTCCTATATACGGATTCGAGCGTATACCGAGCGGCTTCGCACAGTCGGTTAAAATACAGCATCACACTACAACTAATTATTAAAGTTTATGTAATAATAATACTTTTTTAGAAATAAAACTATTTTTATTAAATTTATTATTCTACATAGTATGTGAGTTAAATTAAATTTTATCCACAAAATACCATTTAAAGATAAACAAGATAATTCGGATAGAATTCCCCAGATTATTTTGTGCTTGATATCGTCCCAGTCTCCTAATCTGGGGAATTCCATCCGAATTATCTTGCAAGGGATAGTAAGGTAAGTTGTAAACAGCAGCACAGTAACTTCACCTCCCACACAATCCCATCAGTCAAACATCCAAACAACCTTATCACTAATCAAATTAACTAAATCTAATCTCCTTCTGGACATCACCCACTTTTGGGCGTGGTTTCCCCACTTTTAGATTTGAATAAGGTAATTCGGTCGAAACAAAAATATCTGAAATATGATGAGGATGGTGGCACCGCCTTATGGCAAACGAAAACTCATGATGCACCCGTGTGCATCACCGTACTGAGCAGACACTCAAGCATGATGCACACGGGTGCATCACCGTACCGAAGGGGTTAATGGTAGAAGAACTCAAAAGAAACATTTCGAGCTTAAGAAAATGTTAGCAGGTTTACTTTTGGCTAAGATATCGATATTTTAATAGAGCTCCGAGGGCAAGATCGGGCCACAGCGAAAAGGTTCGCGCACGAACCTTTCGATACAAATTATAATTATAGGTGTATACGTTATCTTTATTTTTCCTTTTTTAAAATCCTAATACAATTGTATCATATAATTTTTCTAATTAAATCATTACACAGTACCTCGTATCACCTTTTCGCGTGAACCTTTTCGCTGTGAGCCGATCTTGCAAATCATAAGATGCGTTCGTGGATATCCTGGACAATTTGTCGCCGACAAATCCTAACCTCCCCTAATATAAATAATACCGTTAATAGATAAATATACAAGGTATATTTACTTTTAATTAATATTAATAACTAATTATTAAATTATACTAGCTAAATATACCTTGTTTTATTTATCTATTAATGGTATTATTTATATTATTTTAAAGTGCACATGCGATTTGCTGACAATTTGTCACCGACTATTCGCCGACAGGTACCCGCTAACGCACTCATAGCGCGCCATTAAAATACAGTACAACCTGCCACATCCGGACCTCCCCATATCCGGACGGTTCTGCCGTCCGCATCTAACGAAATCTACCGAGAAAGGCAGTTTTGCCACTTCTGCTGTTGGATAACGTACCCTCTCATCCCGACCCAAAAGAACTAAAAGATGGCGAAATAAAGTGTCTTTTTTGCCCCCAAATGTGACATTCCTCTGTAAGCCTATAGATCAATGTATTATAGAATCTATAAAACGTGTATATCGACGAAAGTTATTGACGGCGTTGATTACTGGAAAGTATGAAGGAGAAAACGTTTTAGAGACTATAAAAGAAGTGGTCTTGATATCCGCATTTTTTGATATCCGGATCGGTCTGTCGCCACATTGATCCGGATATGGCAGGTTTTACTGTATCGATATCTTTTCCAAAAATAAACCTACGAACATATTTCTAAGCTCAAAATGTTTCTTTTGACTTCTTCTATCATTAATGTTAATTAAAGTAGAAATGTTTATTGCTCAAATTTGCTTAAAACTCTGATAAACAAATTAATGTACAATTTTTTAAAGAAAATTATAACTTCAAACGGGTATAACTTCTATACAAATAAAAATAAAGTAATTTAATAAACTTTATTTGAAAGTCTATGAATTACGCTTTAAAATGAGATATTGTAAAGCTCATTTGCATGCGTAGAAGCCGAGTTACGATCGAAAAATACTTATATTTTGCAAGCTGCATTGCATTATGCAATAATTTTGTAATTTTACAATATCTTAGAGTTCTAATTGTTGGATTTATGTTTAGTAAACGCCATTTTCTTTGTTGTTTGTTAAGGAACAAATTTTATTTTATCTCTTTTAGTTTATGAGCTGGAGCCGTATAAACAATTTAATTGTGTTTAAATTGTTTATACGGCTAATTTATACACAATTAAATTGTTAACAATTTTTCGACCACTCGGATCGAAATTCACTCTCGAAATTCGTAATCAACAGCCAAAAATCCATTAGAAACCGTTGAGTTTGCCCATCAGAATTGATATATTATATCAATTCATTATAAATAGATAATTAGCGCCAGAGCTACGTTCAAAATCAAATTATAAAACACCCGTACCTGCTCTTATCTATTTTGCAAATTTTTTCATAATCTTTCACAGCATATTCAAACTCCCCAAGATCCATATAACATTTGGCTCGTCTCATGAGTGCTTTAAGGTAAGTGTCATCTAATTGCAGGGCAGCCGTACAGTCTTCTATAGCTTCACGAGTCTTAGTTAGTCTGGCTAGAACTGTGGCACGATTGAAGTACAATTTTGCGTTGGTTTTTTTATTGAAAGGATCCACTTGCAGTGCTTCTGTGTAGAGATTGTAAGCTTCCTGAAATACGAAATAGATTTTCTAAATAATATTATAATATTTAGGGGAGTGCAATTAGAACGAAAACATGCATTGTTTCGGAAAAATTCAAACAAGCTTATATTTTTCTAAAACTTTTTTTGTTAAATTATATACATGTTAAAGTAAAAAGTTCTACTCGCAGATTTGGCCGCTAACTGTTTATTAATTGTTTAAACAAAAACAATTGTTTTGTTTAAATAATTTTAAAAATATCGTTAAATTGATCATTTTACTTTGATCAAGTATGTTTCTATTTTGTTTTTGATTATGCTGAATCCGAATATGGCATTGCAATTTAAAAATTCTTATTATACAGAAGCTCTTACACAGTGTGTCTGCGTAGCTAGGAACCACATGGAAAACTTTTTTATTATCAATTTTACGAAAAAAAATATTCTTAATAAAATGCTCTGAATAGTCAAAAATTTAAAACTCAACCATCAGATATCAAATTTTATCAATTTTATACGAGTTATGTCAAACATATGAATTTCGTTAAAGAGTAAAGTACTTTTATATTCCAGAATATCAAAAAATGCTATTATGAAAAGTTGTTTGAAATTAGAAACTATGTCTAAATATACAATTACATCATTTTAACCGAAAAAAAAAAAAAAATTTCAATTTTTTCTCAAATTACGGATACTCATCATCATTTTATTACAATTATGATAACTATTTTATTCAGCCCTATTCTGTAACTTTTAACAAATCGAATAGAAATGACCAAGTCGAATCGTAATTACCCAAAATCGGAATGTTTGATATCTATCGCGTCATTTTTTTGTTTGGATTGGTATTCTGTAACTCATATCGTAATCGAAATCTCTGACTTCTATTTCACGCGGTTCTGAGGAGGTGGCAACCGCGCATTAACCAGCGAATTTAGGGTTCTGTGACCTATTTGTTACTTGAAATATGACACCGTTGCCATATCCTCAATGTTTTCATACTATCCTCAAAGTTTTGAAAAGTAAATAAAATATTAGTGTAAATACTGGATGCAAAAAGAATTGTTTTAAATTAGAGTTAATTAAAATTGATATAAAAAAGAAGATAAACTGATAAATAAAAAAGATAAGTGAAGATAAGAAGTATAAATGCTTTTAAACCAAAGATATTTAAATTGATGTTATTAGTTCATTATTATTAATAAATTATTTAAAATTGATATTACTAATAATATGCAATCTTTAAGATTTGATTCCAGTTGAAATAACTGCTAAACAACTTTTCCCAAAAATGGCATCTTTTCTATAATTTGTTCAGACTATGAGCGTTGACTGATAAATATACAAGTATACTGGTATAACATATTTATCGATTAACGCATAAGAAGTCTATCGTATGCTATTCTTGTGCATTATACCATTGATTGAAATTGTACAAGAAATATGCGAACAAAATATGGCAACACTGTGAATGGGAAACATTCAGACGCCAAGTAGCAAATAAATAAGGTTAGGTCCAATTCATACTCGTACAACATGTCTAAATGAAATGTATTATATAGTTCTCTAAACAAATAACACCACAGACTAAAAGTTAAGCAGCTAAAAAAGGTACAAATACTATAAATAATTATAAATAATTAGTAATTAATTATTTTTATATATAAAATATAAATGTCAAAACCAAACAAAATGAGCTTGCGTCAACCACAATTCCGATAATCGAAATCTCATCTCGACAGGATAAATGCTGTCGAAGTGATTTCTATTCACATTACGATTGTAGAGATTCCGAGGTAGTTATGGAATACGGATTTGGACTATTTCTATTCAACTTGGCCACTTCTATTCGATTTTACTGACTTCTATCATCGAAATGAGTTACAGAATAGGCGTGATTATCACTTTTACGAAAAAAAGTTATTCTTCATAAAATTCTCTCCCTGATCTAAAATCTAAGATACAACCATCAGATATCAAACTTTTTTAATTTTATACGAGGGATGTAAAAAATATGAATTTTTCTTAAGAGTTAAGTGCCTTTATTATTCACAATATTTTAATTAGAAGGATATAATTGAACACGAAAACAAATTTTTTAATGCAAAACAACTTTTTTTAATAACAATTTTCGATATTGTGAAATGTAAAGGTATGGTTTGTTCAACAGTAAATGGTTGAGTTCAATTAGTGCGGTCGTAAATATTATTAAATTTATCTGACCTGGCCGATTGTTAAGACCCACCCGGAGCGATAAGCCACCGAAGTAGACAGAGTTGGTCTTTTGCAATTAACACTGACTAGAGGGTACTCCCATAATAAAGCCTAAAATAAATTTTACCTGAAACCGGGCCTTTTATACTATTATCGGTTAATCCAGGATGTTTATAGTGGTAACTAATTGAACTCAACCATTTACTGTTAAACATACCATACTTTACTCTTGAGTGAAATTCATATTTTTTACATACCTCGTACAACATTAATTAAATTTGATATTTGATGATTGCATCTTAGATTATATGCGATGCACAGTATTTTATAAAGAATAACTTTTTTTTCGTAAAACTGATAATAAAAAAGTTATCAATAGGTTCCAAGTTACGCAGACATACTGTATAAGAGCTAAAAAAAAATTTTTGCTGAACATTTATTATTGTTGAAGCTTATTATTAAATGTATTTTATATAAGTTTTACAGAAAAAAGTTTTGATCAATTTGTATAAACATTTTTTTAGCTGGTAATTTTCGGTTTTTGTATTACACTTTTGTTATCTTTCTTAATTTTCTTAAAAAGAAATAGTTTATTTCATTTCTAAAGTAAAATAATTTAGTGCATTTTAAAGATTACATCCTAAACTTTAAAAAAGCACTTATACAGCTGTAACAGATCTGTTCAAACTTGAGTAATACCGTCTTAAAATGGTGGTAATTCTATAAAACTACGAATATTTCAAAAATTACATTTTTTGAGACGTCATATCATTTGAATTAAATTTTTGAGATTTTTTTTGAATGAAAGATCATTTAGTAAGATGTTTGAAAGGTAAGTTGTGCAAAATTGAGTTTTATAGGAAAAATTGTATTAGTTACACATTTTTAAATCATTTTTAAACAAAATTCATGTAAGGCTCACTTTCCGCACACACTGTACTTATGCCCATACATTTTATTTCTTTCTATTATAACCATAAGATAGCTTAATGATTTTTTTTTCATGTTCAATTTGTAAAATTTTATTTGATCCAGTAGTTAAAGAATTACATTAAAATAACTCAACCGTGCACTTCGCCGGACGTTAGTTTACAGTGCGCCAATGTTTGTGAGAAGGGTGACTTTAGCATTATAAATAAAAAATTATAGAAGATACAGATTTAATTTTAGAAAATTCTTTATATAAGTTTTTTTTTGTAAAATTTTCTGAATTTTTCAATGGTCATGTCAGTTTTTTTCTAAAATTTATATTTTCGGAGTTATTTAAAAAAAACATATAATTTCGTAGTTCATTTCTTTAATAAAAAATGAAGCACCCACTTATCGAGTAGAACTTTTTGATATGTTGTTTATTAAACATTTCTTAATGAAATTACAAAAAGTTCTATCTTGTTTGATTTTTTCCGAAGTGAAAATCTATATGCACTCCCCTAATTAGGGAAGTAGGGTTGGACAGACACAACATAGCTATCATAAGTAATACATACTGGAACCACACAGGATGCGTTCGAAAAGAGAACGGAAACACCAATTACATAAACATACAACGAGGAGTGCTTCAAGGGTGCATTTTGTCCCCCCTATTACTTTATGTATAATATGCTAAACACCTAATCAGAGATTCTCTCGAAGATTGCCCTGAAGGCACCAGAGCCAATGGAATCGTCATTAACTATGTAAGATATGCCGATGACACCTTAGTATTAGCGGAAACAGAAGACCAACTAAAAATATTGATGAACATTATCAAAAGAAAGTCACAGGCTGGGCTTGGACATTAACCTTGCCAAAACCAAAATTATGGTATTCCACAAAAACCCCCATGAACAAAATTTGTTCATGGTGGTAATTTAATTACACCCAACATACAAATAAATGGTATCACCCTTCAGAGTTCCCAAAGCTTCATATACCTGAGCAGAGAGCTAAATAGTCAACAAGACTACTCAAAATAAATATGCTCACTAATCATGATTGTATTTAAGGGGGGGGGGGTATGGTTTGAAATATATATAAATTTTTTCATTTCAAATAAAAGTGCATACTTTCAAGAATACTCTCTGAAAATTTCAAAATAATCGGAGTAAAATTACCAGAGATACAGCGTGTTGAATATTCCTACCTTCGACTCGCTTTGCCGCGACTTCGCGCCAGCATGCTTGAGCGAAGTGAGAAACGTTAAACAACTGTTCGCCTTCTCTTTTGTAGATTACTCCTCGATTCAAAAAACATATTTAAATGTGCATCACTTTACGATTTTGCAGACAAATAAGAAGAGAAGATTCAGTTGTCAAAACTTTAAACGCATTTTTCTCAAAACTGCTTTTTCAAATGCGGTGGACATTGTAACTGAAAAACTACTCGGCCGATCTACCTGATATTTTGCACATATTTTTTTGAGTCATTTCATGAGGTAACAACGTCGAGATATTTTTCTTTTTTGCTTATTTTTTGTTCAACAATAATAAATCTGTTGATTTTCACAAAATTTTTACCAAAAATTTCATTTTTTTGATTTCTGAGTGATGCCAAAAATTCAAAAATCATTAATAATAAAAAACTCGACGTTGTGACCTCGTGAAACTCATAGGCTAATTAAATATTTTTGAATTTTTTGTTTCGTATGATCTAGTGATGAGTTCTGATGTCCACCGCAAAATCCATTTTTTTGTGAGCTGCCTGTCAAAATTTGTCACCAATGGCTTACTTTTCAATATTTTGGATTGAATTTTTTTGTAAATATTCTTTGAATTGTACTTAATATGCTTATTTAATTTAAAAATAAAATAATTGTACCACAGCTTCGAAAAAAATTCACAAAAATGTGCTTGATATGTTGATTTCAAGCCACACCCCCCCCCCTTAAGGAAATGAAAGCTTTCACTAATATTGAACTAGTTGATCTCACCTGAAATTTGCCAGTCTTATATGCCTCGTTGCCGTCTTCTTTCATCTTTTTCAATAACCTTGCTCTCTTGTAAATATTCATAGCTTTAGTGTGGTCCGGAGCCAATCGTAACACTTGTTGAAAATGTTGGAATGCACTGTCCAAATTGTCGTCATAGAAGAGACACATTCCTCTTACGTAGATGGCATCAGCGTTTCCTTTGTCGATGTTTAGAATACTGCATGAAAATAACGAGATATATGAAAAATGGCTACATAATTTTGGGTTAGTTGTTAAATTAGATTATCTATTTTTTTTGTATGCAGAAAGTTTCTATACTAAGTCACACAAAACACGGCTTTGCATATGAAGAGTACAGGAGAAAAACAAGACATGTCACTTTTTCATGAATTTTGATTTTTCTCGCTATGTGTTAGCAAAAACTGAGGACTATCGACTCGCCTATCGATTCAGGACAATAACCACAAAGGTCAGTCTATATAAATTTTCTGAGAATTTGTATCCAGGCGAAAAACGAGGATTGTTCACACGCTACCGAACAAAAAAAGCAATGTCAGCAGTTTTTTGTTGCATTATTAAAAATAAGTTAATATAGATTAATATTATATTAAGATTATACAATAAGAATTATTATAATTCTGCTAAGGATCTCCTAAGTAATTTTTAGATATCACAAGAAGTAAACCTTTATTGGTGTTGTTCTTAATACGTAAAATGTGATATTCCTTGTTTTCCCCTGTACTCTTCATATGCTAAACTGATATCTGTCCGGGGTAAGAGAATAACAGAAAGGCAAATAAAAACTAACAGGAGAAAAGCCTAAACTATCCATTTAATGTCTATAATTGGGCAAAAATAGATAACTAATAGATATAAATGAAAAAGTGAAGATGCCATATAAGGAGATAAATTCAAAACATTTAGTTACATCACTGTATTGTAACATTTCAACTGCGATTGTAACAGTCATTTTTAGGAATAGAAAAACGGGATCGTTGAAAGGAAAGTAGAAAAAAATAGAAGAAATAGAAGTAATACTATATCACCCAAACCGTATAAAGAAATGGAAAGTAGGACGGATTCATGAAACGATTTAGAAAAATTAAATAGGTTAGAAAATCTAGAAAAATTTAAATTCTGGAAACAGCTCTATGGTACTAAGGCAAAACCCGATAGGTCAAAAATTAACGATTTTTCGTTTTTAATACCAATACGTATATTGAGTGATGAAGAATATGATGACAAAACCCTACATGGCTAAACGCATCCATGTAACCAGTAGATGATAAAATTAGTTTCCGATATGTCCACTATTACAACAACACTGCGAACTTTTAAACTCATCTGCTGCAAAAGCACGTTTTCTGACATATCGGGTTTTGCCTTAGCACCAAAGAACTAGAATAACTAGATGTAGATTTCAAATAAGCATATGAGTCAATAACCAACAGAGAACTGTATAAGACAATATAAGAATTTAATTCACTTGTAAAAGTATTTCCTGAAGGGGCCTACAAATTCGCCGGTCGCTTATAGCCGCGAATAGGTAGCCGTTACCAATTGATTCAGATATCGTGAATGCCTTTTAAATAGGACTGTTCCCAAGTCATAGAAGCTACCGAGTCGCTGCTACCAACGACTGAATCGTGAGTCGCCGACCGCCAGTCGTAGGTACATAGGCGTCCATACCCATGGGAAGGGAAGGCCGTGGGCCCCCTAGCTTTTCGGGTGCTTTAAACTATATATTGTCATCCAAACTATACAAAATGTAATGTACAACATCTTCACGTCTGACCCCCCTAAAATTTTTTATATCCGCGCCCATGCGTAGGTCTCGTTGGGAAGCAGACTAGCATCCCCTGTCACCACGAATAATAGTGTTTGTGTTTGTTGCATATTTATTTAAAGACTATGGAAATAGGTTTAACAGGTAAATATTTTTGTTTATTGTTTATATTTGATGTATATACATGCAAACACGTATAATATATTCTATTATAATTTATACTAGATTAGTTGAAAAAAAATTGGTTTTTCCGTTTGGTAATGCAATAACATTAAAAGTACAGATTTTTTACTAATATTCATCGTTCTATTTTCGCTAACGACTGAGTAGCGTTATCGGCGTATTGGAAAACACTCAAAGTTGTGGCGACTCGGTAGCAGCTACCCATTCGCGGATACCAGCGCCCGGCGAATTTGTACGAGAACGCGCCTTAACACTCAAAAATCAAAAACGAAAGTTAAAATTAATAAAACACAACAATAAGAACTCAAGTTTTCAAGAGGGATCTATCTATCTATTCAGCCTTAAACATCCATTCTTGGATATAAGCCTCCTCTTCCTTCTTCCATGCCTTCCTATCTTGGCAATTTGCATCCATTTTGACCCGACATGTTTCTTCAGGTCATCTGACCATCGCATTTGTGGCCTTCCTCTTTTTCGTTTGTGGTTTCACCGTCTCCAATGTATAATCGTCTTCGTCCATCTTTCATTCTTCTGCCTTAGGATGTGTCCGGCGAACTTCCATTTAAGCTTTACTACTTGGGTCGAGACATCTTTCACTTCTGTTTTGTTACGGATCCATTCGTTTTTTCTCCTGTCCGATAGGTTAATGTTCAGCATTTATCTTTCCATGGATCTTTCTGTCTGCTATATTTTCCATAATTTCCTTTGTAGAAGTCCATATCTGAGAGCCATATATGAGGACAGGATTGAGTGAAGACTCTTGTTTTTAGGTATTGTGGGTATTTTCTGTTCTTTAGAATATAAGACAGTTTTCTGAATGATGCCCAGGCCAATCTTATTCTTCTCTTTATTTCTTCGGTCTGATTTTGTTTATTTAATTTAGTTTATTTAATTTGTCCTAGATATATGTACCTACATACTGTTTTACTAGTTCTATTCTTGTTTGTGCCACTGTAATTATTCATCTTCAGTCTTATCTTTGTCGATTCTCTATCTAGTTCTTCCATCATTCTTCGTAATTTTTCACTTTTTCTATTATAGGCCTGGATCCCGCGTACCAAAAAAAAGTTGATTAATAGCAAGCTGAAAATTTGTTAATAGCTTATAGGTCTTGGGCCCACATATAAAATTATTATTTATGACCACACCGTTGAAACTTTTTGTACTTGTTATTTTGGTGGAGTCGGACAAATTTGGAGCTTTGCGCATTATGGTAGTGGGGCGTTTGTCTGTCAAGCGGTGACGAAGTTGTCAATTTTATACAAGAAAAAAATTTATAACCACATTGGTAATTTTATTTTAATCAATGGTTTTTATCATATAAACAGCGAAAACAATTTTGTCGGACAAAAATATTGGGGCATATGACGCGTCGGACACGCTAAATATGTCAAATTTATGAAAATAATAAATTTATTACCACATGGATAATTTTAACTGAATCTACCATAAAACCTTTTTACAATAATGTGGTAACCTTGTCGGACAATTTCCACGGGGCATATGCGCAGTCGGATGAGCCAAGATGTCAATTTCCTGAAATTTTTTTATTTATTACCATTTTTCCGACAAAATTAGTAGGTTATAAGTAATTATATTCTTAATCAAAAAATCAAAGTGTCGGACAAAAATATTGGGGCAAATCGACAGTCGGACAAAAAATTTAATTTTTATTGGTAAATTATACTTTTAAAATATGCTGGGTTGGTGCATCCCTTATCTTTACAACCATATCAAAAAAAAATTTAAAACAGTTTTTATCGGTTATTTTTAAATCCATTTAGCTGAAAATAGGTACACACACTAAGTAAAACATTTAAAAGGGTATGACGAAGAGCTGTACCCAAAATTGCCTTAAAAAATTTTCCGACAATAGGGAAAATATTAGAAAAATTGTGATCTGGATCTGATAATTTGTGTACATACTTCTTGAACAACGACAAACGTCGTTCTATAGTTTTTTGCTCGAATTAAAAAAACATTTCCGACATAAGTATCAGGTTATAAGTAGTTATATTCTTAATCAAAAAATCTAAGTGTCCGACAAAAATATTGGGGCAAATCCAAAGTCGGACAAAAAATTTAATTTTTATTAATAAACTATACTTTTAAATTATGCTGGGTTCGTGCATCCCTTATCTTTACAACCATTTTTCCGACAAAAGTAGTAAGTTACAAGTAATTATATTCTTAAACAAAAAATGTAATTGTCTGACAAAAATGTTGGGGCAAACGAACAGAAAACTTAATTCTTTTAGGCTATCGACGAGGAGGTATTATCAAAAAAAAATTTAAAACAGTTTTTCTCGGTTATTTTTTAATCCATTTAGCTGAAAATAGGTACACACGCTAAGTAAAACATTTAAAAAGGTATGACGAAGAGCTGTACCCAAAATTTTCTTAAAAAATTTTCCGACAATAGGGAAAATTTTAGAAAAATTTTGATCTGATAATTTGTGTACATACTCCTTGAACAAGGAAAAACGTCGTTCTATAGTTTTTTCTCGAATTAAAAAAAACATTTCCGACAAAAGTATCAGGTTATAATTAGTCATATTCTAAATCAAAAAATCTAAGTGTCCGACAAAAATATTGGGGCAAATCCAAAGTCGGACAAAAAATTTAATTTTTATTAATAAACTATACTTTGACACTATGCTGGGTTCGTGCATCCCTTATCTTTACAACCATTTTTCCGACAACAGTAGTAAGTTACAAATAATTATATTCATAAAAACAAAAAATGTAATTGTCTGACAAAAATGTTGGGGCAAACGAACAGAAAACTTAATTCTTTTAGACTATCGACGAGGAGGTATTACCAAAAAAAATTTTAAAACAGTTTTTCTCGGTTATATTTAAATCCATTTAGCTGAAAATAGGTATACACACTAAATAAAACATTTAAAAGGGTATGACGAAGAGCTGTACCCAAAATTTTCTTAAAAAATTTTCCGACAATAGGGAAAATATTAGAAAAATTGTGATCTGATAATTTGTGTACATACTCCTTGAACAACGACAAACGTTGTTCTATAGTTTTTTTCTCGAATTAAAAAAAAACATTTCCGACACAAGTATCAGGTTATAAGTAGTTATATTCTAAATCAAAAAATCTAAGTGCCCGACAAAAGTATTGGGGCAAATCCAAAGTCGGACAAAAGTTTAATTTTTATTAATAAACTATACTTTTAAATTATGCTGGGTTCGTGCATCCCTTATCCTACAACCATTTTTCCGACAAAGGTAGTAGGTTACAAATAATTATATTCTTAAACAAAAAATGTAATTGTCTGACAAAAATGTTGGGGCAAACGAACAGAAAACTTAATTTTTTTATGATATCGACGAGGAGGTAGTGTCAAAAAATTTTTTAAAACAGGTTTTCTCGGTTATTTTTGAATCGATTTAGCTGGAAATTGGTACACACTCTAAGCACAACATTTAAAAGGGCGTGACGTAGAGTTGTACCCGAAATTTTCCAAAAAAAAATTCCGACAGGAGGGAAAATTTTGGAAATATGATGATCTGAAAATTTGTGTACATACTCCTTGAACAATGACAAACATCGTTTTTTTTATTTTTCTTTCTCGAATTTAAAAAAAATTCCAACACAAATATCAGGTTATAAGTAGTTATATTCTATATCAAAAAATCTAAGTGTCCTACAAAAATATTGGAGCAAATCGAAAGTCGGACAAAAAATTTAATTTTTATTAATAAACTATACTTTTAAACTATGCTGGGTTCATGCATCCCTTATCTATAGAACCATTTTTCGGACAAAAGTAGTAAGTTACAAGTAATTATATTCTTAAACAAAAAATGTAATTGTCTGACAAAAATGTTGGGGCAAATGAACAGAAAACTTAATTCTTTTAGGTGATCGACGAAGAGGTATTGTCAAAAAAAAATTTACAGTTTTTCTTCCACATTTACACATTTCAATAATTGTGCCAGTTCTCAAATTTATGTCATTGCATCGCAAATTCCATTTGAAGAAATTTGCGATACATTTTTGGATAATTTTATGGTTTTAAGTAATTTTTCGGGTGTAACTACAATGATATTATGCTAAAAATGATGGTGTATCGCAGATTTAAAATGCGTTTATCTCGAAAACGGTTGAGTTTAGGGAGATGAAAGACGTATACTTTTTTTAAGTAAAACTAAGAGGAGAATTAAAATTTTAATGTCAAAATTATACAGAGTGAGGGATAAAAAAAATTGAACGTAATAAATGAGTGCTGAAAGGCGTATGTGGCGCCCTCTGGGCAATGCATAATTTTTGGTAGCGAATTTAGTTTTCTCGACCCTAAAAACCCCTACATACCAAATTTCATGTTGTTATCTCATACCTGTCAGGAAATATTCAATAATAAATAAAAAAAAAGTTTAACTTTGACACCCTGTATCTCGGTTAATATAAACTTTGTACCAAGGAAAGTTATCTTAAATCGGCCTATTTTAACCTCAGGAACCTGAAGTTAAGCTATGGCCCATTCTTTACCAAACACCCTGTATGTATAAAAATTATTTTTTTTTTAAATTGTACCAAAACGCCTCATTATTTTTGTCCGACAAGTGATACAATATGCATTACACATGTAAAAGAACAGTACAAAATAAAAATGACATCTGTGGTAATAAATAAAAAAATTCCAGGAAATTAACATCTTCGGCGCATCCGACTGCGCATATGCCCCGTGAAAATTGTCCGACAAGGTTACCACATGATTGTAAAAAGGTTTTATGATAGATACCGTTAAAATTATCCATGTGGTAATAAATTTATTATTTTCATAAATTTGACATATTTAGCGTGTCCGACGCGTCATATGCCCCAATATTTTTGTCCGACAAAATTGTTTTCGCTGTTTATATGATAAAAGCCATTGATTAAAATAAAATGACCAATGTGGTTATAAATTTTTTTCTTGCATAAAATTGACAACTTTGTGACCGCTTGACAAACGCCCCACTGCCATGATGCGCTAAGCTCCAAATTTGTCCGACTCCACCCAAATAACAAGTACAAAAAGTTTCAACGGTGTGGTCATAAATAATAATTTTATATGGGGGCCTAAGAACTATTAACGGTGTCTAGTCGGACAAACTTTGATGTACGAGAACATTGGAACATGGGAAGTTTTAATTGTGAAACAGTTTAAAAATTTGGAATGTCAGATTACGAAAATGTCCCATGTACTTTGTCGGACAGAACATCCAATTGATTTGTTACAATTTATTTAAACTCTCATGCAAAAAGCCAGACTGCATAAATGAAATGCATGAATGTTTTCTAAAGTCTGACGTTCCAAATTTTTAACCTGCTCCACAATCAAAACTTCCCCTGTTCCAGTGTTCCCATACATCAAAGTTTGTCCGACTAGACACCGTTAAGCTATTAACAAATTTTCAGCTTGCTATTAATCAACTTTTTTTTTGGTACGCAGGATCCAGGACTATTATTAATACAATATGATATCTGAATCACTTACGATATGCTAATGATAAGGGATATTGTCTGAAAATCCGAAAGCGAGACCATAGATTCAGAAGGCACAAATAAGTAGATTTTTTTCGTTTGAAGATTTTTTAGTGTTTCGAAAACTAATGTAAAATATGGGGAAAGAGTGAGATATTATAACAGAAAAAAAAGTTGAATGTAAGAGACATCCAGTAAGAAGGGCCTTGACTAAAAAAGATACGAAAATTAACATTTAATGTTTCACCTATTTGATTACATGAAATTTTTTGATTTGCATAGTTTACAAAAAAAAGATTGTAAACATTGTTTTATTTTATTCATTAATTTCCTAAACCCCAAACCAACAAATCTTGAAATTCATCAGTAATATTAGGAATATGTAATAATAGGAATACTAAATCAGTAATAAATATTTAATCATTAAAATCTGATCAGTAAATGGATCTACCATTGTTGAGTGTATTACGCAAAACAAAATAAACAAATTCATATTTACCTATTGGCAATTTCCTGAGCTTCTTGGTAACGGCCGAGATATGTGAGGCATTCTGCTTTGGCAATTTTGTATCGGTAGCAAGTAGGGGCATTATCGAGACATCTGTCCATACAGAAAACAACCAAACGATAATCTTTTTTATCGTACGCTTTGGTTCCATCTGACTCGTACTGCTTCAATTGCTGAACCGATTTTAATTCATTTGCAAATGCTAAAAATATGTAAACATTAAAAAAAAATAATAAAAATCAAATTTTTAAAAGTACTTAAATAGCTAACAACTCGGAACATTTTAAAAGTAAATGTCTAAAATTATTTACAGTGCCTTACAACTTTTCATGTATCAAAACAATAATGACAATAATAAATCAAGGTGGGATCTGCCGAAAAGCAGACCATAATAGACATTTTCCATGGGAGTCTATTTTTTGTTTGAACCATTTCAGGATGTTACCTTGTATTAATAACCAGTCGCACCAGATGCGCCAGTCGCAAACATTGTGATTGATTTTTTATTTAGCAAAACGAGAAAAAAAAATCGAAAATGTTTGCTTTCTGCGTCTAATTTTCGTATATAACTCGTAGAGATATTTCTCTAAAAGGGGTAGTTTCCTGGGTTGGCTGTATACATTATAAATAAACAAACTGGAACATGAAGTAAAACCACTTCTATGTAAAAGGTATATTTACTAAAATTTTAAAAATCCCAATGGATTGAATAAAATTTGTTCATCAGACCGTTTTCGAACCTATCGGTCCATCATCAGTTAATCTAAAATCAAATAAGTAATCCCACTATTAAAATTGAAAAGATGGTTGAAATTTTGAAAGTTACAAAAGTGTGGTTATGATTACTTACTTGAATACTTACAAAAAAGCCCCAGAACCAAACAATGATTGTGATTATAAATCAATCTACATTGTGTTAAAATAATATCGTAAAGGCTAAACGCCGATGTTCATGGATATAACCTCTGGGAACATGGTGATACTCTACCCGAGGCCCAAATCAACCATCTTAGGTCAACAATGACTACCAAGTGTCAAAGGTTTTTAAGGAAATGCTTGATGTGACATTGACAGTTGAAGAAGAAGGTAGTCGATTTTCAAAAGAATTTAGAACAAAAGTCATGATCCAAAACGATGATATGGTAAAGATTTTAATATCTGAAAATGTCTGTTATTTAAATCTATTGTTTTTTAAAAATGTGTTTTACAAAATAAAAATTATTTTTAACTGTAACTACAAATTGACTATATAAAATAAAATTAAACTGATCAAATTAATCAAGATGAAAAAAGTGAGCTGATTAGTAGTAATGATAGAAATAAAAATAAATAAGAAATTATTAAAAATAAATAAATTGGAGTTAAGATAATAATAATTGGGTTAAGATAATCTGATAGTAGGAAATGTATGATTAAAGGAATGCAATTATTATGAAACATTTTTTATAAAATCTTAAAAAAAGATATTTCTTCTTCTTCTTCTTTTTATATAGACATTACTCTGTTTTTCAATGTGCCTCCAGTAAGTTGTCATTCCATCTTTTTCGTAGTCTTCCCACTTATCGTCTTCCTATTGGGGAACCGTCTCTCGCCGTCCTTACTGCTCTATTTGTTGTCATTCGGCTTATGTGGTCGTTCCATTCTACTCTTCTGCTTTTCACCCAGTTATTAATGTTGTCCACCTTGCATCTCCTTCGTATATCTGCACTTCTAGCTCTATCCCACAGTGTCTTACCATCGATTTTTCGCAATGTTTTCATCTCTGCTGTTTCTAGCATTATTTTTGTCCTTTCTGTATCAGGTCGTGTTTCTGCCGCGTATGTCATTATTGGTCTGATGACTGTTTTGTAAATTCTGCCTTTCACTTCTTTTCCGATGTTTTTATTTCTCCATATTGTTTCATTCAGGCAACCTGCGGCTCTGTTTGCTTTATTCACCTGATCTTCCACTTCTGTTTCGAGCTTTCCGTAGCTGCATAGTGTGATGCCTAGATATTTAAACTCCATGACTTGTTCTATTAATTGACCCTCCAGCTCTAATTTACACCTTATTAGATCTGATGTTATAACCATGCATTTAGTTTTTTTGGGGAAATTAACATGATAAAAAATTAACATGGGAAAAAAGATATTTCTCTATCATAATTAAAAGTTTCAACCACCAGCTCTCAAATTCTTCTAGCTTTTTTTTTGCATCTGCAAACAAAACGCTATGTATATAGTTGTCGTCAATTTTTATTCCCATCTGTTATAACTTCGTGTTCCAGTTTTTTAGTGTTTCATCTATATAAAGTTTAAATAAGGCTGGTAAAGCCTCGGTTTCCTCGAAAGCGGCACCGACAAACTGCGAGCGTAACACTGCGATGAATGACGTCATAAAAAACTGTACCACGCAAAATAATAGCGGTGGTTTCCAAGGATGCGTTGGAAGCCACCGCTTGCTGAGTTTGCACATTCCATTTTTCACCGTAATCTGACGTAATTCATCGCAGTGTTACGGTCGCAGTTTGTCGGTGCTGCTTTCGAGGAAACCCAGGCTTAACAGTTCTAAGCAGTTTTGTCTGACTTTAATGCTACATTAATTGTCTTCGTAAAGTGATTTGACTGCATTTATGTGTCATCTACTCCGTGATTTTCCACTGCTTTCCACTTTCCACAGGTTGTTGACTGGGACACTATACTATCATAGGCATTTTGGAGGTTCACGAATACAATGTGCAATTCAGCGTTTAATGCTATTGTTTTTTTATGAGCTGTTTTATAGAAAATATATTATTAGTACATGAGCGTTCGGGTGGAAAACCACTCTATTCTGAAGTTCGTAGCTGTTCCTCCATCCTTTTTTTTAATTTGCCCTTACAACCTGCCCACGGAAGGTATAACGCATATTCCTTTTCAATTATTGGGGTCCTTTTGTTTCCCTTTTTATGGAAGGAGCTTAAGTAGGCCGTTTAAATTCCTTTGGTATTTTTCCATCAAGTAAGTATTTTGTTAAATATTTTTTGTATTAAGGCCAAAGGGATGTATTTTAGATGATTTGCAGGTATAGTCGGTTCGCTAATCTGAGATACAACTGTCTAATAGTAATTTTAGTATTAAATTTTTGAAAAGTTACATGTTGACCGACTAGACGTGGCAGGAAATTACTTATTACTATACAGCCAAACACACGTGCTCATAGCCAATATTATTAATGGTAAAAAGACATAATTAACATAAATCTTACGCCAATCAATAATTATTTATTTACATCTGTATTGATAACACATGAGAAAATTATTTATTGTACAAAATAAGAATATTTTGAGGAAATAAATTCCACAAAATTGTATGATTTTAGTATACATTCCCAGTATTGCCAATAATTCTTCTTTTTTTAATGATAGTAAGTTTATTTAAATATGTCGGAACTATAGAGGAATATAGTTAATCAATACAACATACAAAATTATATCTATAATACTGTCTAGAAGACTAACTCCATACGCAGAGGAAATAATAGGCGATTACCAAAGCGGATTCAGACCGGGAAGGTCGACCATAGACCAGATCTTCCTCCTACGCCAGGTGTTATAAAAAAACTGGGAATTCAACCGCGATGTACACCAGATCTTCGTGGACTTTAAACAAGCTTACGATTCTGTTAGCAGAGAAGCATTGTGGGAGACTATGGTAGAAATGGGAGTGCCTGGAAAGCTGGTACGATTAGCACAGCTGAGCACGAGAACGCTTCCGCACGAATCAGAATTGGCAACACCAAGTCGGAGGAATTTCTCATCGACACCGGGCTTAGACAAGGAGATCCTCTCGCCCCCCTGCTGTTTATCTTCGCACTGGAACATGCAGTAAGGAAAGCTCAGCCACAACTGACAAACGGATTTGCCGCCCAAGGATCAAAAATACTATTGGCCTTTGCGGATGACGTGGACACAATTGCACAATCCACCAGAGATGCAAAAGAAGTTTTCACCCTATTCGAGAACGGAGCCAAGGAAGTTGGTCTTAAGGTCAACGAGGACAAGACCAAGTACATGGTGGTTACGAAGAACCCAAGACCCAAGGGTTAGACAAAACGTAACAATTAATGAATACAACTTTGAAGTCGACAAAGAATTTAAGTACCTGGGAGCGATCATAACATCTGAAAATAAATATGAAAAGGACGTGGCAGCCAGGATCATTGCAGGAAACAGGGCATATTACTCATTAATGACCGTACTTAAATGAAAAATACTCTCAAGACCGGCAAAAATAAGAGTATATAAGACAATAATTAGTCCCACAATAACGTATGGAAGCGAGACATGGACTCTGAACCAGCGGGAAACAACAAAATTACTGGTACTTGAAAGAAAGATACTGCGGGCTATCTATGGGCCTTGCAGAGAAGAGACAACCGGAGAATGGAGAAGCAGACACAATGATGAACTCCAGACAATATATGGAGATGAAAACATAGTACGGTACATAAAAGCAAACCGAATAAGATGGGCGGGTCACGTGCTAAGATCGAGTGACGAAAGACTTCTGAACGCCACGTTCTGGGAAAGGCCGGATGGCAGAAGGTCAGTTGGTCGCCCAAGAAAGAGATGGAAGGACGCAGTAGCCAGTGATCTACGCAAAATGGGAGTACAGCAATGGGAAATAGCTGCTCAGGACCCACAACAATGGAGGGAAATAGTAAACGCGCCCAAGACTCACATAGAGTTGTAGAGCCAAATGATGATGATGATGAAGTTTATTTGAGCTGTTAATAGTGCGAAGTAGGAATTTTTGTGTTGGTATGTTTCCTACTATGAATCTGTCAAAATGAATCTCAGTTGAGCGAACCGAGTTTATGTCCCCAGTGCAAATTACTGGTATTTTTCATCCTTTTTAGTGCATTTCTTTTTTTGTTTTCAGATATATTTACAAGTTGAGTTTGGTTTTGTTTTATTTCGTAAGTTGGAGGAATATATTATAGATATCTCTTTCCTTGTAATAATTCAGTACCACAGAATATCTGAGATACTTCCAGACAATAAAAATTACATTTACTCAACTTCTCGCAATGAGTACATTTTCGAGTTCAGTATGATGTAAGTACTGACAGCTCAGCGGAAATAGTAAACACACAAAATATAAGAGAGAGAATACGAAAATTCTAAGGGGACTCTTAATATTCGTTCTAAATTTACACAGAAAAATATTTTTCTATGGATTCAAAGTGAAGCAATGACTTGCCATTTGCCATTAGCTAAAAGAGCTTTCACATGATCTTTCGAATGTAAATTTGGGTAAAAGAATAAAATATACACCAAATAAATTTGATGAAATATGTAAAATTATAATATAAAATAAATAAAAGGTTTTCTAGGGATGTCTATATACACCAGGGAAATAAGGCAAAAATATACCATGTTCGGGACACTTGAGCAGCCAGGTTGTAAATGGGTTTTTTGGCTACTATATATACCTAATACAATATAAATACAAAAATGCCCGTCACAGTTTGGACGAGAAATTTAGTTACTAACAAATAAGGGTCAAAAATGAGAGTTTTTTCGTTTAAATCGCTACAGGTAAAAATAGGGTAATTAAATGTCTTATTTATAATATTTTTCTTTTAGTAGATGAGCCAAAGTTTAAAATAGCGTTTGTTGAATTTTGGTCCGATTATTTGTTGCTTCGGATATTGCAAAATAAAACTAAAATCTCGAAAGATATATAGGTTATGTGTAAAAGTTTCGAGTAAACTTTGAACCTCAACAGAGTGGTTAATAGAGCTTTAAAAATGGCGTCCGAACGGAATTAATTCGTGGTCGGTAGAGGGGAATTACTAAAATACGTGCACTCAAAAAATGAAACTGATTCTGCAAACATATGCTGCGATTAATATCGCTGGAACTTGATGATTGATTTTGATCATAATTTTTTTAATTTGTATGTACTCGTAGTCTTATGTTATGTACACACAACCCCACCTAACATTACAAAATGTTAAGGGGAACTCCCCTTATCACTCAGGGATATGAAAAATAGATTACGACCGATTCTAAGACCTACCGAATATACATATATAATTTCATAAAAATCGGTCAAGCGGTCTCGGAGGAGTATGGAAACTAACACTGTGACAGGAGAATTTTATAGATGTAAATATATAGATGGCTATTAACAAATAGGGGTTGGTGATAGAAGAGTGAAAATTAAGGGTTGTATGTATTTTTTAATTCTACATCATATAAAATTAAGGTAGATAATTTTGTCCAAAAAAATAAAAAATAATGTCAGGGGGCAACCCCCCTTATAACTTATGGGTATAAAAAATAGATTAAAACCTCTTCAACGTCCTACAGGATAAACGTGTAAAACTTTATAAAAATCGGCCAAGTCGTTTCGGAGTAGTATGGTAACTAACATTGTTACAGGAGAATTTGATGTATATAGAAGTAACTGCGAATTAAATAATAAAAGTGGCTAACTTTGAACCTAATTAACCTAGGTTTTTTTTTCTGAAAATTCGTATAAAAATACCAGCTTTTGAAATCCTAAAGTAGATTTACTCTATAGTCAATATTAACAAAGTTATGCAAATTGTTTAGAAGCCAAAAATGACTATTTTACTAAACTTTTTTCGGAGTGATAAAAACGACTTTTTAATGATTTTTTTCAATACTTTAAAAATATAACTATTATTCTTGCACGTGGTTTCCACAGAATTGCTATGTCATTATTATTTTCTGAACAATAACATTGCGAAAAAAAGTCTTTGCTATAAACAAATTGAATAAAATTTAAAATAATTGACGAATCGTCTTAAAATTTTTTGTGCATTATATGGAATGTTTGACTCAACTTTTAGTGCAATATGAAAGTCTTAATAGTCCGTCCTTTAACGGTAACATATTGCAAAACCTCTAAATTTTAAAGAACCGCTTGGATTGACATGAAATTTGGCATACACATAGCTAACAAGTCAATGAAAAAAAGTGATATTGTGCCGATATGTGCTTTTGCCCTGGGGGTGGTTTTCACCCCCTCTTGGGGGTGAAAAAATATTCGTCCAAAGTAAGTCAGGAAATGGATAAACTGACTAATTTTAAGTAACTTTTGTTCTAGAGTTTTTTCACTAAGTCAATACTTTTCGAGTTATTTCCCAGTGAATATGTTCATTTTTTCAACAAAATAACCACGCTTTTAGACGGTTTTTCGCAAATAACTCAAATAGTAAGTATTTTGTCGAAAAAACATTCTTAGCAAAAATATAGCCTGTAAAAAATTTTAAAAAAATGGTGTATATATCACGTCTCTATACCTTGTAGAAGCAGAGTTATAGCTAATGAAAAAGAGGTTCATATTCGTCAAATTGCAAATGGAATACTTTAACGTGAAATAACCAAAAATTGAGCACATTTCGGGGAAAACTCATTACAACTTATTTAAAGTGTTTAAAGAAAGCTTCATTTTTGTTTTATAAAAAAAATTTCTAGCATCAAAAGTAAACAAGTTACGCTCAAAATAAAGTTTTTTTGTTTTGGTAAAAAAATCGAGAAAATCACCCCCTAATTAGTATCTTAAATGGACTTAATCGTTACGACTTCACAAGTTTCTTGACTCGTGTATGTAATGTTTATATGATCTGTAAGTTTCATCGGTTTAAAGTCCTTATTATTAAAAGGGCTGAAAAAAGGGGTTGAACGAGTCACTGATCACGAATGTATGCAAATTTAGAAACACCAAATCTTAATCAATTTTTGTCTAACAGAAACACAAAAAAATACATGATATTCAGAAAAGCAATGCTGGCATTTTTTTTGTTTTTCGAGATTTTTGGTATCTCTAACAATTTTTAAGTTAAAAAAAAACATATTTTTCAAAATTAAAATTTTTAAAAATTTTACTTTGAAACCAAATTTTTTCAAAAATAAGCACTTTGAATCGATGAAACTTACAGATCATATAAACACAACATAAGTAAAATAATCTGTGGAGCGGTAACGATTAATTTCATTTAAGTTGCTAATTGAGGGGTGGTCTTCCCGATTTTGTTTTTGCCAAAACAAAAGGGACCAACTTTATTTTGAGCGTAACTTGCTTAAAATTTAATGCTAGAAACTTTTTATAAAAACAGAAATAAAGCTTTTTTTAACACTTTTAAAAAGTTATAATGGGTTTTTAAGGTACTATAAGGCCATTTTCGCAAAAGTTATAGCACATTTTTTATTTCTGAAATTTTAGTCTTATTTTGCACTTTCCGAAACAAAGAAGGATCGGACCAAAATTCAAAAAGTACCATTTTAAACCTTGACTCATCTAAAAAAAGAAGAATATTATAAATAAGATATTTAATTACCTTATTTTTACCTGTAGCGATTTAAACGAAAAAACTGCCATTTTTGACCCTTACTAATTTGTTAATAAGTTTCTCGTCCGAACTGTGACGGGCATTTTTGTATTTATAATTTATTAGGTATATAGTACCCAAAAATCCATTTGCAACCTGGATGCTCAAGTGTCCCGACAAAAACCTTATTTCTCTGGACTAATATCGTAGGTTTGTATGTAGGTGAGTTAATTTGGTTAAGCATGAGATATGGGATTTCAAGATAGGTTTTATTTATAAATTATGGAAAAGCCGTCAATTCTAGAACACAGGATTTTTTATAATTATCGAAATTTTTTGGTTTTATCCAATAGTTTATATTGGGTAACAATTTATATCTCAGTTTTAATAGTGAGATCATGATTCATCCTACTATAATAATATGATTAACTCACTAAAATTTATATTCTGGGAAACATCACATCAATTGTTAAATAAAACTGTTTATTATTAATTTTTGTATGTACTTCCAAATTTGATTGTTTTAAAACTGCATACACATGACAATATTTTCCGATATGGAAGTCGGTGTGTTGATAATAAACAATGTTATTCAACAATATAATGTAATACTTTTGCAATTAGACAAGGCGAAAACGGCGGGTTCGAAGGGAAAAATATTCCCATGAGATTTTTTTGCATAATTACGTTCGTGAGACATCCCAGAATAAGGTTCGAGAAGTCACCCACGTGAAAAGTGGTCAAATTTTTTTTAATCAAATTGCAAGAATCAATATTTTTGGCCCGAACAATTTTTTCTTTAATTTTTTGGACCATTCTGGACAAAAAAGATCTCCTATAATTTTTCTCTAAAGTTGATCGTTTTCGACTTATAAGCAACTTAAAATTGAAAAAAAAAAACGAAAAATGGCGATTTTTAAGGCTTAATAACTCGGTTAAAAGTTATTATTATGAAAGTCAATATATGACTAAATCAAAGTTTAAAGCCCCCCTACAAGATCCTGAAAAAATTATTGTCATTATTTTATTACTAAGCTGTTATTTTTAAGAAATAATAATAAGTGCCATGCACGTGTGCGGCGGCTGTAAATGCTGAGTGCGAGAGAGAAGCAGAACCATTCCAGCAGTCCAATTGTGAATCTTACTCGCACTCACATTTACAGCCGAGTCAATACGATCTAACCGCTCATTGTTATTAATTAAAAATTACAGCTTAGCTTAGTAGTGAATTAATGACACAGATTTCTTCAGGATCATGTAGCGGCGACTTTAAACTTTGATTTAGTCACTTTCTGACTTTCATAATAATAATTTTTAACCGAGTTATTAAGTCTTAAAAATGGCCATTTTCGCGTTTTTCAAATTTTAAATTGCTTATCAATTACAGTCAATAATAGGGTACAGGAATTTAGTACCAGTGAGAATGGAGGGATTACTATATGTAGATGACTTAGTAATAATAGCAGACTGTTGTGAAAACAACAGTTATTTACATTAATTTGCTTTTATAAAAATATCTCTCTGTAAATCTGTTGGGACAATCTGTATTGTGTTTAAAATATTTAATTCTCTGAAAAACTTGAGTGTAGCGTTGTGTGTTTCATAAAATAGACATATGGCTGCATTTTTATCGTTTCGGCGTAAGCAGGTCATTTTTGCCAAAGAAGTGTAACATGTGTGTGGCCCTTTTTAGGGCGAATAGTGGAAAACTATCAAAGATAATAATGCAGAGATTTGAATAGAATTTCAGTAGTCTCTTTCTGCTCTCAGAGATGAACACTCTGTTCGCTTGTGCGTCTCTTTTCGCCGTAAAAATACTCTCTCCGCAATAATTAATAGATTAAAAAGACTCTTACGTTCTCTCGTTCGCTATTAAGACTATAATTTATCGTTAAGCCGCTTATTTGTTAAACTCGTTGGTTTTTTGTTAATAAATGTTTTGTTCGCTGAATACCTGTATTTCTCGCTAAAACACAACCCTTACTGTCGTATTAATTAGTAACTTTAAAACCAAACCAAATTAAATATTCGAACCAGTTCTCCTAATAGTTCACTGTTTTGTACAATCGAAGGACAATTACATTACTTTGGGGACATGCGTATGGTCCAAAAATATTTACGTATGTCCAATTAGGCAAAAGGTAAAGTTAAACCCCTTTTGCCACGGTGGGGTGAGATTCAATAAAAACTCACACCATTTGATGGTCTACATCGACCCGGATTTTTGTTTGGTTTTCGCGTTTGTGCCGCTTTTTCGGACATTTTTGTGTGTAATACCTCTACAAGACTTGTTAGTTCGCGTCGCGATAAACTCTAAGTAAAAGGAAGTGAAGTTATTGTGTGTGGTTAGTAGCTGCCGCCTGTTGCTTTATCAATTGGACTAATTTGGTGAGCTTTTTCCATTTTTTAAAACTTTAATTGCTGATCCAAGGTAAACTCTGCTCAAAGACATTTTACGGTCAAAAACACTTTTGTAGACATTTAACGTAGACGCTGTATCTCTCTGTGAAACTTAGACTCTTATTCTCTCGCCGCGCTTGTTAATTGACAAAAAACTCTCCAGTGTAATTTAGATTTTGCCGCGTATCGATAGACTCTCTCTCGCCGTGTGTTCAATCGAATTCGGGATAGAAATGGAAGACCTCAAGAAAAAAAGGACGCCTTTAAAGGCTAAAATTACAAGAATTGAAAACTGGCTCTCACAAAAGGCTAGTACGGAAAAGGATGCGCTACAATTTCAATTTCGGCAAACAGAATTAAAAACCTGTTTTTTAAAATATGAAGAAATAATGGATCAGATAGACGAGATTGATGAAGCCGGTACTGAAGCAGAAGACAGGGTAACAACTGAGCAAAAATATTTCTCTATTCTCGCGGGCCTACAGCGTAAGATGGACGAGTTATTGTTGGGCCACCCTCCTCTCAGATCAAATAGCACTCAGTCAACTGTGGCCACTGCTAAGGTTAGGCTTCCGGAGATCACCATGCAAACGTTCTGCGGGTCATTCTCTGAGTTCAACTCGTTCTACCAGCTCTTCGAGACGCTAATAGTGAACAATGAAGAACTCAATAATGTGCAACGATTTATTTACCTTAAATCGTTCCTGCGAAATGAACCCCTCCAGTTGATCGACAACATCGAAGTTATCGACGAAAATTTCGATATAGCTGTAAAAACTCTCAAAGATCGTTACGAAAACAAATCGCGAGTGATTAGCTTACACATTCAAAAATTGTTAAAGGCTCCATCTCTAGTTAAAAGTAATTCAAAGGCATTACGCGAATTTTTAACTCTAGCTCAGCAGACGCTGCTCGCTTTGAAAAATATGTCCGTACCAATTGAGCATTGGGATTTACTATTAATTGAAATATTTTTACAAAAATTAGATTTTGCTACACATAGGGCCTTTGAATATGATATTGGGACAAAGACCTTACCTACCCTTTCACAGTTTTTTAAATTTCTCGAGAAAAAGTGTGATATTCAGGAAAAATTAAATGTTTCAGATCATGATAAAAAGGTTAATAACAGGTCTCAATCAAAAACATCTTTCTTCTCATCAGTTGACCAACCATCACACTCTTTCTCTGATAATAATTGTACTTTTTGTAGAAGTAATGCTCATAAGGTTTATCAGTGTAATGATTTTAAATGCCTCTCTTTACAGGAAAAATTTAATTTTGTAAAAGGTAAGAAACTGTGTTTTAATTGTTTGGGTAGTAAACATTTCTCTCAAGATTGCGGCTCTACTCGATCATGTACTTTGTGTGGGGGTCATCATCACTCATCCCTCCATGGAACCTCTGAAAATGTCTCTTCCTCTAGGAACATCAATAGGCAAGCTCTCTCTCGTGAGCGCAATGCTCAAACTCCTCAAAATTCTCAAGGTGCCTCTCGTGTTGTCGCTCCCATATCTACTCAGCATTCTTTTAATAATCGCAGCCAAAATGAAGCTTCCACTAGCTCATCCAGACCTCCTGTAGATATGCAAAATTTTCCAGATTCTCAGGCAGCCACATCTCTCTCAGCTTTATCAGTTAAAACTGATGTATTGTTGGCTACCGCTTTAGTAACCGTTTATTCGAAAGACGGCAGACCCATGCATGCCAGAGCGCTCCTAGATAATGGGAGCCAACATTCGTTTATCTCTCGTGATTTGGTTGAGAAGTTAAAACTCATCCCTTATTTTAAACAACCATATATACAACTATATATCAACCATATCCGAAAACACCTCACTCTCAAACGAAATGTTAAACTTAGAATTTTTCCCCTATAATGTAAAGGACAGAAGCTTTAAAACTTCTTTCGCTGTACTCGATAGTATAACTTGTAGGCTTCCTAGAGCTACTATAGATAGAAGTAAAATAAAAGTCCCACAGGATCTCACTCTCGCAGATCCCTCGTATTCTGTTCCGGGTAAAATTGATTTGCTTCTAGCTG
Source organism: Diabrotica virgifera virgifera (assembly GCF_917563875.1). NCBI lineage: Eukaryota > Metazoa > Arthropoda > Insecta > Coleoptera > Chrysomelidae > Diabrotica > Diabrotica virgifera. Next base: position 175,521,357 of record NC_065445.1, on the reverse strand, counting down.
GTGATATCTATAGTGAATTATTGACGGATGGATTTATACGGTTAGGAAAAAATCTTCCCATTCTTCAGAATACTCACTTAGGCTATGTTATTTTTGGTACAATTAATCCTCAGGTTTTTCACCGTAATTCACATTTGGCTATCTCTCAGTCAAATGTTTCTCTCTTTGTTCAATCCGAACCCGAAGAAAATCAGTTGGATAAGTTGCTTCAACAATTTTTCGAAATTGAAGAAGTTCCCCTCGTTAGTAAATTAACTCCCGATGAAGAATTAGCGGAACAAATATTTAGCAAAACTACTCTTGTGTTACCTTCAGGCCGCTTTCAAGTAAATCTTCCATTTGTCTCTGAAAACGCTAATAAAATGTTAGGTGAATCCTTTAAAATGGCCTTTAAAAGATTTATGAATTTAGAACATAGGCTCTTAAAAAACGAAAGTACATACGCTCAATATAAATCTTTCATTAATGAATATCTTCTTCTCGAACATGCGAAAATAGTGCCTCTCTCTCTAACCAACGAAAAGTTAGAAAATAAATATTTTCTACCGCATCACTGTGTGTTTAAGGAAGAATCTTTAACAACAAAGCTTAGGGTTGTTTTTGATGGTTCGATGAAAAGCTCTAGTGGTTATTCGCTCAATGATATTTTACTCAAAGGTCCTACTCTTCAACCGGAACTTTTTGACATTTTGCTACGGTTTAGATTGTATTCCTTCGTTTTTACAACGGATATACAAAAAATGTATAGACAAGTTAGAATAAATCCTGCTCAAACCTCTCTTTTAAATATTCTGTGGCGTGACTCCCCTGAAAAAGACATTGAGTGTCTTGAATTGCAAACCGTCACGTATGGAACTAAAAGCGCTAGCTTTCAGAGTACTCGCTGTTTAATGGAACTGGCACAAACTCATCAGATTGAGTATCCTCTCGCCAGTGATGCTCTTCAAAATAGTTGTTACATTGATGACATTCTCTATGGCGCTAATGATGTACAGATTCTCCTTAAAGCTCATAAGGAAATAACTAGTTTGCTTGAAACCGCTTGTATCTCTCTCCATAAATGGTGTTCTAACTCAGACTTGTTTTTAAAAAATATCTCTTCTCTCTCTTCGAACACTACTTATGTAATAGCTCCAGATAATGGCTCCAATAAGGTTTTAGGTTTATGTTGGAATCCTATTCTTGACACCTTCTCAATCTCTCTCCCAAATTTTACCCTAAAGGATTCATACACCAAGAGAGAAGTACTGTCAATGATTGCTCAAATATTTGATCCTCAAGGCCTAATTAACCCAGTTACAGTTGTCGCTAAATTAATCATGCAAAAAATTTGGATTTCTAAAATTAATTGGAACGATATCATAGACGCAGATACGTTGCATGAGTGGCTAAATTTTGTTCGCAGTCTCTCTCATTTTAAGGATTTAAATATACCTCGGTGTCTCTTTTCAAGTCAAGAAATCACTAGTGTTGAGATTCATGCATTCTCGGATGCAAGTTTAAAGGCTTATGGAGCTTGCATCTACCTACGTGTGATTTATAGATCTGAACAAGTATCTTGTTCACTTTTAGCATCTAAGAGTCGTGTCGCTCCGCTAAAACCCTTGACTCTCCCAAGATTGGAACTCATGGGTGCGCTATTGTGTAGTAAGCTCACAGCAAGGATTGCTAATATTATTGAAGAAAAACTCTCTCGCTTAGACTCTATAAATATGTGGTCGGATTCAGAAATTGTTCTCGCTTGGCTTCGTTCGCATCCCTCTCGTTGGACTCAATTTGTAGCAAATAGGGTTGCACAAATTTTAGATAATTCTCCTAGCGCTCATTGGAGGCACGTACGATCCAAAGAGAATCCTGCCGACATACTCTCCCGAGGAATGCTACCCGCTGAAATACTTAAATCTTCTTTGTGGTTTCATGGTCCTTAATTTTTGAATCAATCTCGGTTGGATTTGTTGAAATACAATCCAAAAGTTTATACCTCTAAGTTGCCCGAAGAAAGAAAAGTAACTCTTCACGTTCGAAATGATCAAATAGATTTTTTCACCTCTCTTTCTGATAGGTTCTCTAATTTTTCAAGGTTTGTAAGAACTTTAGCATTTATATTCAGGTTTGCCAATAATGCCAAATTGCCTTCTCGCAAGTTATCAAATTCTCTTGAAGTAAGCGAACTTCAAAACGCCGAACTGAAGATTGTTAAGATGCTTCAGTATTCTTCTTTCTCGCTTGAGCTTTCTGAGATTAAAAAAGGTAAAACTCTATCCAATAAGTCTCTTTTACGCTTAAACCCCTTTTTGGATGAAAATGAAATGCTGCGTGTAGGAGGTCGCCTTGGTAACTCAGACGTTACATTTGATCAAAAATATCCTCTTCTCCTTCCCTCAAAAAATCGTGTAGTACGTCTCATTCTTCAGAGAGAACATATCAGACTTTGTCACTCTGGTCCTCAAAATACTTTATCTCAAATTCGACTTAAATATTGGCCTTTAAATGGACTACGTGAAGTTAAAAAGGTCATACACCAATGTATGGTTTGTTTTAGATTTAATGCCAACCCCGCTATTCAGATTATGGCAGATTTACCAAAGGAACGTTTGCAATCCTCTCGAGTATTCGCTCATGTCGGATTAGATTTTGCTGGCCCCTTTCAGATTAAAGCTTCCAAACTCCGCAAAGCTCCCTTGATAAAATCTTATATTGCTCTTTTCGTTTGTCTATCGACTCAAACTGTTCACATCGAAGTCGTGTCCGGCCTTTCTACAGAGACGTTTCTTCTCGCTCTAAAACGTTTTATTAGCCGTAGAGGCCTCCCTCAGACTATATTCAGTGACAACGCTACGAACTTTTTGGGAGCTCGTAATCAGTTGTTTGAACTTTATAAGTTTTTAAAAGATAAAGAGCACTCTCGCTCTATTAATGATTTTTTGACATCATCGCATATTCGCTGGAAGACCATAGTTCCTCGAGCCCCTCATCATGGTGGCATCTGGGAAAGCGCTATAAAGAGCGCAAAGCATCATATCCGTAGACTCATGGGTGATATTAAGCTCACTTTTGAAGAATTTACCACTGTTCTGACTCAAATTGAAGCTGTGCTCAACTCTCGACCGCTCTGCTCCCTCTCAAATGATCCCTCTGATCTAACCTATCTGACCCCTGGACATTTCTTGATTGGACAATCTCTTACGTCATTTCCTGAAAGGGATGTGATCCACATTCCCAAGTTTATGGCAACATCTCTCTAAACTCCAACAAATGTTTTGGAAAAAATGGTCAATTGACTACTTGAACCGACTCCAAAATCGCCCTAAATGGTTTCTTCCTCATAAGAACCTAGAGCCCAACGATCTCGTCTTGTTGATTGAAGATAACACTCCTCCTCTTTACTGGGCTCTAGCAAGAGTGATTGATGTCTTTCCCGGAAGGGATGGCCGAGTAAGAGTTGCATCGGTCAAAACTAAAGATGGAGAGTCTTCAAGCGCTCTATTAATAAATTGTGTCCTCTACCAAATGACTGTTAAAATTAAGTTAAGTTTAGTGTTTTCGCTTAAGAACGTTGTAAGTTGATTTATGTTAGGTTAGGTTTATGTTAAAGCCAGTGCTTCAACGCGGGGGAGTATGTTGTGAAAACAACAGTTATTTACATTAATTTGCTTTTATAAAAATATCTCTCTGTAAATCTGTTGGGACAATCTGTATTGTGTTTAAAATATTTAATTCTCTGAAAAACTTGAGTGTAGCGTTGTGTGTTTCATAAAATAGACATATGGCTGCATTTTTATCGTTTCGGCGTAAGCAGGTCATTTTTGCCAAAGAAGTGTAACATGTGTGTGGCCCTTTTTAGGGCGAATAGTGGAAAACTATCAAAGATAATAATGCAGAGATTTGAATAGAATTTCAGTAGTCTCTTTCTGCTCTCAGAGATGAACACTCTGTTCGCTTGTGCGTCTCTTTTCGCCGTAAAAATACTCTCTCCGCAATAATTAATAGATTAAAAAGACTCTTACGTTCTCTCGTTCGCTATTAAGACTATAATTTATCGTTAAGCCGCTTATTTGTTAAACTCGTTGGTTTTTTGTTAATAAATGTTTTGTTCGCTGAATACCTGTATTTCTCGCTAAAACACAACCCTTACTGTCGTATTAATTAGTAACTTTAAAACCAAACCAAATTAAATATTCGAACCAGTTCTCCTAATAGTTCACTGTTTTGTACAATCGAAGGACAATTACATTACTTTGGGGACATGCGTATGGTCCAAAAATATTTACGTATGTCCAATTAGGCAAAAGGTAAAGTTAAACCCCTTTTGTCACGGTGGGGTGAGATTCAATAAAAACTCACACCACAGACAATAAAGAGAAAATGCAAAAATTAATCAATATATGGGTGGAGGAAATAGAAAATTTGAAAATGGAGGTAAATTTAAAGAAAACGAAGACCATGATAGTAACCCAAAAGAAAAGGGAAGAAATAAACCAAACGATATTTAGGTGCAAAAACGAAATAATAGAAACAGTCTCGACGTTTGAATACCTTGGAGTAATAATATCAGAGGATGGAAAGATAGATCAAGAAATCTCATACAGAGCGAAAAAAGCAAATAAGATCTACTATGCACTAAATAAAACAATATTTGGAAAGGAAGAAATAGATAAAGAAATAAAACTGAAGGTATACAACGCAATCTCTGTGCCAACTTTAATATATGCAAGTGAGACATGGGTAAACAATGCAAAAATAGACAGTACCATAAACGCAGCGGAGCTGAAGCAGCTAAGAAAAATAGCAGGAAAAACGAAATTGGACAGAATAAGAAATGAAGATATTAGACAAAGACTGAAACAGGAATCGATAATAACCAAGATACAAAAAAGAAAATTAAAATGGTATGGACACATTAACAGAATGGACCAGGGAAGACTACCAAAGCAGGTGATGGAATCGAAAAGATATGGTAAAAGAAGGAAAGGGAGGCCAAGGAAGAGATGGATCGATCAGATTATAGAAATTGGACAAGAAAAAGGAAAAACACATCAACAAATGAAAGAGTTAGCAAAGGACCGCAAGAAATGGAAGAGATGGATAGAAGATGAATAAAACCTCCGACGCCCCTAAGGGGCATAAGGAGTTTCGAGAAAGAAGAAATTGCTTATAACTCGAAAAAAATCAACTCTAGAGAAAAATTATAAGACCTTTTTTGTCCAATATGGTCCAAAAAACCTAAAAAAAATTAGTCCGGGCCAAAAATATTGATTTTTGCAATTTGATTAAAAAAAAAATTGGCCCACTTTTCACTTGGGCGACTTCTTGAACCTTATTCTGGGATGTCTCACGAATGTGATTATGCAAAAATATCTCATGGGAATATTTTTCCCAACGAACCCGCCGTTTCCGCCTTGTCTAAATAATGGATTTAAAAACACAGATGCGGTTAATAATGAGCTTCCGAACAATATCATTTATCTAAAATGAATCACTTAAAAACTAGTTATCATAGACGTGGGAACCGACATAAAATTGCACATTTTTACCGTATTTTAGTTAGAGACTCATAACGAGTTAGAGACTCTAACTCGTTATTGTATCTGCGCCTCCATTCGTTTGTCACGCTGTCTCTGCAAAGGCCATATATCATTCGAAGGATTTTACGTTCCCACACCAGCAATTGATTTACTTCTCTTTTTGTTAGCGTCCATATTTCGCTTCCATACGCGACTGCTGGTCGTATTATGGTCTTATACAGGGTGTTTGGTAAAGAATGGGCCATAGCTTAACCTTGAGCTTTAAATAGGTTGATTTAAGCTAACATACCTTAGTACGAAAGTTGATAATAACCGAAATACAGGGTGTCAAAGCTAAACTTTTATTTTATTTATCCTCGAATATTTCCTGACAGGCATGGGATAACAACACGAAATTTGGTAAGCGGGGTTTTTTTCGGATGAGAAATCTAAATTCGCTAACAGAAATGATGTATTACGCAGAGGGCTACGTCATACGTCTTTCAGCGCTTATTTATTACGTTCATTTTTTTATCCCCCACTCTACATACTTTTTGAATCAAATTTTTTATTCTCTTAATATTTTTACTTATAAAAGGTACACTACATTCATCTCGCTAAACTCAACTGTTTTCGAGATAAACGCATTTTAAATCTGCGATACAGCATAACTTTTTGCATAATATCATTGTAGTTAGACCCGAAAAATAAACTTAAACCATAATAATTGTACAGTTCTCATTTTATGTCAGTGCATCGCAAATTCCATTTGAATAAATTTGCGATACATTTTTGTAAATTTTTATGGTTTTAAGTTAGTTTTCGGGTGTAACTACAATGATACTATGTAAACAATGATGTTGCCTCGCAGATTTTAAATGCGTTTATCTCGAAATCGGTAAGTTTAGCAAGATGAATGTAGTATACCTTTTTTAAGTAAAAACATTAAGAGAATAAAAGTTTTGATTCAAAAAGTATGTACGAGTGGGTAATAAAAAAAAATTGAACCTAATAAATGAGCGCTGAAAAGCGTATGTGGCGCCCTCTGGGTAATACATCATTTTTGGTGGTGAACTTAGATTTCTCGTCCCAAAAAACCTCCGCTTACCAAATTTCGTGTTATTGTCTCATGCCTGTTATTGTCTTATGCCCTCACGAAAAGGATGTCAAAAAGAGATGGAGAAATTATTTTGACAGTCTAGACAAATGAAGAATTTGACAGACAGCCCGTGGAGTTAACGGAGACAGTAACAGCAATGGTTACCAGAATAACAAACGAGGAAGTGGCTCAAGCGCTTCAAAAAATAAATAAAGGAAAAGCAGTCGGACCAGATGATATTCCTGGGGAAGTATGGAGAGCATTGGAAGAGACAGGAACAAGTTGGCTAGCAGGTCTATTTAATAGAATTATGATGGAAGTTGGACAAATGCCGGACGAATGGAGAAGCAGTATATTAGTACCTGTCTACAAAAACAAGGCAGACATACAACAATGCACAAACTACAGGGCTATAAAACTACTTAGCCACTCCATGAAAATATGGGAGAGAGTAATTGATAGACGGATACGTGAAGAAACCGAAATATCCGATAATCAATTTGGCTTTATGCAGGGCAGATCAACAACAGATGTAATTTTCATTGTAAGGCAACTGATGGAAAAATACAGGAATAAAGAGACCAACGCTCATAATGGTATTCATTGATCTTGAGAAAGCATATGATAGAGTTCCTCGAGAGATTCTGTGGTGGGCACTCAATAAGAAAGGAGTCCCTGGCGAATATGTAAAGATTGTGAGAGATATGTATGAGGGAGTAACAACTAGTGTTAGGACAGGTGTGGGAGAGACTGATAAATTTCAGGTGAAAGTAGGATTGCACCAAGGCTCGGTGCTTAGTCCTTATTTATTCTCATTAGTTTTGGACCAGATAACAGAGAAACCTGTAGTATTCCATGGTGCCTAATGTATGCTGATGATGTAGTGTTACTAGGAAATAGTGAAAGAGATTTAGAACAAAAACTGGAACAGTGGAGACAAGCTCTGGAGGAAAAAGGTTTAAAACTTAGTAGGACAAAAACAGAGTATTTAGAATGTTCATTTAAAGATGGAGTTACTACAAATAAAATGGTATCCTTGGATGGTGAAATGATTGTGAAAAGTAATAGTTTTAAGTACCTAGGATCGGTATTACAGAGTAATGGAGAAATAGATGGAGATGCATGCAGTAGAATTAGGGCTGGATGGATGAAGTGGAAAGAAGCGAGTGGTGTGTTGTGTGAGAAAAATTCCAATGAAGCTGAAGGGAAAATTCTATAAAACAGCCATAAGACCGGCTATGATGCACGGAACTGAATGTTGGGCAGTGAAAAACAAAGAGGAACAACGAATGCATGTGGCGGAAATGAGAATGCTTAGATGGATGAGTGGAGTGACAAAGAAGGATACAATTAGAAATGAGTATATTAGGGGAAGTCTAGGCGTGGCACCAAATGATGCCAAAATGAGAGCATAGGTTAAGATGGTTTGGTCATGTTCAACGTCGAGACGTTAATCACCCAATACGAAGAATAGCTGAAGTGCAGATTCCTGGAAGGAGTAGGAGAGGAAGACCAAAGAAGACCTGGGGGAGACGATAAGGCAGGACATGTTGGTAAAGGGGATTAACATTGATATGACCCAAGATAGAATTGTGTGGAGAAATGCAATTAGGGAAGCCGACCCCGCATAGGGATAAGGCAAAGATAATGATGATGATGTCTTATGCCTGTTAGGAAATATTCAAGAATAAATAAAATAAAAGTTTAACTATGACACCCTGTATTTCGGTTATTATCAACTTTCGTACTAAGGTAAGTTAGCTTAAATCGACCTATTTTAACCTCAGGAATCTAAGATTAAGCTATATATTATTAACTTCTTTACCAAACACCCTGTATATCTGAATTTTTGCACCTCGTGACATAGGTTTTGACTTCATTAGATGTTGCATTGCAACGAAAGATCTGTTTCCTGCCATTATTCGCGTTTCAACTTCTCGCTCTATTTTGTTGTCATTTGCGATTGTTGCTCCTATTAGATATTTAAATTCTTTAACCACTCCGAAGATTTACCTCGAGGATCTCGAATGAGAGTGAAACGTACGTAAGGGCGTTTATGAACGAACTGAAATATAAGACGTCTCTTGATTTCATTTTGCAGCGAATTTTTTGTATTAGTATTACTTCTAACTGAGTTTCTTGATAATGTTCTGAAGCTATTTCGTTGTGGCATTTTTGTAATTAACTATCCTAATTGGGAAATAAGCCACAATTTAACTTGAAAAAATAATTTTATTAATGTTTCGACTTCCACTTCGGACATCGTAGTCAAAATACAAAATTATATTTTCGAAACGTTAATAAGATTATTTTTTCAAGTTAAATTGTGGCTTATTTCCCAATTAGAATAGTTAATTCTAACTGAGTATCGGGCCCAAGTTTTTATTGGAATTTGGCCTTGATGTATAGGCAGGTAGTGAGGTGCAACTTTTAGGCCTCCCCGTGTCTTCTTTTATTTATCATTCGCTTGGTTTACAAGTAATAGAAACCACGAATAGGCCACCAGAAACACGCTGCGCAAACTGTAAATACTGGGATGAAGTTTTTATGCGTAAACTTAACCAAGATATAAGTAATGACCACATTCGGGGCTAATCAGTTTAAGATGATGATATACCAAAAATCCCTTAACAATAAGTCTGTACTTACTTTGTTGGTCAACTTTCAAGTCCTGAAGCTTCTTAATGGCAAAATCAGCTGTAGTGGTGTCACCCATTGCTATAGCACACTTTAACATTCTGATGTATCCTTTAACGAATTCTGGATCCAGCTGCACACTTTTCCTGACATCTTCCAAAGCTTCTGTAAACCTGGTGATATTAAAAATATTTATTTCTCATTTTTACAAGATTACATTGCACAGATTCTAAAGGTGCCGGTGGGGGATGGCGTCTATGCCCAGTATTATAGTCGGGGTATGAGGTATGAGAGAAAATATTCGAAATAATGAAGTAAATAATATAAAATTTGTTATTTCTTATATATGAAAAAAGTTCCAGATCAACAAAAGTATAGGAAGCAGAAGAAACTAATGGCTGTCTAACTTGGGGGAATGGTGATTGGACCATATCATTGCCAACCATGGCCATGTCATATTGGTGATAGCCATGACCATTGCCAACCTGCAACCTGCATCGGATAAATGACACGTAAAGGATACAATGTTTGCATTAAATCATACTAAAACAACTTACCTGTAAAGCATCATGTAGCAGGCAGCTCTATTTCCATAATAAGGGGCTACATTTGGACAAAGATTGATGGCTTCGCTATAGAGAGGGAGTGCAGATCTGTACTGTTTGGTTTTGTATAACTGGTTACCGTTTTCCTTTTTGAGTTCAGCCATCCTGGAACAAGTTATTTTTGTAAGATATAATCATAATATATTTCATTTCAAGATATAGTTTTTAATAACTGTTCAAACCAATAAATAATGTTGTCGAAAAAAACAGAAATTCTTTCGATATCTTAATTATTTTCATTATGATTATCCATAAAAGTATTCTTAATTTTAATAATAAAATATTGATGAGGTTATAAAGCACATTGGACAGATACAGGATATTTCATTAATAATTGGAAATATGTTAACTGCAAATTCCTGGGATCAAAATATTACGTAACCGTTAGTCCGAAAATTCTTCCTAAGAGAGCTAGAGTTCTTTGAAGATGACGTCTTGTAATCAATTTTTTTGAGTACCTCCAGAACGCTTCTATTTAGAAAAACGAAAACTGGTATGCTTATTTATCTTCCAGAGAATGCGACAACGCAACAAGTGAAGAAAATATTAAACTGACAAAGAACATATTGAGAGTTTTCCTCGAATGCTTCCTCATTATGTTAGAAAATCTAGTAATCGTCAATATTTAGATACAACCGTAAGCATCTTCAAAATGTATAACTTTACTTGGAGTCTTGTAAAGAAAGATATGTCACATCTGGTCGTTGTCCAATTTACAGAAAACAAGCTGAAAATACGAGCATTATCATAACGAAAAATTTGTTTATTTGGGTATTTAAATTTATAATACGGAAAATTGCTTTTATGAACAGTTGTTTAGAATTAAAAACTACGTTTTATTGTGCAATTATATCCTTGTAATTGCAATAATGTAAACTATAAAGTTACTTTACTTTTGATCGAAATTCATATTTTTTTACATACCTCGTACAAAATTGATAAAATTTGATATCTCATATGTGATAGTTGTATCTTGGGTTTTAGACCACGAAGAGCTTTTTATGAAGAATAACTGTTCTTCGTCAAATTGATAATAAAAGAGTTATAAATGAAAATGATTTAAGTTAACCGTAATTTGTTGAAACATTTTAAAATATTTTTTTTTCATTAGAAGGATGTAATTACATATATTAGAACATAATTTTAATTTAAAACAACTTTTCATAATAACAATTTTCAATATTGTGAGAAATAAAGGTGCTTTATTCTTAAGCGAAATTCATATTTATTTATTGACATACCTCGTATAAAATAGATACAATTTGATATCTAATGGTTGAATCCTAGATTTTAGAACATGCAAAACTTTTTATGAAGATAAACTTTTTTCATAAAATTAAAAATAACAAGCTGAAAATGCGAGCATTATCATAACGAAAACTTTGTTTATATACGTATTTAAATCCATAATATGGAAAATTGCTATTACGAAAAGTTGTTTAGAATTAAAAATTATGTTTTAAGGCTATGGGTACATAATTCGCAAATATTTTACGTGTATCCCTACTTTTTCTGTCTTTACACGGCAAATGCGTGTAGTAAAATTCACACTGGTATGGATATGTAAACATTACTAGAATGTCATTCTACTTGAAAAATGTCATAATTAATTTAAAAAGATGGCTTTTGAATGTTCTTGGATAACTGTTATTTTTATAATTGCAAATTATTAATTCAGTTAATAAATGTGATAATTTTTTCACTAACTATGTTTTCAGTGATTGTAATAATTTATTTGTACAACAAAAACTAATAATCAATCGAGAAAAGAGGAAAAGTGTTAAAGTGATTTTTTAATAATATATTGTTATTATGGAACGCTTACAATTTTGAACATCTCTAACAACAAAATACTTGGATCACAGGATATATCTGATGTATTCTCTGCTTGGATCTTCCCCAAATAATACACAATAAATAACTTTTTATTAAGTTCACGTCTTTAATCAAGTATTTATCAAATACACTATATATCAATAATATTTAATCAATTTCTCAAAATATTCCCGATGCAATGTCAAATATTTAAAATTGTCACTGATTGTCAGTGTGTGACTAGCGATGTGAAATTACGTGTAATTTCAGAAATTGTAAGTTACACGTGTAAAATTACCCAAAAATTACAAACCAGATGTAATTTATGTAACTTATGTAATTTATGTTCATTGTATTAAAAAATCAATTGTTTGCATTCATATTGAATATAATAAACACAAAGTAACTACATACTTATGAAATAAAGAAAAGTGGATAAGAAATACATACAAATAATAAAGAAATGAAAACATAGGTTCTTTAGTTTTGTTTTAAGCGGCTTTTATAAATCACAACTTCCTTTTTCGCAGACAACTGGAGACCTTCTTGTTATAAAACGTCGAAGTTTCAATTGTTTGCTCTTCCAATGAGCCTTGTGTAATTTTTTTTATCTCCGGCAAATCCAGAACTGCATCCTGAAATTAAATAGGAAAGTGTAAACATAGAGAGTAAAAATAATGGGTTTATAATATAATATATACAGATCTAACTACCTTGTTTTCGGCATCTGAAGTATCCTTCTCGACTTCCGTTTTTTTTTGGGGTTGTTCTGTGCCTTTACCCTGAAATTGATAATTTTGGAATATAAACAATAAATATGTATGTGTTTACACTAATTTACCGATTTCATTAAGACGTTTTCTAAAATGTTCACTTTGCTTTGTCTCAAAATGCGTGCTGGTCTCTGTTCCCTAGTTTCCATTCTTTGATCAATTTCATCATCGGTCATTGCAAAGTCAGCAAAATTAAAATCATCGTCGGAATTTCCATTTCCTGTTGTATTTGAATGCCATGATGATATTGTCTGAAAACATAAGATTTATAATTTTTTATTCGAAAACGGTGGAATGCATTGGAAAATCGGAAAAGAAGCAAACTGCATATATCACATGCACATATCACATATCTAAAAAATGCCTAAATTTAAAATTACCTCGTCTAATTCTTCCTCTTCGGAAATATGGTTTTCAATTACTTCTATCTCCTTCTGTAAGTTTCTACCTTCTATCGAAACGTTGTTCTGTACAGTCTCTTCTATAGGATATTGACTTTGTATGTGATGTTGTCGTGAACGTTTCAGCAATTTTGAATTATATTGTATATAATTTAAATTTGCTGCCCTTTGAGTTGTTAGGCGATTTCTTCTCTTCGTATGAATGCTGCTCTGGGAGCTAAAGCTTCTCTCTGTTGCCGCAGAAGTGCACGGCATTGTCAATATCCTGACTGCAACTTTGGAGAGGCATGAATGTCCACAAAATCCTTTCCACCATGTAACCAAAGAGACATTATCGAGTATGTTCCATAAAAATGTTTCGCCAAAAAAGTCTGTTTTAGCTAAATAGTTTCCTAAATCCTCAGTAATCTTTGACACTCCTTCATCACCAATCTCTATCGTGGTCGTGGTTGACATAGTAGTAATGTATTTCATCGCTTCAATCCTTTCGGCTGATGATAAATTTGCACCAACAGACCGAGGGTTTAGTAAGTCTGCGGCAAAATGGATCGGTTGAAGGGCGTATTCCTTCCTTGATATAAATTTATCCATCGCTTCTGTTTTTTCGCAATCCGTTAGTTTCACGCATTCTAAATGAGTAGATATGTTACTACCGATTTTCGCGAAAGTTTCACAAACCAAATGAATTGACGAAGAATCTCCTTCAAGACGTGTTATTGCTTCAGTAATTGGCTTAAGCAATTCAACAAGAGCGCTAGAATTTATCCAGAATCCTTCATCAAGTAAATTTGCTTTTGCGCTGCGTATTCTATCTTGAATTGTTTTATCTGGAGATATTGCTAGACGTTGTAGGACGGACTTGCATTTAGTCAGATCTTGAAGACATTTTACATGTGAACCCCATCTTGTTTTTACAGGTAGGCTAAGAGACACTCCACACTTCATCTCATTTCTTATTTCTGTGAATTGAGCTCTCAGTACTTGACACTGGTTAATAGTTTTAACGATATGTATAATATGTGACAAATGTGTCTCTATTGAAGATAATTTCAAAATATCGCTGCACAATAAATGTAATGTGTGCGCTAAACAGCCGTATGATACAAGATGGGGATACATCTCTTCACATTGTCTCACAGCCTTCCTCATATTCTTTGCGTTATCAGTCACAATAGCGAAAAATTTTTTAGGTCCATACTCCTCCAGAACTTCAACCATTAATTTTGTTATATATTCTGCGGTATGCTTCTCTGCTTTTGTTAGTACTGATTTGACAAATAACGGTTCGGGTGTTGTAACAATGAAATTAATTACACTTTCATTTCGCAAGTTGGACCAACCATCGCATTGCAATGATAAATTGTCAGCTTGCTTAATTTTATCATTAACTTGAACTTCAACTCGCTCGTACTCTTCGGTCAGGAGACGATTTGATAACATATATCTCGATGGTAAGGTGTATGAAGGTCTAATTTTTTTAAAAAACAATTTCCAATCTTCATTCTCGGTAATTGAATGTGGTGCTGAACTGGTGTAAATAGCTCTAGCAAGCAAAATATTCAATTCGTTATTTTGTTCGTGTGTCATTCGATCACAAAATGATTGTATTCTGTTGATTTTTGTGCAAACAGGTGTTTCCACATGAATGTTATCAGAAGCAGATGTTGATGCTGTGGAAACCGTTGATGATGTACAAGCAGCATCAGTGTTATCGTTATCCAATTTTGCCGATGTGATCTTTTTCATGGATGTTTCAAATGGAAATTTAGAGTGATTCCCCTTTGACTTTGGAGTTAAAATATTGAATTTAAGTTTTATCATATGCGGCACATAAGTGCATTGTTGAAGATGAGATTTCATTCTTGTAGCATTTTTTGCATGTACACTCTTGCAAAATTTACACCTCACATTTATGGTCTTTTGATTAGAAGAACCCGCAGGTAACACTTCAAAATAAAGCCAGATATCTGTCTTACGTTTCACCATGTTTTATGACCTAAAAAAAATATTCAGGTAGACTTAAACATTAAGAAGGGAAAAAACATTATTTTTCAAAGTATTTGATGGGCACGAGGGCATAAAAAATTGTTAGGCATCCTTAAATAGAAGAAAGATTAAAATTGAATCTGTGTAACAATTTAATGAAATTCGAATAAGCAGAATACTGGATCGGACAACTACATTATTTTGCCCTCAACGTTATCAAAATTTTTTATTTAGTAAGTTATGTCAGTGTAATTCAATTACACATGCTACATGCACAAGTACCCCGTTGCTCCTATCATTCTTATAGTTATTGTACAGTAAACTAATCTAAAAAATCGAATAAAACTTGGTAAACCGAATTCAGAATTAAGTACTGTAGCCACATATAAAATGACGCGCGTTAGATTTAACGTACAGTCGATATGCGATAGGCCCGCCCCTGTGTTTCCCAATCTAAGGTTGCTATGGACATCACCGGCACGTGTTTTGCTGTTTGTAGAAATAATATATTTCTTACCTTATAGTTTCTGTGCTTCCTTATAAATAAATGTAAAGTAACCAACGCTGCGTGAATGAATAGAGAAAGAACAGTCGAAAACTAACTTATACATACACATTACACATACAATAACAGAAATGTAAACATAACCTGCCTGACTCAGACTAAGGAACGACTAACGAGCGACGAGCGTAATAGCACCCACTGGTTCGCGCGCGCCGGCACCGGCGCACCGCACTTACGACAATTGCGCGCGCATAAGTTGCCATAATATATGTAATTTTACCAGTAATTACATAAATTACGGTAATTTATGTAAATTTATCATAAGTTACGTTAAATTTCATAAATTACGTAAATTCCAAAAATTACATAAATTACATTAAGTTACGGGTATCATGTAATATTACCGTAAGTTACGTGTAATTTATGTAACGTAAGTTATGTAATTTTACAACTCACATCACTATGTGTGACTGACAATATATGCTGACAATATTATATTCGGCTGAGTGCGTTGTAAGACAAAAGACAGATTTGGAAAATATTACCACGGCATTGTGTTCATTTTTTTCGAATCCTGAAAAAACCAATAAATATTTTTGAAAAATTTAAACGCAGAATGAAAGACTAAATTATTACCGAGGGCCGAAAGTCCCTTAGAATAAATAAAAAGTTAATTTTGAATGCGATATTTGAAAATAAAAATCACACTAAATTTTCCCTTAGTTTTTCACCCCTGTAACTTATTAAAATAAACATTATAGAAGTTCTCAGGGACTTTCGGCCCTCGCTAATAACGTAATCTTTCATTCTGCATTTAAATTTTTCAAAAATACTTATTAGTTTTCTCAGGATTCGAAAAAAATGAATCCCCATTTGAATAGCATTGCAGCCGAAAATACGTACCGATCCTCTTAATGTGCAAATAATCATTCTAATTTAAATGTTGTGAACTACACTCCGCGTCATAGAAAACGGGCACCCCAAAAATGGGTCATTTTTCATGTCTCGTATCTCGTAAACCTGCGGTCCGCTTTAATTAATTTTTTCAATATCTTACAGCTTTATTCTTTAACAGTATCGCTGTATATTGGGACCGTGCAAGTTCGGCAAAGCGACCCCTATTTCTACGCTCTGTACTATTATTCGCACTTTTAATTATATTGGCCAATTATATTAGTCCTGGTTACTGGATAATTGTCAAGGCCATAGTCCAAAAAAAATAATAAGAAGAAAAAATAAGATTCAGGTTATGTTATGAAAACATCAACAATTGTATGTAGTAAATAAAATTAGTTATTAAAATGCAGTACTGCAAGCAAAATACAATTAATTAAATTTACCTTTATATAATAATTGCATATCATATCAATATTGTGGAGCAATATGTAATTTTTCTGCTTCATTGACAGAAGGTATGAAATATACGTCAATTTGACAATTTCAATTGACAATATGAATTATTTAAGATAGTTGCAATATTTCTCCGCGACTCGCGCAGGGTCGTTTCTCGTTTCCCTTTCCAAGTACTTGCACACCGCGAATAGTAATAATGTTGTTGCTAAACAAGTAAATTTTCATTATATACCTACCGGGTGTACCGATCAAACTGTGTTTTTTCCTTAAAGTTTGCAACACCCTGTGAAATATTCTAGTATTTATAAAACACTGAAATTAAAGCCCTACAATAGCCTCAGGTTTTCTTAACATTCTGTTTCATGATTCATTCGTTTATGTTGGATAGTACAAAAGTTATTAGGTACTTTAATAATTAGACATGGTCTTTATCAGTACAGGGTGTTTCTAAATGCGAGAACCAGTGCGACAAACTTTCTGGTAATTCTGCATTAAAAAATAATGACAGTTTGCTCTGCAATCGTATGCCCGCAAATGCTTCGTTGCCGAGATACGGGATGTTGAATTTTTTCTTACAAACTGACGATTTATTTATTGCTTAAAAATTGGTTGAGATATACAAATAAAATTTGGTGGGTTTCATGACGTAGTTATTGCACATTTTTTGACATACAATTAAAAATTTTATATTCACCATTGGCGTGCATACGTGAATATAAAATTCTTAATTGCATGTCAAAAAATGCGCAATAACTATTTCTTAAAATCCACCAAATTTCATTTGCATATCTCAACCGGTTTTAATACAATAAATAAATAGTCGGTTTGTAAGAAAAAATTCAACATCCTGTATCTCAGAGGCGAAGCACTTGCGGACATATGTTTATAAAGCAAATGGTCATTATTTTTTCATGCAGAATTACCCCTTAAAGTTTGTCGTACTTATTTAGAAACACCCTGTACTGATGAAGAACGTGGCTTGTTGTTAAAGTACCTAACTTTTGTATTATCCAATATAAGCGAATGTATCAATAAACAGAATTTTAAGAGAACCTGAGGCTATAGTTGTATTTTAATTTCAGTATTTTATAAATGCTAGAATATGCCACAGGGTGTTGCAAACTTTGAGGAAAAAACACAGTTTGATTCGTACACCCGGTATACAATCAAAATTTACGTGTTTAGCAACAATATTATTGCAGCGATATTGTTAGAGAATAAAGCTATAAGATATTGAAAAAATTACTTAAATCGGCCGACAGGTTTAGGAGACACTTGACATCAAACATGACCCATTTTTTGGGGTGCCCGTTTTCTATGACGCGCAGTGTATAAAGATACTTTACTCGAAATTCATATTTTTTATATACCTCGTATAAAATTAATAAAATTTGATTCGTGATAGTTGCATCATATGAAAATGATGTATGGTATCCTTAATTTGAGAAAATTCGTCAAATATTATAATTTTTTATTCCAAACAACATTTTAAGAACAATTTTCAAATATTGTGAAATACATAATATAATACATAAAGATACTTTTTACTGATGAACTGTAGTAGTAGGTACTTATGGAACAGTATATTTATCATTAAAGGGGACGCCGTACACTTACTCGTACAAACCTTTTGAAAGTTATTAATACATTATTGCTTTCAAAATATACTCAAATTGTATTTTTATACATTTATTACACATACTATTTTATATAATAATTAAATTCACTATAAAATGTCATTTATATTTTATTAATAGCTAAATAATTTAAAATTTAGTTTGACATTCACGAAGTGTCAAACTCAAATGTAAATAATAACATTTGCTTTGCTTAACAAATTCAGATTAAAAAAGTAGCCTACTTCCTAATCAAAGATTTCAGCTGACGTTTAGTGCCTGGTAGGAAATAACCGGATTGTGATGTCACATTTTAGTTTTTGAGGTCGATTATCTCGAAGACGGTTAGAAATATCGAAATGCCGTTTTCAGATTTGGATTCAGAAGACAAAACTACATAAGAATCCATCGATACATCTGCTCTAACTATTGCAGGAGCGGCAACGCAATAACACACAGACTTTTGCAAATTTATAAACGAAAAGTTTTCGTTGAAAAAGTTACCCATAATAAATTACGTATCCAACTTATGAAACCCAGACACGCCGTATATAACATAATATAATAATAATATAATACATATCATTGGATAAACAGCTCAAATAAAAAAATAATAAGCTGCCATTTAACATTACGTACGTAAGCTGCCATTTAACATTGTACATCACATTAATAGGGCTTTTCCTCGATTGTCATTTGTCGTCTAATATTAATATATATTATATATACAGGGTGAGGCAAATAAAGGGCCTATTAGAAATATCTCGAGAACTAAAGGCAACAGAATCATGAAAATTTGAATAAAGGGGTTTTGAAGGATGACCTATTAAATGAAAATATTTTCATCTCTTTGCAACTTCCGGTTATACCGGAATAACTTCGTAATTATAACTTCGTTTTTTTAATGGGACACCCTGTATATTTTTATATTTTTGGATTCTCTTCGATGTCTTCTTTCTTAAAATATGAGGTTTTGTAATATTATACAGGGTATTTTAAAAGATAATTACGTTTTTTTATTAATTTCGTAGCAAAATTAACACCCTGTAGAATTGTAGTAGTTTGACATATAAAACTCTACTTACGTTCAAATGATTTTTAATATACTCTACTATTGTTAAGAATCATAAGTATAGCTAAATTTTTAATTTTAGTATACAGGGTTGGTCGAAACTCGGAATGAGTATTTTCTGAGTTTTCTTAAATGGAACACCCTGTATTTTAGTATTGTAATGAAATGATATTGTATGGTACTTTTTTGTTTCTTAAGCATTCCCTATACCTAACTGCTTTAATTTGTGCTTAATTGTTGGTCGCACCAACAATCTTAACTACGTAGGTATTTTGATAGCTAAACAATTATTGGTAATTTTAAGGACCAGTCTGGATTAATATGTATTTATTTCTGAAAAATTATTTGGGATTGAGTTTTTTCACGGCCAACCTAATAAAATTTTACGTATTTTTTGTTGCAATTATTGTTTAGCTAGTTAT
Source organism: Diabrotica virgifera virgifera (assembly GCF_917563875.1). NCBI lineage: Eukaryota > Metazoa > Arthropoda > Insecta > Coleoptera > Chrysomelidae > Diabrotica > Diabrotica virgifera. The sequence continues at coordinate 175,501,569 of NC_065445.1, read as the reverse complement.
CACCAATAACTCACAAATTAAAGCAGTTAGGTATAGGGAATGCTTAAGAAATAAAAAAGTACTATAAAATATCATTTCATTACAATACAAAAATACAGGGTGTTCTATTTAAGAAAGCTCAGAAAATACTCATTCCGATTTTCGACCAACCCGGTATACTAAAATTAAAAATTTAGCTATACTAATGATTCTTAACAATAGTAGAGTATATTAAAAATCATTTGAACTAAGTAGAGTTTTAGATGTCAAACTACTACAATTCTGCAGGGTGTGAATGTTGCTATGAAATTAATAAAAAAACGTAATTATCTTTTAAAATACCCTGTATAATATTAAAAAACCTCATATTTTAAGAAAGAAGACATCGAAGAGAATCCAAAAATGTAAAAATATACAGGGTGTCCCATTTAAAAAAACGAAGTTATAAGCAACTTCCGGTATAACCGGAAGTTGCAAAGAGATGAAAATATTTTCATTTAATAGATCATCCTTCAAAATCCCTTTATTCCAATTTTTATGATTCTGTTGCCTTTAGTTCTCGAGATATTTCTAATAGGCCAGTTATCTGCCTTACCCTATATACGTCATACGTTAAAGGTATATTCCAATGGTATTCCAAATGGTACAAACCAAAGACGTATGACGTAGATATCTATACGACACATGACAGAAGCTCGAAACAAATGACTGTGAATTAAAAGCCCTATAAATAAAATTTATTTATTTGACATTTGAACTTGACGTTTACGGTTTACGTGTCAAACCAAACAAATACTTGCATCTCGGGACAGCAATTTAGGATCTTGATCACAAGTGTTTATAGCCAATGTCAGTCGAAGTCATGTGCTATACTTTTTTTTGTGGTATATTTTTCATTTGCATTTTTACGTACATTATTAGGTTTAATGCGTTTCTAGCAGTGTCTGTATTGTAGGATTCTCTCAATATCTAAATTTGCTAAAGGACCCTAAATTGCTGTCCTGAGATACAAGTTAACTTTGAGGTCGTTTATCTCGAAGATGGTTTGATATATCGAAATGCCGTTTTCAGATTTGGATTCAGGAGATAAAACTACATAGGAATACATTCGTATCCGGTTGGCTCCAAGTATTGCAGGGACGGCGACGCACGAACTAACGAACGGATTTTGCGAATTTATAAACGAAAACAAAATTTTCGTTGAAAATTTTATACTCAATGAAAGAGGGTGACTAAACTTTGGCTAGAATTACATTAGTTCGTGGGCGTACTGGGAAAATCCACTAACTCCATTTTTTTTCAATTTTGACATTCTAATACCATTAAATCCACAAACATCAATATGTTAATAGGAAAAACCGTATATCTCGAAATTCGCCATTCACTGTGTTTAAATTGCTACATTCAATGACAAAGAAAATCAACTAACTCCATCTTTTTCTAAGTTTTCATGAATAAAATAATGTTTTTCCAAATATTTGTATGTACATGTATGTGCACACCACCTGTGGTTAACATCGTTCAAAATCATATTCAGGTACCGCAACAAACGCGGTCCAAGATTGCGGCTGTAATTTTGAATATTTTGTCGAGATATTTGGCACACATATTCGTAATATAAAGAATGGCGGTACAGAGCCCAATTTGAGAAATATGTTAGTATGTAGAAATTACTCTATAACTAAATAAAATATTGCAAAAAGGAGCCTGTACCGCCATTAAGAAGAACAAAAAAATAAACTTTCTTCAAATAAACTTTTTTATCCCATACCTAGATTTTGTGTTATATTGGACCTAGTAAAATTTTTTATCTCTAACAAGAAATCGAACATATTACAACAGAATATCTGATTAGTCAACATAGAGAAAGTGTCACTGTCATTTTGACAAACCTGCGTCAGATTTCTGTTTTGTTACCTGCAAAGGAATTACGAACACTCGATACGAATCGTATCCGCCATGTTAACAGAACAGAAATCTGACGCAGGATTGTCAAAATGACAGTGACACTTTCTTTATATTGACTAATCAGTTATTTAGTTATAATATATGTTCGATTTCTTGTTAGAGATAAAAATTTTTACTAGGGCCAATATGACACAAAATCTAGGCATGGGATAAAAAAGTTTATTTGAAGAAAGTTTATTTTCTTCTTCTTCTTCTTAGTGGCGGTACAGGCTACTTTTTACAATATTTTATTTAGTTATAGAGTAATTTCCACATACTAACATATTTCTCAAATTGGGCTCTGTACCGCCATTCTTTACCATATTACGAATATGTGTGCGAAATATCTCGACAAAATATTCAAAATTACAGCCGCAATCTTGGACCGCGTTTGTTGCTACCTGTTGATCGCTACTGTTGCCTCTTAAGAGGTAAGCCATAAGGTATAATAATGTTTAAATGCGTTTTTCTCAAAACTTTACTTTCGTGATTTTCCCAGTGCGTCCACGAGTTTATTATGTTAATTTTTTATGTTGTTTTAGTGTCCTATTTCTCTTTTCAATAAAATTTTAGTACCTTTTCTTATTATAAAATTTCACAAAATATTTATCCTCTAACTCTAAAAGATGAGTACTAGCTTCAGGAGCGGTGCAAAAGCGATTTCTCAACAAGATGCTGAGAATGGAGCGGTCATCTCAAATTGCAGAGTGAAGGCCGGCCCGCAGTCCTGATTTTAACTAGCCAGAGCTAAGACGGTTGCGATAGAGGAGTGGCACAATATCCGACAATCGGATATCCAGGATATCATGAATGGATTGCTGAAACCGGCTCCAAGAAGTCTTAATTTTTTAATTAGACTATAAATTTCAAAATTGTTTGTTTGAATTTTCTTCGAAGATCTTTAACCCTGGAAGCTCACACCTGGGTGTGAGATACCCATCGCGCCACTTAACTGCATGTAGCTTGCGCAGCTGCATTTCAATGGCAATGCTGCTTTATGTAAATTCAGTCTCTAGTCTGCCAAGGACGGGTGTGTAGTTGCGGTCTCATTTGAGCAATATTTCCAATCACGAAAATTTATTGAATACAGGCTAGAGTATGTAGCACCCATGTGTGAGGTTTGCGACCAAGTGTGCGTTCAAGTTAATGACCTAACAATACAACATCCCACAAATTTAGTAAAACAAACTAGGTGTTATTTCTGCAAAGGCAAAGATGGAAAAGCAAAGCGTGCATTCTCGCCTTGCTATAAAGCATAATGCATGGATGTGGAATGGGAATGGAGCATAGAGCCACACTGTCTTATGAATGTAGTCACTAAAATGAGTGAAACTGAAATACCTGGCTAATAATGAATATGAGTTCTATAATCAAAAGGTGTTATATTTTAGTTAGAAAGACCATTTTGTTGTTAAATTAAATTAAAATATTTTGAATTATATTTCCGGTTTTTTAGAAAATGTTTGTTAATTATTTTTAGGTATTTTTAATATTCTTTTGTGTTAATACAATTAAGAGAGAGAAAATAAAATGATTTATTTTAATAAAATGAGAGAGAGTCTCTGCAAACCATAAAATATTCACTTTTTTTTATTTCTTGACAAAAAATCATTGGGTATCTGATACCCATGTGTGCGGTTTATTTAAAAAAAATAGGTGTGATCTTCCAGGGTTAAACATTGGACTTTTGAAGCATCCCTTGATAAATGACTTTTTTTAATAAATTTATTGTTTTCTTTTCCTTAAAGGTAATTTTCACCGTATTTTTCATTTAAATGTGATCCAAGATTGATAATTTCTGCAAATTGAAAGAAATAAAAAGTGGGTGGTTAATTGTGTCGGTGAGTGTATTATGACCAGAAGCGCTAAGTTATAAATTCTTAAAAAAATATTTTACACACTTACACTTCAACAATACATATTTTCTTTATATTCGTTAAATATACAAATACGACACACACTGACTTTATTTTAAGTGATTACTGATTACAAATTTGATGCAATCATTTCGGTAAGCTCGTAATGTTTTTCAACTTTTTTATTTTGGCGATGTATGATATGATGTATTAAATGAACCAAATGAAAGAATAAAGTCGCTGACCATGTCTTATAACTGGGAACTAGCAACTAGCTGATTCATCCGGAATTAAGATCCCACGACTCCCACGTACATCTCAAATCCCGTTTCTTTTTGTCGTTTGTCTCAAAACCATTAATGCAATGTAAATACAGTGCGTGGCAGAAATTTTTTTTGCTGAATCGAAAACGAATGAATGTCTCAAGGTTAATGACGTAAATAGGATTTAGTCAATAACTGAGAAGCTAATTTTATTGTGCACGTAAATTTATCTCCAGTTATTAAGGAAGTTGGGAATATTCATTTTTTTATACAATTATTATTTTTAAATGTCGACAAGGCTAGGACGATTATTATAAATGTTGCCAATTCCGAAAATAATGAGTAATAAGTAAAACATTGAATCAGACGTAGACGTAAATTATACATGCATTATTATAGTATAGTGCAAACTGTGTTTCTAATATTAGTTTCAATGAAATTTTAGCATAAAATTACTTATCAAAAGAATATATTCAACATTTTTAAATATTATATTTGCTCACTTTTTATCTAGATATCATAAGACAAAAATACAGTTGCATAAACTTTATTACGTATTTTTATAGTTCCAACAACGGGATCCAACACAATAGGTCACATAAACAATATATTCTACATACATATTCTAATTCGAATGTTTAAATCGAAAAATTACGAAAACCTCAAGATCAATAAAATTTTGTTGAGATATTAGCAGATCGAAGAAGTAAATAACAGCCACTTTCATTTAACCCTTCAGTCAGGGTTAAACTAAACTCACTCGCGTAATAATTTATATCCTATTAAAGTTTTTTCACTATAAATCAATACTTTTCGAGATATTTGCGAGTGAATATGTTTATTTTTCAACAAAAAAACCACCTTTTAGACGGTATTTCGCAAATAACTCAAAAAGTAAGTAGTATTTTATCAAAAAAAATTCCTAGCAATAATATACAGGGTGATCAACTTCTGTGACAAAGTCCAATATATCTGTTATTATAAAATATATGAAAAAAAGTTGTTAATAAAAGTTATAGATACCTTTAATGTACACACTTTAAAATTAGTGAGAAAGATACAGGGTCCTCCATATCACGGTGCCAAACCAAAGTTATGTTTTTTTAAATGGAACACCCTGTATTTTATTGAAAATCTGGTTTCTGTACATTTTTCTGCTTCTAGAGATATAACACTTGTCTAGGGTTATACTGAGTGTTTCAAAGGTACGAGCACTTTTATTAAAAAAGTATACTGATTTGATCGCCTTGTATGTTCCTAACGGTGTAATATAAACTTATTTTTTTAATGCTTTTGACTGTCAATATTAAAGTAGTTTTGTAACAATGTACAATTTTTTTATAACTACAATATTGTATACAGAGTAAGTCAAAATGTAAATACAAGATTTTCTTCATATTTTAAATGGAACACCCTGTATTTTATATTATTATCGAAAAGTTCTATCACTATACTTACATACCTTTTAAATATTCCCTATACCTAAAGTTATTAGTTTTCGAGATATTTTATTGTTTTATTGTCGATAACAACATGTATTATGTACTTATATTAGTTATTAATAACAATACTTTATTTTATTAAAATTTATTAAAAAACTAAATTAAATAAAAAAAAATGTCCAACGTATTTCTTATGTTATAAAAGGTGTTTAAAATGACCTTTCATAACGTCTACACAAGCCTGGAGACGAGTTTGGAAAGACCTACTGATGTTTGTAAGCATTTGTTGTGTGACACTTTGAAAGGCCTTTTAAATCCTTATTTTCATATCCTCAACTATTGTTGGAGGTGGCCTATACACTATGTATTTAATATAACCCCAAAAAAAAGAAGTTAACTTCGTTTAATTCTGGTGATCTGGGTGGCCAGTGAACTGGCCCATCTCTTCCTATCAATCTTTCAGGAAATATTTCATCGAGTTCACCGTTGACAAGTGCGTTGTGGTGAGCAGGGGCTCCGTTGAAGGTACCACATATGTTGGCGGATGTTTAATGGAACATTTTCAAGTAGAATAGGTAAATGATTCACTAGAAAATTTAAATAAACCTCACCATTTACCGATTCCTCAAAGAAAAAAGGACCTATAACGTAATTGCCTATGATTCCACCCCAAACATTTAAGGACCATCAAGTTTGACTATGTGTCTGATCACAGTACGGATTGGTTGCGGAATAATAATGAAAATTGTGTCTGTTTACACTACCATTTTTGTGGAATGTTGCCTCGTCTCCAAAAAAAAAGAACAAACTCAAAAAAATCTCTCTGTATAACTATTTGTTGTTGTGACCATTGACAAAATTGTACTCTTCGTTCTAAATCTTCCCCAACAAGTTCCTGATGTAATTGTATATGATATGGGTGCATGTTGTTTTTCTTGAGTATGTTTTGGATAGGTCCATAACTTATATCTTGCTCTCTTGTAACAGTGTGAATACTTGTATGAGGATTTTCTGTAATAGGCAGTAAAATATTTAATTCATTTTCATCCGTAATAATGATTTTTGTTTTTTCCTTTGCTACATAAACAGAACCAGTACGATTAACCTGTTTAATAAGTTGCCAAATGCTCTCTTATTTGGTTGTTGACGCTATGGACACCGTTCGTTATAAATTCTTGTGGCAACTAATGAGTTTTTGAAACACTCTCCTAAAATCCATATTATGTCTGTCATTTCTTCGCGACTAAAATTCATTGTTAGGCAACAATTATAACAATATGGCAAACAATTATAATCAATAACAAAAATAAAAACGTACAGATAATTAAAATCTTACATCTGACAGTTCTTGTGTCAATTATCTCAAAGCCACCTTAAACAAGAACTTGCAGCAATTTATAGTTCCCATTTCTTCTCGGAAAATTAATATCATTTTGTTAGTAAATATAAAATTGTCGTTATTGTATAGAATTTACCATAAACTTGGAGAAAAAATGAAATGCAGTCTAATTTTAATTATCATTAACAAACTCATTGGAGGTTTCTAATATTAAGGGTAATTAATTTACTGTAATAAACGTATCTATGAGGTATCTGCAATAAAACTAAAATATCTCGAAAACTAATAACTTTAGGTATAGGGAATTTTTAAAAGATATGCAAGTATATTGAACAAACTTTTCGATGGTAGTATAAAATACAGGGTGTTCCATTTAAAAATATGAAGAAAATCTTTTATTTGCATTTTGACTTACCCTGTATACAATTTGCGTAGATATAAAAAAAATTGTACGTTTTTGCAAAACTACTTTAATATTGACAGTCAACAGCAGTAAAAAAATAAGTTTATATTATACTGTTAGAATCATACAGGGCGATCAAATCAGTATGATTTTTTGATAAAAGTGCCCATAACTTTGAAACACTCAGTATAACCCTAGGCAAGTGTTATATCTTTTTAATCAGAAAAATATAGAGAAACCAGATTTTGAATAAAATACAGGGTGTTCCATTTAAAAAACATAACTTTGGTTTGGCACCGTGATATGGAGGACCCTGTATATTTCTCACTAATTTTAAAATGTGTACATTAAAGGTGTCTATAACTTTTATTAACAACTTTTTTTCATATATTTTATAATAACAGATATATTGGACTTTGTCACAGAAGTTGATCACCCTGTATATATGTAGCTTTTAAAAAAGTGAAAAAAACGGTGTATGTGTGTGGTTTGTAGACCCAGTATAAGAAGAGTTGTAGCTAATGAAAAATAGGTTATATTTCATATAGGGAATATTTCAACGTGAAATAACCAAAAAACGAAGCACTTTTCGGGGAAAACTCATCACAAATTTTTTTAAAGTGTTTAAAAAAATCTTTACTTTTTTTTTAGTTTCTAGTATCAAAAGTAAGCAAGTTCGCTCAAAATAAAGTTGGTCCCTTTTATTGGCAAAAAAATCGTGAAAATTACCCCTTGTTTAGCATCCCAAATGGAATTAATCGTTTCCGCTTAACAATTTGCCTGGTTGTTTATATGATCTGTAAGTTCGTACGTTTCGTCTGGTCAAATTACTTCTTTTTGAAGGAACTCTAATTGAAAGGGCTTGAATGAGTCACGAGTGTATGACAATTTTGAACAGAAATATCATCTGTCTTCCAGAAAAATTAAAAATTCAAAATATTCAAAAAAGCAAAACCTACATTTGTTTACTCTTTAATATTTTTGGTATCACTAATAATTTTTCAGTTATTTTGAAATAAATGCATTTTTTTTCAAAATTAAAAAAAATTACTTTAAACAATTTTTTTTTCAAAAATAAGCACTTTAACTCATGAAACTTACAGATCATATATACAGGGTGTAACAAAAATACAGGTCATAAATTTAATCACATATTCTGGGACCAAAAATAGTTCGATCGAACCTAACTTACCTTAGTACAAAAAATGTGCACATAAAAAAAGTTACAACCATTTGAAGTTACAAAATGAAAATCGATTTTTTCCAATAATATCGAAAACTATTTTTTATTGAAAATTGACATGTGGCATTCTTATGGCAGCAGTATCTTAAGAAAACAGTGAAATTTGGACACCCCTTTATTTTTATGGGGGTTTTGTTCCTTTAAACTCCCCCCCCCCCAAACTTTTGTGTACGTTCCAATTTAATTATTATTGTAGTACCATTAGTTAAACATGTTGTTTTAGAAACTTTTTTGCCTCAGTACTTTTTCGAAAAGTCAGTTTTTATCACGATATTTAGAATATTTGTCAAATCCACCACATATTTGTATAGTTAGTACGATTATGGAGACTTGGTAATATGTAATATGAAAATTTATTTATGATTTACATTTTTAGGTATATTTTGAACCATATTAAAAAAGAAGCCACATCTCGATAAAAGGTACCTTTCGAAAAAATACAAAGAGGCAAAAATTTTTTAAAAACACTGTGTTTAACTAATGGTATCGCAGTAATAGTTTAATTGGAACGTGCACAAATATTTGGGGGGTTTAAAGGCACAAAACTCCCATAATTTTTTACGTAAACATATTAAAAAAGATAAAAAAAAACGCATCTCTATAAAACTGCCTTATCGAAAAAAGACTAAGAGGCAAACAAGTTTTGAAAATATTGAATTTAATTAATGGTATCACAATAATAATTTAATTGGCACGTACACAAAAGTTTGGGGGGTTTAAGGGAACAAAACCCCATTAAATTTTTAGGGGGTGCACAAATTTCACTATAATTTTTCTTTAAGATGTTCCTGTCATAAGAATGCCACATGTCCATTTTCAATAAAAAATCTAAGTTTTCGATATACTCGAGAAAATCGATTTTCATTTTGTAACTTCAAAGGGCTGTAACTTTTTTATGTGCATATTTGTACTAAGGTAAGTTAGGTTCATTCGAACTATTTTTGGTCCCAGAATATGTACTTTAATTTATGACCTGTATTTTTGTTACACCCTGTATATTAAACAATACAATAAATAAAGTAACTAGTGAAGCAGTAACGATTGATTTCATTTGGGATGTTAAATAGGGGGTGATCTTCACGATATTTTTAACAAAAAAAGGGGCCAACTTTATTTTGAGCATAACTTGCTTACAGTTGATGCTAGAAACTTTTTTAAAAAACAAAAATAAAGTTTCTCCTAATCACTTTAAAAAGTTGTGATGTTTTCCCCGAAAGTGTTTCGTTTTTTGGTTATTTCAAGTTGAAATATTCGATCTGGAATTTGGTGAATAAGAGCTTATTTTTCATTAGCTACAACTCTGCTTCTACTGGGTCTGTCTAGTCTAGACACTTTATTCATATACCGTAACCATTTTTTCACTTTTTATAGGCTATATTTTTGCTAAGAGTGCTTTTGTCGATAAAATACTTACTTTTTGAGTTATTTTCGAAAACCTGTCTAAAAATGTGGTCTTTTTGTTGAAAAATGAACAAATTCACCCGCAAATAACTCGAAAAGTATTGACTTGGTGAAAAAACTTTGAACAAAAGTTGCTTAGAATTAGTCATTTCATCCATTCCGGACTTATCTTAAATGTATTTTTTCACCCCCGAGAAGAGCTGATACTCACTACCAGGGCAAAAGCACACATCGGCACACTATCACTTTTTTCTTTGACATGTTAGCTATGTGTAAATGCCAAATTTCATGTCAAGCTAATCGGTACGTTAAAATTTGGAACAAAAACCGTGAGTAAATAGATTATTTTTTCATTTTGTTTGCCGAAAGAAAAATATGAAAACATTGCTATCGTGGCATTTTTATCATTAGATTTATTTGATATTATGTATGTATTATCAAACATTTTTGAAATGTGCGCCATATATTAAGCGTATTGTCATTATCAGGCTGAAAGGTCAAGTGTGTGTTTATTCATATCAAGGAGTTTAACCAAAGTATGTATAACTGTTAAATGTGTTCTAAAAGGACATCTGTTGTTTTTATATAAAATAGTGGTAAGATTAGATGTGACCATACGAGCTCTGAAAACTACAGTAGAACCCCGCAAATCCGAACTAATTGGGGGGACAGCCTGTTCGGATTCCGAAAAGTTCGGATTATCCGAAAGTTAGCCTTAACTAGTAGTTCAAAGCTTTCATTGTGATTTTGAGTAGCCAAACGTTCTCGCAAGAGTGTGGACAATATTTTTGGACTCAAGTTGACTATGAGAGAGCCAAAGTAAGTTTGTGTTTAACCTTTATAAACACTTTATAAACCTATATATTAAACTATAATATTTATTTTTAAGAAATTTTAAATGTCAAAGTCCTAGTAATCCTACATTGTCCAATTTTCTGGCTTTACTCTGTATAATAAACATGTTTTTAAGTTTTTGTCTTGAATTTTTCAATTTTTTTCACTTTCCGTTGGTTCGGATTTGCCGAAAGTTCGGATTCGCGGGGTTCGGATTTACGGGGTTCTACTGTATATATTGGGACAAAGTAAAATATACAGTCAAACCCGCTTATTAGAATACCTCTTAAAGGAATATCCCGGTTTAAGAAATAGAAATTTGAGGTCCCGAAACGTTTCTACTATCGACTAATGATCTGTTATTAGTTTATTAGAATATCCCGGTTATAGGAATACTTCTGATTGACACGAAGGCTATTCCAATAAGCGGGTTTGACTGTATAATAAAACCAGCTATTTGAATGTTTATTTATTTTTTAACAATAATGATAATGATAATATTGCTAAATAAGTAATATTTGTTGTTGTTTGTTTGGGTTTATATGACTGCGGACACTAAATCCATTCGCCAATTTTACTATTTTTTATTTTATTAGTCATTTTTTCGTATCTTATCCTAAAACTAAGACTAATATAATAAACAATTCTACTAATAAATAATTATTTTTGTATTTTTTTTTAATAATTTTTTATATATATATATTTTTATTAATTTTTTTCCAAATGATGTTCTCAGAATTCCACAGTAAAAACTGCAACATTCTTCTTTAGCCCTCTACTTAATTCGAAAGCTATTTTACTATGGACTGTCCAAGTTCGTCATTCATTTTTATCTACATATTTTTTTTATATTTTTTTAATTATTATATTTTTTTTTTCTATTTTTTTTTTATATATCTTTTTTTTTATATTTTTTCTTTCTTTTTTTTTTTTTTTTATTATTTTTTTATTTTTTTTTATTTTTATTTTATTATTATTTTTTTATATTTCTTTTCTTTTTTTTTTCTTTTCTTTTCTTTTTCTTTTAACATATAACAATTTACAAGAAATACTTACTCTATATTTTACAATTACAATTTAAGCTTAATATCTAAAATATGTTTATACAATAGTCGGTATACCAACTCATTATTTTCTAATGTTAATAAATAATTTAAATTAATGGGATGGTGGACATCAGTCAAAGAATACAGTGAATTTAAAAACATATTAACTTTATTAGAGATAAGAGAACAGGTCAAAATTTTGTGTTGTAGATTGCCCAACTGTCCACAAATACATTGTGGACTATCAGCTATATTAATTTTAAATAAATATGATGGAGTAAGACAGTGGTCAAATCTCATTCTGCATATGGTTCTTATCATATCTTTTGTCTAAGTAATATTTAAAAATGATAAATAATCACAGAACGTGATCAATATTTCTTACTCATATAACCTATTAATGTCATAAGAATTATCAAAATATGCAAAAATTAGTGGCAACTAAATAGTGGGATAGTATGAAGTAACATTCTAAAAACCAAACAAAATCAGTTAATATCCTGTCAAATTGAGTTAATCGCTGTATTATTTCAATAATACACCGTATTATTGAATATTATTATCGATACAATGGTGCGTAGTAGGTATCTGTGCAAAAACTCTGAATTGGTGATTAAAAATTATTTCCGCAATAAAACAATCCGTGAAGTGATGGATTTATTTAATATTCCTATAACTACAGTGTGTAATATAATTTTTTTCATTTTGGGGAAACGGTAAGCATATTAGATAAAAAAAGGTAAAAGACCGTGTCGTCCAAAATTATAGTCTGTTTTTAAACCAAGAGGAGGAGTATTTCAAATTTCCCGCGCCGTAAAGCTTGTTTGTAATTGGTCCAACCTCAGGCAAGTTTACTCCACTGTTATCAAATTTTGACACTAATGACATTTATAAAATTTTGACACTATTGGCATTTCATAGGTTAATTAAGTTATATCAGCGATTGTTTGTATTTTCTGCGTTATTCCTGCGTCTTTTTCCTCTTTAATTTTCAGATTTTTAATCTGTTTTTATATAAAAAAAAAAGTTGTTTTTAGAACTCTTTAGCGACGTATTAGTATAATATAATATTTATGGATTACCGTCAAAGGACGATATGGTCAACCAAAAAAGAAAATGTATTTGGTGATATCTCTAGTGACTTTCTTGGGTGCGAATCTGTCTTTTTAGTTTACTCTTCTTGGTTTAAAAACAAAGCTTAGTTTGTAATAGGAATAGGAAAATATTATTAAATAAGCAAAAACGGTCGTTGAAATACTCTTTACAGATGAATATAATCATGAAACTATTACACAAAAAATATTTTTAGGAAAATCAAAATTGCACCGAGTACGAAAAGGACGAATAAGAAATACAGTCGAACCCGCTTATTACAATACCGGTTATAGGAATATCCCGATTTAAGGAATAGAAATTTAAGATACCAAAACGTTTCTTCTAGCTACCAATGATCGGTTATTAGAATATTCCGGTTATCGGAATACTTTTGCTTGGCATTAAGACTATTCCAATGAGCGGGTCCGACTGTAATTGAAATTACATAATATTCATCTGTGACCTGGTCAGTCCACGGCATTTTAAGAATTCTCCGATATAGCCACATCTCAAATCCTTCCAATTTTCTGCACATAATATCTTCGTTCAAGGTCCACGATTCAACACCATAAAAAAGGGCAGAGAAGACGTAACATCGCACCATACCAAGAGAAAGGTCGTGGCTCTTGAAAAAAGTTCCCATACGGTTGAAGGTGGATCTAGCTTTTTCGATGAGCGCTCTTATATCTTGGTTGTTGGTCCATTCTGCATTTATTATAGAGCCGAGGTAGTTGTAGTGCGTCACTCTTATATATAGAATCCCGATTATCCGTGCTCCTCGGGACCGGAGGTGGCACGTGGCACGGACAATCCGAACATGTTGTATTTATTATGTATGTTACAGGTTACAGTTCAAGTTGATTCTCAGTTAGAGTTGGCTATTCCTAGTTGGAGTCAACAACTAAAACGAGCAGTAAAAGTTGATTTGAAAAATTTAATTCAACTTTTACTAGTTGAAGTAGACTCTTCCTGGATCGATTCAGTAAATGTTGATTATAGGCGTATAATCTCACGTGCTTTTTTGATGAATGTGCGTCTCTTTGTTGTGATGGTTTGAACTACTTATCACGATTTGAACATATAGACCAGGAAATGAAGCTGGAAAAGTGGCAAAACCTCGCAATTTTTTTGTCTAGCATCGATTTGTACAAAAATTTGGAATTAGGCTCATTTTCTATATTGAGCCGTTGTACGCTTTTGGTTTTTTAAGGAAGAAAACTACCCCTAATTGTAAAAAATTATAAAATAATATTTTAAACTTTAATATGATCAACATTTGGTTTTTATTATAGGCGAGCGGCAGGCACCCCTAAAATGACCAGGTACTGACCACGGTGAGGTGAATGGCTAATTTTAGTCATACTTTATGTTTTTGATCGTTGTCAAAATTGCAATGTTACCCTGAATATAAAAAAAATAAAATCACGTTTTTTTTTGCGTTTACCTCGCTACAACTCTGTTTAATTTTAATATATTTTTCTGAAATTTTTACAGTATGTAGTTCTCACCTTTCTGACGACAATGGTACCTGTTTCAAGCTTTCAGTATTTTATGCTAATAAACGATATGAATTTTTTCAAGCTAAAAGTGAAGCTTCAAGCTTGTGTTAAAATATAGGGTACAAAGAAATTTTCTGGAAAGTTTAAGATTAAAATGTTTTATAGAAAAAAAAGTGAACTTTTAATATCGACATAATAAATCCCCAAAATAACGCTTATTTTTCGAGATACAGACAATGGGTGGTGAATGGCTAATTTTGGTCTTACTTTATGTTTTTGATGGTGCTGAAAACGAAAATCAAACATATTTTAAATTATAGGTGGGAGGTTATTGTCAAAATCGCAATGTTACTATAAAAATAAAAAAAAATGAAATCACGTTTTTTTGCCTTTAACTCGCTACAACTCTGTTGTACAGTACAAAGTTTGTACAGTATATTAATCAACTTTCTGAAGACAAATGGTACCTGTTTCAAGCTTTTAATTTTATTCTAGTAAAAGTACAGACAATGGGTGGTGAATGGCTAATTTTGGTCTTACTTTATGTTTTTGATGGTGCTGAAAACGAAAATCAAACATATTTTAAATTATAGGTGGGAGGTTATTGTCAAAATCGCAATGTTACTATAAAAATAAAAAAAAATGAAATCACGTTTTTTTGCCTTTAACTCGCTACAACTCTGTTGTACAGTACAAAGTTTGTACAGTATATTAATCAACTTTCTGAAGACAAATGGTACCTGTTTCAAGCTTTTAATTTTATTCTAGTAAAAGTTATATCAATTTTTTAAAGTCAAAGGTGCAGATTCGTGAATTGCAAAGTTTAATCGCAAAAGTTGAGTACCGAAATTTAAAATTTAGCTTTTTAATTGCGTTTATTTAAAAAAATAGAGTTTTCTAGAAAGTTTTAGATCAAATGTTTTATAGAAAAAAAAATGGTACAACTTTTAATATCGACCTTATACATCCCTAATATAAGGCTTATTTTTCGAGATACCGACCATGGGGCTGAATGGCCAATTTTGGTCTTATTTTATGTTTTGGATGGTGCTGAAAACGAAAATGAGGTTTATTTTAAATTTTATGTGGGGAAACATTGTCAAAATCCCAATTTTAACCTAAAAATGAAAAAAAAAAAATAATTACGGGGGAATATTCACTGTAAAGAAAATCTATGCATAGGTTAATTTTTTAGCTAGTAAAAAAACTACAATTTAGTACTGTCATTTTTTTCGTGTCTTCAGTATTTTCGGAGATATTTTGAAGAAAAGGTGAAAAATACGAAATTACAAAAAATCATTTTATCTGTAAACTCCAATTTTTCTAAATTTTAAATAGGTCAAACTTCTTGGATGTATTGATAATACATATATAAAAAGAATTACAGAAGGGTAATGATCAATTTTAAAAGGTAGTTAGGGGATTGTTTTCACTGATTTTTTCGTAGAAAAAAGTAGATACCGACCTTATTTCGATCATAAGCCGCTCAATTTTTATGCTAGACATTTTTTTGAAGGTCTAATTGTAGTTGTTCTGAAGCTATTTTCTTGTGGCATTTTTACCATTTTAACTATTTAGAATGGGAAATAAGCCACAATATTATTAAAAAATGATTTTTATTAACGTTTCGACGCCCAAATCGGGTGCCGTTGTCAAAATACAAAAATTTTTTTTTTTTGTATTTTGACAACGGCACCCGATTTGGACGTCGAAACGTTAATAAAAATCATTTTTTAATAATATTGTGGCTTATTTCCCATTCTAAATAGTTAAAATAAAGTCTAATTGTAGACTTGAAAAAAGATTTTGTAAGTTTTTCTCGAAAAATGCAAATTTTCCCGATATTTGGCTTTGAATATTTCAAATTATGTATTTGACGAACAATGCTAACCTTTAACATGCCGTATCTCAGTTTGTATTGGTCGTAGAAAAATTATAAAAAACGATTTTGTTCGTGTTTCTAAAAGATACAATTTTGAAAGCTATAGTTTTTTGATTAAATGTATATTTTTCAAATGTTATTCTCAAAAAAAAACCCTTTAAAAATCCCTAGCGTACAGCGGCATGATATAGAAATGGATCCTTGGGCTATTCCCCGTATCTTCCGTGAAAATTTCAAGTAAACCCACGCTGGATAAAAAAATTGCTAGCCAAAATGCTTAATTTCCTGGCCTAATACCAGTAACATTTAATTTCTAGAATAATTGGTTATTTGTATGAATCAACTTTTACTAAATGGCATTAGGAAGAGTATATCTAGTTGGAGTCTACTTTTACTAGTAAATGTTCTCTAACTGGATAATCAACTTGAACTGTACCATGTATATTGAAAAGCATGGATAATCCGAACATGTATTTCCACCTTCAACTCTGAGGTTTGCAGTCCATAGGCGTAACCGGGGGGGTTTGGGGGTTATAACCCCCCCCCCCATTGGGATGTACTTTGAGCTCTATACGCTTAACACCATAGCCCTCAGAGACCTTCCAGTAGTTGTAACCCCCCCTTTCAGGTAGTTGTAACCCCCCTTGGATCATCCTGGTTACGCCTATGTTGCAGTCTGATTCCAGTGAAGGTTTCTAATTATTTTCAGATCTTGGTTGTTAATTCCTGCTTCTTTTAGTATTTGCATCATCCTGGCGTTCTGTACTCGATCAAACGCTTTCTCGTAATCAAGCAGATATGCGAATACGTCGCAATTGACGTCTCTGCATCTCTAGAATAAGACTTTTATTGAAAACAAAGCCTCTCTCGTACCAACACCATTTATGAACCTGATCTGGTTGGGGGAAATTTGACTTTCCCATAGCTTGTAAATCTAGCTCTCATGATTAGAATAAATACTTTTTACACACTTTGACATACTATTTTTTTAACTTCATTGATTCATTCAAGTGTGTACAAGATTTATCAGTTTTTCAACCAAAAAATTATATGCAATAGAAATAAAGAAAAAGACAATTTAAAAGAAAACTGCTTGATGATAAACTATGATGATGATGAACGATGATAACTAGAGAAAAAGGTAGAGGAAATCCTCATTAAATATCCCGGTTTACATTTAAGATCTTCTGCTTATCCTGAGAAATTACCTGCTTTACAAGAAATTCCAACAAAATTTAAGATCGAAGTATTTGCACTGATAGAAATCGTCGATGATACCATTTAGAAGGGCTACATGAAACAAGAACATCATTAGCAACATTAACAGGAGACTTTGAGTAACAAATTGTTATAAAATATAATCTGCAAATGCGAAATATTTGTTTGGTTGGTGACATGAGACGGATATACACCAGCAAACGAGGTATGTATTAAGATAATAGGCTATTGATTATGTACTTTAGAGGGTAACTACTACAAAAAGTAACATATCTGTTACATATACATAATTAAATTAACATATCTATTAAAAGTTACATTCATTATCATTTCGCGGTTTTATGGCTTTAAGGACATAGGCGCAAAATGTCGCCTGTCAAAATTTTCAATGTGTTTATGTGTCAATTCAAATGGAATAATTTTTTTCGAATCCCGAGAAAACTAATAGATATTTTTGAAAAATTTAAACGCAGAATGAAAGATTACATCATTACTGAGGGCCGAAAGTCCCTGAAAACTTCTATAATGTTTATTTTAATAAGTTACAGGGGTGAAAATAAAAAAAAATTAGTGTGATTTATAATTGCAAATATTTCATTAAAAAAAAACTTTTTATTTATTCTAAGGGACTTAAGGCCCTCGGTAGTAACGTAATCTTTCATTTTGCGTTTAAATTTTTCAAAAATATTGTTAGTTTTCTCAGGATTCGAAAAAAATGAAGACATTTAAAACACATTGAAAATTTTGATCGGCGACATTTTGCGCCTTTCCCCTTAAAGCACAAGTCCAAATTTCTTATGAAGACTCTGATCACCTTTCAAAACAATGATCTGTGAAACGTTAAATTGTGCATGTTTATTATCAATAACATAATTTTCCTAATTTGTGTCACATGATATTAATTGTATTCTTAGCAACTGCGCTTTCTGAAATTTATTCATTATATTTAGTCAATATTTGCAAATCGCACAAACAAACCATTAGACATATAAATATTAATAAAAATATATTTACACTATACATATTTAAAAATATGATAAAAAAATTACCTATTTTCTAACAAAACAAAACAGGATCAACTTTTGTTTTGTTAGAAAAACAGTTCTAGTCTGGGAGATAGTGTCAAATTATTACGGTGATTTTAGCACGGATTCTATGAAGTTATTTTGGTAGATTCAACTGATATGATATTGGACAATAATCAGAAAATAACTAGCTGTGATAAATATAAGTATTTGGGCATTAATTTCAACAAGGAAGGTACTGACGATGCAGAAATTAAGAGCAGAATAAATAAAGCAAGAACGATAATTAAATCATTGAACGGAGTTTTATGGAGTACCGAGATAGGGAAACAAAGAAAAATGCGAATATACAACACCATGATTAAGAGCACATTTAGTTCAGAGAAATAAGGAAAAAAAATATCGTGTTGGTGACACAACCCCCTCCAGGCCAAAACCAAATTTTTCGAGTAATATGGTCATCTATAATAATAACCTATATGTTTCCTGCAGCCGATTTTGATGATATACATAGTTATAAACAAATGAAGATCAAAAAACGGTAAATTTTCGCTTTTTTCGTCTATTACTAAAAAATTGGGCATTTTAAACAAATTTGAGAGTAATAAACTCATAAACCGTATAAAAAACTTCAATATGGCGTTCGCTGGATATGTCTATCCTTATTGGTTGCTTAGAAAATTGTAAAAATAAATAATAAATTTTGAGTTTTTATAAATATTCATAACTTATGTAAAAATTAACTTAGAACCTTCTTATTACACAGAATGTTGAGACTTATGGTGCTTAAATCATACCCTAAATTTCAAAGCAATTGGTCAAATAGTTTAAAAGTTATTTAATTTGTTTTTCCAAAATTATTTTTTTTTGCAACACTGTAAGTCAGAAAATGATGAAGTTACAGTAATATTTTGGATAGTTTATGAAAGAAGAAAATTTATAGTATTTATTTAATTTAAAAAAAATGACAAAAAATAATTATAAACATTGCAAAATAATTTTGCAAAAACATGTGAATTAAAAAAATGGGGGGGCTAACTTTTTCCCTAAATGTCCTAGAACAGTTGTTTTTCTTTCTAAATGTGTATAAAAATTCAGTCTTTCTAAATATGAAAAAATAATTTTTCTACGGGTAACGGTTAAAAAGTTATTCTAATTGTTTATAAGTAAGCAAAATATCGACATGTTTTTGCAAAATAATTTTACACCGTTTAAAATTATTTTTTGTCATTTATTTTTAATTAAGGTAATAGTATAAATGTTCTTCTTTCATAAACTGTCTGAAGTATTATTGTAACCTCGTAATTTTCTGACTTATAGTGTTGCAAAAAAAATGAATTTGGGATAAACAAATTAAATAACTTTTAAACTATTTGACCAATTGCTTTGAAATTTAAAATATAATTTTAGTACAAGAAGTTTCGGCATTCCGTGTAATAAGAAGATTCTAAGTTAATTTTTACCTAAGTTATGAATATTTATAAAAACTCAAAATTTATGATTTATTTTGCAATTTTCTAAGCAACCAATAAGGATGGACATTAGGGTGGAGTGAAAATAAAACAAAATTTTTTTTTTTCTCAAATTTTTTCGCCTGTATGCGGAAAAGTGGTCTCACGTGTAGTGTAAGTAGCTTGCAAAAAATGAATTTGATGGGATAATTTTTTCCGGTGCCCCAAGCCACCTAAAAATTAAGATAACGTGAAAATAAAACAAAAATTTTTTTTTCTCAAATTTTTTCGCCTGTATGTGGAAAAGTGGTCTCACGTGTAGTGTAAGTAGCTTGCAAAAAATGAATTTGATGCGATAATTTTTTCCGGTGCCCCGAGCCACCTAAAAATTAAAATAAAGTGATTTTTTTTGCAGCTCTTCGCTTGTTTTCCGTGAAAACAACCCAGAACTCACCACGAGGAGGTGGCTGCAATTCGAGTTCCACCCACCCACCCACCTTTAAAACGTTTATGATTTAATGCTTGAGATTAGCTAAAAACTCAACTTTTGTGTTAAATTTAGGTAATGCTTGTCGGGAAACTATTTGGGACCTTATGAAGCCATCTCTTGCTTCAGGCCCACATACTTTTAAGGATGCCTCTGTTACCAACTTAACGCAGCGTTCTATAGCTTGGGAGTGACAGGGAAAACGTAGTATCTCCATTTCTTCAGGAACATCTTTAATCATCTGTTTTAGATCTTCTGTTGAAATTTTTTTTGTCATTGGAGGTTCGCTTATCACTAATTGTTGCCAGTCAATCATTTCAATGTAGTCATTTGCGTTAAAGTTAATTTCTGGGACTTTAAATTTTCTTATTTCATGGGAGTTTCTGGATTTTAAGATTCGCCGCAAACCTAACTCTCTGATATGCTGCCGTTCATCACAAAGCATTGCTATCAACACATTTTCAGGATGTGCAAAATAACCATTAATTTGTATTATCCTGTCCACTATTTTTTGCAGTTCAGGTGACAAATACCTCGTCCTTTTTACTAAATTAAATAAATGTACTGGTCCATCAAAACAAAATGGTCTTGCTTTAATCTCGAACCACAGTGGGGCATATACGTTTTGTATATAGCATACCAAAGATTTTAGGTTTTCCGAAGGAGGATCTGTTGCTACGTAAAGACGAAGAATTCTGCTTGCAGTTGTTAGCCATCTAGCATGTGAAATTTTTCCCGGTTGTCTTCTTGCTAAGTCACTCGAGATTTTACCGTTAGATACTGAATTACTAATTTCAAATAAATATTTCTGATCCGTGCTAAGCTTCTCGATTTCCTTTGCATCATATTTGGGTAAAACTGATCGAATTTGCTCAAATTTAACTACAGGAAGATGCTCGCAGTTTTGTAGTCCTTTTCCAATTTGTCCTGAAAACTCACGTGGTCCGGTAGTTTCTCCATCCAAGTGCTTTATTAGATGGCGCAGAGGTAGTTCATTGGTATGTAATATGCAAATAAACCATTGCATTGATCGACCAATTGCAAGTTCTACTTTACGGATAACACCATTGTGAATACCTGTATTGACAGCAGTTCCGTCGCATCCAACAGCTACCAAATTATCAAGGTCTACATTTTTATTTAGAAAGTCCAACATTGTCTTGCTGATTTCTTCTGCACTACCCGACGATACACTAATATGTCCTATATATTTTGACTTGGGCTCAGAGACTAAGACAATATGTTCTTCAGATATGGTAGTTTTGTAGTATTTATTATCCTTCATTTCATTTTGTAGAGTTCTATCTTTTCTACCATCAAAATAGATTCCATGAAGAAATTTAAAAATTTTTGTATCATCAATTTTAATCTGGTTGCGCCTTTTTTTTCTCTCCCGCCTAATTTTACTCCGATCTATGATTTTGTCATGACTTTCTACCGAGATGAAACTTAGATCTTGCAACACCGAGTTTGTTATTATGGATGCTACTCTATCAGATACTCCTGTACGATCGCATGCTTGAGCTAAGTTTGGCAAACTAATTCGCATTTGTTTTGTTTTTTTTGTATTCGGTAAATCGTCTTTTGTTCCGGTTTTTGTATTTTTCTCGTAGACACTTGTGGCACTTTCATCTGAAGACTCACTTATAATTTGTTCTACTGGAAGATGTGTTTCGGATCTTGATGAAGAAGATGTAGCTATTGGAGATTGTGTTTCCACAATTTTCCGGTAAATAGAGCGTTCTAGTTTTTTGGTAATTACTTTATCCACCGAACCAATTACCATTTTTCTATCATGCCTCTGATCTTTAATGAAGTCATGCTCTCGAGCCGGTATTTTATTTTTGCATTTGCATAATAAATAGTCAGAACATTTGCATGATGCAATATCAAACAATTTCTTTTCCAATAAATCTCTAAAATCTTTAACCTTTCTTTGCATATTGGCTGAGTTTCTACTTTTCATAGGTTTTTTAATATTTCTGTATTTTTGATGTAATTCCTTTAATTTAGATTTAATTTGTTGATCGGATATTATCGGAATGGATGCTTTAACCCACAGCAATTTTAATTCAACAAGAAGAATTTCATTAATGTCACTAACAGTTGGTTCAGCATTATTTGCTGCAGCTTCTTTCATAAACTGGCGAATACACAAAAAGTTTCTGATAACATCAGCACAGGTCGGTAACATATTGTCTTTAAACTTCCTTGGTGCTCCAAAAACACAACAAGCGACGTCTGTTCGTGTTTTAGGCATGTTTTCTTTTTTTACGGATCTCACGGACACAGTTTAACAACACAGAATAAAACAACGGTTCACTGTATTGCATCTAAATTGATACTAATACAAGAAACGCAGTTTGCTCTCGAATCGAACTACTACCAAAATTAACCAAGTAAGTATTAACGAAGGCGGGCGCATCGGCGCATTACTTTAGTGGGAGGCCAATAGCCTCAAATTTCGAAGTAGTGGGGGCACCGCTAAACGAAGTCCGATCGATTTGAAATTTTGCAGGGTATTACAACAAATATGCAGACCACTTTTCCGCATACAGGCATTTTAAATTTTAAAAGTTGATTTTTTCGCTCCACCCTAATGGACATATTCAGCGAATGCCAAATTGAAGTTTTTTATACGATTTATGAGTTTCTTACTCTCAAATTTGTTTAAAGTGCTTAACTTTTTGGTAATAGACGAAAAAAGCCATAATTTACCGTTTTTCGATCTTCATTTGTTTATAACTATGTATATCATCAAAATCGGCTGCAGGAAACATATAGGTTAATAATATAGATGTCCATACTACTCAAAAAATTTGGTTTCGGCCTGGAGGGGGATGTGTCACGAGAAAAATCTTATTTCTCTGGACTAATTGGTATACGGATCCGAAACATGGAGAATAAAGGAACACCTAAAACGAAAATTAGAAGCTACTGAGATGGACGCCCTAAGAAGAGCAAGTGGAACATCGAGATTGGACCGGGTTAGAAATGAGGAAGTAAAGCGAAGAATGAATTTACAAGAAACGGTTGTAGAATGCATTGAGAAGAAACAATTAACGTGGTACGGACATGTTCAGAGAATGGGGGAGGAAAGACTGCCAAAGAAAATTATGAAATGGATACCCACAGAAAACAGAAAAAGAGGAAGGCCAAGAACGACATGGATACAAGGAGTAAGACGATCAATGAGTGTACGAGGATTAGAAGATGAAAACTGCAATGATAGAAGATATTGGCAACAAGGCATCGGACAACGTCGGAGGACGTTTTGAACCCGAATTTATATATATATATATATATATATATATATATATATATATTTTGGTAGATAGTACTTGTTTGATAACGGAAATGTTTGTCAGCTGGCGCGACTCAAGGGCTTTTAGACAAGAAAAGATAAAATATGAAAGTAGACGGAAAAACACTACAACTTATACGTAAAATAATTATCTCCGTGCCTTAAACCTTGATTACACGTAACGAGTATTGTAGCGAGACAGTGTTCTCGGCCGAGTGCTCGTTTGGTATAAACATACTAACGAATACTTGGCCGAGCACTAGACCCAGTTATATGGCGAGACAGTCACTCGGATCTTGTCCTATTTACTAGGCCGAGTCTTCGACCTCCCACCCTTCAATCGTGTACTCGCCAGTCCACTCAGTATGTGTAAACAACTTAACACTCGCTGTGTAACTGTGTACATTACCACTTCATCAGAGAGTGACGACTTGTGTTAATCAATGTGATATGTGATTTGTGATTCTCAAAAATAGCTAACAAATGGAACTAACATAGGACAATAAAGTTTAGTTCAGTTGTATAAGTCACATCCGTGCTTATGAAATTTCAAATATTTGGAGCATAAAAATAAACAAAAACGTGATGCAGCATATGTATCGATTGTAGAAGAAATAAATATTGTTGGTTTTAAAACTCAAGAAGTCAAATAAAACACAAAATTTAAATTCGACATATAGACAAGAAATAAAAAAGTCAATGAATCGAAGAAATCGGGATTTGGTCTTCTTAAAATCCATTGTCTATAGTCCAAAGACGTTTATCTCCTTCTCATAACATATCCGTCAATTCTTGTATAAGCAGTGGTATAGCCGTTTGATATATTTTTAATGTTAGTTTTACGATCCATAAGTATTTACACTATTCCTTGTTTTTATGAATCGAAACTAAACTGACCGCCTCCAAATTCAAAAATTGCCAAATACGCATAAACCATCTCTCGCCCTTACCACTGTCTCGGCCTAGTAACAGTTTGCTGTCTCGCCACTGTACTCGTTACATGTAATCAAGCCATTACATCCATAATGGCCTAGTGCTTTTAAATATCTAGCTCCTGGTTTACACCCAGGCGAGTCGGGTTAGATTTCCGGCTACGGAAATCCTTTTTGTTTTTAAAATTGACATTCTGATTTGAAAAAAAATTGTTGTTATAATACCAAGTTTTTATTATTTATTGGGACCGTGCAAGTTCGGAAAAGCGACACCTGGTTTCATAGCTCGGCAACATTTTTCGCACTTTTAATTATATTGGCCAATCATATTGGTCCTGGTTACTGGACAAATGTCAAGGCCATAGCCCAAAAAAATTATAAGAAGAAAAAGTAATATTAAGGTTATGTAATTAAAAGGTAAACAATGTATGTAGTAAATAAAATTAATTATTAAAATGCACTACTACAAGCAAAATACAATTAATTAAATTTACTTTTATATAAAAATTGTATATCATATCAATATTGTGGAGCAACATATAATTTTTCTTCTTCATTAACAGTAGATATGAAATATACGTCAATTTGACACTTCCAATTGACAATGAATTATTTAAGAAAGTTGCAGGATTTCTCCGCTATTCGCGCACGATCGTTTCTCGTACCCCCTCCAAGTACTTGCACCCGGCGAATACGACACAATTTAAAAACATATAAAAAAAAATTATTTTTCAAATCAAAATGTCAATTTTAAAAACAAAAAAGATTTTCGTAGCCGGGAATCTAACCCGACTCACCTGGGTGAAAGCCAGGAGCCAGATATTTAAAAGCACCAGGCCATTATTGATGTAAGGCACGGAGATAATTATTTGACATATTTATAAGTCGTAGGGTTTTTTCATATTTTATCTTTTCTTGCCTAAAATCCCCGGTTTTGGGCCAGCTGACACATCATATTTGTTAATAAGCTTTGGAACAATTGGCTATATAAAAAAGAACAGCCATGCTAAAATGCTCCGGTCAAACTTGACTCTACCTCCCGGACTATTAGTATAAATGAATATGAGTTGTAATGACATTGCGAATATTAAAATACCGTTTCTCAATGTCTATTATTACCTTCAACTTAAAAATTATAATTGAAGAAAGTGGGCTTGTGCCTACACATGTTTACAACGGTCGATAAATCCGAAATGTCTTGTTATTAAAAAAAAATAAGTAGAAAGGTTACTAGAAACTGGTACTGGATTTATTGTTTAAATTTTTGTTCATATCTCTTTCTCTCCGGCGACGGAAGTTAGCGAATAATAATGTATGAAAATAATATCTCTTCCTTTAGCGCGGAACACATGGAGCTGTGTCTCCATTTTAATTCTCTTCCTTCTTAATTTTTTTATTTAGCTTAATGCCTAGAGTGCCCTAGAGAACAACTAATGGCCATCGGCATGATACTGTTGATTTTGCAATCGAATACCTATACTAATAGTCGAAGCAATAGCACTGAACCTCCGAAAAAAAAGGACAAGACGGATCTTAATACATAATTCTTTTTGCATCCGATTCGTGAATGCGCCAGGAAACTTTGTGAACCGGAGCCATGATATATTGAAAAACTGCATACAAAAAATACATTCTTAAAGTGCATCTCAAACAGACAATAAAAAAATTCAGAACTCGTCAATTATCGGCGGAAATGAGTTCAATTTTATTACTCGGGGGTTTTTGGGGTAGCTGAAAACGAATATGACGTTAAAAGTGATCTCCGGAGTCCGGAGTACCTGGTGCCAAGGGTACCTACTGTTTACCTCGTCATTAAAATCATTAAAAAATTAGTAAAAAATCATTACTCGGGGGGTTTTTGGGGCCGCTAACGACGAATAATATTATGACATCGGAAGTGATTTTCGGAGTACCTGGTGCTAAGGTGTTTAGCTCTCTTGTGGAGTTTTCGGCAAAAAATTTATTAAAAAAATAAGTCAAAAATACTTACTCGGGGGTTTTTGGGGTCGCTAACGACGAATATGACATCGGAAGCGATCTCCGGAATACCTGGTGCCCAGGGTACCTACTTCTTATGGAGGTTTCGGCAAATTCATTAAAAAATTAGCCAAAAATCATTACTCGGGGGTTTTTGGGTCGCTGACGACGAATATGACATCGGGAAGTGATCTACAGAGTACCTGGTATCCAGGGTACCTACCGTTTATCTCGTTTTCTGGAGTTTTTGGCAAATACATTAAAAAATTAGTTGAAATTCATTACTCAGGGGTTTTTGGGGTCTCTGACGACGAATGTGACATCGGAAGTGATCTCCGGTATGCCTGGGGCCAGGGTACCTACTGTTTATCTCGTAACTAATGATGTCTGACTAATTCTTTAATGAATTTGCCGAAAATTCCAGAAAACGAGGTAAACAGTAGGTACCCTGGGTACCAGGTACTCCGTAGATCACTTCCGATGTTATATTCGTCGTCAGCGACCCAACCCCCCCCCCGAGTAATGATTTTTGGTAATTTTTTAACGAATTTGCCGAAATTTCCATAAGAAGTAGGTACCCTGGGCACCAGGTATTTCGGAGATCGCTTCCGATATCATATTCGTCGTTAGCGACCCCAAAAACCAGCGAGTAATTATTTTTTACTAATTTAACAGTAGGTACCCTTGGCACCAGGTACTTCGAAAATCACTTCAGATTTCATATTCGTCGTTAGCGGCCCCAAAAACCCCCGAGTAATGATTTTTGACTAATTTTTTAATGAATTTTAATGACGAAGTAAACGGTAGGTACCCTTGGCACCAGGTACTCCGGAGATCACTTTTGACGTCATATTCGTTTTCAGCGACCCCAAAAACCCTCCGAGTAACAACATTGAACTCATTTCCGACGATAATTGACGAGTTCTGAATTTTTTTTATGTCTGTTTGAAATGCACCTTAAGAATGCATTTTTTGTATGCAGTTTTTCAATATGGCTCCGGTTCACAAAGTTTCCTGGCGCATTCACGAATCGAATGCAAAAAGAATTATTAAGATACGTCTTGTCCTTTTTTTCGGAGGTAAGGCCGATTTTAGTGCTTTATTGCTTCGTGTATAAAATCACAATAAAGATGCACTATGCTATGTTTTTAAACTAGGAGAAGTTTGCTTTTAAATGTCTGTTTGTAATTGGTCCAACCTCAGGCAAGTTTGCTCCACTGTTATGAAAGTTTAACACTAATGATATTTACGAAATTTTGACACTATTGGCATTCCATAGATTATTTAAGTTATATCAGTGATTTTTCGCGTTTTCTGCGTTATTCCTTTAATTTTTAGTCTGATTTTATATAAAAAAACAATTGTTTTTAGAACTCTTTAGCGACGTATTAGTATAATATAACATTTATGGATTACCGTTGACGGCCTACATGATCAATCAAAAAAGAAGATGTATTTGGTGATTTTTCTAGTGACTTTCTTGGATGTGAATCTGTATTTTTTTTAGTTTACATCCCTGGTTTAAAAACAAAGCATAGAAATAAACAAACCAAGACACGTTAAATGTTACGAGGAGCACTCCCGAATCATGATTTACAATGTATAAAATTTGTAAATCATTATTTGGGATTTACAAACTCCGCCAAAAAAGTATCGCATCACCTTAAAAATGTGACATTTTTAATGCCTCATATTTCCTAAACCTGTTGTTCGATTTTAGTGATGTTTAATATGTTATAGCTTTATTCCTCAAGAATATCGATGTAATAATATTGTTGCTAAACAGATAAGTGTCATTGTATACCGGGTGTAACAATGATAGTGTGTTTTTTCCTCAAAGTTTGGAACACCCTGTGGAATATTCTAACGTATATAAAAGATTGAAATTAAAACTCAACTGTAACCTTAGACCATCTAAAAATTTTGCTTTTTGATTCGTTCGCCTATGTTGGACAATAAAAAAGTTAGGTACTTTAACAACTAGCAACGTTCTTCATTAATACAGGGTGTTTCTAAATAAGTGCGACAAACTTTAAGGGGCAATTCTGCATGAAAAAATAATGACAGTTTGCTTTATACACATATGTCCGCAAATGCTTCGTTTCCGAGATACGGGATGTTGAATTTTTTCTTACAAACTGACGATTTATTTATTGCTCTAAAACCGGTTGAGATATGCAAATGAAGTTTGGTAGGTTTTAAGAGGTAGTTATTGCGCATTTTTTGACGTACAAATAAGAATTTTATATTCACCATTGGCGTACATACGGGAAAAAATTCAACATTCCGTGTTTCGGAAACGAAGCATTTGCGGAAACATGTTTATAAAGTAAACAGTCATTATTTTTTCATGCAGAATTACCCCTTAAAGTTTGTCGCACTTATTTGGAAACACCCTGTATTGATGAAGAACGTTGCTAGTTGTTAAAGCACCTAACTTTTTTATTATCCAACCTAACCGAATGAATCAAAAAGCAAAATGTTTAGATGGCCTAAGGTTACAGTTGAGTTTTAATTTCAATATTTTATATACGCTAGAATATTCCACAGGGTGTTCCAAACTTTGAGGAAAAAACACACTATCATTGTTATACCCGGTATACAATGACACTTATCTGTTTAGCAACAATATTATTACATCGATATTCTTGAAGAATAAAGCTATAACATATTAAAAAAATCACTAAAATCGAACAACAGGTTTAGGAAATATGAGACATTAAAAATGTCCCATTTTTAAGCGATAATTTTGACGCTTAGTGTACATTGTAAATCATAATTTTTGGGAGTGTTCCTTGTAACATTACCATTCAACGTGTATGTTGTCTTGTCTGTCGTCCGATTTAGGAGAACAATTTTCAAATAAAAATCAATCTCATTTGCAACACAACTTTTCCCTGCATCCTCATCATTTTACATGTCGTCTGTAGCGACTTCCTCAAAACAGTTACAAAAACTATCGTATATTTCCATGATTTTAATTTAATCAGTTTCGTTGGTGTTTCATTTCTTAGGAACTGGAAGAGAATCATCATCGGTACTGCTTAACTCATTACAACTTTCGGAACTTCTAAAATAATTTTCTGTCTTGCTCTTCACATATTATTGATAAAGTATTCACGTATTATGAAGCCATTGATGAAGCCGTACAACAATTTCTTAAAATAATAGGTAGAAAAAACTTGACAGTCAACACCAACAAAACCAATAGTAAACAAACCACAATAAATAAGTAGTAAAGTTTAAAAAATCGAAGGAAGGCGACAGTAGGGGAAAACATGGCATATAATACGTGCCTGCGTTTATCAGCAACGAAAATTACAGACATTTTGAAAGACAACGCAGAAGCTAAATCAACCTCAGTTACTACTAACCCCTAGGGCCGGCGATGACGGGCCTGCAAGGGATGCATTGCAGGCGGGCGCTCCTGTTTGGGGGGCGCCAGAATGAGCATTTTTTCTGCTGATATTATGTAAAATACTAAAATAAAAAAATCATTTTTTTAATGTGGTTTAATTTCGTCATAATACCCTAATCTGTGTTTGTTAGTTTTGCATATCAAATAGTATACAAAAATATGCAACGCCGCATAGAATTCTTAGCATGTAGTAATATAATTTATTGGTCAAAGATACCGTACTTCAACCAAACAACTTTGCTATGAGAATGCTTTGTTTATGTTCTTCAAATTTCTTGCAAGTTGTTGGTGTTGTATCATCAGTTATGAGAGGAAATGAATAATTTCTAGTAAAGTAAACAAGATTGTGATACTGTTTTCTTGCCGCCCGCGCCTGTCTAATTTAATGTACCTATTAATAGGTATCAAGTTAAGTATTAATCCCATAAACATAATATTTAAAAAGATTTTACTTTAAATTTAGTTTAGAGCTCTTTAGATTTAGTATTATTTCATGTGAATATAATACAGAATAGTTTGTAAATTGTACTCTGCAGTTAAAGAATCTATTAGCATTCAATTATGTAATTGTCAGTTCTATTACGCCCGGTTTCATAATCAACTTAAAGTGAACATTAACTAAAGTTCACTTTACAGTTGACAGTTACCCATATGAATTGCATTGATAAAGGTACCAACTTAAAATTGAAAGTCCACTTTAACTGATTATGAAAACCGACCGTTAGCCAATTTCTTAAAAAAGTTAAAGTGAAGTTGTTGTGTCAGATGATGGGTCCAATAAAACTGTTACCGAACTTTATTTACCGGGTACATTTGCGAATAGCGGGACACCGACTCAAGTCGCTGCCCGGAACACACATTTTTAGGACACAAGTCCAAAATCAAGTCATTAATAGGGAGAAAAGCTCTTCTAGCTACCCCTAAAATCAGGGGGTTTAACACATAAAGTAATACAGAGGATATTCCATTACCCAGGGCATCTAGGGTAACGTTCAGTACAAAGCCTTCTTATTCGTTATGTACTGCGATGGGGAGGGGTGGTGGTACAGCTTGGGGCTCAGGTTACGCAGTGTAACCGGCTTGGGGGATGGCATCCTTAAACCTACTGAAATACTAAAAATTACTAAAATACTCAAAATCATCGTATTTTAATAGAGGGATTCGGTAAATTTAACGAAAAATCGGTTGAATCCACCGATGTTTTGAGGCATCTGGTTGCCTTCCCCCCTAATTCTACTGAATTCTACTGATTTTTCACTGATGTATAAACTGATAGATTTTTGAGGCGACTTGATACTACTGAAATCTACTGATCTTTTGAAGCGACACCTACTGATTATCAAAAAAGTCATCTGGGAACACTGGTAACCGGTTTGATCTTCGGACATGTGGGTCTCACTATTCCATTTGAACACACATAATGTTCCCGAGGCTGGGGTTGTACGAGTATCTGTGTGTGGGTTGGGGGGGCGCCTGTGCTAGTTTTGCAGGCGGGCACCTTATACCCTAGCGCCGGCACTGCTAACCCCTCCTATTTAAGTAGGTAATAATGGATAAACAGCTTGATATATAAACGAAATCCAACTGTTTTAGAATCCCCAGACCAACTTTCACCTTTCAAACGTACCTTTCAAAAAGTTTACTGCCAAGCAAGTACGTCGGAAAATGTATACAAACAGAACTGAATCCGAAATGGTTCCCTGGATATGTAATGACCTGATTACCATCAAAATTCTGAATGAACTCTTCCAATAAAGGGGTTCGGTACACACAAATATTTAAGGTATGTACTAGTACACTTTAGAAGACCAAAAATAAGCATTTTTTCAAGAATTTTTTTCTCAGAACCTTTATTAAAAATTAACATAGAACTTTTTTCATATTAATATCTAACTCTTAGAGAGTACAAAAAATATATCTTTTTTTATTTATGCACGTACACAAATATTGTAGAGGGCGTCAAAGTTGAGGCCTCGAAAAATGATGGCGGGCAGTTAATCTCAGGATTGGGATCCCTGAAACAAAAATATTGTACGGCATTTGAAAAAGGAAGGTTTCTTACGTGACAATTTACCACAATTTGGCCAAAAAATAAAAAATTAATATTTTTTAACCATGAAAAACTGAAGAAAAAAGGGCGATATTTTCACAAAAATTTTTCAAATTTCCGTAAAAATTTTTTTTGCGGAATTTTCCACTAACAGTTGTAAATTGTCACGTAAGAGACCTTCCTTTTTCAAATACCGTACGATATTTTTGTTTTAGAGATCCCAATCCTGAGATTAACTGTCCGCCATCGGAACTACTTTTTTTCGAGGCCTCGTATTAGTGTACGTGCATAAATGAAAAAATTTATATTTTTTGTACTCTCTAAGGGTTAGATATTAATATGCAATAGTTATTTTCCTAACAAGTGCAGAAAGTCATTCTTTTCCGCACGCGACTGCAGTTTGCCGAACGACGCGAAGCGGGAGTTCGGCAAGCAGTCGAGTGCGGAAAAGAGACTTTCTGCAAGAGTTAGGAACAATAATTTTTCTAAGAGTTTTTAAAAAATTACCAAATCTTAATCAATTAATTAAATTAATATGAAAATACATACACAAATTAATTCTTTGACAAGGTTGTCAAAACCAAACTTTCAATATAATTAGTTAACATGACGACGATCTTGGTTTCCATGACGATGATTCAAAACGAATGTTATTGTCTACCGATTTGACTTTCGAATATTATGCCAAAATAACTTTATTTCATCGAATTGTCGCGTTAATTTTAATAAAACAGGAACACAATAAGATATATTTGAAATAAATTAGTAAATAATATCTAAATATTAGTTTATTGCATGTATTATAATTACTTTAAGGTCATATAGTCATATATTAAGGTCATATTAACATATCTAAATTAACACGCGTGCGGAAAAGTAAAAACCGCGTGCGGAAAAGTAACACGCGTGCGGAAAAGTGAAACTTTCTAAACTAAAATGCGTGCGCGAAAGTTGACATTTTTGCACGCTCGTAGAAAAAAAGTTTTAAGTTCATTTTTAATAAAGGTTCTGAGAAAAAAATTCAGGAAAAAATGTTTATTTTTGGTCTTCTAAAGTGTACTATGTAGTACCTTAATACAATTCTAGTTAAAAAAAAATTCGATCCACAAACTTTTGTACAAGTAACATAGTCGTCGCTTTGAATTGGATAATTATTGGCCAACAAATTTGTTTCACGAATTATTTTTTCTGAATGAGAGGTAATTTTATGAAAGGCAATAAAAAAATACTTAGCAAAACAATTCAGACCAAATAAACATGTATGTATAACGTTACTTTTTCATTACTTACAGGTCTTACATTTACATGATAATTGTCTCATATGAATCATATTTTTAACAATTCACAATATTTCACCATAATATAAGCCATTGACCTCATAAATATGTATTAAAATTGTATGATAACTTTTATAATTTTAAGTATTATTATTATGTTTAAATGGGACTAAGCCATAAAACACATAGTTTCCAAAGTTATGCATCACCTCTCCTATTCACGATATTTACGCTTTTATAAATCCGTATCTTTATCACATATTTAATGGGCCCTTTTTATAAAAATATTCCATTTTTGGTTTTTTATTTTATTTGATTACCCATTTAATTGACCTGATTTTGCCAAGGTGTAAACATTTGAAAAATTTATTCTGGTGAAATTTTTGAAAACGTGATTAAAAATGAATCGTTCTTTAATTTCTGAGTTGGACCGTATACGAGTTATCGATTTTGTTGAAGCAGGCCATTCACAGCGATTCGTGGCGGAAAGAGTGGGTGTTTCTCAGAACTCAGAGTGATGTCTCACTGAAGACAAATTCGATACGGAATAGAGCTCGGTCTGGTAGATCCCGAGTTACCAATGATCGACAGAATAGATATATAAGAATTTCCATCTGTAGAAATTCTTCTATGTCTATACCAGACCTCCAAAGAGAATTCAGGCATGCTACAGGAGCCAGAGTATCGTTGGCTACAATAAGAAGAAGAATTTGAGACTCAGGTTTGAGGAGTCGTCGACCAATAAGAGTTCCTCAGCTACAATCTAGACATGTTTTGGACCGCCTCCAGTGGGCTCAAGAACACATACAGCTCCCCCAACAGTTTTGGAATTTTGTCCTTTTTTCAGACGAGACCGGAATCTGTTTAAATAGTAATAACCGGAGAATTCGTGTGTGGCTAGTTGTGCAGCTCTTGTTGGCTCTCGCCACACACGAATTCGCCGGTTATCACTATTTAAACAGATTCTGATCTCGTCTGAAAAAAGCACAAAATTACAAAACTGTTGGGGGAGCTGTATGTGTTTTTGAGCCCACTGGAGGCGGTCCAAAACATATCTAGGTTGTAGCTGAGGATCTCTTCTTGGTCGGCGTCTCCTCAAACCTGATTCTAAAATTCTTCTTCTTATTGTAGACAACGATACTCTAACTCCTGTAGCATGCCTGAATTCTCTTTGGAGGTCTGGTACAGACATAGAAGAATTTCTACAGATGGAAATTCTGACATATTATTCTGTCGATCGTTGGTAACTCGGGGTCTACCAGACCGAGCTCTATTCCGTATCGAGTTTGTCTCCAGGAACCTATTCCAGAGGTTCTCAATCTTTTTGAGTCAGGTACCACCAAATACTTTTTATTATTTTTGGTACCACCTAACTAAAATACCTGTCTAGCTAGGTGATCTAATTAACTGTAATTGTGCCAATGGTGGTGCTGATTTTGGCTGTTTTGAGTTTTGCGTACCACCTCAAATAATGAAATGTACCACCAGTGGTACATGTACCACAGATTGAGAACCGCTGACCTATTCCATATCCGTGAGACATCACTCTGAGAAACACCTACTCTTTCCTCCACGAATCGCTGTGAATGGCCTTCTTCAACTAAATCGGTAACTCTTATACGGTCCGACTCAGAAATTAAAGTACGATTCATTTTTAACCACGTTTTCAAAAATTTCACCAGAATAAATTTTTCAAATGTTTACACCTTGGCCAAACCAGGTCAATTAAATGGGTAATCAAATAAAATAAAAAACCAAAAAAGTATATTATTTATAAAAAAGGCCCATTAAATATGTGATAAAGATACGGATTTATAAAAGCGTAAACATCGTGAATACGAGGGGTGATGCATAACTTTTGAAACTATGTGTAATTATTGGTTTAATGAAAATTACATTTTTAATTCAATAATGTTTGTTTTGATTTCCTATCCGGAAATCATTTTCAAAAAAAGATTAGTTTTATGTCTTTTTGTATGTCTTTTTTTGAAAATACATAACCTAATGAAACTGGATTTATACATCTTTTCAGAATTTCTTAAAATCATCTTATTTGAGAACAATTTCTGAAGTAGAAATTGAAACATCAATTAGTTATTTTTTTAATGAATACTTTTTTGACTATTAATGGCACTATTTTTAAAAGATCGACGCAAATTCTCGCATTCGCGGACAATACAGTTATAGTGGGCAGGAGTATGAGAGACACGTGTTTTACAAGGCTTGCGGACGCGGCAAGTAAATTAGGACTTGTGGTAAACGAGGAAAAAACCAAATATATGTTGGTTTACCAAAATATTCAACAGAGAATTCAAAGTAACATAGTAACAACCATACCTTTGAGCAAGTCAAGGAATTCACATATCTTGGATCGCTAGTAAACTCAATAAACACGACAAGCGACGAAATAAAGATGCGTAGCAATAGCAGACAGAACTGTTCACGGTATCCAGAAACATTTAAAAATTTAAAATATAAAACGTGCAGTAAAGCTCAATATATCTTTTTTCTTCTTCTTTAGCCTGAGTTCGTCCACTGCTGGACATAGGCCTCTTCCATTTGCTTCCATCGATTTCTACTCTTGGCAATTCTCATCCACTGGTTGATCGCGACTTGTTTGATATCATCTGCCCATCTCTTCTGCGGTCTGCCTGTTCTCTCTTGGTCTCCAGTTTGTTAGTGTCTGCGTTAATTTTTCGGGATTATCTCGGGCAACAGGTCCGACCCATTGCCACTAGAGCCTTGCTATACGTTCTGCAACATCAGTAATCTTTGTTCTTTCACGAATGTCGATATTTCGAATTCTGTCTCTCAAACTAATCTCTAGCATGGCCCTCTCCATCGCTCTTTGGGTTGTACTGAGCTGTTCTAAGGTTTTCTTTGTAAAGGCCATGGTCTCCAATCCATATGTAGTTACAGGCAAGATACATTTGTCATAAACTCTACGTTTTAGACACATTGGTATGTATATCTTTATTTTTCAAGGTAAAGCTTAACTTGCCGAAAGCTACCCAAGACAATTGTATCCGTCTTTTTATTTCGGCTATTTGGTTTTCTTTGCTGATTTTAATGGTATGTCCAAGATATATATAGTGGTCTACACTTTCAAGACTGACGTTGTCAATAACAAGATTAGTTTGTGAATTACTCATTATTTTTGTTTTCTGAAGATTCATTTTGAGACCTATTTTACTTGTCTGCTGGTTTAATTCCTTCATCATTTGCTCCAGTTCCTTGATATTGTACTGAATAATACTATGTCGTCCGCAAACCTCAAATGACTCATACGTACACCATCAATGTTTAGACCTTTTTCCTCCCAGTCGAGCTGTTTGAATACATTTTCCAATGTTAAGGTAAAAAGTTTTGGTGAAATAGTATCACCTTGTCTAATACCTTTACCAAGGCGTATTTTTTCGGGTTTTTCGTCTTCATTGGTTTTGATGTGGAATGTGGCCTGTTCATAAATGATTTTAATTAGTGTAGTGTACCGTGGAGTCTTCGAGCATCCCTTAGGGCTGACAAAAAAGACCAGGTTTCAATACTATCGAAAGCCTTGTGAAAGTCAATAAATGCCATATGTAAAGGTACATTATATTCTGTGGTTTCTTCTACCAATGTTCTGATGGTTTGTAAGTGATCGTTAGTACCAAACCCTTTTCTAAATCCCGCCTGTTCAACCGGTTGATATAAATCAAGTTTTTGTGTTATGCGGTTGGTTATTATTCTTGTTAGCAATTTGTATAAGTGTGACAACAAACTTATAGATGTTGTTTTCAATATTAGTAGTGTCCCCTTTCTTGTGTAAAAGTATTATTTCGGCGTTTTCCCACAGACTGGATATTTTTTTCTCTATTAGACACTTATTCACCAAGACTTCCACAACCTCTACAACGGTGTTGCCGCTCATTTTTAACATTTCAGACGTTATGCGATCCTCGCCAGGAGCTTTTTTATTTTTCATTTGCTGTAAGGTATGTCTAATTTCCGAAGAATTTATTTTAGGGAGAGTTTCCGAACCGACGTTTAGAATTGTTCTATGGTCTGGTCCGGGGTTCTGTATTAGTGATGTAACGAATATTCGTATTCGCATTCGCGAATATTCGCATTCGCATCCGCATTCGCGAAATTTGTGCGAATGTTTTGCGAATATGAAAACCAGAAAAAAATAATTTTAAGATAATATTAGGTTAATAAAATCAAAATCTATTCACTTCTCATCTTTTTTTATTAAGAAAAGATAACTTAACCTCAAGCATGCAGCTACTCTCAAATGGAAATATGCAGGACACAATAGCAGACAAAGAGACGGAAAATGGAATGAAGCGATAACTCACTGAAGACCTTAGGACTACAAAAGAGGAAGAGGCAGACCACAGACGAGATGGTCGGATGACCTAAAAAGATACACAGGACCAGACAGCATTAGCACTGAACCGAGAAGAGTGGAAAAATAAGGGGGAGGCCTAAGTTCAACTTTGGACAAATGAAGGGCAATAGATAGATAGAACTTAACCTTGTATAATCACATTATCAGCCTTTACTTTTTTTGATTATTTGGTATTATGTAATAAAGCTCAAGATTCAAATTGATTTACACTAAATATCAATTAACTTTTCATTACAAATTTAGGAAACATTACAAAAATAGAAACAAATTTAATAAAAACTGAATATTCGCATTCGCATTCGCGAATGTCGGTAGCAGATATTCGCATTCGTATTCGCGAATGTTCAAAAAACGACATTCGTTACATCACTATTCTGTATAGTAGATGTATAAAGATTCTTATATTCTTATAGAACGTTTGTATTTCCTTGAGTTTTTTCCGTCACCGTATTCCCCTGTTGGTCTTTGATTTTAGTTATCTTCGATTTTCCTTTTTAGTTAAATTTGATTTCAATACTCTCATGTTTCTATTGTTTTCGATGGTTTACAATATTTGTTTTGTTTTATAAGCCCGCAAGTCTGACCTTATGCTCTTTTTAACTTTGTTGATAGCCTTATACTCTGGTAATTCTTTAGCTGTTCTTCTTCTTTCTTCCATTAAATCCAGTGTTGTTTGTTCAAGTTTCGTTTTTCTCGGATTTTTTTACCACAGATCTTTTTTGTAGTTGATGTTATGTCATTCGTTAATTTTTGTGCTCAATATATACAAGACCTTAATAAGACTGGTTTTGATATATATGGGGCTGAAACGTGGACCTTATCTCAAAATGATAAAAGACTTTTTTCAAGTATTTTTGAGAAAAAAATTCTTAGAAAGATTTTTGGGGCCGTAAATGAAAATGGGCTATGGCGTCGAAGATACAACTTTGAACTGTATCAGTTGATCTAGATATTGTGAAATTCGTTAAAGTGCTACTCTTGATCTGGCATTCTAGCAATGTGTCTCCAGCCCATCTAAGTCACACTTAGATCAGCTGGACACATTGATAGAATGCCAGATCACAAATACACTAAGAAATTAACTTTTTCAAAACCGGAGGGCACAAGAAGTAGAGGACGACCACGAAGAAGATGGATTGATGATGTGGAAGAAGACCTAAAGATTCTAGGGGTCAGAAGATAGAGGGAATTTACCAGGAATCGACAGAAGTGGTGACTTCTTTGCGAGCAGGCCAAGATCCACAACGGATTGTCGAGTCACTTATGATGACATATTAGTTAATTAAAAATGCAATTTTCTTTGCACCAATAATCTTGGCTTAATCCCATATAAATATAATACTTAAATACATGCCACGAGAAAGCTGTTTCAGAATAAATTTTATAATCTTGCTTAAATTACAATGTGTTACATGATTTGCCTTACACTACTATGTGGTAAAAAGGTTTTTTTTTAAATATAATATACAGGGTGTCCCGGAAAATAGTGCGTTCCTTAAAGGTATAGGTAGAAGGCACCATGTAGAACAAAAAACTCTTATAACATTTTTTTCTAAATGCAACCGTTTGACCAAAAAATTAAAATGTATTTTGGTATTCAAATTTAAATGTGACAA
Organism: Diabrotica virgifera virgifera; assembly: GCF_917563875.1. NCBI lineage: Eukaryota > Metazoa > Arthropoda > Insecta > Coleoptera > Chrysomelidae > Diabrotica > Diabrotica virgifera. Next base: position 175,462,195 of record NC_065445.1, on the reverse strand, counting down.
CTATGTGCGGTACGCAAATTTAAGCATAGACAATCCCATGTAAATAGATAGAAGATATATAGTAAACAGATAGTTTTAAAGAATCCTGTTTAGTGTCAATGCCGAAAATGTTTTCGAATAGTGAGTGTATTACCTATTATGTTATTACCTATGAATGGTGTTTGTGAAAGGTTACTTGAAACATCTATTCGGTATAATAATTATTTTCAAGTAAGTACAACTTAGTTATTTCAGTTCACAAGTAAACAAATTACTGAGACATTATCTGGTGTATTTAAGTTCCACTGTAAACTATTAAAACTATGTAATTCAGTTAAAGCCCTCAGCAATACTCAGCATTCAACCCATTTAAACCTTACTAAATACATAATACTAGTTCAGTTAAAAGATGTGTTTTTATGTTAAAAGATGTGTAATTCGTTTAAAATTATGCAATAGGTATTTCAATACATTTCAAAAGTAAATAATTTTAGTAAACAAATAGTAAATACATTAGTATTACCTACTATTAGGTTGGATTATTTTAAATACTGTTAATCACAATCACAAACGAGTTCTTATTATCTGTTATTATTCCGTAGTGCGTACGATGTTGCCAGTTTATTAAAATTTCCAAATATTAAAATACAGGTATATGGAAAACAATGTTAACTTTTTTTTGGAAACGGTTAACTTTAGAAAAAAATGGTATTGGACTTTTTTGTTCCAAATTGTGTATTCTCTCCATACCTTAAAGGAACGCACTATTTTCCGGGACACCCTGTATATTTTACCATTATTGTTGGGTGTACTTTTTGTACTATAAATATTGCAATTTTAACACGTAAATGGTATCGTCGGCTCATTTTGGATCCAACTGAGTAAATTTCTCTTCGTATTTTGGTCACACAAGTGCCCAATAACGACAGCGTTTGGGAGTTCTCCCAAATAATGCTCATGCATCAAGCTGCAGCATCATCATTATCATTACATTAATGGTATCATTAGTAAGTAGTGAGGATGAAGAATGTGACAGTTCTTAAGAATTATCAAGGTACGTTTATAGCAAAAATGGATACAAACAGTCAAAAAATCCACCAACTACTGGTAGAACATAAAGTCATAGCATTGTAATACATCTTCCTGGTTTATAATCTGATGCAAAAGACTATGCCAAAAAGACGCAGTATAATTTGTAAAAACATTTAATTGATGACGATATCATAAACATAATTATGGAATACACAAAAATGAAAAAAAAAATATATCTTCAAAATTATATGGTCGCCAAAAAGGAAGCGAAAGTAGCAGTAGCAAAAGCTAAAGCAGAAGCGTATTCAAACCTATACGATCAACTTGATACCAGGGAAGGCGAAGCAAAGAGAGAGCAAAAAACAGAGAGCAAAGAAAGCAAGAGATTTTAATCAGATTAGATGTATCCGAGATGAAAATAATAAAATACTAATTCACGAAAAGGATGTCAAAAAGAGATGGAGAAAGTATTTTGACAGTTTATTTAATGAAGAATTTGACAGACAACCTGTGGAGTTAACGGAGACAGTAACAGCAATGGTTACCAGAATAACAAACGAGGAAGTGGCTCAAGCGCTTCAAAAAATAAAGAAAGGAAAAGCAGTCGGACCAGATGATATTCCTGGGGAAGTATGGAGAGCATTGGGAGAGACAGGAATAAGTTGGCTAGCAGGTCTATTTAATAGAATTATGGAAGTTGGACAAATGCCAGACGAATGGAGAAGCAGTATATTAGTACCTGTCTACAAAAACAAGGGAGATATACAAAACTACAGGGCTATAAAACTACTTAGCCACACCATGAAAATATGGGAGAGAGTAATTGATAGACGGATACGTGAAGAAACCGAAATATCCGATAATCAATTTGGCTTTATGCAGGGCAAATCAACAACAGATGCAATTTTTATTGTAAGGCAACTGATGGAAAAATACAGGAATAAAGAGACCAACGCTCATATGGTATTCATTGATCTTGAGAAAGCATATGATAGAGTTCCTCGAGAGATTCTGTGGTGGGCACTCAATAAGAAATGAGTCCCTGGCGAATATGTAAAGATTGTGAGAGATATGTATGAGGAAGTAACGACTAGTGTAAGGACAGGTGTGGGAGAGACTGATAAGTTTCAGGTGAAAGTAGGATTGCACCAAGGCTCGGTGCTTAGTCCTTATTTATTCATTAGTTTGGGACCAGATAACAGCGAAACTACGGGGTAGTATTCCATGGTGCCTAATGTATGCTGATGATGTAGTGTTAATAGGAAATAGTGAAAGAGACTTAGAACAAAAACTGGAACAGTGGAGACAAGCTCTGGAGGATAAAGGTTTAAAACTTAGTAGGACAAAAACAGAGTATTTGGAATGTTCATTTAAAGATGGAGTTACTAACAATAAAATGGTATCTTTGGATGGTGAAATGATTGTGAAAAGCAATAGTTTTAAGTACTTAGGATCGGTACTACAGAGTAATGGACAAATAAATGGAGATGCATGCAGTAGAATTAGGGCTGGATGGATGAAGTGGAAAGAAGCGAGTGGTGTGTTGTGTGACAGAAAAATTCCAATGAAGCTGAAGGGAAAAGTCTATAAAACAGCCATAAGACCGGCTATGATGTACGGAACTGAATGTTGGGCAGTGAAGAAGAACGAGGAACAACGAATGCATGTGGCGGAAATGAGAATGCTTAGATGGGTGAGTGGAGTGACAAAGAAGGATAAAATTAGAAATAAGTATATTAGGGGAAATCTAGGTGTGGCACCAATTGATGCCAAAATGAGAGAGCATAGGTTAAGATGGTTTGCTTATGTTCAAGGTCGAGACGTTAATCACCCAATATGAAGAATAGCTGAAGTGCAGATTCCTGGAAGGAGTAGAAGAGGAAGACCAAAGAAGACCTGGGGGGAGACGATAAGGCAGGACATGTTGGTAAAGGGGATTAACATCGCTATGACCCAAGATAGAGTTGTGTGGAGAAATGCAATTAGGGAAGCCGACCCCGCATAGGGATAAGGCAAAGAGAATGATGATGACAAAAATGAAAAAAATAAGCGATCTGTCATGTTCGTAGGTAGCACAGCCTCTTTTGTTGAGCATTTGGACTTCTTAGAAATAAAAGCGGTCTTTCTATCTTTATATCTCACGTCTGTCTTTAAATCAAATCACATTAATATGCTATGCAACAGATGTTTCCAAGTAATCATGTGCGATAAGACTAGTACCCACATGAAACTGAACCATGGCCATCCTCAAGGATCGGTGCTGGCCCCCTGATCTTTAGTTATTTCGTCTGGATACCAGGGAAAGATGGATTTGTTTTATTGATAAAAAGCAAAGTGTTTGTGTATTTTTAATCATTATATGGGTTTTCTTGGCGTGCTCTTTCATTTACTTTTTTTTCTGTATGTAATAATTATGCCGAAATTGCTTAGTTGCTTCATTTCACAGTTTTCCTTCAGAAAATAGCTACGTGTGGTTATGAATCTGAACAAGAGTGGCGAAGTTTTATCTGATGTAGCAGAGGATAGTGATTCAAGCTTAGATGACGACTGCTTAGAAGTTCAAAATGAGAATAGTGATTCGGAACAAGATATGTCCGACGATAACGTGGACTCCATTTCAGCAGTTAGGAAAACGACCCATGAACCTTGTTTCATTAGACGTGATGGCACTCGATGGAAAAAACATTTAGATCAACGTAAAAACGTACGAAATTGTGCTGACAATTTACTCGTAGTAATCCAATTGCCAGTTTACAATAACAAAAAAACTTTAGGTTAATTGTTTTTATTTTGTTTGGTGTTTTCTTCATGATTAAAAGGTTTAATAAATTAAAGTTAGGTATTATTCTTGTTTAACTTACTCCTTCAAGGAGTAAACAAAATCCTACGCTTGAAAGTGTATCAATGAAAACATTTCTTTATGTTGGTCTCTTAGACCAATGTTAGCTTTAATGTTCAGAAACCCTATGTTAGTTAAGGAAGGTATTACAATTTAGAATTCAATGTTCCCCTATCCATATTTTCTTTTCTTTTGTTAATTTTATTTATTAGTATGTTTGTTAGCTTTAAGGTGGTGTTCTTTTTTAAAAAACATTAACACTATTGGTGTTCTTCGTTTATTAGCAACTCTATTTTGTATAATGTTGTCTGTATCAACTTTTTAAAGTTGTTTAATGAATATTTCTATTTCACCTGGTAAATTTCAGTTTTTTAGGTTTTTTCCAGTTTTTTTTTCTTAATGCCTTGTTCTGCGATAGCTGTTATTTCATCTACTGTTATACTTGGTATTTCTGGCAAAGCATTTTTTGGTCTTTTTTAATAGTGGTGTTATCAGCAAGGATTTTCGTTTCATTTTCAAAAGTTATAAATATCTATAATCTTCTTGTACATGCCTCCCAATATTCTGTCTCTGTTCTCTTTACCAATTTGTGTTTCTTATTATCTTGTATTTTTCTACCTCTTAAACTTCAGTCTATAGAGAGTACAAAATTGTATTCATTTTATTTTTAAAAAAATTATTTTGCCAATGACGGCCATTTCTGTTAAAGCATATCGATCATTTTCACGGAAAACATAGCTTCTCTCTTTAGCCAATATTTTCACTGAGGTTTGTCCTAGAACAATAAATCAAAAACCAAACTTTTCAAAAAAGTATGTTATAAAAAAACGGCATTTACTATTATTTAATTTGAAACTACCCTTATGGCCATTTTCAGCATTTTGTTAACAGCATAAGGCAAGCCGATAATGGTTTGTATTTTGTTCTGGAAAAATATGTACTTTAAATAAAAAAAGTTTGAACTTTGAGACTTGAGTAAATTTTTTCAAAAAAAAATCTCAAAAATGTAATTTTTTAAAAATAATCAATGTTTGATCCCTTATATCTCTGATGGGCACGCATGAAAAAATTTGAAATTTGGATGAATGTTAGCCCCTAGCAAGTAGAATAAGGAGTAAAAATTTGGAGTTGATTTAAGGTTCATTTAAGGCCTTAGGGTAGTTTGAAATTAAATAATTCTATACTTAGGCCGTTTTTTAGAACACACTATTCTAAAAAGTTTGGTTTTTTATTTATTGTTCTAGGACAAAGCTCAATGAAAATATTGGCTAAAGAGCGAAGCCATGTTTTCCATGAAAATGATCGATACGCTTTAACAAAAATGGCCGTCATCGGCAAAATAATTTTTTTAAAAATAAAATGAATGCAATTTTGTACTCTCTATAGACTGAAGTTTAAAGGATAGAAACATAAAAAATATTAAAAATAGTCAAGCAAAAAACTTAATTTATATTGGACCACTTGGCATGGATTGACCCAGTTCTTAATGATCGTTATCTTAGAAAACCTCTTAGAAAAGCCACAGTATGTAACTTTGTGTTAAAATGGCCAATGTCAATTTTTTGCATTTTGTTTTGTCAATATTAAATTTTAAATAAAGCTGTACAAAAAAGTGAAATATTGACATTGACCCTTTTAGAACCAAGCCACAGAAATATAAACAGCAACATCATCTCTAAACTATATACTATACCCTATTCCACGAACATACGCCTGTTTTGGATTACTTCGACAACGAATATTTCACTGTGCAAAATAAGAAGAACGAAAGTAAATTGCAAATTACATTGTTGTTTATTGGAATAATTATTAGCGCCATTTACTTTCGTACTTCTTATGTTGCACAGTAAAATATTCGTTGTCGAAGTAATCCAAAACAGGCGTATGTTCGTGGAATGGCCCATACATAATAACTACATTATAATATGAAACCACAATAGGTGTGATCATAAATGATACTAGAAAATTTAGTTCTGTATCTAATTACTATAAGATGGTGGAAATAAATTAAAAACAAACCAAAACAGAAAAATAAAACAAAGTCAACTAAAAAGAATGGTAGAAAATCATGAAACAATAGAAAAATTCATAAAAAGTCGAAAGGTAAAATAATAATGTAATTAAGAAATGGTTAGAATTGCAGTGGATAAAATATGATTAAGCATATTAGGTCATAATCTGATATAACAAAATAGGAACAACTAACATACAAGATACTGACAACTACCAATCATCACAAAAATATGAATATTGTATGGAAATAAAACAAGCTTTGCTACTAAAAACTTTTAAAATATGAAACAGAATTCGTCTCTAATTTTTACAAGTGAAGTTGAGTTAATACTAAATTGTCTCCCAATAAAATGATGTATTTGTTACATGTTTATAATCTTCTCGCAGTCAATTTTTTACAAATTAATAGTAAGATAATATTGACCCAAAAGATGGCATAACCCAGACATCCAAAGTGAAAGTTCTCCTCCAACACCAAATTGTTCTATATGGTCCACATAATGTTCAGAAAAAAGTCACACCAATTTGAGCGTCGGGTTTGGGAGGGAGAGGGGGGAGAAATCGGTAAATTCGTAGTTTTTTGCGTTTTTCGTCAATATTTCTAAAACTATGCGGTTTAGCATGAACAACCTTCTATACAAAAATGTTCTACATTAAAGGGTACCCCCCGTTAAGATAGGCAAAATGCCCTCACTCTCAGAATTCAATTTTTTAAATTTTTTTACGTTCTGTGCAATTAAAAAATGAGATAACGCGGATTTTTAGCTCGCCACCCCCTTACCCCTCCCCCACAGCAAAAACGTAGATTTTTAGATTTAATTTTTTTTAGTTGGGTTACAATTGATCTAAAAATTTCAAAAAATTCCCACGTGTAACTGAGGCTTTTACAAAACATGTCCATTTTTTATGGACCCTTAGGTCGAGTGTACATAACCTCAAATTTTTTTTTTTACTTTTCTAAAACCTATAACTTTTTTTTGGAGGGGGCTGCAGGTCCAATTTTTTTTGATTTTGTGTATTTTATCAAAAGCTATCTCTCTGATTTTTTTCAGATTTTTCCGTCAGGTGCGCCATCTTGAAAAATCCGGAAAACTTTTTTTTTAGGGGGGTTTTAGGGTTTTTCTCCATTTTATAGACTGCAACATAGATCAACTCAAGGTTTTGTTAATAGATTATGTATAATTTGAAATAAATGAGTATTTTAAGATTATCAAAAATTGGGCAAAACACCTTTAAACCCCCCAAAAACCATATTTTTTTAAGTTATGTAAGGGTTTTTGCGGGCTTAATGATATTTTTTGAGATAGATACAGCCTAAATATTTTTTTTCATTTTTTTACGTTATATGTGATTAAAAAAATAAGACTAATCGCATTTTTAGCCCACCACCCCCTCCCCCTGACCTAGCGTTACCAGGTGTCCCGATTTGCGCGGGACGTCCCGATTTTCAGGGGTCTGGGGACGCGTACCGATTTGTACCTGATCGGGACGCTAAATGTCCCGATTTTCACCCACGAAAACCAATTTCAGGAGGACTTGCAGTGAATTTTATAACTATGTTATAAAAACCAGGCCCTCCTAAAAGTGGCAAAATTTAATGAAAAATATAATTTTAATAAAAAATAAATAATTTACTTAATCTACGATTTTTTTGTAATTTCGTCTGATTATTATTATTATGTAGGATTAAATACAGATTATAGACACACCTTGTAGTCCAGTAAATAAACGGGAAATACGACGATACCGTGTAGTTTTCAGGATCAACTCCGAATTGCATGAAAATTTGGAGGGCTTGTGCCGTTCGCTGCTTTTACTCGGGGAGGGGGGGGTTGACAGTCACCCCTACGTGGGGGTGAAAAACTGCGCGTTTAAAATATCTGTCAGGAGATGGATAAATTGACTAATTCTAAGCAATTTTAGTTCTATAGAATTTTACCTTAGTTGAGTTATTTACGATTGAAAAATGTTTATTTTCCGACAAAACGATCACGTTTTCAGGCGATTTTCACAAATAACTGAAAAAGTAAGTATTTGAACGAAAAAAATATTCTTAGCAAAAATGTAACGTAACATAAAAAAATGAAAAAAATTGTAAATTCTATAAAAAGTTTTCGTTTAAGTCTTCCAGTAAAGTTGTAGCTCATGAAAAATACGTTCTTATTCGTCAAGTTCCAAATCAAATATTTCAACGTGAAATAACCAAGAAATGAAGCACTTTTCGGGAAAAACCAATTAAAACTTTTTTAATAAAGCTTTATTTTTATCTTTTAAAAATGTTTCTAGCGTCAAAGCTAAGCGAGTTATGCTCAAAATCAAGCTGACTCCTTTTTTTTTGGTAAAAAAATCGTGAAAATCTCCCCCTACTTAGCACTCCAGATGAAATTAATCGTTGCCGCTTTACAAACAATTTACTTTACTTATGTATTTTTTACGATTGAAAGGGCCTGAACGAGTCACTAATCACAAGTGTATGCAAAATATGAACAGCCATATTTTAACCAATTTTTCTCTTACAGAAAAACAAAATAAATCTATCATATTTATAAAAACAAAACCTACCTACTTACTCCTTACTCCTTGAGATATTTAGTAGGTATCCCTAATACTTTTTAAGTTATTTTGAAAAATGGGCATTTTCCAATATTTTAGGAGAACTGTTTTTACTATAAAACCAATTTTTTTTAAACTAAGCACTCCCAACCGCTAAACCTTACAGATCGTATAAATAATACACAATAAAGTAAATGATAAAGCGGTAATGATTAATTTTATTTAACGGTGCTAAATAGGGAGAGATTTTCACGATTTTTTTTTTACCAAAAAAGAGCCAACTTTATTTTGAGCGTAACTTGCTTAGTTTTAATGCTAGAGACTTACAAAATTAAATATTTTTTTTTAACACTTTAAATATTTTAATAGGTTTTGCCCGAAAATTGCTTAATTTTTTGGTTATTTCAAGTTGAAAAATTTGATTTGGAATTTTGAAAAAAAATACATCAATTACACCAAAATTTCAAATGACGCTCCTGAATTTTGATGAGCTACAACTTTACCTGGTTTTATAGACTTTCTGAACATACAATTTTTTTTAAAGCTACATTTTTGCTAAGAATTTTTTTCGATAAAATTACTCGAAAAGTATCAACTTAGTTTAAAAATTATATAGAACAAAAGAGTTAGTCAGTTGATACATTTTGGGACTTATTTAAACGTGCGTTTTTTTTACCCCCGAGAAGGGTTAACTGTAACTGTCACCCCCAGGGAAAAACAACCAACAGTACAAATTCAACTTTGAAGTATAAGTAGAACCTAAAACTAGATTTTCATGCAATTCGGAGTTGACTTTAAAAATTACACTCCAAAACGGTCATTTACTGGGCTATTGTTGTTTATTTGTCCCGATCTACAACCCTAAATCCCGATTTGTTTTTGCTTATGTACCGATTAAAAACAAATCGGACCTGGCAACAATACATGACCCCACAAAAACGTCAATTTTTCTATTTTTTTTTTGTTTAAAGTTGCAAATAATTTAAAAAAATTTTATTTTTAAAACGTATTTTTGACTTCCAATTGATATTTTTTTAAAACGTCCAATGGATATTGTACATGTACATCTCTCTCTCGCGGACGGCCGCTTCAATACATGCTTAGCGCTCATTTTTAATTATTAAAAATAATAGTTAGTAATAAAATAATGACAAAAATTTCTTTAGGCTATTGCAGGGGGCTTTAAACTTTGAGTTGGTCACTTTATGACTTTCATAATAATAATTTTTAATCGAGTTATTAAGCCTTGAAAATGGCCATTTTCGCGTTTTTCAAATTTGAAATTGCATGTAACTCGACAACAGTCTATTTTATAGTAAAATCACAAGATACCTTTTTTGCTCAGCTTGGTCCAGAGAATCTAAAACTTTGAAATAAAAAAAGGTCCAATGCATAATCCTTCTAAAATGAACGGTTGCAAAGTTACAGAGGTAGTATAGTTATAATTGGTCCAAAAAAAGGCCTAACACAGACATCAAAAATAAAAGTTTTCCTCCAACACCAAATTGTTCTATATGGTCCACATATGGTTCAATAAAAAGTTACACCATTTTGAGCGTCCGGTTTGGGGGGGAAATGGGGGAGAAGTCGGTAAATTAGTAGTATTTTTACGTTTTTCGTCAATATTTCTAAAACTATGCTTTAGCGTAAACAATATTCTATACCAAAATGTTCTACATAAAATTTAAAACAAAAAAGGTCCTATACATAATTGTTATAAAATCAACGGTTCCAGAGTTACGGAGGGTGAAAAGTGGATGTTTTCGATACTTTTTATATTTTTTGAAAAATTGATGATAATTGATGATTTTGGGTGGTGAGGTTGACGTTTCTTCAAGGTCTTATCACTAAAATACTATCGGCCACTGAAATAGCAAATTTGATTTATAAAACCCAATCCTATTAAAGAAAATCAGTAGGAAATTGCCCAAAAAATATAAAAAGTATCAAAAACCTCCACTTTTCACCCTCCGTAACTCTGGAACCGTTGATTTTATATCGATTATGTATAGGACCTTTTTTGTTTTAAATTTTATGTAAAACATTTTTGTATAGAAAATTGTTTACGCTAAAGCATAGTTTTAGAAATATTGACGAAAAACGTAAAATAACTACTGATTTACCGATTTCTCCCCCCATCTCCCCCCAAAACCGGACGCTCAAAATGGTGTAACTTTTTACTGAACAATATGTGGACCATATAGAACAATTTGGTGTTGGAGGAAAACTTACTTTGGATGTTTAGGTTAGGCCTTTTTTGGACCAATTATACCATACTACCTCCGTAATTGTGAAACCGTTCATTTTAGAAGGATTATGCATAGGACCTTTTTTATTTCAAATTTAATGTAGAACATTTTTGTATAGAAGGTTGTTTATGCTAAATCGTATAGTTTTAGAAATATTTACGAAAAACGTAAAAAACTACGAATTTACCGATTTCTCCCCCTCACCCCCCAAACCCGACGCTCAAAATGGTGTGACTTTGTTCTGAACATTATGTGGACCATATAGAACAATTTGGTGTTGGAGGATAACTTTCACTTTGGATGTCTGGGTTTGGGTCTAGTTATACCATACTAAAAGCATACAATAAAGAATCTATTGAATTCTCCCTTTAATATTTTAAAGGCAACTTTAAGTGATCATTCTCATAATGAAAAATATTTTTAAAACAATATGAGAATTAATAAAAGAAAAGTATTATGTATTGAAAGTTTCTATCTAGACAGTATTAATATGAGATACAGTTCAAAATTAGAACATTAGTTGATCATCAGCCAAGATTGTGCAATTTAATTTTTCTTTAACTGTTTATACTAATTTGATTTTGGTGTGTTAAAAATAGACTGTAAAGAAGCTTAAAAGAAACAAAAGAAGTAAAAGTTTTATGAACTGAATGAACTGAAAAGTCTCAGATACAGAATCCACCATTCTAATAAAAATTAAAATGGTAAATAATAATTTAAATCTGAAACTTTTCTTGTTGGATATTCTTTCTGGTACATCCTTAATCTGAGAGATTTACAATGTATAAGACCGCAGACGATGAAAATAGAAAACAAAAAGGACTCCAATATATGCAGTCACATTCCGTTTTCATTCGTCTAGCTAGGAAATGGAAGGAAAGAAACATCCTAGTAACTTCTGCCCTTTTCCTAGACGAATGAAAATGGAATGTGACTGCATATAGTGGAGTCCTTTTTGTTTTCTATATTCGTCGTCTGCGGTCTTATAAATTGTAAAAGACACAGATTAAGGATGTACAGTGGAACCTCGATAAGTCGGATTAAACGGGACCGCGCCTGATCCGGGTTATCTAAAATCCAGGTTAGCCGGAGAACATGTTAAGAATTAATAAAATACACTATACCTACTTCGAGATAAACTCCATTATAATTGTAAAAACATGAAATACATATGCACAGTACATTTAAATTACGTAAATTGTATACTACAGTATTGTTCATTTCTTGATAAAAAACTTTCAAAGTGAAAAAATGTTTGTTCTGTCTGAGGAAAAACGGTCCGGGTTATTGGAGGCCGACTTATCGGGGTTCCACTTTACTTATAAATTGTAAAAGTCGCAGATTAACGAAGGACCAAAAAGAATTTCCAAAAAGAAAAGGTTCAGATTTAAATTATTATTTACCATTTTCAATGATCTTTAAAATTCACCTTAACTATACTCCATCTAATTTACTTACCGTTGCACGTCATCCGCGTCATAGCCTGAGACGTCACATGATAACAACAAGAAATATTTAGGCGGTAGGTGTGTTCTTTTTTAGAATCACTTTGCCGAGTACACTGGCGTTACAGCCACTGGGCATATTTTAGTATATACGCGTAGAAATAATATTCAAAAATTTCTATTAATGTTAACTTAAATAAATACACAATATGTTTCATTTAATTTGTATAAATGGATTATAAAGCGTTTTTATGAAGCACATTTGTTCGGAATACACTGTAACTATAATTGAACGAAGGTGATATTTTTGCATAAATTGGTAACCTTGATTTGACAGTTGCGGTGATGACACTTCATATTTGTTTATATTCTTTACTATAAGTATTTGTTTCATTATATTTACTGTTTTTATTATGTACTTTAACGTAAGATTATAACTTAATTATTGTTTTCTATTTCTAAAGATTTTATTTATTTACATTGAATATTAATTTGTTTTGCTGTATAATCCACTTCCGCAAAAATTGTGTGATGTATTTGATTTAAAATGAATTCAAGAATTTTTTGTAATTGGGCAACAATGTCAACTTAGATCTCTAACGTAAATAATGACGTGCAACAGTAAGTAAATTAGACGGACTGTAGATGGGCTGGCTGGTTTTCGCTTCAGATGTGTGCACACTAGCTCTGCTGAGGAAGCATGAAAGGCAGAAACTGTTGTCCAGGGATTGTGCATCCCTCTGAATCAAAACCAAGCAAAAACCATTTTTTACTTTAAAAGTTTTATGTTTAAATATAAATCTGCAACTATATAGTAGATTTAGTCCCAGAAAAAGTTATTATTAACCTTCATAGGACTGAAAGGGGTCCTTTCGGATACCACTACATAATTAGTTACTATATGAGTCGTTGAGGATAGTAAGGGCGAACTCAACAAAAACAAGTTTTGAAGGTTTATTTTGAAAGCGAAACAAGGTCGAACTCAACAATTCGACAGTTCTATGAGGTAGGAAATTTGATTTCAAATGGTATCATCAAAAAAATTTTTTTTGACCCAATGTTGAGTTCGCCCTTTAGTATAGTATAGTTGATCCAAAAGAGGGCATAACCCAGACATCCAAAGTGAAAGTTATCCTTCAACACCAAATTGTTCTATATGGTCCACACAATGTCCAGAAAAAAGTCACACCATTTTGAGCGTCGGGTTTGGGGGGCAGAGGGGGCAGAAATCGGTAAATTCATAGTTTTTTTAAGTTTTTCGCCAATATTTCTAAAACTATGCGGTTTAGCATGAACAACCCTCTATACAAAATTGTTCTACATTAAATTTGAAATAAAAAAAGGTCCTATGCATAATCTTTCTAAAATGAATGGTTCCAAAGTTACGGAGGTAGTATAGTATAACAGGTCCAAAAAAAGGCTTAACCCAAACATACAAAGTAAAAGTTTTCCTCCAACACCAAAATGTTCTATATGGTCCACATATTGTTCAGTAAAAAGTTACACCATTTTGAGCGTCCGGTTTGGGAGGGAGATGGGAGAGAAGCCGGTAAATTAGTAGGTTTTTTACGGTTTTCGTCAATATTTCTAAAACTATGCTTTGGCGTAAACAATGTTATATACAAAAATGTTCTACATGAAATTTAAAACAAAAAATGTTCTACACATAATTGTTATAAAATCAACGGTTCCAGAGTTACGGAGGGTGAAAAGTCGAGGTTTTCGATACTTTTTATATTTTTTGGGCAATATTTATGATATAACTATACCAAAAACCCAGACATCCAAAGTGAAAGTTATCCTCCAACACCAAATTGTTCTATATGGTCCACATAATGTTCAGAAAAAAGTCACACTATTTTGAGCGTCGGGTTTGGGGGGGGGGGGAGAGGGGGAGAAATTGGTAAATCTGGAACTGTTGATTTTATAACAATTATGTATAGAACCTTTTTTGTTTTAAATTTCATGTAGAACATTTTTATATAGAACATTCCTTACGCTAAAGCATGGTTCTAGAAATATTGACGAAAAACGTAAAAAAACTACTAATTTACCGATTTCTCCCCCATCTTTCCCCCCCCCTCCAAACCGGACGCTCAAAATGGTGTAACTTTTTACTGAACAATATGTGGACCATATAAAACAATTTGGTGTTGAAGGAAAACTTTTACTTTGGATGTCTGGGTTAGGCCTTTTTTTGGACCAATTATACTATACTACCTCCGTAACTTTGGAACCCTTCATTTTAGAAGGGTTATGCATAGGGCCTTTTTTATTTCAAATTTAATGTAGAACAATTTTGTGCAGAAGGTTGTTCATGCTAAACCACTTAGTTTTAGAAATATTGACAAAAAACGTAAAAAACTACGAATTTGAAAATTTCTCCCCCCTCTGCCCCCCCCCAAACCCGACGCTCAAAATGGTGTGACTTTTTTCTGAACATTATGTGGACCATATAGAATAATTTGGTGTTGGAGGATAACTTTCACTTTGGATGTCTGGGTTTGGGTCTAACTATACCATACTACTTACTATCGGCAATGGCTCATATATGTGTAATTTTAAGCATTGCCCTCACATCTATCTACAAATTATTCAATTCTTTGATAAATCATAAAGTAAACATTAATGTCTAAGAACTGGTTCGAGTTCAAACTTTATATCTTTAAGTTAGGTTCTGTTTAGACACTGTTCCATCTGTTATGATTTAACTTTATAACTGTAGTTATTTAGTTAATTGCCATTTATTATTTGTTTATTTGGATTTTAATGTATTATAATAAAAACGTAAAACTTATTTTTGAATGATAAATTGGAGAAATTGTGTAGTAAGTATATCACTTATTAAGCACTAAAATCCATGTGGACCCCAGTCCATCTTTTTCATAAAATTTTAAGGTTTGTCCTATGAAGGTTAAAGGACAAGAAAATAAAACTAAAAGCTATCAACAGACTATAGAAACAGAAAGAAAATTAGATGAAAGTTGTAAAGAGGAATAAGAACTTTGGGCTATGTAAATTTACCAGATAAGTACCAACTAAAATAGATGCTAATATTAGCGTCTATATTCGTTGTAAGTACTTAAGGTTATCAAGCAACATCTATAGAAACAAAATTTATGAATCTGAATATTTGGCTTTCAAAAATTTGATAGCATCAAAAATAATTATGCTGTATGTCAAAAGAACTGTTCAAATAACTATAAACAATTAGGCCTGGATCCTGTGTACCAAAAAAAAGTGATTAATAGCAAGCTGAAAATTTGTTAATAGTTTAACGTTTTCTAGTCAGACAAACTTTGATGTATGGGAACACTGAAACAGGAGAAGTTTTAATTGTGGAACAAGTTAAAAATTTAAAACATCAGACTACGAAAATGTCACATGTATTTTGTTGGACAGAACTTCCAATTGATTTGTTACCCTTTCATTAAACTCTCATGCAAAAAGCAGACTGGTATTTATCACCAACTGGGCATTTTAATAAGTCCGACACATAGAACATGTTAAATGACAGAAATTATGTTGGTGATAAATAGCAGTCTGATTTTTACATGAAATTTTAATGAAAGGGTAACAAATCAATTGGAAGTTCTGTCCAACAAAATACATGTGACATTTTCGTAGTCTGACGTTTCAAATTTTTAACCTGTTCCACAATTGAAACTTCCCCTGTTCCAGTGTTCCCCTATATCAAAGTTTGTCCGACTAGACACTGTTAAGCTATTAACAAATTTTCAGCTTGCTATTAATCAACTTTTTTTGGTATGCGGGATCCAGGCCTAAATAATTATGGTTAATTCCCTCTGCTAGGAGCAGACAAAATGATATGTGGAAAGATTAGCAAAATGTAAATACCGATAAAATATGGAAGATGGGCTAATATGTTGAAGTATAAACAAAAATATATTGAACAACTACTGAAAGTGAAAACTAATGACCTCAATGCATTGTAAAAGCCAAAAACATAGACTGAGACCCAACAAAATATGAAAATTAGAGGACAATATTTGACAAAATTAGACTTTTAGATGAAGAAATATAAATCTATTGGATTCACAAAAAAATAAAAAACTCGATGACCTCAATGTATTATAAAAAACCAAAAACATAGATTGGGACAGAATTAGAGGACAGTATTTACTATTATACCTAAAAAAAGATGGTACATAAATCTCTAGACATTATACAAAATAGAAAATTAATTTGATATAATTCAATTTATTAGTAGTATATAACAAATAGTAGCCTTTAGAAAAATAATGGGTGAAATGAATAAAAACGGAGTATAAACTCCGAGTATGTTCTCATAAGTATGAGCATAAAGTAAGTTTATACTCCATTTCATATGAATAAAAATATGTTGATCTGATGAGTTTCTACTCATCTACTAACTTGTAGAGTGGAGTATGTACTCCAACACTTGGAGTATAAACTACATGCTCATTTTTATTCATAGGAGCCAATGACCACATACTCAATGGATCCAAGTCAGAAAAAACACTGAGCTGAGCAGGTCAATAAGAAAATAAAAAATATTCACTATAAATTTATGGTGTAAACTGATTTATTTGTAAAATCTTTAAGAAGAAATGCAATGGTGGCATATAACATGTCTTAAATTAATAATTCTATATTGCTATTGCCCCAACCCCTTTCACGTTCATGTTCAACTGTCATAACATTCACAATGAGGAACAAAAACGTGATTGTGGGTACATGACCTTAAAAATAAATAAAGTTTAAAATTAGGAACAGGTAAGTGATTGAGAATAATAATTATCAATGACAACATTCGACATTACTTACGTTTTAGTTAATTTTTATCAAAATTTCAATATAGGTCATAAAAAGAGACAATTTCAAAACAAAGCATTATTCTAGAACTTTCACGGATATCAGCGAATAACAAGAGGTTTGTATTTTACTTAGAGCTATTCTTAAGCAACATTATAAGAAAAAATAAAAAGTACTCACTCTTCTGGGCTTTTTGATAGTATTTCCTCATTTTCATCAGAGTCCATAATCACCTCGTCTACTACATCCGCCATTGCAAAATCTTGTGGTCGACTGATCGATTCTGTACGATTGTACTTGTACAGGAAATTCATTCGATTGTCGGAATTGACGTTTTAAATTTTACGCAAGCAAACTCCACATGGTCTGCGCATCTCATGTCGCATGTGACGTCCCATGTGTGGGGGAGTAGGATTCATTATTTTAAAATTTTTGAACTTAAAGAGCGGCTATATTGTAGTTGAAATTTCTTAATCATTTTAGGCACGATAAGAGCCTATAACTTAAATAGTAGACCAAACAGTGGCGGCTCGTATCACTTAAGTCGGTAGTGCCAGAATTCGGGCAGCTGCCTAAATTTTTTGTGGCGGGTTCACGATATTGTCAAAAAACGTATAAGATAGAAATTTAAAAAAATAGGTACGGATACTTTTACATTATGTAGGTATATATTATACCATTTCCGGGGTGTCAAAAAATTTAAACATTTAAAATGCATTCAGTGGATTTGACTTGACATCATGTCCGTCCAGCAATTAAATTCTCCAAAATCTCTCAACTTGTCGCCCTTTACACAAATACCGGAAAACTATAACTAACTGAAATTCACCAGCGACGCGACGTCTGTCGTTTCATCGGCAATCACTGCAACACAAAGATAATTTTCAATTTCTTTCCTTATTTCCTCGTGATAAACATCTAACATGCACTGAAGGAGTTCATTTTGTGTTGTTTTGAGGTACATACTTTTAAAAAATTTGGAACTTTGAATATGAACCTAAGTCGTTGCCTAATTCGGCTAACATTGAACAGTTCCATAAAGATGCCTCTATTTGGAATTATTATTGTGGAAAGCTCCACAAAACCATATAGATAAAATTTTTAATTTGATTCAAAACATATTGATTCTTATCCACTTCTTGTTCATTGTGTTTAATTAGACTATAACGATAAGCTGAATTTAACTGGGGTTTTATTAAAAATTAAAAATGTTTAAATTATTTAAAATATAATAAATAATTTATAATAAAAAGTTTAATAATTAAAAAGAATAATAATAATAATAATAATAATGATAAAATCCTTCATCAAGAGATAGCTAACAAGCTGGGACTTCTCCAAACGGACCATCTCCCATATTATCAATACGTTCCTGAGAGTATGCTTGAGGATGGCAACTACAAGCTATACTGGGATCGCAGTGTGCTCACAGACCAAACAGTGGCACATAATAGACCAGATCTCGTACTAGTTAATAAATTAACAAGACAAACAACACTAATTGATGTGGCGATACCTAACAACAATAATCTACGTAGTAAATTTACTGAAAAGATCGCCAAGTACAGAGATGTGGAAATTCAAATACGAAGGCAATGGAGAATGCAAAGTACCCAGACGATACCGATTATTATGTCTACTACTGGAGTCATTCCGAAGACCCTCCTCGAAAGCATAAAAAAGCTGGGTCTAAATGAACACCTTTATAAGACCATGCAGAAAGCTGTACTACTTGCCACAGCCAGATGCGTACGAAAATTTCTGGGAGAAACTCCAGCATACCAAGTCACCTAGGGCTCGAAAACACGGAAAGAGTCCCACCAGAGCTCAATCCTTTTGATACCGTAGGTATCTGGGACGAGTCAATTTTCCCCTTAGAGGGAGTGTGAGCCGTATGGCTAAATATGATAATAATATCCTGTGGGAGTTTTTTGTCAGTTCTTCTATCAGGCGCGGCCCCCTGCGAATGGGGGATGCTTTCTGGGTATTCGTAGCGCCAATACCCAGAGAGTAGCAGGGGTACTTGCCGTGGAACAAAAACTGACACCTGGCAGTAGGTATAAAATGCACACCCATGAGAATGGAGATAAATAATTTATGTTTAGGATCGCTGCCTGGGGATCGCCAGGGCACGTCTGGAGCCGGCGCTGGACGTGACAGCATGCGGGACGTCGGTGGCAGGGTGTTGAGGAGGCGGGCTCCTGTCATACAATCAGCTACAGCCCAACCACAACCACAAGCGAGCCAAATAACAACAAGAGCTCCACCCGCCGAAGGTGCTGCGCTGGATCATCAGCCGGCGCTCACTCAGGCGGGACGACCGAGGCAGCGCATGAAATGGACTGTGTCCATTAATGAAAACATTTTGCGCTTCTATTACAAGGTGACAAACCTCGGTCAAGAAACAATCGGCTACCGACAACAGCTGTATGCCGAATTTTGCAGGACGTACCCAGATATTCAAGTATCGGAGCAAAGAGTATCAGATCAATACCGGGTAATCATAAGGAACAACCTTATCCCATAGACTAGACGCAATTCGATCAAAATCGAAGTCGAACGGGAGATTAATAACCAAGAACAAGTTTTAGATCAAGTCCCTAATGAAATCCTCGATGAGCAGACTCCTGAGATTCCCATGCCAGAAACTCAACCTGATAGTACACAGCAGGAAAACAACGAGTTGCGCGATAGTCTAACAAACGAAATGGCTCGTGCCGTACAAGAGTTTAATGGAACAAACCCACTTAGCAGACCACCGCTACCACGAATAAACTCTTGTAAGAAACTAGGTGCGCTGTTACAAATTGTGAACACTGAAGTCCTACCCAACTATGTCGTAGAAGCTCACACGTTAAAATATTTGCATATGCTAATCTACTGTGCAGCAACAGCAATTGCTAATGTAATGGGCGTTAAGATCAGAACACGACGGATTACTAATAACGAAAGAACTGGTAACAGAATTGCACCCTGGGAAAAAAGACTGTTCGGAAAGATCGAATTATTACACAAGGATATTGATATAGTCACAGAATACATACGAGGTGTAACAAGTAGAAAAGTCATCAGAAGAGCTGAAGATATAATGCTGACTACCGCAAGACACTCAAGATATGATCCAGAAAACAACACGGCCCATCAGTGTCTGGACACATTAAAACAAAAGCTCTCCGTTTATTCAGGACGACTAAGGAGGTACAAAGTTAGTAACAACCGCAAAAGCGACAATGCTCTTTTTGAAAGTTCTGAAAAGGCGTTCTATCGAAAACTCAATTCCACTGTAGAACGTGTCGATAAGACTTACCCAAGCCAAGAAGAAATTCATGAGTTTTGGGGAAATCAACTTTCCACGCCAGCTGCTCTTAACAACAATGCTGGATGGATAGAAGAAACGACACAAAACTGCCAACACTACATTACCACCCTTTACGAACCCTTCACTACTGAAGAAGTCTAAAATACCATCAAAGAGCTTCACAACTGGAAATCTCCTGGGCCAGACGGAGTTCAAAACTTTTGGCTCAAGAAGTTTTGGAGTGTTCATGAATGCTTATCAACACTAATTAATCATGTTATTTCTAATCCGCAGGATATACCATCATTCCTAACTCAGGGAACCACTTATTTAATTCCGAAGGATCAAAATAACACCCAAGATCCAGCCAAATACCTCCCAATTACTTGTCTTCCAACTTTGTACAAATTGGTCACATCCTGTGTAGCCCGGCGTATCTACCAACACTGTGCTCTGAACAATATCATAGAGCCTCAACAGAAAGGATGCGCTAAGGGGTCCATGGGTTGCAAAGAACAACTCATCATCGACTCAGTCATTTCTAACCAGGCATATTCAAAAAAGAGGAATCTTTTTACTGCCTTCATTGATTACAAGAAGGCCTTTGATTCAGTGCCGCATGAATGGCTTATAGATATATTGAGAATATATTAAGTCGATGATAATATAGTGCTTTTTAGAGCATATAATTACGGAGTGGAAGACTAGAATTCACCTTCAAATACCTGGTGAAAATAACATCGAAACTGAAAATATCGCAATCAGCCGGGGCCTATTTCAAGGAGATTCGTTGAGTCCACTGTGGTTCTGTCTAGCTATGAACCCATTATCTCAGCTATTGAACTCTACAGACGCAGGTTTTAGCATCAAAAATAACAACAATGTGGTGGCGAAGCTTAATCATTTATTGTATATGGATGATTTGAAATTAATGGCTTCCACTCGAAACCAACTCGATGAGATGCTAAAAACTGTAGAAACTTTTTCTAATGATATTAGCATGCACTTCGGACTAGACAAGTGCCGTATTTTAAATATAGTCAGAGGAAAAGTACAGCCCGGAGGATTCGATATGCAAAATGGTCAGAACATCGAGGCCATGGGTGAAAACGATATGTATAAATATCTTGGAGTAAAGCAAGCGCGGAGAATTGACCATAAACAAATGAAAACAGAGATAACTACTGAGTTTATACGAAGGGTAAAACAACTGCTTCGCTCACACCTTAATAGTAGAAATTTGTTTAAGGCACTAAACACCTACGCATGTTCCGCGCTTAGCTATTCATTTGGCATTGTTAAGTGAACAAAAACGAACATAGAAAATCTTCAGCGAAAAGTAAGAACGCACCTCACAAAGGCACAAAAACACCATCCAAAAAGTGCAGTAGAAAGAACGACATTACCACGGAATTTAGGAGGAAGAGGACTTATGGATATAGGTGAGCAATTAGACAAACAAATTGCTAATTTAAGATCTTATATGCAGGCTGAAACATCTACTCTACATCGCGCTATCTGCGCAGTAGATGCCACAACACCGATAAAACTGAGGGAAGCAGAACTTCGCATAAACCACCTTACTAAGGACGAAAAAGTGCGCGCCTGGATGGGTAAACCTCTGCACGGGCGACATCCCAATGAGGTCAGCCAAGATTATGTCGACAATATAGCGTCGAACTACTGGTTGACATCAGCAAAGGTGTTCCCTGAAACGGAAGGTTCATTACTGGCCATTCAGGATCAGGTTATAGCAACCAGAAATTACCTGAAATATATCATCAAAGACCCTCATGTTCAAAACGACAGATGCCGATATGGATGTCAAGCCCAAGAAACCATCCAACATCTTACAGGGGGCTGCCAGGCATTTGCTGCAACTGAGTACAAGGAACGGCATGACGCAGTGGGAAAAATCCTTCATCAGGAGATAGCTATCAAGCTGGGACTTCTCCAAACCGACCATCTCCCATATTATCAATACGTCCCTGAGAGTATGCTTGAGGATGGCAACTACAAGCTATACTGGGACCGCACTGTGCTCACAGACCAAACAGTGGCGCATAATAGACCAGATCTCGTATTAGTCAATAAATTAACGAGACAAACAACCCTCATTGATGTGGCGATTCCTAACAACAATAATCTACGTACTAAATTTACTGAAAAGATCGCCAAGTACAGAGATCTGGAAATTCAAATACGGAGACAATGGAGAATGCAAAGTACCCAGACGATACCGATTATTATGTCTACTACTGGAGTCATTCCGAGGACCCTCCTCGAAAGCATAAAAAAGCTGGGTCTTAATGAACATCTTTATAAGACAATGCAGAAAGCAGTACTACTCGCAACGGCCAGATGTGTACGAAAATTTTTGGGAGATTCACCTGCATACCAAGTCACCTAGGGCTCGATAACACGGAAAGAGTCCCACCAGAGCTCAATCTTTTTGATACCGTAGGTATCTGGGATGAGTCAATTTTCCCCTTAGAGGGAGTGTGAGCCGTATGGCTAAATCTGGATAATAATAATAATTACGATAATAATATACGATATGTATAAATATCTTGGAGTAAAGCAAGGGCGGAGAATTGACCATAAACAAATGAAAACAGAGATAACTACTGAATTTATACGAAGGGTAAAACAGCTGCTTCGCTCACACCTTAATAGTAGAAATTTGTTTAAGGCACTAAACACCTACGCATGTTCCGCGCTTAGCTATTCATTTGGCATTGTTAAGTGGACAAAAACGGACATAGAAAATCTTCAGCGAAAAGTAAGAACGCACCTCACAAAGGCACAAAAACACCATCCAAAAAGTGCAGTAGAAAGAACGACATTACCACGGAATTTAGGAGGAAGAGGACTTATGGATATAGGTGAGCAATTAGACAAACAAATTGCTAATTTAAGATCTTATTTTCATATGCAGGCTGAAACATCTACTCTACATCGCGCTATCTGCGCAGTAGATGACACAACACCGATAAAACTGAGGGAAGCAGAACTTCGCATAAACCACCTTACTAAGGACGAAAAAGTGCGCGCCTGGATGGGTAAACCTCTGCACGGGCGACATCCCAATGAGGTCAGCCAAGATTATGTCGACAACATAGCGTCGAACTACTGGTTGACATCAGGAAAGATGTTCTCTGAGACGGAGGGTTCATTACCCCTCAGGTTCAAAACGACAGATGCCGATATGGATGTCAAGCCCAAGAAACCATCCAACATATTACAGGGGGTTGCCAGGCATTTGCTGCAACTTAATACAAGGAACGGCATGACGCAGTGGGAAAAATCCTTCATCAGGAGATAGCTATCAAGCTGGGACTTCTCCAAACAGACCATCTCCCGTATTAGCAATACGTCCCTGAGAGTATGCTTGAGGATGGCAACTACAAGCTATACTGGGACCGCACTGTGCTCACAGACCAAACAGTGGCACATAATAGACCAGATCTCGTACTAGTTAATAAATTAACAAGACAAACAACACTAATTGATGTGGCGATACCTAACAACAATAATCTACGTAGTAAATTTACTGAAAAGATCGCCAAGTACAGAGATCTAGAAATTCAAATACGAAGGCAATGGAGAATGCAAAGTACCCAGACGATACCGATTATTATGTCTACTACTGGAGTCATTGTACTACTGTACTACTCGCGACGGCCAGAAGTGTACGAAAATTTTTGGGAGATACACCTGCATTCCAAGTCACCTAGGGCTCGATAACACGGAAAGAGTCCCACCAGAGCTCAATCCTTTTGATACCGTAGGTATCTTGGATGAGTCAATTTTCCCCTTAGAGGGAGTGTGAGCCGTATGGCTAAATCTGAATAATAATAATAACCTCCTGTGGGAGTTTTTTGTCAGTTCTTCTATCAGGCGCGGCCCCCTGCGAATGGGGGATACTTTCTGGGTATTCGTAGCGCCAGTACCCAGAGAGTAGCAGGAATACTTGCCGTGGAACAAAAACTGACACCTGGCAGTAGGTATAAAATGCACACCCATTGATATGGAGAATTATGGTTTATGTTTAGGATCGCTGCCTGGGGATCGCCAGGGCACGTCTGGAGCCGGCCCCGGACGTGACAGCATGCGGGACGTCGGTGGCAGGGTGTTGAGGAGGCGGGCTCCTGTCACACAAACAGCTACAGCCCAACAACAAGAACAACAACCACAAGCGAGCCAAACAACAGCAAGAGCTCCACTCGCTGAAGGTGCTGCGCTGGAACATCAGCCGGCGCTCACTCAAGCGGGACGACCGAGGCAGCGCATGAAATGGACTGTGTCCATCAACGAAAGCATTTTGCGCTTCTATTATAAGGTGACCAACTTCGGTCAAGAAACGATCGGCTACACACAACAGCTGTATGCCGAATTTTGCAGGGAGTACCCAGATATTCAAGTATCGGAGCAAAGAGTATCAGATCAATACCGGGTAATCATAAGAAACAACCTTATCCCAGAGACTAGACGCAATACGATCAAAAGCGAAGTCGAACGGGAGATTAATAACCAAGAGCTAGTTTTAGATCAAGTCCCTAATGAAATCCTTGATGAGCAGATTCCTGAGAATCCCATACCAGAAACTCAACCTGACAATACACAGCAGGAAAACAACGAGTTGCGCGATAGTCTAGAAAGCGAAATGGCTCGTGCCGTACAAGAGTTTAATGGAACAAATCCACTTAGCAGACCACCGCTACCACGAATAAACTCTTGTAAGAAACTAGGTGCGCTGTTACAAATTGTGAATACTGAAGTCCTACCCAATTATGTCGTAGAAGCCCACACATTGGAATATCTGCATATGCTAATCTACTGTGCAGCAACAGCAATTGCCAATGTAATGGGCGTTAAGATCAGAACACGACGGGGTACTAATAACGGAAGGACTGGTAACAGAATTGCACCCTGGGAAAAAAGACTTCTCGGAAAAATTGAATTACTGCGTAGGGATATTGGTGAAGTCACACAATATATAAGAGGTGTAACAAGTAGAAAAGTCATTAAGAGAGCTGAAGAAATAATGCGGAGCACTGCAAGACACTCGAGATACGATCCAGAAAATAACACAGCTCAACAGTGTCTGGATACATTAAAACAAAAACTCTCCGTCTATTCAGGACGATTAAGAAGGTATAAAGTTAGTAACAACCGAAAATGTGGCAATGCACTTTTTGAGAACTCTGAGAAGGCGTTTTACCGAAAACTCAATTCCACCGTAGAAAGTGTCGACAAGTCTACCCAAGCCAAGAAAAAATTCATGAGTTTTGGGGAAATCAACTTTCCACACCAGCTGCTCTTAACAACAATGCTGGCTGGATAGAAGATACGACGCACAACTGTCACCACTACGTCACTGCTAACTACGAACCATTCACGACTGAAGAAGTTTCAAATGTCATCAAAGAGCTTCATAACTGGAAATCTCCTGGACCAGACGGAGTTCAGAACTTTTGACTTAAAAAGTTTTGGAGTATTCATGAGTGCTTATCAACATTAATTAATCATGTTATTTCTAATCCGCAGGAATTACCATCATTTCTAACTCAGGGAACTACTTATTTAATACCCAAAGATCAAAATAACACCCAAGATCCATCCAAGTACCGCCCAATTACTTGTCTTTCAACTTTGTATAAATTGGTCACATCCTGTGTAACCCGGCGTATCTACCAACATTGTGCTCTAAACAATATCATAGAGCCTCAACAGAAAGGATGCGCTAAGGGTTCCATGGGTTGCAAAGAACAGCTTATCATCGACTCAGTCATTTCTAACCAGGCATTCACTAAAAAAAGGAACCTTTTTACTGCTTTTATTGACTATAAAAAGGCCTTTGATTCAGTACCGCATGAATGGCTAATAGATATATTGAAAACATACAAAGTCGATGATAACATAGTGACCTTTTTAAGGTATATAATGAGAGATTGGAAGACTAAAATTCACCTCCAAATACCTGGTGAAAACAATATCGAAACCGAAAATATCGCAATCAACCGGGCCTGTTTCAAGGAGACTCGTTGAGTCCACTGTGGTTCTGTTTAGCTTTGAACCCCCTTTCCCAACTATTAAACTCCACTGACTCAGGTTTTAGCATTAAAAGCAATAATACTGTAGTAGCGAAGCTCAATCATCTGTTGTATATGGATGATTTGAAATTAATGGCTTCCACTCGAGAACACCTAGAAGAGATGCTAAAAACTGTAGAAACATTCTCTAATGATATTAGTATGCAGTTCGGTCTAGACAAGTGCCGTGTTTTGAATATAGTCAGAGGAAAGTTACAGCCCGGTGGATTCGATATGCAAAATGGCCAGAACATCGAGGCCATGGCCGATAACGATATGTACAAATATCTTGGAGTAAAGCAGGCGCGGAAAATTGACCATAAGCAAATGAAAACTGAGATAACAACTGAGTTTATAAGAAGGGTAAAACAACTGCTTCGTTCACAGCTTAACAGTAAAAATTTGTTTAAGGCACTGAACACCTACGCTTGTTTCGCGCTTAGCTATTCATTTGGTATTGTTAAGTGGACAAAAACGGATATAGAAAATCTTCAGCGAAAAGTACGAACACACCTCACAAAGGCACAAAAACACCACCCTAAAAGTGCCGTAGAACGAACGACATTACCCCGGTATTTAGGAGGAAGAGGACTTATGGATATAGGTGAGCAATTAGATAAACAGATTGCTAATTTAAGAACTTATTTTGAGATGCAGGCTGAGACATCTACTCTACACCGCGCAATTTGCGCAGTAGATGACACAACACCGATCAAACTGAGGGAACCAGAAATGCGCATAAACCACCTTACTAAGGACGAAAAACTGCGCACCTGGATGGGTAAACCTCTGCACGGGCGACATCCCAATGAGGTTAGCCAAGACTATGTCGACAATACAGCGTCGAACTATTGGTTGACATCAGGAAAGATGTTCCCTGAAACGGAGGGTTCATTACTGGCCATTCAGGATCAGGTTATACCAACCAGAAATTACCTGAAATATATCGTCAAAGACCCTCAGGTTCAAAACGACAGATGCCGATATGGATGTCAAGCCCAAGAAACCATCCAACATATTACGGGGGGCTGCCAGGCATTTTGTATAAAGTTAAGGATATAAACACCGAATAGCGATAAAGGTATTTATTGATAGAACCGACACTAGGGTAATTCTACCCCGGGAGTACTTCCGAACACTGACTAATTACTGATACGCGATTAGCTAAAGACTGATGTAGACTGATGAATGCTCTTTCTCTAGGCCAGATATCTTGGTTTTATAGAAGCTTAAATTGGGTCATTGGTGACACGATGCCCGCGTGATTTGTATATTTAATTAAGGTAAATAATTCTACTTTTGTCAGCACTTTCGTGTCATTTCCAAATTATATTGTTGATAATTGACCAATTTGGATCTAAACTAATAATCTACGTGTGTGAATATAAAAACAAATAAATTCGTGCAATCTACTGGGTGGTATAATTATTCTGTTCAATATCGGATATGAATTCTGAATATTTGTTATTGGACATACTGCCCGCCGGAAAAGCGGTCCCAAGTGTCAGTGTTCGAAGTTTACAAGTATAACATAAACATAAGATATAATAAGTATATTTCTAATATTACAACATAAATAGTTTATTAATAAATAGTTTAAGAATAATCAATATTTCTCCAACTGTTAACTTAGCTTTCAACGTCCGACTCTATATTTAGATCAAAATTGGGACTATTAGATGAAAAGGTGTTGAGAGGGATGTCGGCTTTGGAAGTCGACGGGGAGTCGTCTTTCCGGTTACGAGCTAATGTAGGTACCTCGTGTTCGGGTTTCTGACTAAGTGTTTTAACTGAGCGACATTTTCGTGTAACAGGACAGTATTTCCACAATATGAGCAGACCAATCACCACTATCGAAGTAATGACCACGGTGGCCGTTAAATAAGCCCAATGTGATTCGTGTATCTTTCGCCAAGGCGTATGCGCGACTTCTTGCTCCAGACTATCTTCTTCCAATAGTATAGTACGGAACTCATCTCCTTGTGTGATAATGTGTGTGGGTTGAGTCGTACTTAACCTACGTCGTGTCATCGTCAGCAACTGCGCTACGGGAGTGATCGGAGTCTTTAGGTAACTGGTTATCGCTGTCTCCACTCCACTGCTAGTTGGGAGTAGTGTAATGTTTTTCGTTTGGGCGATGCATCGGGGCGAGAGTTTCAGAAATGTGACTCGCTCCAGAACTCTTTCGTTTCGATTTCCATCACAGATAATGGACAGGTGTATCGGAATCGGTGTGATTATTAACCAGAGGTTGGGTGTACCCATCTTACTCCACTGAGCTTGATGCATTGCCCGGGTAACCACTGGACATGTGCTATTCTTAGATCGCTCATAAATTTCTTCCAGTATACAGTTTGGTTTGGTATCCATGTTCATTACAGCCGTTGGGGAGCACGCTATCTGTGCCCGTGCCAACTGTAAGCATCTTGCTTTATCTTCTGCGGTCAATTCGAAGTAGTGGAGAGTGTTATAATCTACAATCAGTAGATTTCTTGGGGCGACAAATGAATGCAACACTGACCCCTCGACCTTAAGTGGTATCGCAGTGAACTTGAGCATGTTGTAATTATTTCTCCCTGTCACTATGAAGTAGCCGATGACCTTTATATATTTGTCGTCATGGCTAACCTCCGTTTCTATAATGGGTTGTCGTCGTATTTCCACTCCTTGTGGTAGTATCTTCCCTGCTCTTTCTATTAACTTGGCTATTTGACCCGGCTTTATTATATCAATGAAATGGCCGTGGTTGTAGTGAAGGTTTAATATTCCCTCGTAAAATTGAATACAGGGTGGGGCATTAGTGTGACAAAGTCCAATTACTCGTTTGTCGTAAGAGATACGAAAAAAAGTTATTTAGGTAAAAGCTGGGGCACACATAGTATCAGATTTTTAAAATATTTTTAAATATACAGGGGCGTCCGTATTGACAGGGTGACACAAACTTATGTTTTTTTAAATGGAACACCCTGTATATTTTTACATTTTTGGATTCTCCTCGATGTTTCCTTTCTTAAAATATATGTTTTTGTGATATTATACGAGGTAGTTTAAAAGTTAATTACGTTTTTTTGTTAATTTCGTAGCAAAATCTACACCCTGTAGATTTGTAGTGATTTGACATCAAATTTTCTATTTACATTCAAACGATTTTTAGTATAGTCTACTACTGTTAATCATTAATAGTATAGCGAAATGTTTAATTTTAGTATACAGGGTGGGTCGAAACTCGGAATAAGTATTTTCTGAGTTTTCTTAAATGGAACACCCTGTATTTTAGTATTGTAATGTATTATATTTTATGGTACTTTTTTATTTCTTAAGCATTCCCTATACCTAAGTGCTTTAATTTGTAAGTTATTCGTCATTCTTTAAGCAAACATTAATTGCAACAAAAATTACGTAAAATTTCATTAGGTATCCGTGAAAATATCCAATAAAAAGTAATTTTTCGAAAAAAAATACATAATAATCTAGCCTGATCCTTAATTTATTAATATTGGATGATATATCCAAATAAATTCGTAGTTAAGGTTGTTGGTGCTTAAAATATGAATCAAACATACAAAATTCTGCCTAGTTGGCTATGACACAAAATTTGCTTAAACATTTGACATTATACTATTTATATAGTTCCAGTTGATTTGATACCATTACTAATATTAATTTTTCTAATGAGGAACGGATTAAAATGGCTTTGTGCTAGGAGAGTATAACAAAAATTAGCTACTTGCAATAAAAATTTATCATCAGCAATTCCCTGATAGACGACAACCAAAAAGAGAAACTTTTGAAAGTATACTAAAACGGTTTCAACAGACTAGATACTTAGATTGTAAGAACGATTGTACCAATATGCAGATCCTCAGTGACACTAAGGATTTCATTTAATTGCTGTTTTCTTCACTTACAATAGTTTTTATTCGAGCAGATTTATCATAATCTAAGTGATCAGTCCGTTGAAACCGTTCTAGTATATTTTTAAACGTTTCTCTTCTTAGTTGTCGTCTATCAGGGAATTTCTGATGAAAAATTCTTATTGCTACTAGCACACTTTTGTTATATTCCACTAGCACCAAAATCTTATTAATCAGTTTCTCATAAGAAAAATACATATTAGTAATGGTAACAAAGCAACTGGATCTATAAAAATAGTATATTGTCAAATTTTTAAGGAAATTTAGTGTCATAGCCGACTAGGTAGAATATTGTATGTTTTATTAATATTTTGCGCACCAACAACCTTAACTACGAATTTATTTGGATATTTCATCCAATAGTAATAAATTAAGGATCAGACTAGGTTATGATGTATTTTCTTTTCCAAACATTATTTTTGATTAAATATTTTCACAGCCACCTATTAAAATTTTACGTAATTTTTCTTACAATTAATGTTTGGCTTAAAGAATCACGAATAACTTACAAATTAAAGCACTTAAGTATAGGGAATGCTTAAGAAATAAAAAAGTACCATAAAATATCATTTCATTACAATACTTAAATATAGGGTGTTCCATTTAAGAAAACTCAGAAAATACTCATTCCGAGTTTCGACCCATCCTGTATACTAAAATTAAACATTTCGCTATACTGTTAATGTTCAACAATAGTAGACTATATTAAAAATCCTTTGAACATAAAATAAAAATTTGATGTCAAATCACTAAAATTCTACAGGGTGTAGATTTTGCTGCGAAATTAACAAAAAAACGTAATTAACTTTTAAACTACCTCGTATAATATTATAAAACCATATATTTTAAGAAAGGAAACATCGAGGAGAATCCAAAAATGTAAAAATATACAGGGTGTTCCATTAAAAAAAATATAAATTTGTGTCACCCTGTCAATACGGACGACCCTGTATACTTGAAAATATTTTTAAATTATGGTACTATGTGTGCCCCAACTTTTACCTAAATAACTTTTTTTCGTATCTCTTACGACAAACGATTAATTGGACTTTGTCACACTAATGCCCAGGGCCGGCCCTAGGGTTTGCGGCGCCCTAGGCGAAAACAAATTTTGCGCCCTCATTACAGTTGAAAAAGTTCAACTAGCACTTTACCGGGACACGGTATTTCAACTCTGTGTTATGTTAATAATTTAATTTAATTTAATAAACCTTTGATTAATGACTGGGATATATAAATAAAATAACTGCTATTTTACATAACACAAACTTTAATTTCATAAAAAGCAAATGTAATTACATAAGACGTACTTTAACCAAAGGCATATGGGTTTAATGGGTCAAAGTTGAATTCTGTACATATAATTTTCATCATAAAAAACGGAGACTCAAAGTTAGTCTACAAATCTTTTATAACACTGTCTTAAACAATACACTGACTAACATATTGCAATATTGTTTGCTATTGGATTACTGTTCTATTAACTTCGGACTGAAAGTCACTTTTAAATACAGATTAGAAATTAACAGTATTTCTTGGCTAAAAACTAAAGTCCTAAGGGCACTTTTCTTGCTTTCTGCTTAGCAAATTCTTGAATGAGAACTTTTAAGTCTACTTGTCTTGCTCTCTCACTTTCAATAGATATTGTCGCCAGACCTACAAGTCTCTCCTGGCACATTGTACTGCGGAGATAGGTTTTAATTAATTTAAGTTTGGAAAAACTCCGTTCTGCACTAGCTACAGAAAGTGGCATCGTAAGCAAAATACGAAGTGCTACACATATGTTAGGAAATCCATTCTCAAGGTTGTGTTGGTAAATGTAGTTTAGGACTTCTTCAGGGCTTGATATAGAGTCGATGAGATGATGAGAAATTGCTTTCAATTCAGAACACAGTCCTACAGCATCAATATCAGATTCAATTAAACGTCCATCTTTTTGAATTCCTAATGATTTTTCTAAGTTGTTGCACATCGACTTAACCTCAGATGTAGTCTTGTTTTTAAGATCAGTAATGTTGTATAAAAATCCAAAGACACCAGATACTGTATTTAACTGGGAAAATCTTTCTTTTACCGCATTAGCAGCCGTGTCTAAAAGAGCAAAATAAAATTGAATCTTGAAACTTTCTGACGGGTCACTGGCAACATTTGCTGATTCATCTGTTGATTCATAATCAAACATTTTCTTCTTTTTTCTTATTCGGACCTTCTCCCTCTCAAAAATTGGTTCTATTCCAACTTCTTCTGCTACTTCCTTAGCATCAACCAGAACTCTCTGAAACTGTACATCACTTCTGGCTGTAACCAAAAACTCTTCGGTTTTTTTCAGGTGACTAACTGCTTTCTGGAGACTCAAATCCTTTTCTTGTAGTATCTTACTGGTTAGGTTTACCTGAAATAAAATATTGTGCCATGTAACAAGGGCAACAATAAACTTGAAGTCTGAGAGGTGTTTAAGTAATCCAAGTGCTTCTACCTTCGCAATACTGCCACTTGATCCTTTTAGAGAAGTGTCCTCAGAAATCTCCTCCAAAGCATCACACACATGAGACAAGTGGTACCGCAGAGGCGTTAGTGCATCAATTCGACTGGACCATCTTGTATCA
Source organism: Diabrotica virgifera virgifera (assembly GCF_917563875.1). Lineage (NCBI taxonomy): Eukaryota > Metazoa > Arthropoda > Insecta > Coleoptera > Chrysomelidae > Diabrotica > Diabrotica virgifera. The sequence continues at coordinate 175,429,375 of NC_065445.1, read as the reverse complement.
CTTAAGGGTTTTAATGTCAAAGCTGGAACATGACGGCGCAAAACATCCCATCGTCGAGTTGATGCCGAAAAAAACACATATGTTCGTTGAACCACATCGAAAAAAGTAGTAACCTCTACACAGCACGAAGCTGCATCGTTCACAACAAGGTTCAAAGTGTGTGAGCAGCATGGAACATAAAATGCACGTGGGTTGACATCTAAAATTCTCTTTTGAACTCCACTTTCTTTTCCTCTCATGTTGCTTCCGTTGTCATAACCTTGCCCACGAATATTCTCTACAGGCAAAGAAATCTCTTTTAACTTTTCTAAAACTACTTCCGTCATATACTCACCACTGGTACTTTCAGTGAGAGGCACAAATCCCAAAAAGTGTTCTTTTACAAGTACTTGATGATAACTAGATACTTCTGTTGAGGATGCCAGAGATGACTTTGGTAGTTCAACAAATCGAATAATAATTGTCATTTGCTCTACGTGACTAACATCTGGTGTGCAGTCTAAAATAATAGAAAAATATTTAGCCGTATGTACTGAGGACAATATATCTGCATTTATTGCATTAGCTAAAGTTTGAATCATCTCATTTTGTATATTTTTCCCTAAGTAATGAGTGTGCCTGTTGACATCACTTTTGATTTTTCTTAGATGCTCATTCATTATTGGGTCAAACATGGCCAAATATTCAATAAATTTTAAAAAATTTCCGTTGTCATTAACATCTAATTTTTCTGTCGTGCCGCGAAATGACAAGTTTTGGGACCCAAGAGTTTTGACGAGAGCAAACAGCCGTTCTAGAATTTTCTGCCAGTAAATTTCCTCTTGTTTTATTTTTTGTTCATAAACATTGTCAACAGTTAAATTTTTTTTAAGTGCTTTTTTCAGTGTTTTCCATTTTTCAAAGTTTTGAAGGTGATCATTTGATGTTTCGTGCGTTTCAAGGAGGGCCGACATATTGTGCCAGTCATTACAACCACTTTTGCCTAATGAAGAAGAGACATTTATGCCGCCAAACACCTTACAACAAAAACAGAAAACTTTGTCGGTAGATTTTGAGTATTGAAGATAGTCTCGGTACACATATTCACCATTTGGAAGCCTCCTTCTATAATGAAAGTCAGAAAATTTTCTGTTATTCACACCCTTCGGAAATTTTCCTTTTACTTGGTCAGGTCCATGCTCTACTAAAATGGTTCGTAAAGTTTGGCGATTAATATTTAGAGTGTCCCAAGACGCTGGATCAGCATAATCAAGCGTAACTTTGGGTGAGATTGAATTTTCCGGCAGTAATTCCACTGCATTATCTGTAACGTCAACGTCCATTTCAACGAAATTATTTTGAAATTCTTGCAGTTGACGTTCGTTGTTTTCTGCAGAAGTAGATGGCGGTTCAATAGCTGTTATCCTCCTAGGACATTCTTGAGGTTGGATCTGGATGATTCCCCCAGAAGTAGAAGGTGATTCAGTATCTGTTTTCTCTGTAGCATATTCTTGAGGTAGGAGCTGGTTGGTTTTTCCAGAGGTGGAAGGTGATTCATTATAACTTTCCTCCCTAAGAGTTGTGTCATTTGGTTTAATTAAATATTTTTCAAAAGACCCTTTAGCTTTTTTTGCTGACTCCTCTCTTTCCTGTCTTCTTTTCTTAAACCAAGAGCCCGAGTGTTTTCCTGACATCATATCTGGAAAGAAAACAATGATTGGATTAAGCTAACTTCATTTTGAAAAAATGAAAAAATTTTGAATGTCTTTACTCAAGATATGAAATTAGGATTACACCCCCAAGAAGCAAGGACTTCTCTTAAATAAAATTACATTAATAGCCTATTATTTTAATATTATTTATAAATACATTTAAAGTAGGCCTAATTTTGAAATCAATTTGATAGAAATTAGAAGTTAAAAAATTTTACAAAAAAATCCAATGGTCATTCTTGCTTAAAAAGTCAAGTTATACTGTTTTCAACAAAAAATAATTTGTTTTGATAAATATTTGGAAGCAAAATTAGAAATGTCCAGGTGGATTTCAAAACTAATAATTCATTCAACATTCATATTGTGTAATATTAAATAAATTAAACAACCACTCAGTTCGCCCAAATCCCAGAACAGCAGCCAGCATGACCAGCACTCAGCAGCCAGTTCCTAATCAATCACATCGGCATCGTAGGCGAAACAGAGGCAAGTGTTCACAAGGGGTTTTCTTTAAGTTATGATAATTAAACAATCTCAATTTTGATTTGATTTAGGCCTATATACAACAACAATATGACAATGGCCTATATGATATGATGACTGAAAAAAATTATAAATATGAAGAGTATAAGCTACTTACTTGTTAATTCAAACTTCCTTTTGCAGTTTTGTTATCGTAAATTAACAACTACTACTACTGTCAATCAATGCACAAACAAAGTCAACAACACTGCACTACTACACTAAACTGAAAAGTGAAAATGCATAACACGCAGCGCCCTAATGACAGACTAGTACTCTTATTCTGTTCACGTTCACGCTATGACTGCTGGCTTGACTGAAGTGAAGAGTGTGGGGTTGCCGCGACCACTGCGCCACTAAGTAGGCTTACGCTCAGCGAGGTTGCCAAAACGAGTAATTAATGTTAACGTTAAGTTATAGTTTTGCGTTTTCTTATTTTATAAGACAACTAAAATAAAATATCCTTCACCTTTCATTACCCAGTGATTTTTCTGTCTCTGCGAGTTACACAACTACTACATGAGAAAGTACTACGTCCCTAATTTTGCGCCCTAGGCGGATTTTGCGCCCTAGGCGGCCGCCTAGTTCGCCTATATGGACGGGCCGGCCCTGCTAATGCCCCACCCTGTATATTCGTTTATGAACTCCGTAACTTGTAATGCTATAGTTTGTATTCGTAACGTGCTATATTCGGTTTCTAATCTTTGTGCTTTGTCCTCTACTTCGTTGAGACCTCTAGATATATCTTGTAGACCGGTTGTTAGTGCTTTTTGGAACTTATTCAGTTGTTCATTTATCCTCATCTCCGTGTGGTTTATTGACGTTATTGTCTCTAACATTATCTTTGCCTGATGCTGTGACCCCTTTATCAATTCTCTCTGGTTTTTGTCTAGTGTCTCAATGTCACTATAGGCTTCGTCGTTCACTCCAAATATGGAGGTTAATATTGTGCCTAATATTCCTCTTTTTTCTCTCCTTTTTATTTCTACTGTCAACGCCTCACTTAGTGACTCCGCCTTCCTTAGTCCTTCCTCTAACTTCCCTATTATCTCTTTACAGTTTACGATTTTTGTCTCTTGACACAGATCCTGTATGCCTTCTATCATACTTCCTATCAGTTGATGCTCCTTTTGAACTCTTCCTTTTTCGATTAGCACCTTTATTCGGAATGTTCCCCGGTCTATGTAAACCTCTCCAAGGTCTTCTGTAAATAACCCTGGTTCCGGATTGTATATTTTATACAGTTCTGCATTCATGGGTTTTAATAGTGTTAAAAACATTATTGCGATTAGTATTTTCTTCCATCTTGATCCTGATGAATTCTTTGGTTTTTCCTGTTTCTCTTCTTCCAATTTTATCAGCTTATGTATAGGCCTTTTTGTTATTTTCCCGTTTGCCTTTCTCACTGACACTACTCTGGTTAATCCCTCCGCTCCAGGGTGTGTTTCTATTACCCTTGCTAATGGCCATCTACCTGGAGGTGTATCCTCTTCCTTAATTATGACTATTTCTTCTTTTTCTATGTTTGGGTGCGTTTTATGGCATTTATTCCTTTGTTGTAACTGTTGCAGGTACTCTTGCCTCCAAATCTTCCAGAAATCTCTTTTTATTTTTTCCAATATTCGCCACCTTGCTGGCATCTTCAAATACGTCGTGAGCTCTTCTTCCCGATTCGGTGATACGATTTCTTTCCCTATAAGGAAATGAGCTGGTGTAATTGCTATTTTCCCTTCTGGGTCTTCTGATGATCCACATAATGGTCTCGAATTCATACAGGCTTCTATTTGTGTTAGCACCGTACTCAGTTCTTCATATGTTAATACTGTTTCCCCTATGATTCTTTTCAAATGATATTTCATTATTCGCACTGCGCTTTCCCACAATCCTCCGAAGTGTGGCGCATATGCAGGTATGACATGCCACTGGGTGCCTAGTGCAACTAATCCTTGTTTTATCTCGTCCTCTATGTTTTGATTTTTCTTTTTTAGTAAATTTGCCGTTCCTACGAATGTGGTTCCGTTATCACTGTAAATGTTGATGCACTGTCCTCTGCGTGCCGTAAATCTTTTGAACGCCGCAATAAATGCATCCGTAGACATATCACTTACTACCTCGAGATGTACTGCCTTTGTTGACAGACACACAAATACTGCAATGTATCCTTTATAACTCCTTTTTCCTCTGCCTTTCGTAGTACTTATTTTTATCGGCCCGGCATAATCTATCCCTGTATTCGTAAAGGGATGACTCGGGTTCACTCTGTCCTCCGGCAGGTCTCCCATTAACTGTTGTGCTACTTGTCCTTTATACCTCCTACACTTTATACATTTAGTTAATTGATTTTTCATGGTTCTTCTTCCGTTTATTATCCAATATTTCCTCTTTATGTACTGTAATGTCTGTTGTAGTCCGCTATGTACATTTCTTGTATGACTCTCCGATATAATTAATTTTGTTAGTGCACTGTCCTTAGGTAAAATTATAGGATGTTTTTCCGCGTACTGTAGCTTCGTGTGCCTCAGCCTTCCGGTGACTCTTAGAATCCCTTGTTTATCCAGGAATGGTACCAATGATGCTAATTTGTTCTTCCTGTCTAGTTGCTGTTTCTTCTCCAGCTTATTGATTTCTTGCTTGAAGTTGTTGAGCTGTGTGAGCTTTATCACTTTTAACAATGTTTCCTCTAATTCTCGGACTGTAAGTTGTCCTTGATTTTTGTCCTTCTTTCTGCAGTTGTTTGCAAATCTCATGCAATATGATACTACTCTTCTCATTCTTTCTAAATTCGAGAATCTCTCGCATATGTCCTCCTTTATCGTTACCATGTGCGCCGTTACTTTCGTTTTGACTTCCTCCTCATTTGTTTCAGGTTTATCCTCTGCCGTTAGCCTAAGTGCTTGTTTACTCGTCAGCCAAGTTGGTCCCTTCCACCATAACTCTGCTTCTAATAACTCTGATGCGGTACTTCCACGTGAGAGGATGTCCGCTGGGTTTTCTTTCGTATCCACTTTATGCCAATTTTCTGGTCCTATAACTCCTTTTATCTCCTCTACTCTGTTGGCGACGAACATTTTCCATCTTTTTGATGATCCCTTTATCCAAGCCAGGGTTATTGTTGAGTCCGACCATGCATATATTGCCATGTTCTCCCTGTTCAATGCTTGTAGGGTTTTCTTCATTAAATTTGCTAATAGTACCGCGGCACACAATTCCAATCTTGGTAATGTCGTTTTCCCTTTCAATGGTGCGACTTTAGATTTTGCTATCACTAGATTCGTTTTAATTTCCGGGTCTAACACCCTTGAATAAATTACCGCTCCATATCCTTTCAGAGACGCATCTGCGAATCCATGTAGTTCTACTCTGCTTGTTTTATTTAAATTGTTCCACCTGGGTAATGTTATTTTCTCAAGATTTATTAATTGTGCCTGATATGCTTTCCACCGGCTTTGTTGCGTGCTAGTTAATTCTTTATCCCAACTGGTCTTTTGCTCCCAAAGTTCTTGTATGAACATTTTCGCCTGAATTACTACTGGTGCTATCCATCCTAATGGGTCATATAGTTTTGCTACTTCTGACAGTATGTGTCTTTTCGTTATTTTCTTTGTCGTCGTTATTTCTATCTTGAATCTGATTGTATCTTCTTTAGGTGACCAATGTATTCCTAACGTCTTTCGTACTTCTTCTTGCTTGAATGCTTTTGAGTCTACATTCCTCATTTCTTCCGGTACGTTCTCCATTATTTTTTCTTCGTTGCTCAACCATTTTCTAAGTGTAAATCCACCTTTCTTGAAAATTTGTATTAGTTCCTTTTGGGCTGCTTCTGCTTCTTTTAACGTCTCCGCTCCTCCTAGTATATCGTCTACATACATATTTTCTTTTATTATTTTCGATGCTGTTGGGAAATTCCCTCCTTCATCCTCCTGTAATTGTTGTATTGTTCTTAACGCTAAAAATGGTGCTGCGGCCGTGCCGTATGTCACCGTCTTCAATTTATATTCTTGCACTGGATCCTTTGTGTCCTTTCTCCAGAGTATTTTTTGATACATTTGGTCTTCTTCTGCCATTCTGATCTGTCTAAACATTTTCTCCAGATCCGCTGAGTATGCTACCTTATGGGATCTCCATCTCAATAGTATATCTGTCAAATCCTGTTGTAATTTTGGCCCCGTGTGCATAATATCATTCAAGCTTACTGTTGATGAGCTTTTACTTGATGCATCAAACACGGCTCTTATTTTTGTTGTAGTACTGTCCTCCTTTCTCACTGGATTATGAGGTAGGTAGTAACCGCCTCCCTGGTTTTCCGCTATTGCCATATGACCTTGGTTTTCATAATCTTCCATGAATTGTCTGTAATTCGCTTCTAACTGTTTGTCTTTTGTAAACGTCCTTTCTAGTTGCATCAATCTGGCGAATGCCTGCTGCTTAGATTCTCCTAACTTTGTGACGTCTTCCTTAAACGGAATTCTCACTTCGTATCTCCCTTCTTCATTTCTTTTTACTGTCTGTCGATACATTTCTTCACATTCTTGCTCTTCTACTGATAAACTTGTTTCTTGATTCACTTCTTCTAATTCCCAGAATTTCTTTATTTGTATGTCAATTTCTTGTCTGGATATCATACAGCATACTTCTGCTTTTGTAGTCTCCCTTTCTCGTGCTATCCCCGAAACTATCCAACCTAGTTTGGTGTTTTGACTTAGGAGTCCATTACTTATTCTGTGCATCCCTTCTGTCAATATGGAACTATATTCTTTTACTCCTAGCAGTAAGTCTATTTTTCCTACCCTGTAGTATCTTGGGTCTGCCAGTAGTACATTCTTCTCGTTATAGTCCTGTAGGATTATGTCCTGTTCCGGTAAATCCCTTGTTATTTTCGGTAGTACCAGTGCCTCTATTTCCATGTCGAAGTCACTTTGGTAATGATTTCCGATCAAAAGTTTCATACTCCAGTTGGCTGTCTTTTCCCCTGACGAGCCTATTCCGGATATGGTCGCCTGTATTGGCTGCCTTTTTGTTCCTAGCGCCGTCGCCGCTTGTTCCGTTATAAATGCGCATTGTGAACCTTGGTTGATCAATGCTCTCATTATGAGAGACTCTCCATTCGCATTCCTTACGCGTACCACTGCTGTGGCTAGTAATGCTTCACCTTCCTTATGGCTCGCACAGTTAACTGAGTTCTGTCCTCTTTGCTGTGTGTTGTTGTTTCTTTGCCCCTTGTTCTCTTGCGTGTTTTCTCGTCTTCCGTTATTTTGTTCTCTGGCGTTGTTGGAATAATTATTTCCTCCTCTGTACCTGTCCGATTGGTACCCGTTTCTTCTACTGTTCGATTCTCTTCCATTTCTTTCTTGTGTTTGTTCTCCTTTTGTTTCATTTGTGGTTCTTCTGTTGCCTGTGTTTCCTTTTTCATAATGCAACATTTTGTGGTGGTCTCCGCCACAGTGTTTGCACCTAATCTGTGAAAAGCATTGTTTCTCCTTCTTATGTGCTAGGCAATTCGCACACCATTCTTTTTCTCGTATTATCCGGTTCCGCTCTCTTACATTGAGTTCCTGAAATTCTCTGCAGTATGGTACTCCGTGATCTCCGTTGCATATCACGCAACTCATTCTTGTTTTCTTACCCGATCCTCCATGCTTCTCTTGTCTCTTTTCTGACTCCAGCAGTTCCAGTGTTTGGAATCGTCGCTGTAAAAATGTTTGTGTTGATTTGTACGTCGGTATCTCTCTACTGTCTCCGATGTGGTTTTCGTATAGCCTCCTTGTCTCATTGTCCCATTTTGTTATGCTAATTCGCGCTATCAATGGGCTCCACGCTTCCGTGTCTGTTCCTAAGCCTCCTATGGCTTCCAGGCACTCATGGAAGGTGTCATGTAGTGATTTCAGTGCTCTAGCGGAAGATTCCTTTACTTCCTGTGCTAGTAACATCCTGTCTATTAGTTTAAACAGTATCATCCTCGGATTTTCATATCTTTCCTTTAACATGTTCCATGCCACTTCGTAGTTGGCCTCGGATATGTGCAAGTGTTGTATCATCCTGTGGGCTTCCCCTCTTACTTGTGTTTTTAGGTACTGCATCTTTTCTGCTTTCGACAATTGGTCGTTTTCATGTATTACCTTCGTAAACAGATCGTGGAAAGTTCTCCACGTTTCGTATCTTCCTTCATACACAGGGATTTTTACCTGCGGTAATGTCACACCATCTCTTCTCTGTGTGCTGTCTGGTCGTTGCATCCCAGGCCGTATTTTCTTTAAAGTCTCCCTGACTTTCCTCCTTAGCTGATCTATCCTCTCTACTTCGTCACTGTCTATAACGTCTAGCTCATCATTTACTGTTGCTTCTATGATGAGTGTGTTTATTTTCTCCATGTGTTCTTTCAACTCTGCTTGCAGTTCTTCATCGTACTGCAAGTCTTGTTCATATTCTTGTAATAATTCCTCGATTTTTTGTTTTCTTATTTGTATCTCCTTTACTTTTGTTGTCTTTCCTCTTTTCAAGATTCTTCCATATTCTTCCAATAGGGTTTTTCCCTCAATATATGTCTTAAAGACCTGCTCGTAGTATTTTGTTTCGAAGTATTTGTCTTTCGTTACTCCACTCTCTAGTAATTTCTCGTGGTTATGCACAAATCTTGTCCAATAATCCTCGAACCTATCCTGGCGCTCTTTAATGTATTGTTGATTCTTGCGAGATCCAGGGTCTCTTTTAAGAGACGATACCTGTTTACAAATCTCTGCTCCAATCTCTGCTTGCTTGTTCTGTACCGCTTCCATGTTTAAATTCACCTACTTTTATCCAGAAGTAAGTGTTTTTACGGTATTTTTAAAATGTTATTTATATTTTCAATTTACTATGATTCACGTTTAAATGATGCGGGAATTTTACTCTTTTTGACCTTGCTGACGCTCAGTTTTTCTGTAGGTCAGTTGTACATGTAGGTTAATGTCGTCAAGCAAAATATTATGTTACACAACTATAAATAGAAACCTCTCGGCTACTATGTTTAATAAAAATTATGCAATATGAATGAAATACAAACGCAATATGTACCTATTAACGTATACGTTTTTTCTTTATCAAATTTTTAAATAAAAAAAATAAATAGGTAGTAAATATTTGTAGGGATAAATACCGTTTATTATTATTATATAGGCAAAAAAAATATCTATCTGTAAGTTAAATAGTTTGGGTTTAAATGGCAAATATTGTATATAATGCACTAAAAAATATATATTGTATGTATGTATACGTCAATTAGTTTGGGTTTAAATGGAAAATATTGTATATACGATACGTAAAAGTTGGAAAAATATTATGTTTTTCAAAAACTTACGGTTTTTTCTTTATGTTTCTGGACGTTGCGGCTCTCCTGGTTCTGGAATGGCTGTGCAAGTGATCCTGTAGTTTGTAGGTTCTGTAGTGGCTTTCTGGATCTGGCTTCTGGTTCTGTAGTTCGATCTCTGGCTCTGCTATGGCTTTCTGGATCTGGTTTCTGTTCTGTATTTCGATCTCTGGCTCTGCAACGGCTTTCTGGATCTGGCTTATGGCCTGTATTTCGATCTCTGGCTCTGCAATGGCTTTCTGGATCTGGTTCTGCTCTGTATTTCGATCTCTGGCTCTGCAATGGCTTTCTGGATCTGGCTTCTGGCCTGTATTTCGATCTCTGGCTCTGCAATGGCTTTCTGGATCTGGCTTCTGGCCTGTATTTCGATCTCTGGCTCTGCAATGGCTTTCTGGATCTGGCTTCTGGCCTGTATTTCAATCTCTGGCTCTGCGATGGCTTTCTGGATATGGTTTCTGTTCTGTATTTCGATCTCTGGCTCTGCAATGGCTTTCTGGATCTGGCTTCTGGCCTGTATTTCGTTCTCTGGCTCTGCAATGGCTTTCTGGATCTGGCTTCTGGCCTGTATTTCGATCTCTGGCTCTGCGATGGCTTTCTGGATCTGGCTTCTGGCCTGTATTTCGATCTCTGCCTCTGCGATGGCTTTCTGGATCTGGTTTCTGTTCTGTATTTCGATCTCTGGCTCTGCAATGGCTTTCTGGATCTGGCTTCTGGCCTGTATTTCGATCTCTGGCTCTGCTATGGCTTTCTGGATCTGGTTTCTGTTCTGTACTCCCGGGCCAAGCGTCGTCTATCTGCTACTGGGTTCGTTTGGTGTGGACTGTAGTTGTAGGCCTCCTTTTTTTCTCGATAAGGACCATGTATAAAGTTAAGGATATAAACACCGAATAGCGATAAAGGTATTTATTGATAGAACCGACACTAGGGTAATTCTACCCCGGGAGTACTTCCGAACACTGACTAATTACTGATACGCGATTAGCTAAAGACTGATGTAGACTGATGAATGCTCTTTCTCTAGGCCAGATATCTTGGTTTTATAGAAGCTTAAATTGGGTCATTGGTGACACGATGCCCGCGTGATTTGTATATTTAATTAAGGTAAATAATTCTACTTTTGTCAGCACTTTCGTGTCATTTCCAAATTATATTGTTGATAATTGACCAATTTGGATCTAAACTAATAATCTACGTGTGTGAATATAAAAACAAATAAATTCGTGCAATCTACTGGGTGGTATAATTATTCTGTTCAATATCGGATATGAATTCTGAATATTTGTTATTGGACACATTTGCTGCAACTGAATACAAGGAACGGCATGACGCAGTGGGAAAAATCCTTCATCAAGAGATAGCTAACAAGCTGGGACTTCTCCAAACGGACCATCTCCCATATTATCAATACGCTCCTGAGAGTATGCTTGAGGATGGCAACTACAAGCTATACTGGGACCGCAGTGTGCTCACAGACCAAACAGTGGCACATAATAGACCAGATCTCGTACTAGTTAATAAATTAACAAGACAAACAACACTAATTGATGTGGCGATACCTAACAACAATAATCTACGTAGTAAATTTACTGAAAAGATCGCCAAGTATAGAGATCGGGAAATTCAAATATGGAGACAATGGAGAATGCAAAGTACCCAGACGATACCTATTGTTATGTCTACTACTGGAGTCATTCCGAAGACCCTCCTCGAAAGCATAAAAAAGCTGGGTCTCAATGAACATATTTATAAGACCATGCAGAAAGCTGTACTACTTGCGACGGCCAGAAGTGTAAGAAAATTTTTGGGAGATACACCTGCATTCCAAGTCACCTAGGGCTCGATAACACGGAAAGAGTCCCACCAGAGCTCAATCCTTTTGATACCGTAGGTATCTGGGATGAGTCAATTTTCCCCTCAGAGGGAGTGTGAGCCGTATGGCTAAATCTGGATAATAATAATATCGTATGGCATTTTTGCCGGGGAGATCCTTTCGGATAGTTCCAGCGCCAATTACATCTTTAACCCTGTTTCAAGTAACTAGTGTCGATGTACACTAGCCCAGGGGGACCGACGGCTTAACGTACTCTCCGAGGCACGGTGAGACGGCTCGTGTCATTATTGGAAATGAAAATGGTTTGTCTTTGGCAGGGATCGAACCCACGTCTACTGGCGTATGAGGCCAGCGTTTATGCCGTTACCCACGGCCGCTCACATTAAAAAAAAATAATAATAATTATAAATACAAAACGAGCGAGCGAGCGCGTACAGAAACTCGAAAATAATATAATGTACTACCCTGTACGAGAATCTTTTTGCATCTACGATCCACTATTCACTATGATCATAGTAAAAAATATTAGATCTTCCTTGTCGAGCCAGGCACGAATAGTCTCATTTAAACATGTATTAAAATTGCAATATAGCTCTATCTCTGTCACTTACATAGAATACTCGTAAAATCTTTCTCTTTTCAGGCGTGCCATCTAAGATTTTGGCACTAAGATTTCAATCGCTGTGAGTAGCGAGGGCTGCATTACACTACACAGTTGCCAGATTTATATAATTTATAAGGAGAAAATAAATACGCACAAACAAATGAACGGGCATTAAAACGGTTTAAAGGTAAAAAAATAAGTTTCTGCATAAAAATAAGGTAGTGCCATGGCTCCATGGCACTACTTCACCGGCCGCCACTGGAACCTAAAAGAAAACGTTTGAACAGTGCGGTCACTTTTCAGTGGCACATGCGTCGACAGTGGCGGATCAAACTTTCCACTTATGGACGGGATAAATAAATTAAAAGGTACCCTCTATCACTTCCAGAATTCAATTTTTTTTTCATTTTTTTAAGTTCTATGTGATTAACACATAAGATTCAGCGTAATTTTAACCCACCACCCCCTTCCCCTGCTTCGGGGGGAAAATCTTCATTTTTCGTTTTTATTTTATTTTTTTGGTGCGATGCAATCGATTTTAAAATTTCAAAAAATTCACACGCATAGTTGAGGCTTTTATAAAACATGTCTATTTTTATAGACCCGTAGGTGAAGTGTACATAACCTCAAAAAAAAATAAATGTTAAAATTTTTTTGAGGTAATGTACACTCAACCTACGGGTCTATAAAAATAGACATGTTTTATAACAGCCTCAACTATGCATGTAATTTTTTTGAAATTTTAAAATTGATTGCATCGCACCAAAAAAAATAAAAACGAAGAATAAAGTTTTTGATGGCGGGGAAGGGGGAAGTGGGTGGTGGGTTAAAAATACGCTAAATCTTATGTGTTAATCACGTTTTCTTTTAGGTTCTACTATTTAAGTTATAGACTCTTATCGTGCCTAAAATGATTAAGAAATTCCACCTATAGCGGCTCTTAGTCTTATTATAGGTACTTCTTTTTGGTAGGGGAGCCCAAGCGGGGATTTTTGCAGTTACTTGAGCGCGTCAGAAAATCACATGGGGAGAAACCTTGTTCCCTGTAAATGTACCACTTCCATATATATAATACTAGATCTTAATAAAGGGGAAATAGCATTGATACGTAGAAATAAAGCAAAAATAGAAAAAGACAAAAATAATACACATGATACTACAGAAAAATATAAAATGGCAAGAAGAGAAGTAAAACAAATCTGCAAAAAAAAGAAAAGAAAACATCTTGACAAACAGTTGAAAACAATAGAAGAATCATACATAAACAAGGAAATAAGAAATTTCTACCAAGAATTAAAAAAATCCCGAGGAATTGCAAAGAGTAAAACAAGTTACTGTAGAGGTAAAGACGGTGTGCTTTTAGGAGAAACCACAGAAAAATTGAATAGATGGGCGGAGTATGTTGAAGAACTATTAAATGCAAATAAACAAGCAGAACCCCAGGAAATAAAACAACATCAACAGGATAACACAGAACAAAAACGTGAAGAAGAACCTACACTACAAGAAGTAAACAAGCAATATTGAAGTAAAAAAATAACAAAAGCGCAGGAGAAAGCGGAATTCCGGCAGATATTTTTAAAGCAGGAGGAGAAAAGCTGCAAGAAAAAAATTTCCGACTAATATTAACAGTCTGGCAAAAAGAGGAAATGCCGCAACAATGGCACAATGCATGACACTCATCTGTCGAATCTACAAAAAAGGTGATGAAACAAGTTGCGAAAATTATAGAGGAATATCGCTATTAGAAGTGGCCTATAAAATAGTTGCAAAAATCATCCGAAATAGATTGCAAAAGGAGGTAAATAAGATCATTGGAGAATTCCAAGGAGGTTTTAGACCAGGAAGATCAACAACAGATCAAATATGTTTATTAAAACTAATACAGAACAACAGCTATGAACAAAATTTGGGACTACACATGTTGTTCATTGACTTTAAACAGGCTTACGGCTCAGTAGACCGAGATATGATATATATAGCAATGAGATCCTTAGGTATTTCAGGAAAGCTAGTTAAATTAGTCAGAATGACGCTCAACAATACAAAAAACAGGATAATAATGGAAGGAAATTTTTCAAAACAATTCACAGTGAATAAAGGACTGAAACAGGGTAACCCTCTATCCACAGACTTATTTAACTTGGTACTAGAGCACATAGTAAGAAGGATAAAAATTAGTACAAGCGGTACCATATTTAACAACAGACATCAGTTTATAGTTTACGCTGATGATCTAGTCATCCTAACAAGAACAAAGAATTATCTCCAAAAAATATTCCAAAAGTTCGAAGCGGAAGCAAAAAGGTATGGATTCAGAATCAACCAAGGAAAAACACAATACATGGTAATGAAAGGAGATATAAATAAAGAGGATAATTATATAAAAATGAAAGGAGAAAGAGATGAATATAAATTTAAGGAAGTATCAGAATTCGAATACCTGGGAGTGACTGTAACCAATACTGGAAGGGAAGAAAAAGAAATAGATAAAAGATTATTGAAGGGAAGTTGAGTTGTTGGTGCCTTAAACACGATATTAAAAGCAAAAAATGTATCAATAAACGCGAAAATCAGAATGTACGAAACGATAATACGGCCCACAGTGTTGTATGCAAGCGAAAAGTGGGTAATGAACCAATAAGAGGAGAAGAAGATGCAGATATGGGAAAGGAAGGTCCTGAGAAAGATTTTTGGAGGTATACAGATAGCGAAGAAAACCTGGAGGAGACGAACAAATGAAGAAGTAATGAGGATGTATGGGAGAGCAAAAATAAAGACAACAATACGAGCCCAAAGAGTTAGATGGCTGGGACCAGTGCCGGATTTAGGGTATTTGCGGCTCTAGGCCAAATTACCCCGAGCGGCCCCCGAAAACTTGACGATTATGTAATAAAGCATAAAGACTTAATAATAATAATAATAATAATAATTAAAACGTTTATTTTAATTTTACTTTTTAAAATTCGTAATACATTCTACCGCATACTTTTAAGCCATACGGACGTGTCTAGTAGTAATCGTATTTGGTTTAATAGCTTGTTAATTAGTTCTAGTTTTTTCTTTTTGTTTTGGTGATCGTTTAAAAATAAATACATAAATTGTGTGTTTTTAAATAAATAGACCCCGTAATGGGGGATAAAAATCTAAAGACGTCCTCTTTGACGAAAGAAATTGATATGGACGTGTCTAGTGGAAATAGTGTATTGGAAAATAGTGGTGAAACAACTCAGGAAAAAGATGATTTACAGTCCAAGGAAAAGGAGATAAAACATTTTACTTTGCAGTCAGATAAGTACAATTTAAATAATATCTGGGTATATATTGAAAGAATTGGTGATTTAAGTAATTTATCAAGATTACACCCCATGGTTTTAGGGGATTTATTATTTAAAAAGTTAAAATTTACTCACATACAGCAAATACGCAGGATTGGGAAGAATAGGATAAAAGTCTTATTAAATTCTCGTTTAGATGCTAACAACTTAGTAAATAATAAGTCTCTAAAAGAACATGATTTGCGAGCATATATACCAAATCACTTGTTAGAAGTGAAGTGGTTGGTAAGAGACGTGGATACGACGTTTGATGTTAATTATCTTTTAGAGAATATTGAATGCACGTCAAAAGTTTTAAATATATATAGAACCAAACGTAGGATTCAAAAAGAAAATACAATATAATATGTAGATAAGAAAACTGTAGTCATTACTTTTGAGGGAAATATTGTACCCAGTTTCGTTGCTTTCAATCGTGTTTATTTTCCTGTTGAGCATTTTGTTGGTAGGGTTGTTCAATGTTACCGGTGCCTGAGATTTGAGCACGTCTCTAAGCAGTGTAAAAGCTCACAGGAATCCTGTATACAGTGTGGTGAAATAAAAAATCCAGATCATAAATGTGAGAAAAGTATGTTTTGCATTCACTGTAAAAATAGTAAACATGTAACAATATCTAAAAACTGCCCTTTTTATGAAAAGCAGAAGAAAATCAAGACCATTATGATAGAGCAAAAAACTACCTTTTTAGAAGCAAAATTGTATTGCGAAAATTCATTCTCCGGCCAAATCAGTCACAATCCTTTTTCTGTTCTTTCAAGTTATGATAAAGAATTTCCCACACTCCCTGTAAAGAACAATAATGTTTCTTTAAATCGACCTAATATAAGTATGAAACAAACCCAATTTTCAACACACCGTCAAACTATTTCTAGTAGTGAAAACCTTCCTGCAGCAAAGAAAAGAAAAGCCAACACCCCTCCTATGCAATCACCAGCACATCAACCACATTTTCCATTCACATTTGGACCCTCACAACCCTTACCTCCTAACCCATACAAACCAAACTATGGAAAAACTGACAACAAAAATGAATTAGCTAAATGTGTGTCATATTTTATAATCAATCTTTTAAGTAACATTCGTACATTGGAAGACATAAAAACAATAGACGATAAAACAATAATTTCAGGTTTAGAACAAGTATTGGATAAAGTAGATAATAGTAAATTTTAATGTCTCTTAAAAATACTTTTAAAATAAGTCAATGGAATGCTAGATCTGCGGTTGCCAATAAAGGTAGCTTAATGAATTATTTAAACAAAGAAAAAATAGATATTCTCCTCTTAAGTGAAACATGGTTTAAAAGAAATTTGCAGTATCGATTTAATGGTTACAATCTTACCAGAAATGATCGCCAAGATGGTTTTGGCGGTGTGGGTATATTAATTCATAATTCAATTTCTTTTAGTGAATTAAACTTAAATTGTAATTTTAATAAGGATATTCAAGTTTGTGGTACAAAGATTAAATATGGAAAAAGTGAATTAAGCATATTATCTATATACAGATCACCTAAAAGTAAGAGCACAGTAGATGATTGGAAAAATATTTTTTCGGAAGTCAGT
The DNA here is from genome assembly GCF_917563875.1 of Diabrotica virgifera virgifera. Lineage (NCBI taxonomy): Eukaryota > Metazoa > Arthropoda > Insecta > Coleoptera > Chrysomelidae > Diabrotica > Diabrotica virgifera. Next base: position 175,412,482 of record NC_065445.1, on the reverse strand, counting down.
AAACCAGCAATTATAGGTGGAGACTTCAACGCATATCATGCAATCTGGGGATCGACTTTTAATAACGCAGTTGGAAAACAACTTATAACAGTTGCAGATGACTTGGATTATATAGTAATGAATAATGGTGAACCAACTATTTTTACCCGACCTGACCAAAATACTTCAGCCATTGATGTAACTTTTGTTTCGCCTGAACTAACTAGTAAAATAAACTGGTCCGTCTATCCTGACACTTTAGGTTCAAACCATTTTATCATCAACATGGAAATAAATTGCCAGAATAAAAATGAGGAGATTAACCCTGCGAGCAAGTGGAACGTAAAAAAGGCCAACTGGTATTTATATACATCTTGTGTAGAACAATTTTTTGATAAGCAATACCAAATGGAAAATATATCAGAAAAATACAATTTCTTAATAGATGGGATCAACCAGGCAGCAGAAATTTCAATTACACGGTACAAACCTTTTAAAAACAAAATTCGAACCCCTCCCCCCTGGTGGAATAGAGATTGTGACAAAATCATCAGTGAGAGACAAGAATCACTTTCAAATTATAAACACAATTCGAATTTTGAGAACTATTTGAAATGCCAAGAGACCATAGCAAACGGTAAGAAAAAACTGAAAGCAATCGCAAAGCAAAGTTGGAAAAATTTTGTCTCCACCCTTAACAAAAATACTTCATCCAAAAATCCATCATCATCCTTATGGAATCAAGCCAGGAAAATAAACAGAAAACCAATATCGAATACAAATTGCTTTGACAGTACATTAGAGGAAGAATTTTTTGACCAGATAGCACCACCATCTGTTAAACCACGAGAAATTATAATACCTACTACAAAAAATAATGAAAAGGAATTTTTACTAGAACCATTTAAAATCGCTGAGTTAGAATATGCACTCAAAAACAGATGCAACACAAGCCCAGGATTAGACAATATTAAATATCCTATGATTCAATTTCTTCCTAAAATTGCTAAACTCTTTTTATTAGATATATTTAACGACATAATTATTAATAATTCAGTTATTTATGAATTTAAAGAAGTAATTATTATTCCTATTCTCAAACCAGGTAAAAATTCCAACTTAGCAGATTCGTATAGACCCATTTCCCTTATGTCTTGTTTACTAAAAACATTAGAACGAATGATCAAACATAGACTAGAATGGTGGTTAGATAGGAATAACTTACTTCCAGAATTTCAATTTGGATACAAAAAAGGATGTGGTTCTATAGACGCTATAGTCTAGTAAAATAAAATTACACTACATGTAAATCAAAATGTAAATTCGTACAGGTTGAAACAAATTTTATACCAAAGTTTAGGTGGGTACAAAAGATATTTTCAAGAAAGTATCCAAATCATACAAGGGGATCATTGTTTAAATAATTAAAAAGGGGTCATTTTTACAAAAAAATTACTTTTTTAACTGCTGAGGTCATTCAATTACTAATGAAGGTCTATAGGATTGTTTTCTGTAAAGTTGAAGGGTAAATTTTTCACATAAGTCTTACTAAATTAAATTTGACCCCCTATTTATTTAAATAATTATACATAAATCTTTAAAAACAAATTTGCAAAAAATTATTTTTAGCGTTTTAAATAAGCACTATAAGATATCTTGTTTTACAGGATAAGTTGTGCTATGTTATCAGTATTAAGCAAAAAAAAATTTGTCGAAAAATATTAAATATTTTTTGAGATATTGAATTTGTTTATTAAATGTTACTATATTTTCAATTGCAAAAACGCGGTTGTTGCCAAAGAAATATTCACCTGTATTAAATCTTATTATTTTTATTTTTATGTATATTTTCGATAAATGTATTGATAAATTTAAATTTCAATTAAACTGCCCCCTAAAATTGCATTTGAAAATAATTCAAATTTGTTTATAAATTGTTGTTTTAATAACGTCGCGGTGATTAAATATTTTAAAATGCCGTTTCGATAATTGGGTTCCTGGGAATTTTTCACTAATTAACAAATTTTTTTGTCTTTTTTTCCTCTTCTTTTTTTTTCTTGGCATTGTATTACTACGGGCCCTTTTTGGGTTAAGTTTCATTAAGAATGTCGAATCTCTAAGTTGTAGATTCTAGACCTAAAAATATCAAGATTGGTCTAAAATCACTTAAACGAAATGTGGCTACTTACTGAGTTACAGGGTGTTTTATTTAAAAATTTAAAAATTATTTTCACCAAGTACTTTCAAACTATTTGACGTATCCTTATCATACTTTACAAAAAGTGTAAGTACTATACAGTCTACTAAATTGTGATAAATAAAAGTTCCTAGCTACCACCAGAGGCGTACGACAGGGGCCAGTTAATGGTTGACCCTTCCCAAATTCTACGCCACTGAGGGAATTACTATTTTAGCGAAATTTTTCGATTCTCCAATACTTTCTATGTAAATAATATACTCTTTACTGGTAATGATTAAGTCATTAGTTTTCGAGATATTGGACGTTAAAAATGAAACGGCATAGTTATTTTGATTAATTCATTCATTCATTTTAAACTTCCAATATCTCTCAAACTGATGACTTTATCAATACCAATAAAGTTATTTACATACAAAGTATTGGAGAATCGAAAAATTTCGCTACATTAGTAATTCACTCAGTGGCGTAGAATTTGGGAAGGGTCAATCATTCACTATCCCCTGTCGTACGTCTCTGGCACTAGCTAGAAACGTTTATTAATCACAATTTAATAGGGTGTATAATAGCCACACTTTCTGCCAAGTATGATAAGGATACGTCAAATAGTTTTAAAGTACTTGGTAACAATAATTTTTAAATTTTTAAACAAAACACCCTGTAACTCAGTAAGTAGCCACATTTTATTTAAAAGATTTTAGTTAAATCTCAATATTTTTAGGTCTAGAATCTACAACTCAGAGATTCGATATTCTTAATAAAATTAACCCTAAAAGGGCCCGTAGTAATATAACTCCAAGAAGAAAAAGAAGAAGAAAAAACGACAAAAAAATTTTGTTAATTAGTAAAAAAATCCCAGGAACCCAATGATTGAAACGGCATTTCAAAATACTTAATCCCCGCGACGTTATTAAAAAAACAAATTATAAACAAATTTGAATAATTTTCAAATGCCATTTTAGGGGGGAGTTTAACTGAAATTTGAATTTATCAATACATTTATCGAAAATATACATAAAAATAAAAATATTGAGATCTTAAGCAGGTGAATATTTCTTTGGCAACAACCGCGTTTTTGCAATTGAAAATATAGTAATATTTAAAAAACAAACTCAATATCTCAAAAACTATTAAATATTTTTCGACCAATTTTTTTTGCTTGATACTGATAACATAGCGCAATTTAGTCTGTAAAATAAGATATTTTATAGTGCTTATTTAAAACGCTAAAAATAATTTTTTGCAAATTTGTTTTTAAAGTTTTATATATAATTATTTAAATAAATAGGGGGTCAAATTTAATTTAGTAAGTCTTATGAGAAATATTTACTCTTAAACTTTGCAGAAAAAAATCCTATAGACCTTCGTTGGTAATTGAATGACCTCAGCAGTTAAAAAAGTAATTTTTTTGCAAAAATGACCCCTTTTTAATTATTTAAACAATGATCCCCTTGTATGATTTGGATACTTTCTTGAAAATATCTTTTGTACCCACCTAAACTTTGATATAAAATTTGTTTTAACCTGTACGAATTTACATATTGACTTTTTTTTATTTTATTAGGCTACTATTGCTACATTAGTAACAGACATTCAGGATACATTTACCAATAATACATATCTACCTACAATATGTTTAAATATAGAAGGTGCATATAATAGTGTGTGTCTTGACATCCTAATGGAAAGAATGATTAGAAATTTTCACATACCAGCTGCATTAGCGAAAACCATACTCAACTTTTACACTTGCAGAAAAATTTATCTGAGATCTAATAATAATAGACTGATAGGTCCTCGATATAATAACCTAGGACTTCCACAGGGGTCAGTTTTAAGCCCTCTATTATTTAATCTGTATACAGCTGACTTACACAATATTTCAATGGTAAATAACAGCTTTAATATAAGTGATCCAAGGTAAGTGAGCCAAATATTGCCACCTTAACGTTTGGTCGTAAATAAAACATACATTTTTATTAATAAATGAAAACAAATTTGGGTAGTAGTAAAGAAATGTATTGCCTTTAACAATATAGTTTAATTATATCAAAAAACTGAACAGAAACTAAATAAAGAATACTTTTTTATTGAGGTTACGAATGGCAATATTAGGACTACAGCTCTCCTATTGTTGCCACCCATGTCAATATTACGCACTGCAGAACTGCAATTAAAAGTAACACACTTTTCTGAAAAAAAAAGACAATTAAGTAATATAAACTTAATAAACATGTCTGTTAAATATAACTTAAGAACATTGAGGGCAAATAAAGTTTTCTTTGTCCTCTTTAGTTAGTCCTACACAGGCCTCGTGAACATATCGACAGCACACTATACACAAGCGCATATCTTCTTTACTGCAGACTTTACAAAGGAAACAAAACCACGATTCTTCTTTTCTTGATATTTTTGGCACACTGCTTGTTGTTTTTTTGACAACTTTAACTGGATTAACCAATTTTGATTTTGGTGCGAACAAATCTTTGGTAACTTGCTGGGCTTTGCTGTTTAAAGCGGGCTTCCTCTTCACGGTGGGTAATTTAATTTCCGGTGTTATCAGCAATCCTGTATCTTTAAAGGAACTGTTTAAGCATTTGGAGTCAGAAGTTGTTACTTGGTTAGACCCCGGAATACATTTTTTGTTTCTTTTGTAACCGTATTGCCTGTCTGTTTATATTTTAATTCTCTTAGTGGACTGCCATCTTCAGAGCTGCTGCTCCTTTTAGATCTTTTCATTGGTTCATCTTCACTAGAGACATCATCAAGTGAGTCATCGTGAAGACTAAAATCCGATAATGATTCATTACTTGAGACAGAAATTAAGCGCTTCTTTTTTTTGTTATTAGTTTTTTCTAGCACTTTATATCCGCTTGTACTCACCTCGTTTTTATCTGCGGGTTCAATTGACTTGCTAGAACTTCTAACGACATCTGATAAATCTTGGCAAGTACTGTGGTTTACTATGTCTTCTTCTCTGTGCTTCTTTTTTTTTGTTATTAGTTTTTTCTGGTACTTTATATCCGCTTGTACTCGCCTCGTTTTTATCTGCGGGTTCAATCGACTTGCTAGAACTTCTAACGACATCTGCTAAATCTTGGGAAGTACTGTGGTTTACTATGTCTTCTTCTCTGTGGGTGATCAAACTTGGTGCAAAGGCAGCTTCAGGTATAGCGTCTGGCCTAAACGGATAAATACCGGTGGCTGCAAAACCGGAGATAATGTTTAATGGTGTCATTGCTTTTAGCCAAACTGGAGTAAAAATGTGTCCAAACCTCATTTTGGTGATCGTTATGCCAGGGTTTGTTGTTAAAAACTGTAGGACTTCTTGGTCCCAAAATGTCTCAAAGCTTTTAAACACTGATTTATCCATAGGTTGCAGCTCGTGTGATGTGTTGCTAGGAAGACAAAACAAAGTTATGTCCAGGCGATTAGCTGCTTCAATTATGGAAATATCTAGGTGACTTTTAGCTCCATCAAATATTAGTAGGGTAGGACCAGTGTTTTTGAATGAAGACAAATGGTCAAGCCAAGAAATAAATGCTTCACATGTCATACCTTTATTTGTGACAATAGCTTTTGAGCCAGTGGGCAAGTGATCAGACCATTCAGGTTTAAACCTTTGCCCTTTAAATAGCACAAAAGGTGGTATCGCTTAACCAAGTGCATTTCCGCAACCTACAATTGACACGTTTTCTCCGTGTTCGGGTGCGGTTAAATGTACCCGTTTTGCTCCCTTTCCAGCAAAAACAATTTGTTGCTTATGGATTGTCAATATGCACCCTTTTTCGTCAATATTATATTTGCTACCAGGTTTGTCAAATAGATTTAGCTTTTCTATGGTATCTCTCAATTTATGAAAGTAGTCGACGATTGTTTTATTCATTTTTTGGGCTCGAGCCATATTCATTTGTTGAGCTTTTCGCCGAGCTACGTCTGGATGCCTGCACAAGAATAACTTAAGCCACTTTCTACCAGCTTTATTTGACTCTTTAGAAAATGGATTTGGAATGCGATTTATTATAGCGAAAGAAAACACACTTTTCATTAAAACCTTGCTAGTAATAGGCATTCCTACCTCAGCTAATCTGTGAATCTTTTCCACAAGATCATTTTCTTGTGCTGCAGATAACACCGGTGACCTTCCAAGCTTTTTTACTGGATTTTGCGTTCTGTGATGAAGACCTAGCGTTGAGCGAGGAATGTTGTAACTCTTGGCAGCACCTTTGATGGACATTCCGTCCGCTATGGCTTGCAGCGCCGAGCGTAGATCTTCTTTTGACCATGGAGCTCGTTTTCTTGGCATTCTGCAAAAAAGTTTAATGTTTAGTCCCTAATATTGCCATTAGTCCCTAATATTGCCACTGGCAATAATAGGAAATATTAGCGATGGCAATATTAGGAACAAATGGCATGCAGAGAAAAACATCCGTAACTTAAAATTACATTTGAAATAATTAATGGAATTCATAAAATAAGAACCACTGGAGTGTACTTACCTAAATGTAATTAAAAAAATCCAGGCAACTTTAATATGTCTCGCGTAGGGTCAACGAAAAAAACAGGTGTATTTATACCGCAGACACCAAAAACAAATAGCGTGCTCCTTCATCCGACGATTACTATAGACTAAAACCGCCGAATAAAAAACGGGTTGCTAATAGACAGGGACACTCGCTACTGTTGTTACCTTATTTGCAGCGTCGATAATATCTGTGATATAGGGAGTGGCAGTATCAGGAACAGTGGCAATATTTGGCGAACCTACCTTAATACAATATGCTGATGATTTTCTGATATACTCATCTTCCAAATCATACGAAAAGTGTTTACAGATTTTAGGAAAAATGGACGACTTCTCTAATAGCTGGTTCAAAGAAAATGGATTTGAAATAGCACCAAGCAAATCCAGTAAATGTATTTTCACGAGACATAATCTCCCAGAAATAGACAAAATACATTTTGTCGCCTCTTTTGTCGACAAAATACCTCTGTGCCTCAATTAAATATTTAGGGATGATTCTTGACCGTAAATTAACTTGGAAGCTACACATCGAATTCATGTTAAACAGATGCAACAAGGGATTAAATTTCCTTAAAGCAATTTCTAAAACTTGGTGGGGAGCCGATGTAGAAACGGCATTGCTTTTTTATCGATCGTACATAAGATCAATCATCGATTATGGATGTGTTTTGTATGGTTCAGCAGCTAAGTATATCTTGGGAAAAATAGATGTGTTTCAAAATACAATATTACGTATTTGCCTGGGTACTATGAAGTCAACTCCAACCAATTCGTTATATGTTGAATCTCTTGAATTTCCATTGAGATATAGAAGACAATATCTTAGTCAAAAATTTCTGATTAATATTTGTCATAGAAACTCCTCTCTCTACTCCAATATTAGCAAACTTAATAATGCAGATTTAATAAATAAATATTGGATCCACAAGAACTCCCCTCCACTTTGTGAGGCTTTTAGGAATCTCTCATATTGCGATTACACCAACTCACATACATATAACAGCTCAAACTTTGAAGATTTTGATGCTTTTTTGGAAACTATTACGGTAATTAAACCAAGGTACCATGTAAATACTGCAATCAGCTTCAATATTTTAAGAAATTTATTAGAAAACTGGCCAGAATCAACAGTTATTTACACAGATGCATCAAAGTCTTCTTTTGGCACTGGATGCGCTTTTTATATCCCCTCAAAAAGTATAGAAAACATGTTTACACTGGATCATAATTTTTCAATTTTTAATGCTGAAGCCATAGCAATTTATGAAGCATTAAAGCATTTTAAGAGTTTCAATGACAGCTCCGCAACAATTGCGTCTGATTCTTTGTCGGTTCTTTTAGCCATTGAGACTATGTTTTTACCCAGTAAAAACACAAATATTTACATTCTTCTAATTAAAAAATTATTTTTGAATTACACCATGAGCAAAGAACAGTTAGATTTTTGTGGATTAAAGCTCACATAGGGCTCGAGTATAATGAGCATGTAGATACATTAGCTAAGAAAGCCATTGCTTCTGGTGTGAAAACAGATTATAAGCTCTGCCTCCCAGATGTATTTATAAAAATCAAGAATGATCTAAACAAACAGTGGAAACAAGAATATTATGAATATAGTCAACACTCCAAGTCACAATATGCACTGATACAACCCACAATCCCGAGTGAATTTTGGTTTAAAAATTACTCTGTCCCACGTAGATACATTACATCTATTATCAGAATGAGATATGGACACGCGTGTTATCCAGCCCATCTAGCAAAACTTAGAATTTTAAGTTCCAATTTATGTGAAGATTGTCAAAAAGAAGCAGATTTAAACTATATTTTCTTTGAATGTACAAAATATATACAACAAACTGATGACTTAATAAAAAATTTAATCAATCATAAAATCCTTAACATTTGCTACCTTTTGTCATTAAATAATAAAACCGTATATGACTATTTAACAGAATTTATTTCAAAAAGTAACCTTAAATTGTGAGCACAGTTAAACTAGTAACTTTGTTTTACCCCATTTGTTTAAAACCTTCTTTCCGTGACCCAGTCTAGTTTGTGTATTAATTTAATGTCTTGATGGGTCCCTAGACGAGAAGCGAGTAACCATGTTATTCCTTACTGATAATCAAATAGGTATTGTGATAATTACTTTCTTTTCTTTGCTTTAGGAAGAACTTAAAAAAGTTGTGAGTGGCTGAATGGCAAAAGCCTATGCCAAAAAAAAATTCGTAATACAAGGCATAACATAAATGAATAGAAATGCCTCTAATTACTAATTAAATAATCTTGGTTTGCAAATTTGGCTAAAGCCCCAAAACAGCTTTAAGAATTTCTATATTTATAAAAATTTCGAAAAAGAAGAAAGAATTCTATATTTATAGAAGCCTTTGAGATGTTGGATTTTCGAAGGATGCTGAAGATCTCTTTAAGACCAACAACGAGGTGCTGAGAAGAATGGAGACTGAGAGAGAATATTGTAAAAAACAGAAAAACGAGTTATCTAGGAAATAATTTACATAGGAGAAAGATACAACTTTTTACGACTCATAATGAAAGGGAAAGTGGAAGGAAGAAGAGGTTCAGGAAGAAGAAAATACTCCTGACTGAAGAACGTGATAGACTGGACAGGCATAAACACACATTCGATACTAAGAACCGCTCAAGATAGAGAACAATTTGCTGTAGTTATAGCCAACCTTCAGTAATGGAGAAGGTACCTTAAGAAGAAGATAGAAAATATATACTTAATTCAAAATGTTAGCAAACAGTAGTTATTTGTAAAATTATTAATATTGCTAAAATTATTATATTATAAATAATTAGTATTGTAGTTAATTGTTAAAATTAAACACCATTTGTTTCATTCCGAGGGAAAAGTACAGATGACAAGAAAAAACTAAAAAAAGCCGAGTCGAAAAGACATTATAAGTAAAAGAACACGCAAAATAATATGAACTGTACTGGTAATAGGCTACGGTACTGAAAAATAAAAATATTAATGTCTGGTTGCACCAACAAATCTTAAGCTCCAGCTTAACCCAGCTCAGCTTATAGATAGGGCCGATTTAAGTGTCACATACGTTGCACCATAATTTTCAATTCTTATCAATTCAATCCACATGACAATCCATTGTGGCAAGCTGAAAATTGATCTAAAACTCAATGGTGCAACGCATATGTTTCGTTAATGTACGCCTTAAGCTTAAGATCTGTTGGTGCAACCAGACATAAGAATACAACAAATAAACTTCTAGATCGTTCAATTCATTATTCATTATTCTCTTGCAATAAATATCATATCTAAACTCTAAAAACTCACTTTTCTAGCTTTTTTGGCTGCAAAATCTTTAATCAAATTTTTAAAGTCTAAGGCTTGAAGATGCTCAGCATTTGAAACAAAACTGGCCGAACTAGACAATCTAGAATCTTCGTCAGAAGTCGAGTTACTCAAGTAGTTTTTGATTCTTTTCAACACGCTGGATGATCTTTCTCCAGATGCATTAGATGTCATCATGCATAGTAGAATGCGCAAAGCCGTGTCCATATTCGCAAATAATTTTGTTACCTGTTTTTCATGAATGATTTTCAGATACTCCAAAGTGTATTTCTCGAAGGCTTGGTAATCTTGTCATGAGATTCTCTTTCTTCATCAAATATACCTTCAACAAAGCCTTTGAACTGTACACACTCTTCTCCAAAGTCGCCATCTATGTCGATTCGATACTTTTTAGTCAAAATATAAACGTTTACCCCGATTTCTTCATTGGAAATTGATGATAAGTTGTTTTAAATACATATTCTTCATTAAGACTGAAATAAACTTCGGACCTTTCACTCAATTCTGAATAAAGCGTGTCAATTACAACATTGAATCTTTAAGTTTTCTTTGCCATTAAAGTGGGGTTCAGTGGATTTATCTTCTTTGTCTTAGCCAGGGAGAGCTTTTCTTTTCAGGCGTCTTTTTATTTCAAGAATATAGGTTTCATTTTTAGACAACTCTTTTCCTCGTTTTTCATAGGAATCAAAGTTGTCTCTCAGACTCAATGCATACTCCTTTAGAGATTTGTATGTTGCAAGTCACCTTCAAGTCTGTAGCATTATTAATGTTTTGCTACTCTTATCAAAACGTTGTAAAATACCGTACCACGTGTTTAGTAGAATAGTCGTTCTCTTATTTGAAACATTTTTTACTGATTTCAATTCAATTAGTAAAATTTTCTTACCAAAACAGTTTTTCTTTTACAAAACGTTGCGGCCCCCTTTTGCTTGCTGCCCTAGGCCGTGGCCTAGTCGGCCTAGTGGTAAATCCGGCACTGGCTGAGACATATTACTCGAATGCCAGAAAGTAGAAACGTCAAACGAATATTGAATGATAGAGTATTGCGAAAAAGGAGACAAGGTCGCCTAAGGAAGAGATAGTTAGAGGCTGCAGAGAGGGATTTAGAAGAAATCGGGGTGAAGGACTGGAGAAAGAGTGCAGAGGACCGAAAAGAATGGAGAAATATTATCCAGAATTTAGAAGCCGTAGGCCTATAAGGCCTATTAGCAAATATATATATATATATATATATATATATATATATATATATATATATATATATATATATATATATATATATATATATATATATATATATATATATATATATATATATAATTTTAAGTTTCTGTGGGTTGGAGTCAACAAAAAAGGGCTTTTAGAAAACTATTTTATATCTCTCAAGCTTTCGAATGTTAATTACATTCCTTTTCAAGAGCTAAACACAGAAACTTAAAATTGTTTTTTAAATAAGTCAACATAGTACTTCTTTTTCTATATATATATATATATATCGATAAAAGGTACGTTGTCGCCTCGCGGTGAAAACTATGACGACCTCGCCTCACCCTTTTGTAGTTCTATTTTTCAAAAAATATATGCATATATACAATGAGGGGAACTTTCTAATTAAGAATCTCTAAAGAGGGGAAACGATTTTAAATGTTTTTTTTATATATAAATTTACGATTAAATCCAATGCGCTGTCGCCTCACAACTATATATGACTAAGAATGAAAGCCGGTACGTTGTTGCCTCAGACGGCGTTGCCAAATATTCGAAAATGAATAAAGGATTGAGTGGGTCGAACTTTGGTGCACAGCGAGAGGTAGTATAGGTATTTATTACGGATATAGGTAAAGAAATAGTGGGAATTTGTTCACATGTTCCATTGTTGTTTACATTAAAAATAAAAGATGGTTATTTTTAATATTTTAACCTTCGGATGACCAAGCGGGGGAAATTGTGACCCCAGCGTATGTTTTTCTTTAATAAATTCAAAAGTATTTTCAATTTTTAACTCATTATTTTTTTATTTGACTTTAATATCATTCTAGATATCCTCATATTTTGAAATAAAAAAAATTCCCTATATTTTACGAATAAAAAATATATTCTGAAGTTGATGTTTAGTAAAATGGCGTCTATTATGTGTAATTACAAGTAGTTTTACGCTAGTGACGTCGACTTTGCAAAGTAACAAGACACTTACTCAACATACACACTACACATGACACTAATACTCATGTTGTGACTGGCTGAAAGACATAAAGTCCATGCCAAAAAAAAACTAAAGAAAAAAAACTTTATTTTTTTGTTAATTGTCATTTTTGACCTGGGGTCATTTCCCCCCCCCCCTTGGTCATCCGTGTAACAGAAAAAGGTTGGTCATCGGAAGGTTAAATAAGCTTAAGATATGAACATGGCTTGTTTGGATTATATGTTTAAAAATTTTTTATTAGTAGATATTCCAAAGCTAGTATTTTGCAATAAATTAAGCTAAGCCAAATTATTTTGTGTGAATTATTGCTCTTATACAGTAAAATTATAAAGGCTCTTTACGATATAATTTATTATTTGCAGTAAACATATTATTACCTATCTCACAGAAAAAAGTGTCAAGGTTTATTTAAAAATTTTAATTAAAAACCAGTGAACTAGTATACATAGCTGTAAAAATGTTCCAACAAAACGTATTCTTACAGCAAAATGTACGAAAATAATCCATAAGGTGGTGAAGGTGGGGTGGTTTTAAGGGCGAAAATGGTTTTCTGAAATTTCTGGCTAAACATTGCATCGTTTAAAAAATTCAACGCAAAAGCTGTGGGCGATAAAAAAATCTACAATTTGTGTAGTGGTCTTTTTATCCTAATCACAAAAAATTTTGAGAAAAACTCAAAGGTAGGTTTTTAGGTACCTATTTAATTTTTTTCTTCTACAAAAATGATTTCATTATGTTTTGCTTAAATGTCAAACCCTTTAATTGAGGCGTTGGTTAGATGTTTATTATATCTAAGAATAAAAAAAAATTATAAAAATAGCAACAAAAAGTAAAATAAAATATTTCTATATTTTCACTTAAGCATCATATAAAAAACTTACATATGATATAAATATTTTATTTTTATTTTTATAAGATGTTGAATTTTTGATATTATAATATTGGAATTCACCTTTTTATCTAGATGGATATACGCCATATTGAATATAATTTGAAATGGTAGGGGAGCAAAGTATGCTAAATGTGCAGTCACTCGAGCGCTTTGGGGACCTATTGGGTTGTGATTATTAGGTCCTAAAACCAAAAAAAGTTAAGTAAAATTTTCCATTTTAGCGGGCGCTTGCCATTTTTTAATTTAATTTTCCATTTCCATTAATCGTTTTTTCCGAATATAGCGCCATCTATCCATAATTCGAAAAAATGTTTCGAATAAAAGTTGCTTATTTTTATGCAGAGAATTCAAATCTGCAATAAAAAATGGGGGCTCCCATTTAAGATTTTTAAGTAACCCCCCACCCCACCTCCATGGGGGGTCGCGTCTGGTACCATTCGATATATTTTTCAAAAATATTAAATAAGTGTATTTTGCAGTTTTTCGATCTGATGTTTATTTTGCTAAATATCGCGGGATTTGTATTTAAAATTTAAAATTTACCCCCCATCCCTCTCTGCGAGGGGTCGTGTTTGGTATCTATCGATAAATTTTTGAAAAATATTGAACGTGTGGTTTTTAGTTTTTCGATCTGACGTTCATTTCGCGAAATATTCGCCTTTTTCTTGTGAAACTTTGTGACTCACCAATTCCCTTACGCCCCGCTCAAATCGTCAGATTTTTTAAATATACACTGTTTTGCATGTACTTAACTTACCTTATCTTAATCTGACAATTTCGAGTATTTTTAAGGATAGATTTTTTTTTTCGGGCCCCCCTAAACGAACTCCCCTGTGTTAAGAGCCAATATATGGCAGAGGTACATCTGCAGGGTACCACGTTTCTCCCCATATGATAATCTGACGCGCTCGAGTAACTGCAAAAATCCCCGCTTGGGCTCCCCTACCAAAAAGTGTTGACACACATGAATAAGGCACATATGAATCTCATATGAATCTCATTCGGAATGTTCCCTTGCTTAGTTTTTTGATGCTTTGAGTAATTTTTTATTTGCATAGTACTTATCGTCACTGTCCGTTTTAAATTATTTACTTGTTTGAGCCAGAACGTTATCTTTTGCAACCAACGCTTTACTTTTTTTAACTTCTTGCATACCTTCAATATTTGGAAAATTAATATTCGTATTTTGAAGATTGCTTTTTTATTTTCTTCCGCATTTCTAAATCGTGGTGAAAATCTAGTTCTTCAAGCGATTTTCCTTTATATTCTAAAGGAAGAGAATCCCTTTCCATTACTATTAAAAATTTTGACAATTTTACGGTTTGATAAATGTCAGCATGTAATTCATGTCATTCATCATGCATTTTTTCGTCATGCCCCATAAACTTGACAAATTCTTTAGTTTAATTTTTGGACATACTTAAAATTTGTGCTACTGTTGCAATATTTTTGCGTAATTTGTTGCTTGATATAGCTTCAGGGTTTGTTAAATTCATTTTGCTTGTCAATTTACGGATCGAAACATCCCCTTTGTCCCATTTTAGCTTACTGCCTGGAACTGCAAACATATAGTTATTAACGTCGGACGACGTCAGACATGTATTTATGTCTATGTTTTATTAAAGTTTCTATGAAACCTTGCAACATTCTTGGAAGTAAAATAACAACAGCTCAAGAACCTTACCAGAACACACTGGAATTTTTTGTCCTCTCGTAAGTGCCTTTTCTCCTTCAGTTAAAACATTTTCAAAATCACTGAAGTCCGTTTATCTTTCGTTACTAGTGCTGAATTTTTAAATACTTAACATTACCTATTCGTCTTCTGTTAAAAATAATGGCTAATGCTAGAGCATAGTTAACTAAATTTTTATGTTTCAAAATTATCAATATTGCTCTCAAACGTCTTCTGACACCTCACACCAATTTTAATACTTTCTTCTCAGAATATTTTAATATCACGTACAAGTGGTACTAGCTTTGGCAATTTTTGTTCTTGAATATCTTTGTTAGCGAGAGAAGCAATTTCCAAACTCCAACGATTTGTCAGCAAAGTTTTCAAATTATGTATTTATAGCCCTTGGGCAATTCTTTTATTTGTCTTTCTGTTGAACACGTAAAATCAGCTGATCCTTTTAGTATTAAATGGAGGTGTTCATAGCAACATAGTTTTAGATACGTACCCAAGTGCAACGCGATAATACGAGTAGGAGAACTGAAGGTCTTTTTAAAACTATTATATACATATAAAACTAAAGACTAAGTAGTTTCGTGTTGCAACGAAATTGAAAATGGTTATTCATTTTTGATTTACATGTTTACTCTGACTGGAGTACGAAGGAAACCATTTGTTAAGTACATTGACTTTGAAATTTATTAGACTCTGCCAATTATTGTACAAGTGCGTATTACCGAAGATTGCCGAACGAAGTGACCCAAGTTCATTTGCCAGGGTTACTGGGTGACGAAAAAGTACATAACGACGAGAATACACACAAAACCAACGCTTCGATGAACGAACATTTTTACTCCTTACATTCAAGTTATTGTAATTTGTTTTAGATCTGTTGTATTAAAATTTACGTGAAATTCTGAATATTCTTCACCACATCCACAACTATTGGTCCTTCGAACTGCGAATCTACAGTGCCAGCAGAACTACAAAAGAAAATAGCAGCTTTACATTCTACGAACCGACGTCGTACTTGACCCGCTGTATCAACCCCAGGAAGCTACATTATTTACAACACTGAATACTGAATCCTTTTTATAATTTCACATTTTTTCAGTCTCTATTTGATAAATATTTTAAGTACATGAGTTTCAATCTAAATTAATATATTTATTTCGAATAGTGACATATTATTTGACGTTTTACCTACTCTCGTATTCATTGTGAATGTGCTAGCTGATTTTTTATTTTATTCTGACAGATCGTAACTAAACGTTAATAATAATTCTTACGTACATAATAATTGAATTACAAAACATTTATTTCCGTTTTCTGCACTTGAATAAATCATTTCTTTTTATTTAATTACATT
Organism: Diabrotica virgifera virgifera; assembly: GCF_917563875.1. NCBI lineage: Eukaryota > Metazoa > Arthropoda > Insecta > Coleoptera > Chrysomelidae > Diabrotica > Diabrotica virgifera. Next base: position 175,396,305 of record NC_065445.1, on the reverse strand, counting down.
CATCGAAGATCAAATATTTATTTCTTTAAACATCAAACACATTTTGATTGTTTATATCTGTATAATAATATACGCCACATACATACATAATATTTAATTATTTTGCATCCTCATAAATTTTGGTCAAATTGTCAAAAATGTCAGACCAAAACAAAACAAAGAGAATGGCCACTAAAGGTGCTCTTACACGTTTAACAACATATTTTAGAAGTGTAGAAAATAATGAAGTTATCGACCTCGTAGATTTAGAAATGCGATTATCCAAAGCCGAAGAGCTTTTAGATGTTTTTAATGAGGTTCAGCTGCTTATTGAAACTGATGATCCTGACTGCGAGGAAAATTATGACACAATACATGCCATTGAAAGGCAGACTTTTGAGGACAGATATTTTAAAATAATATCTGACATCAAAAAACTTATTTTATCTAGACGACCTACTGACACGTCTGATTCACGTAGTGTCAATGGTTCAATAGCAGCTGGGCCTACAAATACAAGCAACATTAAGTTACCTCCATTGAATCTAGCTACATTTGATGGATCGTTTGATCAATTCCTCTTCTTTCGCGACAGTTTTAATTCTATTATTAATGATGATACTTCACTTTCCAATGTACAAAAGTTTCATTACTTACGTCTGTCATTACGTGGCATAGCTGCCGACACTATTAAATCTTTGCAAGTCTGCGATGCAAACTACGACATTGCTTGGAGTTTATTGATCGAAAGATTTGAAAATAAACAGTTACTTGTAAACAATCACATTAAAGCTCTCTTTAACCTACCACTAGTCACAAAAGAATCAAATGAAGGTCTCAGACAACTTCTAGACAATACACAAAAACATTTACGTGCTTTAGAAGTTTTAAAACGCCCCACTAAACACTGGGATGATTTGATTATTTATTTGTTAACAACTAAATTTGATAACTCAACAAGACGCTCTTGGGAGTCACAAAATTGTAAAGACAACCTACCAGTTTTAGATGATTTACTGAAATTTTTAAAAGAACGATGTCGTATCTTAGAGTCATTAGATAACTACAATGATAATAAACAGGATCAAAATTCACCACGATACAAAGGTAATAAGTCTGAAACAAGAGCCTTTGTTTCTAACACAGAGAATAGGTTTAAATGCAACTTTTGTAACAAGGAACATAAAATATATTATTGTCCTGACTTCTTAAAACTAAATCCTACTAATAGGTTAAACAATGCAAAACGTCTACGTTTATGCCTTAATTGTCTTGGCACATGCCATCGTACTAAGGATTGTCGTTCTACTGGTTGTAGAAAATGTGGAAAGATCCATCACACTCTGTTACACTTCGAGAATTCACAATCCTCAAATTCAGTTTCCACAGAAAACAATTCTTCTCAATCTTCATTACCTTCCAATGTTCCAAACACTGGGCTGCAGTCAAATGAATCTACTTCTACCTCTAACTTCTCTTCAACACATCATATAAGCTCAAGTGTTCACACTGCTATTAAACCGTATATTCTACTCTCAACTGCTGTTGTTAACGTTTTTGACAAGTTCGGCAACTAACATAAATGCAGAGTACTCTTGGACAACGGAAGTCAATCCAACTTTATATCTGAGAAATTTTGTGATATTTTACAACTTTCAAAGGAAAAAATCAACACTTCGATCTCGGGAATTAATCAATTAACTCACAATATTAACTTCCGGACATCACTAACATTTAAATCAGATATTAACAATTTCTCGAAAAAAATATCTTGTCTAATTTTGCCCAACATAACAAGTAATTTACCTTACATACAGATCAATCGTTCCCAGCTCAATATTCCAACAAAATTACTTCTAGCTGACCAGAATTTTGAAACACCTGGTCCAGTAGACCTTCTTATTGGAGCTGACACATTTTGGGATATTTTAAGCGTGGGACAAATCAAACTTGGTCCTGGGTTACCGATCATTCAAAAAACCACTCTTGGTTGGATAATTTCTGGACCAATTCCAACAAATATTCAACACCACCCCCAACATAATTGTTACTTTTCTTCTACCAGTGAATTAGATTCACAGCTCACAAAGTTTTGGGAACTAGAGGAGTGTCCTAAAACTAAGTTTGTTTCCGAAGAAGACATCTATTGTGAAAATCATTTTAAGCAGCATATTTCTCGCCATTGTGATGGTCGTTTTATCACTACTCTTCCACTAAAGGAATCTCCATCAGTTTTAGGGGATTCTCTAACTACTGCCAAAAAACGTTTTTTAAACTTAGAGAGAAAACTTGAAAATAACATTCAATTGAAATTAGAATATCATGACTTCATACGTGAGTACATTAAACTTGGTCACATGTCCCTAATAAATGACACTAATGATAATTCTGGATTCTTCTTACCTCATCACTGCGTTTTAAAGGAATCTTCAACCACTACAAAGTTAAGAGTTGTATTTGATGGTAGTGTGAAAACTACCACAGGTTACTCATTAAATGACATCATGTATGTCGGCCCTCATTTACAAGATAATTTATTTTACATTTTACTTAGATTTCGTCAACATAAATTCGTACTGGGTGCAGATATAACTAAAATGTATCGTCAGGTTTTCCTTACTCCTGAACAACGTTACCTTCAAAAGATCCTTTGGAGATTTAATAAAAATGATGAGATTTCTGCTTATACACTGAATACTGTTACCTACGGTACTGCATCAGCAGCGTTTCTTGCCATTAGGTCTCTTCATGAAATTGCTCATCGACATATTTCCGAATACCCAAAAATTTCCTCTATAATTTTGCACGATTTTTATGTAGATGATCTATTAACTGGTTGTGACACATCGGAAGAACTCCGAGAAATCAAGGAAACTATTTCATATTTATTATCTTCCTACGGTTTTCCTCTGAGAAAATGGACTACCAATGATTCGTCTCTACAAAATCATTCTGATCCTGATTTTTTGCATTTTGGTTCTGACGAACATAACAAAACACTAGGATTACTTTGGAATCCGTCTTGTGATTCCCTACAATATTCTATAAATATCTCCACAATTAACTTAAAGATTAGCAAAAGACAGATTTTATCCTGTACAGCACAAATATTTGATCCTTTGGGGTTACTTTCACCCGTAACAGTTACATCGAAAATTATTCTTAAAGAGCTCTGGAAACTCAAGATAAGTTGGGATGAATCTGTTCCTGAAAGTATTTACACACTTTGGTCGAAATACTACTTCGAACTTACAAAATTAAACACTTTAAAAATACCTAGACATGTACTTTCTTCTAACCCAGTTTCTGTTCAACTTCATGGGTTTTCTGACGCCTCGGAGGCGGCTTACGGTGCATGTATTTACATATGCTGCACAGATACATTTGGAAATTACACTTCAAATCTTTATTGTGCTAAAACTCGAGTTTCTCCTATGAAGCTTGTAACCATTCCAAGACTCGAACTTTGTGGGGCATCACTACTTTCTGAACTTGTTGAAAAGGTCACTTCATCTGTAAATGTCTCCTTTAAAAACATTACGTATTGGACTGACTCTAAAATTGTTATTTCATGGATAAACACCTCTCCCCATTTACTTAAGACTTTTATAGCAAATCGAGTCTCACAAATACATAAACTGACCAACCCTGAACTTTGGAAATATATTAATACTTATGATAATCCAGCAGATCTACTGTCACGAGGTATAAGTCCTTCTTCGCTCAGTAATTCCCACATATGGTTTCATGGCCCTTCTTGGCTCACTTTGCCTCAAGAAGAATGGCCTCAATATACAAAACATCAAGAAGTTTGTATAACTTCTGAATTACCTGAACTGCGTAACAAAACTCTTGTGTTTCATCACATCAACAACGAATTTACCTTTTACTACAAATATTCTTCATTAAATAAACTAACACGCGTCTTTGCTTATGTCTTAAGATTTAAAGACAATCTGTCGATTCATAAACATTTACGAATAACAGGTCCCTTGACCACAATAGAACTCAATAATTCCCTTTTAACCTTAATTAGGTTCGTACAACGTCAGTCATTTCCATATGATTATGATGCACTTTCCAATTCCAACCAAATTGACAAAAGAAGTAAACTTCTTGGCCTAACTCCATTCTTTGATACAACAACAAAATTAATACGCGTTGGCGGTCGTTTACATCATTCGTCATTTGATTTTAACAAGAAACACCCCATAGTCCTACCTCAGAAAGATCACCTCACGATACTCATTGCTCGCCATGAGCATTTGAAACTTTTACATATTGGTCCTCAAGCACTTCTTGCTTCCTTAAGAGAAAATTACTGGCCAATATCAGGGCGCAATTTGGTTCGAAAAATTGTTCGTGATTGTGTCCGATGTTTTAGATTTAACAATAAACCCGAACAGTATCTTATGGGCAATCTTCCGGAGTCACGAGTTACCCCTTCACGTCCCTTCACGGTTTCTGGTGTCGATTATGCTGGTCCCGTTTTATTACGAGATAGAAAGGGTCGTAATTACAAAACTTCTAAAGCTTATATTGCTCTCTTTATTTGCTTCGCCAGTAAGGCTATACATTTAGAAGTTGTCAGTGATCTCACGACAGAATGCTTCTTAGCGGCATTACGCCGATTCACGGCCCGACGCGGTAAATGCTCCGAAATATTTTCAGATAACGGCAGCACTTTCGTGGGAGCAAATAATGAACTCAGACAGTTTTTTAACACAAATGCTGATCACATTATTACAGACCTCTCAATCGACGGTATTCAATGGCATTTCATTACTCCACGTGCTCCCCACTTCGGTGGATTATGGGAGTCAAACATTAAATCAGTTAAGCACCACATGAAACGTGTAGTAGGTAATGCAATTTTAACATTTGAAGAATTTACCACGGTTTTATATCAAATAGAGGCTTGTCTCAATTCTAGACCACTCTATCCTCTTTCTAATGACCCAAATGACCCTAACCCTCTTACTCCTGCACACTTATTAATTGGATCTTCATTGACGAGTATACCACAACAAAACTTAATGGACATTAATGAAAATCGTCTTTCAAGATTCCAAAGGGTGTAACAGATATTACAGCACTTTTGGACAAGATGGTCCAAAGAATATGTATCCCATCTTCAGCAGCGGGTCAAGTGGAAGGAGAATTGCCAACAGCTGATCCAGCCTGGACGCATGGTTCTAGTAAAGGATGATGGACTTCCTCCCTTGAAGTGGCAGTTAGGCAGAATTTTAAAAACTTACACCGGAAGTGACAATATTGTGCGGTCGGTTGTGATAAAGACAAACTCTGGTGAGATTAAACGACCGGTTGTGAAATTATGTGTTCTGCCTAACCAAGATCAATAACTTTTGTTTGAAAACTATAATTAATATGATCTTTGACTTTTTCTTTAAGACTTTTTATTGAAACCCGGTCTTTGGGGTTTCAAGGTGGGGGAGTATATGTTAAGTACATTGACTTTGAAATTTATTAGACTCTGCCAATTATTGTACAAGTGCGTATTACCGAAGATTGCCGAACGAAGTGACCCAAGTTCATTTGCCAGGGTTACTGGGTGACGAAAAAGTACATAACGACGAGAATACACACAAAACCAACGCTTCGATGAACGAACATTTTTACTCCTTACATTCAAGTTATTGTAATTTGTTTTAGATCTGTTGTATTAAAATTTACGTGAAATTCTGAATATTCTTCACCACATCCACATCTACCATTCTCGTTGGAACTTTACCGCGCTGAGCAGATGAGACTGAATTATAAAATTCCCTCATCTTCCTTAGTCTCAGCATCCGTTACGGCTTGGAAATTTTAGAAGCCTCAAAGGTGTAACTAGAGAAGGTTCCCATTGTTTTCAATCTGGTAGGATGTGGAGCAACATTTTTGGTGTTGTTTTATGTGCTATTAGGTTGAAAACTTAGTCTTTTGCTAGCAGTTGCCGCTAGGGCATCCCTGCCATTTCGTTCGTTGCAATTCGTGACTGCACGCCGGGGTTTGTCCTAGTTGGGTCAGAGAGAGCAGTATATCCGCCTCCTGATGAGAGACTAATAAGTTTCGAAACCTGTAGAGGCGCTTGCAGCGCTCTCTGATTGGACTAGAATATGATGCGCCTGTAGTTTCGCGTTGCAACGAAATTGAAAATGGTTATTCATTTTTGACATATAAAACTCTTGGAACACTTGAGATCGTCAAAATTTTTGGGTCTTAAAATATGCTTTAAAGCAATCGTATTATTATTTACCATCGTTCTATACTTAATAAGAAATATAGAGAGGGTTCGCATTCTTCCACTACATGCATAGTTTATACCCTCTCTCTTATGGTTTTTTAAGTAAGAATTACCAAAATTAACGTAAATGTAAATGCTATACATCTTTCGTTTTGTCGAAGACTCTTGTTCCTTAAAGCGGCGTCCTCATTGAGTTGACATTGTCAATCGACTCTGTCTATCGACACTGTCGACCGACACTGTCGATCGACAAATCGAAAAAGCTTCGATGTGTGACGAAGATGACGCCATTATTGTTTGTGCCGCATTTGTTATTATCACAACTAAAAACGTAAATCATCGCGTAAAAGAAGATTCTATCACCTGCTTTTCTATATTAAATTCACTGGCAATTTCCATCAAAGCATCGTGTCTCATGTTTCGGTCCATATAATATTTGCTTCTAGTGTACACATTTGTTTTTAATTTGTAAGCTTCAATAAATGCAATCACTTTTTCTTTTCCCATTCCATTTTGCCGACAAGTACAAAACACGAGACTTTAGATGAGGCAGACTACGCCGCACGCTGAATTATTTTTACTGTATTTTTAAATGTCGAAGGTCGAAGGTTGAATGCACGTCCACACTTGGGATTCGACTCGATTACCCTTTGATTTTACCGACAGAGCATGGAAGATCAGTCGACACGTCGATCGACATCTTCTGTCGATCGACAAAGTCGATTGCCGCGTACACACTCAGTCGAGAGTGTCGATAAACACAGTCGATCTACAACGTCGACTCAATGAGGACGCCGCTTAACATTTAATTTGGGGACAACGTTTTTTTGGATGTCTTGTCAATTTATTTTTGTTAGTTTCTCATTTTATCGTCCTATATTTTTTTGCTTGAAATATTACTGTTGTCATTTCTATTCAAACATTTTAATGTCAGAATACGGGTTTTTCTTTCAGAGCAGAAGTAGTAAACTTCTGATGTTGGATAGTGTTTTGTTGTTTCATTTTTGATATTTTTGAAACTGTTCACTCCCATGCACTTTGCATGTCACTCACATAAAGATATTTATTTTGGTTTTAGTTTATTTTTATTTGAGTTAAGCCTTTCAGGTTCATTTTTGTGTTTTTCAACTTTCTCTAATTTCGATAGTATATCAGTGTTTATCCTCTGTCATAACTGTTATTTTTTTTCCTACTGCGGTTACAGAAAAAATCATTTATGTTCTTACTTTTGTAATAAAGTGACATAATATAATGATTTTTTTATTTTTAGGATTAAATTAATAATTGGTTAGAATTTTCCTATCCCTTCGTCTTCATGATCCTTTGGGCATAGACTTGTTCAGTTCCATATTATAATAACTACTTAAGTATTACATACGCTCCATGATTACTAATATTCTGTTTGTAATTTTTATTAATTCCTATGCGACCAGCTAAAATATTTTTATTCCGGCATGCTCTCTCTCTTATAGAATTTGTTTATATAGGGTGTCCAGAAACTCTACCTACAAACGAAGACAGGCGATTTCTCAGATATTTTCCTAAGACAATTTAACCCAATTCACCTAGTCCGAAAATGCTTCCTAAGGGAGCTAGAGCTTTTGGAAGGTGGCATCTAGTAATTAGTTTTTCTTAAATACCTCCAGAACGCTTCTATTCAGAAAAACGAAATTTGGTAAGCCTATTCATCTTCCAGGGATAAATCGATTCCATCCATTGTGAATTTTAAGTACCGGTCATAGGCGTCTATTTTGGGTAGGGCAACGGTTATTTTATAGCATAACTTTTCTGTCTTTAGCGTTTAAGTATTTTTGACTCTGGATTTTTAAATTGTGAGGTATTCTAGAATTAAAAGGTACTCTTGCTTTAAGTCGGTAATACACATCGATTTCTAGAAAAATTTATTTGAAAACTTTTCGTTTTTTGAATTTGAAAAGAATTTTAAAAAACGGTGTATTTTACCAACTTGAAGCAAGAGTAACTTTTAGTACCAGAATACCTCATAATTTAATAATCTAGCGTCAAAAATGCTTAAGAATTAAAGACAAAAAGTTATGCGATAAAATAACCGTTGACCTACCCAAAACGGACGCATATGACCGGTACTAAAAATTTGCAATTAATGAAACCGATTTAACTCTGGAATAAAAACAAACGTACCAGTTTTTGTTTTCTATATAGTTTTTTTTAATTCTTTTTTAATTCAAGAAACGAATAATTTTCAAATCGATTTTTCTAGAAAATGGTATATTCTATGGACTTAAAGCAAGGGTACCTTTTAGTACTAGAATAATTCACAATTTAATAATCCATAGTCAAAAATGCTTAAAAATTAAATATAAAAAAGGTATGGGATAAAATAACAAATAACCGTTGCCGTACCCAAAACGGGCGGCTATGACCGGTACTGGGAATTCACAATGAATCTTATCAATATATATATATATATATATATATATATATATATATATATATATATATATATATAATGACTAGTGGGTGTATTCCTATGTTTTACCATTGTTTTATTTTGTGACGTCTATTTATCTATTTATGTATTTCTGTTTCACTACCAACTTTGCATGCAGGGTAAGTCAAAACCTTTTATTAAATTTTAGTATTGTATCGTTGACGAATTGTTTTTTTTTAGTGATGTAATAATAATTCTTGAAAAAGGCATGGATATCCAGCCGAAACGTCGAATAAATATGACATAACATCATAGCCATCTCTCTTTTTATGAACCTAAACCCAAGAAACCAAATTAATAAAATATATTAAGGTTCAAGAATCTAACTCAAACTATATATATATATATATATATATATATATATATATGAATTAAACGAAAAGATTTATCTGGTATACAGAAGAAATCTTTTCCGTAGCGGACGCGAAAATGTAAATTTCAAAGTCTTCATAAAAGACGAGGAACGACAAAAGACACCTCTTTGTGTCACAGATTTGTCTACAAAGCCACGTTATTCGCTACACATTCGTCAATAACGGAGAAAAACCGTGATATGAAAGGAAACGGCGATTGCATTTTATTTCACTTCGACCACCACCGATATTCTACACGACGTGTTTCGAGCTCATGTCAAGCTCTCGTCAGGAACATCTAGGTGGATGGTCGAGGTGTAAGAAAATGCTTTTGGCCTTTCTGGTAATAATAAAATAACCAGACTTCAGTACACTTCGTACGACATCTATATGAATTAAACGAAAAGATTTCTCTGGTATACAGAAGAAATCTTTTCCGTAGCGGACGCGAATATGTAAATTTCAAAGTCTTCATAAAAGACGATGAACGACAAAAGACACCTCTTTGTGTCACAGATTTGTCTACAAAGCCACGTTATTCGCTACACATTCGTCAATAACGGAGAAAAACCGTGATGTGAAGGAAACGGCGATTGGATTTTATTTCACTTCGACCACCACCGATATTCTACACGACGTGTTTCGAGCTCATGTCAAGCTCTCGTCAGGAACATCTAGGTGGATGGTCGAGGTGTAAGAAAATGCTTTTGGCCTTTCTGGTAATAATAAAATAACCAGACTTCAGTACACTTGGTACGACATCTATATGAATTAAACGAAAATATTTCTCTGGTATATAGAAGAAATCTTTTCCGTAGCGGACGCGAAAATGTAAATTTCAAAGTCTTCATAAAAGACGATGAACGACAAAAGACACCTCTTTGTGTCACAGATTTGTCTACAAAGCCACGTTATTCGCTACACATTCGTCAATAACGGAGAAAAACCGTGATATGAAAGGAAACGGCGATTGCATTTTATTTCACTTCGACCACCACCGATATTCTACACGACGTGTTTCGAGCTCATGTCAAGCTCTCGTCAGGAACATCTAGGTGGATGGTCGAGGTGTAAGAAAATGCTTTTGGCCTTTCTGGTAATAATAAAATAACCAGACTTCAGTACACTTGGTACGACATCTATATGAATTAAACGAAAAGATTTCTCTGGTATACAGAAGAAAGTACATTCATATAGATGTCGTACCAAGTGTACTGAAGTCTGGTTATTTTATTATTACCAGAAAGGCCAAAAGCATTTTCTTACACCTCGGCCATCCACCTAGATGTTCCTGACGAGAGCTTGACATGAGCTCGAAACACGTCGTGTAGAATATCGGTGGTGGTCGAAGTGAAATAAAATGCAATCGCCGTTTCCTTTCATATATATATATATATATATATATATATATATATATATATATATATATATATATATATATATATATATATATATATATATATATATATATATATATATATATATATATATATATATATATATATATATATATATATTTATTCGAAAAATTTTTCCCAGCCCGAAATGGTGGATGTGTGAATTGTTCGTAAGGGGATTTTTCCACATTCTCTATTTCATCTATTTGATTTCGTACGAGTGGTCGTTAAACCAATAACCTTGGATCTTTGGTTCACTGAGTGTGTTTCAAAGATCTACATCTTATATATATATAATATATATATATATATATATATATATATATATATATATATATATATATATATATATATATATATATATATATATATATATATATATATATATATATATATATATATATATATATATTTATATATATGTTACACTTGAAGTTTCCGCGGGAGCTATATGTGCTTTCTGTTGTTTTCCGGGTTTGACTCCGCGTTGAATAATTTTGGTTTTGAGAAAAACCATTATTTTGACGAAGTTTCGGCAAGATCTCACTTGCCATTGTCAAGTCAGGTAGTTCCGCTTCTCGCTGCTGCTTGAAGTAAACTGAATTCTTACTCACGATACCGTCACTTATGCAGTTGATCCTGATGGGGCTGCTTGTCCTGCGCGAACTCTGGCTCTTATTATTGGTCCACTGTAGGTTGCAGTCATCGGAGGAATGTTACGCGTAGATGTTGCGTCCTGATTTATTTTGGTCTTTTTCTTCAGTACCGTTTTCCATGTTGTAGGAAACCGTTGCGCATCATCTCTTTGGTTTAAGCCGTTGGGATTTCTTTCAATTTCTATCGATTCTCTGATTTCCCGTTTTCTTTTTATTTCGATGTTAGCTAACATCGTTGTTTGGTTCAGGTTTATTGTATGTCCTGTGTTTGCGACATGTTGAGCCAGGGATGACGTCGTTTCTCCCCTTTCGATAGCATTTCGGTGTTCTCGTCTTACATGGACTCTTCGGTTGGCCTGTCCAATGTACGACTTTCCACAATCCCCACACGGAATCTCGTATACACCTTGACTTTCTAACGATATTTTGGTTTTTGGTGCTAGTAAAATAGTTGAGATCTTTCTGTCCGTATTAAATATCGTTTCTATGTGTTTTCTCAGCACTCTCCCTATTTTCTCTGTCGTACCCTTTACATATGGTAGAATGGTTTTGCCGATCGGTTTATCGTCTTCTGTAGGGTCCTTAACTCTTCTTCGAGCATTTTGGGCTTTTTCGATGGTTTGTAATCAAGGTTTTGGTGACTGAATGTAATTGTGCAGGATGGTGGTGTGAAGCAGCATTTAGATATCTATCGGTATGTGTCGGTTTCTGATACACTGTATGGCCTATGTGTCCGTCTTGTTTCTTTATTATTAACACATCTAAGAATAGTATTTGGTCGATTTCTTCCAGTTCCATAGTAAACTGAATTTTATGGTGGATATTGTTGATGTGTTCTAAAAATGCCTTTAGTTTTTCTTCTCCGTGTGTCCAGATGATAAAAGTGTCATCCACGTATCTAAGCCAAAGTTTAGGTTTGTATTCAGCTGTTTCTATTGCCCGCTGTTCTATTTCCTTCATAAACAAGTTCGCTATTACTGGTGACAGTGGGGAACCCATCGGTGCTCCCTCAACTTGTTTATATCTTTGTTCCTTATTGGCTCCGTGCGTCTCCTCTCTACTTACAGTCACGTGACACGCTGTCAGATTTTGTCAGGACGTTTTAACATTGAGTCTTATGGGATTATTTTGTTAAACTTGAATATTTTATTTTGTAGTGATAATAACCGAATACAATTGTTATAATTCATTAGTTATTAATTTATGCTGTAATTTATAGTGCAACAAAAATATTTTCTTTTTCGTTAAAAAATATTTATTGACATAAACTGCGATAGTGAGGTTATGTATACAAAATCAAACTGATAATCAATATTGGAAATAGAAGAATTTATATCAGATTAAGTGCGTTTTTATTTTCTGTTTATATTAATACATAATATCACTAGCGGGACACGGCATTTTTTTAAATGTCTCATTTAAACATACACAAAGCGTCCTGATAAAATTTCAAAAAACCGCCACCATGAGCAGGTCGGTCGATTTTGCTTTGACACTTTGTTAACGTTCAGAGCGAATAGATGAAATATGTGTTATTTAAACAGTGTTTGGTTAGATTTAGAGTATCCGGTGATATTGGATACTTTTTGCTTATGATGTCCAGTGATTCATCTATAGGAACATTCGTGAAAAGTGAGACTACATCGAAGCTGACTAGCACTCTCCCTGGGTCTGTATTTTTTCCTCGACGCTGGTGGGAGGGCCGAGTAATTGATCTTGGTCCCTGAATTATGTGAGGGGAGCACGACCAGTGAAACCAAACACAGTCCCAGCGTCCAGCGTCTGTGCACCGGGTGGTCGCCGGACACCGCCGCTGGACGCTAAAAGGCGCGGCAACTGAAGCGAACAGTTGCGGCGCCTTCGCCTTCAGCAATTTTAAGTTATACATTCCAACTTCCCGGAGGCTACTCTATCCCCAAATTCTAATCGCCACTTTCAACAAACGTTTTTGTGGGGGTCGGGGCTGGGGCCTTTCGCCGGGGTGCCTGCGTCGTGCATCGCGCTTTGCGTCGTTGCGGGGGCTCCAGTTTCGACTTTCGACAAACACCTTTTTCATTCTTAGAATGATCCCAACCCATTTATAAAGAGTGGCCGAAATGTCTCACCCCACCTAAATACCTTTATCCCATATACACAAATCCCCATTCCAATCCCGCGTAACAGGGGAGGCAGCAGTTACGCGGAAATTCCAAGTAGCCTGCGAATACAGACTGCCACTGCGTCCGGAGGCAACCGTGAAAAAAGCCTAGAGGAGTAAACCTCAATAAAATAATCCCCATTATCACGGTGGAAGGCATCGTGCCAAAGATATGAGAGATGCGAGGGTTAGAGCATCGCAAACGATCCCTTCGGGATACCTGGCGACCTCCCGAAGTAACACAGCCTTAACGCGGTAAGGGCGCACTGCCGCGTCTGACGTATAGTACGTCCCAACTCGTGGGATTTGTATGGAACCATTAAAAAAACCAAAGGAACAGGAAAAAAAAGAGGACGACTACAGGCAAAAGAAACAGGACGAAGCTAAGACTAACAAAAACGAGAATGGGGAAGAATTGTCGCACGACGGCAAAATGGAAGAAATAGAGGAGCGAAAGAAGTTTGAGGAAGAAATGTTAAAGAGGCATCAGAATCAACCAAAAATAAACAGGTCGGGTCCCATAACACACTCGACATTATTGGACAACATGCTAGAAGAAACTAATAGAGAAGAGGAAGAGAAAGAAGGAGATGCAGAGGAGAGGGAACCCTCGGCGGAAGCAATAGAAGTGGAAGGAGAGGAAAATAAAAGAGAAGATCAAACGGAGACACACTGGCAAAAAACTGGAGATAGCATTCTTCAAGCCTTATTGTTTGACGACGAGGATTACGAAGCAATACAACAGTCCAAAAAAAGAAAAGGGGATAGCCTAGAGGAAAATGAGAGATTCAAAAAAGAGAAGAGGGAAGAGACCGCCGAATACCCCGAGGAGACAGAAAATGAAAGGATCCTGAGAAAGCTAAAACAAGTATTGGAAATATTAAACAATAAAGGCCCCATACAGGGGGAACACAAAATAATAGCTAGAAATCTGATTGGGGAAATATATAATCAGAACAAAACAGGCCTAAACCAAAGTAAGAAGACACAAGCGGAGGAGGAGAGCATTAGATGCGAACAATGCAAAATAAAAATAGAGCGAGAAAAGCAAAGAAAGGAGACTGAGAAGATAATTGAAGTATTAAACAAAGGGGGGACATAAATGACTTCAACCAAATATATGAAAAGAGGTGGGAGGAAACAGTCTACGAAAAAACAAAATGGGAACAAGGGGGCTTGCAAGAAACAATAGCTAAGAAAGAATGCCTGATAGTAACAAAAAATGAAATGAAATAGGGTGGAATAGAAAGCGTAATACGCACTATCAGAGAAGAAGTGCATGAAATCATAGAGGGTTGTCAAGAGGGAAACGTAGAGTACATATAAAATGGGAACAGAAGCTCCATGGCAACTGTAAGGAGAGAATGGTATACCTATGTCGCAAAAATTAAGGAGCAAGGTATATATGAAGTGGCGGAGAAGGCCCTAAAACAAATTAAAGAAGGAAGGAGCCGCCCGAAATAATACGGGTAGCAATTAATAACGAAATAAACAAAGAGAAGGTACGAAAAGCCCTGGAATTCGTGGGTAGGAGGGAAAAAATAACGTGGGAGATAATTATACGAGGCAAAGAAATGGATAAAGAAGTTAAAAACGAGCAAGAGGAATCCCTCCTAATTAAAACCGGGAGCAAGTCATATACAGACGTCTTAAAGGAGATGAATGCGAAAATAAATATAGGGAAAATAGGAGTGAAGGTGGATAGACTTAAAAAAACCGAAGGGGGGGACATCCTCGTGAAGCTTAAAGGAAGGGGAGCTGCAGAAAAGCTAAAAAGGGAGATGGACACGAAGATGTCCGGTATTAGTATGGCAGTAAGGCGCAAAGAGAATTATTTCACAATAACTGGTCTGGACCCAGGGGTCACGGAGAAAATCCTACATGAAGCCATACAAGCATACACCGGAATATCACAGGACGAGGTAGACATAAAAATGCTACGAACAAACCAGCACGGAGAACAAGTGGCAACCATAGCCGTGCGCCCTACGAAAGCGGAGGAATTGAGACGATACACTACGATAGCGATAGGCTGGGTGTTCTGTCCCATTATGGAGAGGTACACCCCGATGAGGTGCTACAAATGTCTCCATTACGGGCATAGCACATTTGAATGTAAAGGGGAGAGCAGGGTAGCGTGTTGCTACAACTGCATGAAAACAGGGCATACGGCAGTGCAGTGTGGTAACACTGCATTCTGTCTCACTTGTAATGAAGAAGGTCATCGCATGGACCGCATGCAATGCCCAGCCTATCGGGCGTGGGTGTACGGTAAGGGAAGGGAAAGGGAACCCCCAAAGGGTGCATAAGAAAAAAAATAAAAGTAGGAAGGTGAGAGATGGTTTCCTGGAGAACAGAAATGGACCCCTATACAGCCCACCTGCGAAACAGGAGGCCACCTCTCACAAAGTTTCACGGAAAACACCTTATGCTCACCACTATTTCAATTTAATAAAATTTATTTATACACTCTATTTATTTAACTTAATTATTGAATTTTATTTATTTTATTTATTCATCTATATATACTATTTATTGAAAATTTCTATTTATATACATTTTATCTATATACATTTTATTTCTTTTATTTATTTATTTATTTTATCTATACCTGTTTATTTATTCACTTTAGTTTTTAGACATTTTAACCTAATAATAGGATGCGAATCCGCTGCAGAGGAGACCTCAGGGAACTGAACCTAAACGGACCTCAAGGATCAACCTGGTATAAGGATACTGCAGGTGAACGTGGGCAGAGCGCGCAGATCGCACGATCTTGTCCACGCAAAAGCCTGCAAGCTAGAAATAGATCTGCTCATCGTCCCCGAACCAAATAAGAAAATTACATCGGTCGGTGGGTGGGTACAAGATAGCCAGCAAAACGTGGCGGTGCTCATTAGGAATGGGGATGTGGGATTTCGTGCCATTGTCAGGGGGGAAAATCATGTCCTCATCAGACTTAGGGACTTCAGCCTCCTGGCATGTTACGTGTCTCCGAACATCCCTCTACCTAGATACAAAGACATAGTAGATGAGATAATGAGTACCGCCGCGAACGAAAAAGAAATTATGATCGCCGGGGACATCAATGCAAAATCTAGGTTGTGGGGTTCCCCCATAAACGGCAAAAAGGGGGAACTCTGGAATGAGTGGATAGCCCAGACTGGCCTCCAAGTTCTAAATAATAATAAACCTACGTTCGTAAGGGGGGCCAGTCAAACACATATTAACGTTACTATTGCAAGCGAGGGGCTATCAAGAAGAGTCCACGATTGGGATGTTCTCGACGATCAGTTATTTACCTACCACCGATACATCAAATATGAAATAAAGGTTAAAGGGGGAATAAGGCGGCCGATAGGACACACTAAAACATATTTTAACACAAATACGTACCTATCGGAGGTCAGAAAAATAAATGAGGAAGAGATTTCTGACCTTGGCCAACTGAGAGGAGTACTCGAGAGCGCAGTAAAGTTGGCCACCGTGAAAAGGAAAAACAACCAAAAAACTCCCTACTGGTGGACGGATGAAATTGAAGATCTACGGGAGAAATGCCTCAGAGCTCGAAGGAATTACACGAGAAGCCAGGGCAACCTCGAGCTCAATGAAATATACAAAGAACAGAAGAAAAATTTAAACAAAACAATAAAACAAAGTAAAAAAGAAAAGTGGCAGGCCCTGATTAAAGCTTTAGATGAGGATATATGGGGCGACGCATATAAAATTACCATGAAGTCCTTGAAAATAATGGCCCCATATAAACTTGACGAGGACCAGCGGATGGAATCAGCTGAACTCCTCTTCCCCACGAAGACAGTCCAAAACTTTGTTAAGATTTTTCCAACAATGGTAGAGGAGTTCACGGAAGATGAAATTAAAACCGCTGGTCAGGAGATGAAGACGGGGAAAGCTCCCGGCCCCGACGGGCTGCCTCCAGAGGCAATCAAGATAATAGCAACAGAGAAACCAGGTTTGATCAGAAGAATATGTAATGACCTACTGCAGAAGCAAGAGTTTCCCAGGGACTTAAAGGAAGCGAACTTAGTTCTACTCCTGAAGCCTGGGAAGCCCCCCGATTCGGCAGCCTCTTATCGGCCAATATGCCTCCTGGACTGCCTTGGTAAGTTCTACGAAAGACTTATCAAGAAGAGACTGGAAGTCATGTTTGAAGATGAGAGAGCGTTATCTAATCAACAGTACGGATTCCGGAAAGGCAGATCGACAGTAGATGCCGCAACCTGGATAAAGGACTCGGCAAAGGCAAGCAAGAAAAGGTGGGTAGTCCTTGTTCTGTTGGACATAAAAAACGCTTTTAACTCAGCAAACTGGGGCCTCATTGTAGACAGAATAGTCGAATGTGGAGCTCCGGAATATTTGTCCAACATAATAAAGGACTACCTATCTGAAAGAACCGTATGCATATCAAAGAAAAAGAAGATGAAAATGACCGCGGGAGTACCCCAGGGTCAGTCCTGGGACCCTCACTATGGAATATATTATATAACGGGGTACTAGAAATAAACAAAGAGAGAGGAGTAAAAGCGATTGCATACGCGGACGATCTGGCCTTACTAGTCGAAGGCGATTGGGGCATAATAGAAAAAGTAAACCAAGCAATAAAGAGAACCGCGGAATGGATAGAAGAAAACGATTTAAAACTTGCAGTAGAGAAAACTGAAGCGATAATCTTGAGGGGACCGAGATACAGAAACAACATAATATTCGAGTACAATGGCTCCGAAATAAGACCCCAAAAGACCGTGAAATACTTAGGCATCATGTTAGACGATAGACTAGCATTCGGACAACACGTTCAGGAAGCATGTCGAAAGGCTGAAAAAAGGACCTCGGTACTAAACAAGTTAATGCCAAACATAGGGGGCCCAGGATCACAGAAAAGAACAGTTATGTTACAATCCATTCTATCGATAGTATTATACGGGGCCCCGGTATGGTACGAGGTCCTCCGGATGAAAAAATATAAAGACATGCTTCTCAGGGCACAAAGGAAACCTCTGATCAGGGTGTGCAGCGCGTACAGAACCGTATTAACCATTGCGTTACAGGTGGTGGCTGGTTCTGTGCCGGTGCACATCCTGGCTGGAGAGAGAGTCCGAATGTACCAACGGGGCAACGGGGCAATAGGTTGAGGACCATTAGAAAGAAAGAGAAGTATATAGTTGTGGCAGAGGGAATGGGCAGCCGAAGTCGAGAAGGCGGTCTGGACGAGATCCTTGATCCCGGATGTGGTGAGGTGGTGCGGGTGTCGGCATCGGCGCGTCAACTACTACTTCACACAGTTTTTGACGGGGCATGGATCGTTCAGAAAATATACCCACCGTATAGGGAAGACCGCTGACGATCTGTGTCCCGAGTGTGGGGTGGTTGATGACGCGCGGCATGTCGTGTTCGTGTGCCCTGCGTACCATGCGGGGCGTGCCGAGCTGCAGCTGGGTCTGGGATCCCCTATAGGTGAGCCACACGAGCTAATGGACAAAGCCATTAATAGCAAGAGAGACTTCGACCTGGTCATTGCTTTTGTCACCAAGACAATGAAACACAAGGAAGAGAAGGAGAGGCGTCTGCAGACGGGATGACCACTATATTTATTTATTTAAAAAATGTGTTTGTGTCGTGGCGGGCAGTCAGAGGAGGGAGGACCCTTTACATCCAAACCACACTGACTGTCTATTTTTATTCTTACATGGTTTTATTTATTTATTTATTTATTTTATTGTAGTTTATTTATTTATTTACTTAATTTTATCTATACAAGTAATCGTCTTTTGATCAATTTTATCTTTCTATTTCCTGTTTATGTTCTCTATCTTTACTTTTTCTTTTCTCTTTTGCTTCTTTCCTATTCTTCTTTTCTCTTTCTTCTCTCTTCTCTAATTCTATCTCCACTTTCTCTTTTCATCTCCTTTTACTCTAGTTCTTTCTTTGTATGTTATACCATGTTTTGTATCGTTTTGGGACAGTCAGTGGGGAAGGACCTTTTACATCCAACCTACACAGACTGTCCCATCTAAATGTCAGAATGAATGGGTGGACGAGTAAGTGTGCATAGATGAAAGTAAGGAATGTTTGGGGTTAAATGAAAGAAAGTATGAATGGGTGGATGAGACAGCGTGGATAGATGAAAGTATGAATGACTGGAGTTGCTCGTAACTGCCAACTGACATTCTCTGGTTCGTTCCATCCTGGGCTGGGGACACCCCGGTCGACCTACCCGCGCACGGGTTGAGCCAGGCGGTCGCTTCACCGACCTGTCTGGTGCGAAGCGTGCGCGGGGGGCGGCCAACCAATCCATGGAATGCACGCTAGAAGTGCCGGAGGGGAGCTATGAGTAAGGTCGACGGGTCAGATATGCTCGCTAAGAGCGGTTCCAGACCCGTCGGCTGGAGAAAGAGGAGGTGGGTTTAGTCGGTAGGCGGCTCGTGATACAGAGAGGGCGGGCCGAATCCGACACACCTGGGACACCTTCCTAGACGGTCTTAAGAAGATTCCCACCTCGAAAAAAAAAAAAAAAAGCTGACTAGCAAATGTCCCGGCTCAAGAGTCACACCTTTTATACGCTCGATGAAGTGGCTCGCGTTCTTGACGTAAGAATCTGCTTCCTCCGCGTATGGTTGCAGCTGTTGAGCCAGAAATTTCGCCAGTGGTTGTAGGGGAGATCCGATGGAGCTCACAATTGGTCGCAGTGGTAATCCTGCCTTGTGTACCTTGGGTAGGCCGTAAAATTTTGGGCATCTTGAAGACTTCTCTCTAGGTATGACATGGACCTGTTGTTCTTTCTTGATATTTGAGGCTTTGATCTTGGCTTTCGTTATTTTCTCTAGATATGTTGTCGGGTCTGACGAGATGCTTTGATATGTTGTATCATTTAAGATGTCGTTTATTTTTGTTTCGTAGTCTTGAATATTCATCACTACCGTAGCGCTGCCTTTGTCAGCTGGAAGTACGATGATTTCTTTGTTGTTCTTCAAATTATGTAAGGCTTCTTTCTCTTCCCGTGTTAAATTTCTTTTTGGTGGTTTAGCTGTTCTTAATATCTTTGATACGTCTTGGCGTATGATCTCGGCTGTTTCTGTTGGGAGATTAGTAATTGTAGTCTCTACCTCAGTAATTATATTTTCTACGGGAATGTGTGTAGGTGCAACAGCAAAATTGAAACCTTTTGCAAGAACACTATTCGTGGCTTCATCCAGTGTCAGATTTGAAAAGTTATATACTAATTTATTTGTTTCTATTTGTGATTTTTCTTTCTCTTTTGGCCGCTGTTGTAGTAACAAATTTTCAAACTTTTTAATTTGTTTGGTCTTAGTGAGATCAGCATCTGTTTCTGCTCGAAATTTTGTCAGTTGTTCAAAGAAATTCCATAGTGTTGGATGGATTGTGTTACTTAGTTTAAGATGCAGCTGTAATGATTCTGAATTCATTTTGTCGATGTCTCGTCTGGTATCATGGATCGCTTTTCTAATAAGCGCCAGGCTTGCCCTTCTTAAAATGTTTTTCGTTGTCCAACCGAAGAATCCATGTAAGACGAGAAGAACACCGAAATGCTATCGAAAGGGGAGAAACCACGTCATCCCTGGCTCAACATGTCGCAAACACATTACATACAATAAACCTGAACCAAACAACGATGTTAAGTAACATCAAAATAAAAAGAAAACGGGAAATCAGAGAATCGATAGAAATTGAAAGAAATCCCAACGGCTTAAACCAAAGAGATGATGCGCAACGGCTTCCTACAACATGGAAAACGGTACTGAAGAAAAAGACCAAAATAAATCAGGACGCAACATCTACGCGTAACATCCCTCCGACGACTGCAACCTACAGTGGACCAATAACAAGAGCCAGAGTTCGCGCAGGACAAGCAGCCCCATCAGGATCAACTACATAAGTGACGGTATCGTGAGTAAGAATTCAGTTTACTTCAAGCAGCAGCGAGAAGCGGAACTACCTGACTTGACAATGGCAAGTGAGATCTTGCCGAAACGTCGTCAAAATAATGGTTTTCCTCAAAACCAAAATTATTTAACGCGGAGTCAAACCCGGAAAACAACAGAAAGCACATATAGCTCCCGCGGAAACTTCAAGTGTAACATAATTAACCTCTACGGGGAGGAAATATTACCAGAAATCAGAAGATACGAAAAACTACGATCGTAACGAAGGACGTTGTTATGCAACCTTACGTTTTTAGAAGGCTGCCGTGACGAAAGCATTATACCGACTTGTATGAAGCTCATTTTCACAAACACAACTATAAAACGAAAAACATTTTAAGAAGGGCAAGCCTGGCGCTTATTAGAGACGCGATCCATGATACCAGACGAGACATCGACAAAATGAATTTAGAATCATTACAGCTGCATCTTAAACTAAGTAACACAATCCATCCAACACTATGGAATTTCTTTGAACAACTGACAAACTTTCGAGCAGAAACAGATGCTGATCTCACTAAGACCAAACAAATTAAAAAGTTTGAAAATTTGTTACTCCAACAGCGGCCAAAAGAGAAAGAAAAATCACAAATAGAAACAAACAAATTAGTATATAACTTTTCAAATCTGACACTGGATGAAGCCAAGAATAGTGTTCTTGAAAAAGGTTTCAATTTTGCTGTTGCACCTACATACATTCCCGTAGAAAATATCATTACTGAGGTAGAGACTACAATTACTAATCTCCCAGCAGAAACAGGCGAGATCATACGCCAAGACGTATCAAAAATATTAAGAACAGCTAAACTACCAAAAAGAAATTTAACACGGGAAGAGAAAGAAGCCTTACATAATTTGAAGAACAACAAAGAAATCATCGTGCTTCTAGCTGACAAAGGCAATGCTACGGTAGTGATGAATATTCAAGACTACGAAACAAAAATAAACGACATCTTAAATGATACAACATATCAAAGCATCTTGTCAGACCCGACAACCTATCTAGAGAAAATAACAAAAGCCAAGATCAAAGCCTCAAATCTCAATAAAGAACAACAGGTCCATCTCATACCTAGAGAGAAGTCATCTAGATGCCCAAAATTTTACGGCCTACCCAAGGTACACAAGGCAGGATTACCACTGCGACCAATTGTGAGCTCCATCGAATCTCCCTTACAACCGCTGGCGAAATTTCTGGCCCAACAGCTGCAACCATACGCGGAAGAAGCGGATTCTTACGTCAAGAACGCGAGCCACTTCATCGACCGTATAAAAGGTGTGACTCTTGAGCCGGGACATTTGCTAGTCAGCTTCGATGTAGTCTCACTTTTCACGAATGTTCCTATAGATGAATCACTGGACATCATAAGCAAAAAGTATCCAATATCACAGGATATACTAAACCTAACCAAACACTGTTTAAATAACACTTATTTCATCTATAAGGAACAAAGATATAAACAAGTTGAGGGAGCACCGATGGGTTCCCCACAGCATTTAGATATCTGTCGGTATGTGTCGGTTTCCGATACACTGTATGGCCTATGTGTCCGTCTTGTTTCTTTATTATTAACACATCCAAGAATGGAATTTGATCGTTTTCTTCCAGTTCCATGGTCATCATCATCATTTGGCTCTACAACTCTATGTGAGTCTTGGCCGCGTTTACTATTTCCCTCCATTGTTGTCGGTCCTGAGCAGCTATTTCCCATTGCTGTACTCCCATTTTGCGTAGATCGCTGGCTACTGCGTCCTTACATCTCTTTCTTGGGCGACCAACTGACCTTTTTTCATCGGGCCTTTCCCAGAATGTGGCGTTTAGAAGTCTTTCGTCACTTGATCTTAGTACGTGACCCGCCCATCGTATTCTGTTTGATTTAATGTAGCGTACAATGTTTTCATCTCCGTATATTGTCTGGAGTTCATCATTGTGTCTTCTTCTCCATTCTCCTGTTGTCTCTTCTCTGCAAGGACCATAGAAAGTCCGCAGTATCTTTCTTTCAAGTACCAGTAATTTTGTTGTTTCCCGCTGATTCAGAGTCCAGGTTTCGCTTCCATACGTTATTGTGGGACGAATTATTGTCTTATATACTCTTATTTTTGCTGGTCTTGAGAGTATTTTTGATTTAAGTAGGGTCCTTAACGAGTAATATGCCCTGTTTCCTGCAATAATTCTGGCTGCCTCGTCCTTTTCATAGTGTGATGTAATTGTCTTTTTACGTGGTTGACTCTACTATTTTATTGTTTATGTTTTTAGGCACTAAGTTTAATTTAATTGACTTTATTTAGTTTTATTTATTACGTTTAATAACTTACACTTAAAGAAATAAAGAACACTGAATTTATATCCTTTAATAACACTAATTTACAAACTTAACATTAAAATACTACATTATTTTTATTCGTTACAAAATAACCACGGCTTTATTAAAGATTACACTAAAACAACAATTTATCTAAATGTCTAATATGTACAATTTACATTTACATTTATTTCGCGTCCGAACATCGAAAAATGTTACTCGACCGACGACTACAAATTTATCACTCCCTCTAATTTCAAAAATGTCTCTTTATATAGTTATAAAAATTATTCTACTGATTTCCAGAAAAAATCGAAAGATATGTATTATTTACAAAGCAATAAAAAAAGGTGTATTCGGTGATTCTTCTAGATATGCCGATACGTAAATAGCTGTCTCGCCGACGAACAGGGTTTCAGACACTTCGGCGCCAGAGAGTTCTGGCGTTGACAGGACCGGCCTGGGACCGTGACATTGCCCCCTCCTCAAAAGATGGTTCCTCCTGGAACCTTGTCGGGACTGGAACTGGATGCTGGTATCTGCAACTGGACCCTCTTTTACAACTCCCAGTTGTATAAAAGTGACAGGGGACGGTCTTCTCTCCGCACCAGTAACTATGCGGATTGCAACAGACTAACACCTGGACCTCGGTGTCTTGGAAAATTTCTTCTACCATATTTCGGATAACTCTCCAGTCTAATTGGCTGCATTCTAACTTTGGCATGGCTAACTTTTGCACGTCGAACTCCAACACGTGCTCTCTCAATTGAATTAATGCATCCCATACATCTTGGTAGGTAGGTTGGTCATGGACAGTGTCTTTCGTTACCAGATAGAATAGGTAACGTGATGCATCTTGGAGTTTCAATGCTTTGCCAGGAGCTGGCAGTTGGCATTGAAGTTCTGCAACTCGACCAAACTTCATTCGGAAGGCGGATGCCAACCCTCGTGCGTCTTTGATACTGGCCGGGATGGTATGGGCCAGTGAATAGTCATCGGGAAGTGCGAGAAAATCTCGCTTTTCTTCAGTGGTAACACCATGTCTTGCTTTACCGGTACCTCCGTAGGCACCCATGAACTCTTCAAAGGTAAGGTCAGGTATTTCTCGAACTTGGTTGACTTCCGCTTCTTCATCTACGTCGTGGTCTCCCTCGTACGGCGCCAACCGGTTATGGTGGACTATCATCGGCTTTCCCCTAGGAATCTTGCTTATTCGGTAGATAACGTCATTGATTTTCTTGACAATGAGGTACGGATCTTCCCAGAACTGCTGCAACTTGGGAGAGCAGCCTGTTCGCTTCTTTGGATTATAAAGCCAGACTTTGTCGTTCTCCTTGAAACATCCCTTTTCAGCTTGGGTATCGTATCGTTTCTTCATTCGGTCGCTAGCGATCTGAAGATTAGAACGGACCAACTCATGTATATCGTCCATTCTTCTTCGTAATTCATTCACGTAATCCTCACCAGCAACATCTTCTCCAGGTCGACATCCAAACTCTAGATCACAGGGTAGACGCATCTCACGTCCAAATAGGACTTTTGCTGGTGTTTGGCCAGTTGATTCATTAACAGCAGATCTATAGGCCATTGCGAAGAACGGAAGGTACTGGTCCCAGTCTCGTTGATGATTGGACACCATCTTTGTCAAATACTTGCCGACTGTCCTATTCATACGCTCCACCATTCCATCCGATTGCGGGTGATAGGCCGTGGTTCTTGTCTTCTTCATGCCTAGTTTATCACAGATTCCTTGAAATAGATCGCTCTCAAAGTTCCTTCCTTGGTCACTATGGATCTCCAGAGGTACTCCAAATCGGCTGATGCAGTCTTTGATTAACACATCTGCAATAGTGGCGGCCTTCTGGTCTGGAATTGCGTAGATCTCCACCCACTTCGTGAAGTAATCCATTACCACCAACATGTATTTGCATCCAGTGTCACTTTCTGGAAATGGCCCGGCAATATCCAAAGCTATTCTTTCAAACGGACTTCCAACATTGTACTGTCTCATAGGAGCCTTTCTTTTCCGGTAGGGTCCGTTACTTGTAGCACAGGTAGTACATTTCTTACACCAGTCCTTCACATCGTCGGAACTATTCATCCAATAAAATCGTTCCCGAATTCTCTGAAGGGTCTTCTTTACACCAAAATGCCCTCCTGATGGACTGTCGTGTAACTGACGAAGTACTTCGGCTACTCTGCTCTTTGGAATCACCAACTGTGTTCTCCTCACTGAACCATCATCATTTTCTATTACTCGTTTAAGCAAGCTGTCTTCCAAGATAAATGAGTCCCACTGGGCCCAATACGTCTTAACTACTGAGCCTAGGCTTGATATTTCTTGCCAAGATGGTCGACGATTTTCTTCTTTCCATTTTCGAATCTTCTGTAAAACTGGATCTTTTTCTTGTTCTTCCTTGATCTTGGTAGGCGTCCACTCGTCGTTGACCACTGTTGTTCTTAGTACTGCTGCTTCCTTTGACTCTGTTTTGTTGCAATGGGAACATTCTGCTGGACACGGTCTTCTAGATAGAGAATCAGCGTTCCTGTGGCTAACTCCGACCCGATGCTTGATCTTGAAATCGTATTCCTGAAGTCGTTCAATTCATCTGGCTATCTGACCCTCTGGATTCTTAAACTGCATTAACCATTTAAGGGCGGCATGGTCGGTTCGGATTAGAAACTTCCTTCCATAGAGGTATTGATAGAAGTGTTCTACTGATTTCACTACTGCTAGAAGTTCTCTTCTCGTGACGCAATAATTTCGTTCAGGTTTTGAAAGCACTTTACTAAAATATCCAAGGACTCGTTCCTGTCCTTCTTGAATCTGCGACAGCACTCCTCCAATTCCCACATTACTTGCATCCGTATCTAAGATGAACTCTCCTTCGGGCAGTGGATACCCTAATATTGGCGCTGTAATTAAATGCCTCTTCAAAGTTTCAAAGGCCGTTCGGCAGTCTCCATCCCAGCAATAATCTCTTGCTTCCTCTGTAAGTCGCGTTAATGGATTAACGATATCTGCAAACTTCTTAATGAACCTCCGGTAGTAAGTACATAGTCCCAGAAAACTTCTCACTTGATGTTTATCAGTTGGTTCAGGCCATTCCTTAATCGAATCGATTTTTCCTTTGTCCACGGCCACTCCTTCTTTGCTGACTATATGGCCTAAGTAATTGACTTTACTTTGAAATAGCTGGCATTTCTTGGGATTTAACATTAACTGGGCAGCTTTAAGTCGATTAAAAACGTCTTCTAAATTCTTCAGGTGGTCTTCAAACGTCTCCCCCAAAACGATTATGTCGTCTAAATACACCAGGCATGTTTTCCAAGATAACCCTCTCAACACATTTTCCATCAGCCTCTCAAATGTCGCAGGAGCATTACAGAGTCCAAACGGCATAACATTGAATTCCCATAATCCAGATCCTGTCGTAAAGGCCGTCTTCTCTTTGTCCACTGGATCCATTTCTACCTGCCAATATCCAGACTTCAAGTCCAACGTAGAAAACAATTTACTTCCAGCTAATGTGTCCAACGTGTCGTCGATCCGAGGCAGAGGATAACTATCTTTCTTGGTAACATTGTTCAACAAACGGTAGTCCACACAGAACCTCGTAGTTCCATCTTTCTTCTTGACCAGGACCACCGGAGAGACCCATGGGCTCGTAGAAGTTTCTATCACCCGTCTTTCTTCATTTCTTGAACAATCCTTTCAGCTTCCTCTCTCTTCGCCTGTGGTAATCGTCGAGCTGATTGACGAATTGGCCTAGCGGTACCAGTGTCAATTTTATGTTTGACAATTGTCGTTCTTCCTGTCTTTCCTCCTTTCGGTACGAATATGTCACGATATTGCCTAAGAAATTCCCTTAATTTCCTTTTCTCCACTTGATTCAGAGATTGGCCTGCAACTGCAACCATTTGGTCGAACTTGTCGTTGGAATTATCTGATGTTGTTGTCTGACGGATTATGGACGTCACGGGCACACAAGTTCCTACTTTTGTCTCCTTCTTGATGGTCACCGGGTAGTCATTGACATTAATCAATCTCACGGGAATTTCTTTAGCAGAAGTAACCAATTCCTTTCCAATTATGATTCCTCGGCCAACCTCCTCGTCGTGGTTCCATGGCTCCATCATAACAGGCGTTCCTTCTTCTACAATTCCCTGTAGCCGCGCTACGATGATCGTTTCACTCCTCGCAGGCACAACTGTATCTTCTCTAATAGCTGCTAGCATAGTGCTGTCATCATGTGGATGAAGAAATACCTCCTCGTTGCCAACTTTGATTACCCTGTTCTTAAAATCCAATTGAAATCCATGCAAATTCATTACGTTCATTCCTAATATAACATCTTCTTCGATGTCTGCAACTATGACAGTATGGACGAACTTTTCTGCTCCAATCCCTAATTGTATCTGGATTTCTCCGTGGGTGTTGGCATTTTCACCTGTGGCAGTCCGCAGTCGCAACCTCGTTGGTAAGAGTTTCTTACGGCTGTTTATAACTGACGGTCGTATAATGGTCCTGGTCGCTCCGGTATCCACCAACAATGTATACTTTTTACCATTTATTTCTCCATCTACATATACACTATCTTCACGACATTTCAAAGAAGCTATTAGTATGAGATAGTCTTTAGAGTAGTTCTGAGTCGAGGCTGCCCCCCTAGGGTCTGTGCGCTCTCTTATTTCCTGCTGGCGAGTTTCTTGATGTGCGTTCTTCCTTAACCTCCGTGCGTGCCCCTTTTCACCACAATTGCAGCAATTCATGGTCTTCGTTTTCTTCGATGTAAAGCCTTTCATCATATTTACCAGCTGGTCAAGTTTGTCTTCATCCTCTTCTTCTTTCACAGTTCGAACTGCACTGTACTCACCAGAGGCCTGCGTAGCTGATTCGAACTCGAGGGCCGCGGACAATACATCGACCAACGTCTTGTGACGAGCTAATCGCAGTGTTCTTTGCATTTCATGATCACGAAGACCATCAATAAATGTTTGAACAGCCAACATTTCCATCATGTCTTCGGGAGCTGTTGGATAAGCAAATCGTACTAGCCTGGCAATATCTAGCTCATATTCTTGAAGAGCTTCATCTTTCTTTTGTCGTCGGTTTTTAAGCCGCGCTTGATAGACATACTCCAAATGTTCGTGCCCATAACGCATGTTTAGTCTCTTCATAAGTTGTTCAAAATCATTCGTCTCCTCTACAGCTATGGTCTGGAGTACATCCAAAGCCTCTCCTCGAAGGGCAATAACCAGATTTACAGCTTTGTCTTTTTCAGACCATCCGTTAGCTCTTGAAACTGTTTCAAACTGTTTCTTATAACTGTTCCATGATGACTTTCCGTCGAAATTTGGCACCTTAACACGAGCATGACCTACACTCCCTTCAACTATCGACCGTGGCTCCAATTTGTATTTGGTTTCATCATTTTTAATGTCTGTTAAGATGGGTTCCATACCTTTGTCTGCTTTTTCCGTTTCCTCCAGTTTCTTTTCTATTTCCTTGATCTTTTCTTCAAAAGTAGATTTTATGGACGATATCTTGTCGTCAAAATCTGAAGTGACTTTAGAGATCTTGTCAGTCATCTTGCTTTCAAGGGATGAAATATCACCCGAAACTTTCAAAATATCACTAGAAACTCTATGTTCTAACGATGTAATGTCTGTCGAGACTTTGTTCTCTAACGATGTAATGTCTGTCGAAACTTTCAAAACATCCGAGGAAACTTGGGAGATTTCACTAGAAACTTTGCTCTCTAACGACGTAATGTCTGTCGAAACTTTCAAAACATCCGAGGAAACTTGGGAGATTTCACTAGAAACTTTGCTCTCTAACGATGTAATGTCTGTAGAAACTTTCAAAACATCCGAGGAAACTTGGGAGATTTCACTAGAAACTTTGCTCTCTAACGATGTTATTGACGAAATTAAAGCAGCATGCTTGTCTTCAAACACGTAAGTTTCTGGGTCATGACCCTCTTCTTTTAGTGCGTTCTTCAGACGTTCAACTAGATCAGCCTTTTTGCCAGTAGAACTCAGGTCCCTTTCTTCCAATTCAAGTCTCAGGTCTGCAATTGTTAGCTTACACAAGGAAGGCATGATCACACACTTTATTTATTACGATTTATATTTTATTTATTTTTAAAAGTTCCACACTCTATTTAAACCGAAAATTTACGTTGAATTGATTTATTTCAAGTATCCTCACTTCTGCACCATTTGTGATGTAATTGTCTTTTTACGTGGTTGACTCTACTATTTTATTGTTTATGTTTTTAGGCACTAAGTTTAATTTAATTGACTTTATTTATTTTTAATAACTTACACTTAAAGAAATAAAGAACACTGCATTTATATCCTTTAATAACACTAATTTACAAACTTAACATTAAAATACTACATTATTTTTATTCGTTACAAAATAACCACGGCTTTATTAAAGATTACACTAAAACAACAATTTATCTAAATGTCTAATATGTACAATTTACATTTACATTTATTTCGCGTCCGAACATCGAAAAATGTTACTCGACCGACGACTACAAATTTATCACTCCCTCTAATTTCAAAAATGTCTCTTTATATAGTTATAAAAATTATTCTACTGATTTCCAGAAAAAATCGAAAGATATGTATTATTTACAAAGCAATAAAAAAAGGTGTATTCGGTGATTCTTCTAGATATGCCGATACGTAAATAGCTGTCTCGCCGACGAACAGGGTTTCAGACACTTCGGCGCCAGAGAGTTCTGGCGTTGACAGGACCGGCCTGGGACCGTGACAATAGTTATTTTCAGATGTTATGATCGCTCCCAAGTACTTAAATTTTTTGACGACTTCAAAATTGTACTCATTAATTGTTACGTTTTGTCTAACCCTTGGTCTTAAGTTCTTCGTAACCACCATGTACTTGGTCTTGTCCTCGTTGACCTTAAGACCAACTTCCTTGGCTCCGTTCTCGAATAGGGTGAAAACTTCTTTTGCATCTCTGGTGGATTGTACAATTGTGTCCACGTCATCCGCAAAGGCTAATAGTATTTTTGATCCTTGGGCGGCAAATCCGTTTGTCAGTTGTGGCTGAGCTTTCCTTACTGCATGTTCCAGTGCGAAGTTAAACAGCAGGGGGGCGAGAGGATCTCCTTGTCTAAGTCCGGTGTCAATGAGGAATTCCTCCGACGTGTTGCTGCCAACTCTGATTCGTGCGGAAGCGTTCTCCGTGCTCACCTTTGCTAATCGTACCAGTTTTCCAGGTACTCCCATTTCTACCATAGTCTCCCACAATGCTTCTCTGCTAACAGAATCGTAAGCTTGTTTGAAGTCCACGAAGATTTGGTGTACATCGCGGTTGAATTCCCAGTTTTTTTCCAACACCTGGCGTAGGACGAAGATCTGGTCTATAGTCGACCTTCCCGGTCTGAATCCGCTTTGGTAGTCGCCTATTATTTCCTCTGCGTATGGAGTTAATCTTCTAAACAGTATTATGGACATAATCTTGTATGTTGTAATAATTAACGATATTCCTCTATAGTTCCGACATATTTGCTTGTCTCCCTTCTTGTGAATAGGTATTATATGGCTTTCATGCCAGTGTTTCGGTATTTCTTCTCTTTCCCAGACTTCTCTTATAAGATGATATATCTCAAGATGTAGTTTGTCTCCCCCTTTTTTTAGTAGTTCCGCCTGTATGCCGTCTGGGCCTGGGGCTTTATGGTTTTTTAGGGACGAAATTGCGGACTTTACTTCAGCTAGTGTGGGCCCTGGTATTTCAGGTTCGGCTAACTGGTACTGTCTTTGTTGCCCTGTCGTTGTGGGGTTTTCTGTATTTAAGAGTTGCTCAAAATACTTTCTCCATTGGCGGCTTATCTCTTCGTCGTCAGTGAGCAATTGTCCTGCATCGTCTTTTATAAATCTTGGGCTGTTGATCGTGTTGCCCGTCATTGTTTTTATGTCCCTATAAAACTGTCTAGACTGACCGGTTCTATGTTCCTCCTCGAGTTGCTGTATTCGTGCTTCTAGGTACTGTTTCTTTTTTCTTCTCAAAAGTCTTTTCGTTTGAGTCCTTACTCTGTTGTAGTCTTCCCTGTTCTCTTCTGTAGGTCGCGTTAGTAGCTCCAGCCTCTTGATTGCTTTCTGCTGTAAGCTTTGTTCGCACTCCTGGTCAAACCACTGGTTTTTCTTCTTGTTATTCTTTTGTTTCCCTATCGTTTCCGCTGCGGCGCTTTCTATGGCGTTTGTTATATTTTGCAATTTCTGGTCTATGGTCAATTCTGGCGTTGATGTCTCTTCTTCTTCCATTGTCTGCAATTTATTTTGAATCAGTGACTGATATTGGCGTTCATTATCAGGTGGATCGAGCCTTGAAATGTCCCATCTGTTTCCTTGTTGGCGTTGCTTTGGATGTCTCGTGTTTAGCCTTTTTCTCATTTTTATTCTGACCAGGAAGTGGTCAGAGTCACTTTCTGCTCCCCTTAAACTGTGTGCGCCGATGATATTGCTAGAGTGTCTTCCGTCCATGAGCACGTGGTCTATCTGGTTTCGTGTGATTCCGTCATTTGACACCCAGGTTACTTTATGTATATTTTTCCTTTGGAACTGTGTAGTTTTCACTACCATATTGTTGGCTACAGCAAACTCTGCCAATCTTGATCCGTTATCATTGGTGTTATCGTGTAAGCTATGTGTACCGATCACCGCTCTAAGATGGTCCTCTTTACCTAGTTTGGCATTGAAGTCTCCCAGTATGATTTTGACGTCGTGTCTGGGTGCCATTCTGTACTGTTGTTCTAGAATTTCATAAAATTCCTCCTTGTCGTCTTCATTTGCTTCTTCAGTTGGTGCGTGGATTGAGAAGAGGGTTAGGTTAAACCATTTTCCTTTAAGCCTTAGAGAACACATGCGCTTGTTGATTGGTTTGAAATCAATTATGGCAGACTTGAGTTTTCCGTTAACTACAAACCCACATCCAAATTCGTGCCTTTCCTCTTCTTCTGACCAGAAAACCAGGGAATTTTCCATTTGCAGGCTTCCCGATCCTGTCCATCTCATTTCCTGGATCGCTGTTACGTCCATCTTATATTTTTGAATCTGTTTTATGGCATGTGTTGCAATTCCGGGCCTGAACCAGCTTAGCACGTTCCATGTGCCTAAAAGAATGTCCTTATTTCGTAGCTTGGGTCTAATCCGTGTCTCATGTCTATTCCGAGGCAATAGTATTCGATTCGTAGCGTCTTTCTTTTTCCTTGTATGGGTTGCTGGTCCATAGCAAAACCCCCTTTTCGGAGGACCATTTCTCCCTTCCTCGTCAGCCCTGACCCTGCCTTCCACTGGGGTTGGTTACCCAATCTCCAGCAGGGTTACTCAGGTTCTCCGGGGTTCACCCGTGCAGCCTAAGCCACACTTCGTGGAGGTGAGGATAGGAATTGAGTAGGAAAGGCTAGAGATGCTAACTGGAAACAGCATCATGTATTGCGTTTTACTACCCCATTTGAACCCCATGAAGTTCCATGGTAAACTGAATTTTATAGTGGATATTGTTGATGTGTTCTAAGAAAGCCTTTAGTTTTTCTTCTCCGTGGGTCCAGATGATAAAAGTGTCATATATCTCTCGTGGATTTCTTCTGAACTAGTTTTGAGGGTGTTTTCAGTGTCAAACGCTGATCGCATATTACCTATGCATTTGAAACAAATAGGTAATATTTGTTATTTATTTTTAGGTACATGTTTTAAATTAGTTATTGTGTAATATAAAATGATTAACATGGAATCTTCACGTTTCAATAAAAGTTGGCGTCAATGTTGTATTCGCGGTGTGCAAGTACTTAGAGTGGATACGAGAAACGATTGTGCGCAAGTCGGAGAAATCTTGAAACTTACTGTAATAATTCATACAAGAATAAAAAACCGCTAAACGCCGTAAAAATGAGTGGCGCATAAAATATTCCAGCTACAAAAGATCTGATATGAATGTTACGTGGCGCGAAAATGGATTTTCATTTGATGCAAAACAAAATTCTAGTTTTATTTTAAAAGATTTTTCCATAATATTTGCTAAATTTGAAGTAAACGCGCCACAAAAGAGTAACTTTGATACAGTTTGAATTTTGAAACTCTTTTGTGGCGCGTTTACTTCAAATTTAGCAAATATTATGGAAAAATATTTTAAAATAAAACTAGAATTTTGTTTTGCATCAAATGAAAATCCATTTTCGCGCCACGTAACATTCATATCAGATCTTTTGTAGCTGGAATATTTTATGCGCCACTCATTTTTACGGCGTTTAGCGGTTTTTTATTCTTGTATCAGGAGTTTTTCAAAGTTAGTTATAAATTAAATGTATGAAGTTGAATGCAATGTTCCTTTATTACACGTCAAGCTTTATAAATGGTCACCTTTGTTGCATTATCTCCCAAATGATCTAGTGTCCATCGAATGTACACTAGATTTTTTTCTATTCGAAATAGATTGAAAAAAAATATATTGAGATGGCAGGTAAATGAAGTCGGATTGCCCGTTGCCAGATCAAATTTAGCGTCATAACCACATAAACCCATTTAGCCTACATAAACCATTTGGGGAATAATCGTTAATTGGATTATACTTTTGTATCTTAATAACTTCTAAACGGCTTAACCGATTTTAATCAGTAAACATGAGTTTGAAACGTATTGACCAGTAGTAACTGATGGATCTAAGGTCAAGTATGATAACTGAAGCTATTACAGCAATTATTGAGCTTGAGAAACCGTTTTTCCCACAGGAAATAGATTTTATCATATTTATGAAGCCTATAACCTAAAAATTCGAATTTTCCCGGATATGAGGTATACACCGTTAGATTAGTCTTGAGTCCTTCTACAAACGCTAAGTTATTGGCGCAATAGGGATGTTCACAAAAAATTAAAAAGTCATTTCAAACATGTAAAACGATTAAGAAACACCCTAGGAATAATTGTCCAAAATTTCAACAAAATTGAAAAAGTCTTTCTATAAAAAATCTTTACTAGAAATCTAACATTATTTTAAATTTCAAGAACGCTTCTCTATTGGCCTGACGTCACTAGTTGCATACCCCAAGCGCGCGCCATTCTCATAGTGTTATTGTTTACCTGTTTGACATTTCAGGTCATTTTATTTTGTTCTCTTCTTGTTTTATCAGGGTTAAAGTGGAGTTTTATAGTGAATTTGTTTAGTTTAAAATGGATAGACTGTTTGTAAGAACATATTTTGGGTGGTACAAAAATAAACAAATAAAATGGAAGAAGGTTTTCAGAAAGCCGATTCGTATAAACTACTGACTGTAGTGTAGATGTAACAATGGTGTATGATTTATTGGCATCTTGTAAAAAAATAAATCTACCACAGCTTTACTGAGTATATATTCCATATAATTTTCCATGTCTTCTTTAAGCTAAAAAAATAAATGCTTAATACTCCACAAAAAAATAGAGAAAGTTGTATGCATGCATTGTACGCATGCATATTGTATACATACATTGGCTGGTTATTACCTTACCTTGGTTAGGTGTATTAAAACTATTTTTATTCTTCTTCATGTGCCTTGTCCGTTGTGGACGTTGGCTATCATCATGGCAATTTTAATTTCATTTGCGGCGTTTCTGAATAACTCGATCGACTTTTGTCCAAATCATTGGAGTAAGTTTTTAAGTCATGAGTGTCTTTTCTTCCGGGTCCGCGTTTGCTCTCTATTTTACCTTGCGTTATCAGTTGGAGTATACGATATTTATCATGCCTCATGAGATGACCGAAATATTTAAGATTTCGTTTCTTAATTGTAAAAGAGATTTCTTTTTGTTTTCCCATTCGATGCAATACCTGTACGTTGGTGTGGGTCGCCAGGATATTTTGAGGATACGTGGGTACACACACATCTCGAATGCCTCTAGCTTTTTCATTAACGTTTCCATTATTGTCCAGGCCTCTGCGCCATATAGCAAGACCGGAAATAATAACATTTTAGCAGCCGCATTTTTAGTGAAAGAGATATTATATGTCGCAATGGGTGAAAATATTTCTCATGCATGTTGTTAAATGTTACTCTGTCCTTTTCAACTCTAGATCTTATTTCGGTTGTTTCGTATTTAGAGTTGACAACTGTTCCAAGGTAAAAAATATTTTTGAACTTGGGTATTATACATTTTCATTTCAACCAATCTTTTCACTAAATTATTAATGATTTTAATATAATGTAAAGTCATACCTACATCCACATGTAGTTATTTCAAGGTTTACTTTTACTGTCTGTATTATTAGAGTCTCGTTTTTAGGAATATCCCAGTTTAAGGAATACAAATTTGAGGTCCCGAAACTTTTTCATTTACTCCTTAAGGGGGTAGGTGCAAAATCTTGGTCTAATGCTATTTAAATTCATTAATTTTTTTCGAATTCTGAGAAAACTAATAAGTATTTTTGAAAAATGTAAATGCAGAAAGAACAATTACATTATTACCAAGGGCTGAAAGTCTCTGGAAAATTTGTATAGTGTTTATTTTATTAAGTTAGTTCTATAAGTTAGTTATTTTAAGTTATAGCTGCAACAAACCATTTCTTTTTCTGTTTTAAATTGGCTGGAACGGTCTTAAAAATCTTGTCAGAACTGTTTTTTTGATGTATTTACACACCCAGGAACAAAACACCACTTATTTGGCTTCATTTTTAATAATCAAGTACGTAAAAAACTGCGCACATTCAAATACACTTCGTAAATAAGTATACAAAACTAGTCGTCGATCAAAGACGTTACGACTGCTGACGTCACAGACCGTAGCCTCGCTGCAGGGTACCGTTTTTCTAGCCTCCAAGAAAATCAACATTATGAACTCATTTATCTTAAAACATATACATTTTTAAACAGTTTTATAATTGTTACGTTTTTATATACCTTGTAATCTATTGAATTTAACTATATTTAAAAATTAGTGAACATGCCTATTCGTAGGTTGAAATGTTGAGTAATTCTCGAAAAACCAAAATTTTCAAAGTTTAGTTTTTCAGTTTTTCGGCTATACTGAGCCGTGTGTATGTCTGATCCTGACGGCTTAAACACTATTTGAAAGCTTAAGTCAACATTATTGATTTGATGTATTTGCGGTTCTCCTGCCTCTTCTTGATCCGAATATATATACCCCCAAAAAATATGCCGTTTTGAACCTACCGTCCTATAGCTGGCTTATGGGTGGTCAAAAGTCACAAACTATACCGGTTCTAAATCGGCCTTGACCCCCTCTTTAAACACAGAGAAAAAATATCAAATCAGTTTAACTTTCAAACACACCTACATACATATCCACAAACATTTTCCCTTTTTTAAATAAAAATTGAGTCACATTTCTAAGCTCTATAACTTTTGAATGGTATAACCGATTTTCAAAATTAGACATGCGTCGGAAATGTAATGATCAGTTCTATTAGAAGCTGCAAAGGTTGGACTTAAATTTTTAAACTTTTTGGGAGTTTTGGGGACGAGAACGAAAAACAGACCCTAAATAGGAAGGGCCGTAAAATCTACACCCTTGGACCAAAATCGATGGTTGACATATAAATGGATGAGTCTTTTTCTGAACTTTAAGATGGAAGTTGGCCCAATTTTCAATTCAGTCAGATTTAGAAAATCGAAATTTTTGTGTATATATAGTGTCGCGTGTAGGGGGGTGTGGGTGTGCGCCACTGGCGAGAACTGCCGTTCTCTGGTAATGTTCAAAATTAGACATTCGATTAGACAAAAATCAGAACGAAAAACAGACCCTAAATAGGAAAGGCCGTAAAATCGACACCCTTGGACCAAAATGGATGGTTGACATATGAATGGGTGAGTATTTTTCTGAACTTGAAGATGGGAGCTGGCACAATTTTCAATTCAGTCAGATTTAGAAAATTGAAAATTTCATGTATATAATAGTGTCGCGTGTAGGGGGGTGTATTTCTACGCCACTGGCGAGAACTGCCGTTATCTGGTAATCTTTTCGATATAAAACTAACAGCTTCGATAACTAATAAATCGAAAACTATTAATTTTATCAAAAAAATCTATAATGAACATTTTTTGCTAGTAATTAATATTTTTACCAGCATTTGCGGTCAAAATATAAAAAAATTTCCACCTTCGAGATGAGGTGGCAACCACCTCATGGTAAAATCGTCCTTCGGCATCATATAGATTTTGATCCTTGAACTATCCGCTACTTATTGTCAAATTTTCAAGCAAATCTATCCATTCTGTAAAAATTGCGAAGTGAAAAATTTCAGTTCCTGGACTAATTATACTTTTGGAGCTCTATAACTTCTGAACGGCTTACCTGATATTGATCACTAAACATGAATTTGAAACGTATTGACAAGTAGTATCTGATGCATCCAAGATCGAGTATGATAACTGAACGTATTACAGGAATTATTGAGCTTGAAAAACCGTTTTTCCCATAAGAAATAGATTTGATCATACTTATGAAGCCTATAACTTAAAAATTCGAATTTTCCCAGATATAAGGTATATACCGTTAGAAGCGTCCTGAGTCCTTCTACAAACGCTCAGTTATTGGCGCAATTCGTAGGTTGAAATTTTGAGTAATTGTCGAAAAACCAAAATTTTCAAAGTTTCATTTTTCAGTTTTTAGCTATGGTGAGCAGTGTGTATGTCTCAGCTTGATCGCTTAGGCGCCATTTGAAAGCTTAACTCAATCCTATTGATTTGGTGTATTTACGGTTTTCCTGTCTTTCCTTGTACCTAAGATATATACGCCCAAAAAATATGCTATTTTGTATCTACCTAGCCCTCTAGCTGACTTACGGGTAGTCAGAAGTCAAAAATTAGACCGGTTATGAATCGGCCCTCACACCCTCTTGAAACACAGAAAAAAAAAATTCAGATCGGTTTAACTTTTCCACACACATACATACATACATACATACATACATACATACATACATACATATCCACAAACATTTTCCATTTTTTAAATAAAAATTGAGTCATATTTCTGAGCTCGATAACTTTTGAATGGTATAACCGATTTTCAAAATTAAACATGCGTTGGAAAGATAATGATATGTGCTATCAGAAGCCGCAAAGGTCGGGCTTAAATTTTTGAAATTTTTGGGAGTTTTGGGGACGAGAACGAAAAACAGGCTTTAAATGGGAAGGGCCGTAAAATCCACACCCTTCGACCAAAATGGAGAAGTAACATATGGATGGACGAGTCTTTTCCTAAACTTTAAGATGGGATTTGGCCCAATTTTCAATTCAGTCAGGTTTAGAAAATCGAAAATTTCGTGTATATATAGTGTCGCATGTAGGGGTGTTGTGCGCCACTGGTGAGAACTGCCGTTCTCTGTGGATTGTCAATGGAAATTGTCAAATTGACGTATATTTCATACCTACTGTCATTGAAGAAGAAAAATTATAATATGTTGCTCCACAATATTGATATGATATGCAAATATTACTATATAAAATTAAATTTAATTAATTGTATTTTGCTTGCAGTACTGAATATTAATAATTAATTTTATTTATTACATACAATTGTGTACCTTTTAATCATGATACTATAAATAACATGTTATTTATGGGTCTACGCCAAAATCCCGACAGCCACAATCCCGACGGCCAAAATCCCGACACGCCAGAATCCCGACAGGTTTGATAAGTTTCTTTTTAACATATAATTACATTTATTTCTGGTTTTTTGTGTATGGCCATCTGTTTTTTATTGTTTGTTACTAATCAAAAGTATTTTGTATTAAAAAAAGTCGGAATTTTTACTTATGCGAGGATTGTTGCATGTCGGGATTTTGGCCTGTCGGTATTCTGGCGTGTCGAGATTCTGGCGTGTCGGTGTTTTGGCCGTCGGGGTTTTGGCTTCGGGATTTTGGGCGGCACCGGTTATTTATAGTATCATGCTTTTAATAATATAACCTCAGTCTTAATTTTTCTTCTTATAACTTTTTTGGGCTGTGACCTTGACAATTATCCAGCAACCAGGACTAATGCAATTGACCAATACAATTACTGTTACTGCGTACATTACTGCTGTAGCTACGCTCAATGATGACGAAGAGGCTGATCAAGTAAGAAACACGTGAGAAACAATGTAGTGGTTCCATCATCGGGTTCCGATCTTGATTTTACATTGCAACAGGAGTTAGAGTTAACTATATCGTCAGCATGTAATGTATATACTGTGCCCGTCGCCATCTCGAGCTAATACACTTGAGTCCATTATTAAAATAGAAATGACTCTATGAATCTGGGGAGTCAATGGGAAAATATCTTACATTTACATATAAAGCCTAAAAAGGAATACCGTCGACGTATGGAAGCCGAAAGGGCATTTTCTGCTGCTGGCTATATTGTGTCTAAAATACGCAGGAATTTTGCAGATGACAGTTTAGATTTAGATATTGACTCGTATGAATAAAAATAAAAAATGTAGTTTATACTCCAAATTTTGGAGTGCATACTCCACGCGGTAGTATCTACTCTTATGTACGGTGAGTAGAAACTCATCACATCAACATATTTTTATTCATATGAAATGTAGTATAAACTTATACTTTATGCTCATACTCATGAGAGCGTACTTGGAGTTTATACTCCGTTTTTATTCATACCATCCAATATGTTGTGTTTCCTTTGCAAACATTTTCAATTGAAAGCTTTAGCTAAATAATTGTAACTTATAGCTAAGTAATATAGCAACTAAATTAGTAAACTATATTAATTTTCAGTTGAAAATGGATTTTTTGGTTGATTTTTAAAATTTTGTTGGTGTATTTTTTGAAGATAGATTTTTTGTTTTTCCAGTATTTGTTATTGTTTTTTGTGAAGAAAACACAGTTTTGATCTTATACTAATAGTAATACTTAAATAAATGTGGAGTTAGTTGATTAATTTATTGTTTTATTTGCCTTATATAAATATGACTATTTTCAATATGCGGGATCCCGCAAATACCGATATCCCGCGGGATTGAAAATTCGTAGTCCCACAAATACCGAGATTGAACTCAGGCTGCGGGATTGGAAGCCCTAGGGTGAATATTGTGCTAAGGTAACATTAATGTAATAAAATGCGTGTAGGTGGCGAAATGCAAAAATTTATTTTGGGCCACCACTGTGGCTTTGGACCGCAAAGAATGTAAAATGTGCATAGGTCATAATTTG
Organism: Diabrotica virgifera virgifera; assembly: GCF_917563875.1. Classification (NCBI taxonomy): domain Eukaryota; kingdom Metazoa; phylum Arthropoda; class Insecta; order Coleoptera; family Chrysomelidae; genus Diabrotica; species Diabrotica virgifera. Next base: position 175,355,614 of record NC_065445.1, on the reverse strand, counting down.
TAGGTTACACTGTGTTGTTTTATTTTACATAAATACTTTATTAATAAAACGAACAGGTGACGAAAAATAAAAACAAGAGCTGGGGCCCACCAAAGCATATCTGAAGTTTACGGCGCCACTGTGTCGTAACGGTTGCTTGTACGAAAAAAATGAATAGGACTTAATTTTTAGAGTAAATAGTGGTCTTTAACCTTGTATAAGTTTCGTTTAAAAATAATGCAAAGGTAATGAGAAAATCGTAAAAACATGCTCGCCAAGGGATAGGGGTAGTTTCTGCAGTATATTTTCAAGGATAGGGGTGGTTTCTGCAGGGATGTTGCAATAACCATATATATTTTTGAAAAACACTATTGATGAAGCATATGCCCATATGGATCAAAAAGCAAAAAAAAATTTTTTTTCATCCCCCCATTTTATTTATTTTTTTTTTTGGCTACAGGGGTCAGGGGTTGCACTAGGAAATCGCTTTTGGTGTCCATGCATGGGTAATAATAACGTGCACAAAATGATATATCGCACTAATAATACAATAGTGTCGTAACTCAAAAAACATGATTTTTCAGAATCAACGAAAAACTCATTACTCATTTCCTATAGCAGGTAAACAAAAAATTAATGTATAATGTGTCTCTAATTAATATTAAAGGAAGTTTCTTTGTACTCTTAGTTAAATAAAAATACTGTCAGTGAAGTTATTTAACAATTTTGAGTTAAAACGGTATTGTTCTAAGCAAAATGTTCGAAATGAAATATTATTTTTAGTTATGACATTATTTATGAAATATTTTGTGTTACTACAATTTGATTTACCAATTTTTTCTACGGTTTACGTAAGTTTTTAGTAAATTTTGCGAACTCTTTGACGCTCATTGTAAAATTAAAACAGTTAATTCTGCTTTTATAAACAAATAATGAAACTTGGCCTCTTGGTACTGACATCACAGCTTGCAAGTCATATACGGCGACTATTGTTGAATCTATGTTAGCATTTTTGTCTTTTTCTTTCTCCTTTCTGGACGACAATACTGTTTTTTCCATCCTCATCAGCATTTTTGAAATTGTCACAAAGATCACATTGATCTTTTTTGGTGTATGGAAGGAGATATTAAAATCTTTAGTAAAAATACGGTTAAAAGTAGTTGCAGACGCAAATGATTTGAAGTTTTCTTCTGTACATTTATCTTTGTAGTCTCGATATAAATCAGCTAAAGACTTGTCACACTGAATATATTCCCCTGACGTCTGAGCTCTAAGGTAATGTGATTCGACGCGTGGTATAGCGTTTATAAAATGTTTGACACCTTCATAGATCTCCGGTTCCACAGTACGTTGTTTGCCATGTTTCCCGCGTAATTTGCCATGTTTTCTGCGTTTCCCAAGAGCTACTAGTAGAAGAGCTACCCGATGAAGAGCTTCTTGAAGAAGAGCTTATTGAGGAAGAGCTACTTGATGGTTTTACTGTTCGACCTCGAAACAAACTATAGGGTTTTCTTTGCACAACAGGCACGAAATGTGGATCTCGGTCGGAATAATCAGAATCAAAGTCACTCTGGTCTGAGTGCACCGGTGAAATGTGATATTGCCTTTGGTTGGGTTCTGTAATAGGTTTAACATTACTGACCTTACTAAAGGTCACTGTTTACGTCAATTTCTTGAAGTACTTTGATGACTTGTAAATGGTGAAGGTATAGGTCGCTGGTTGTACTTTCGTAACGTCACTGTTCTCTATCTGGGCACCAGGTTCATTATTTGTACTCACCAGTGGGAATAACGACGGTAAAGAGTTTTTCTGCTCGCCATCCTCAACATTTGTTGCCATAGCAACAAGTAATCGCCCACGATTACTTGTTGCTATGAATCGTCCCCTTAAAAATGAATTAAGTAAATATTAACATAGGTACTTGACGAGATGAACAAGAATGTCACGAAGAGTGTGGTAATTCTAAATTTATAAAATAGTTAGTAATTAGGGCCGGTATTTCCAACCGCACTTAAGCCAAAGCTTACTTTAAGCCTGAGCTTAAGCTTAGATGCCTGTATTTCCACATCAATTTGAGGCTTAAGCGTAGGCGTAGGCTTAAACCAAATAATTTTAAGCTCACGCGGGAGTTGGTTTAAGCCTTTGCTTAAAATTTTTTTTCTGTTTTTTGAGGTTATTTCTTGTGTGTGTGTGTGTGTGTGTGTGTGAAAAAATGGCTTGGATGCGGGTCCCATAGAGTTATATATTAGCATAGAGAGAGTGTCATTCAGAGCGAAGTGACGACACCATCTTTTTATTTGGATTAGTGCTGTTTCACTCTTACTCATAGTAAAGCTGCTATAGTTGTCCTCCTCTTCCGTGCCTATGTTCACACTGAATGTCATCATAGATTTTCGATACAATGTGTTAGAAAGAGATGCAGCAAACCAGTCCATGAGATCTTGTCGTCATGAAGCGCGGAAGGTAGGCTCCCTCTATGTTAATATATACCTCTATGGCGAGTCCGTTAGCCACAGATTTTTATTTTATTTTTACCTCAATTTATTAGTTTTGTTATATTCCCACCTATCTGACTCAAATGACTATATTTGTTTCTTTCAAGTAGTTTATGAGTAATTTAAATATTTCCATTTTATGACAACTTAGTAGAGAGGTTATTTCTTGAAAACCAACTTTTACGTAATAACGTTATTATTGGATTATTAACGATTATTAAAATTCTTACTCCGTTTGGAAGGTGTGGGCACCTGAAAATTATTTATTTCTACAATGCTTGGTATATTATTTATTTTACAAAAGTAAACTTACATTCCAATTTGACATTTTAAGGAATATATCCAATGAACAAAATTACAAAGACGGATCTATTGTTTATGCAAAATAACAAAAAAAAATATAACCAGAGAAAATATAGACAATAAACTAACAACACATGTACCATGTACACAAAATTAAGTGAAGTAAATGACATTGATACACATGACAAGATAAAATTAAATGTCAACAGTAGTAGATTTTACCTCAGATCAGTTAGTTACAAACCAATTAACTTTACAGTTGAGCATCAGTTTAGTTAAGGAAATGATGGAAATACGGCACCCGGCTTAAGCTTCTCCTTAACTTTTGACACAAGCTTAGCTAAGCAAAAGCTTAAGTAGCTGTTGAAATACCGGCCCCTACGCCCGGTTTCATATTCAACTTCAAAGTGAACATTAACTAAAGTTCACTTTAAGGTTGACATTTTACCCATAACATTTCCATTGATAAAGTTACCAACTTAAAATTTAAAGTCCACTTTAACGATTATGAAACCGAGCGTTAGTAAGCTTTTTAATCACACTGCTGCACATTTTAAATGAGTTATTCCTATACGGTGATTGACAAATAGATAATGATTAATAAATGTTTTACAAACAATAAAAAAATGGTTTAAAGTTATGATTCAACAATAGCGTAACATGTCAAAAATAATGAAGTGAACCAATAATAGTGTCGTTTGTAAAAATATTATTTTAAAACGTGCTTGTGTAAATCAGTAATAGTGTAATAAGTAGATGAAAAACAACAATGTTATGGTTAGGTTCAAATCAACAAGAATGCAATAACTCAAAATATAGATATGCAAATTACATACCTGATTCAAAACTACTCGAAATGATGAGCAAAGCAACACGTACGTTCCCGATCACTGTTGGCCGCAACTAAAAATGGCGCAATATCGTGAGAGTGATAACGACAGTCGGTCAGTCATGAATAACGTCTTATGGCACCATCTCGTATTAATTTTTTTGCACTATTAAAAAGACGGTTTTATTGACTTGTAGAGAATTGAATTTTACGTATGGATATAGTGTTATGTCAAATTCGAAACATTTTGAGTTACGACACTATTGTATTATTAGTATATTAATATGAAGTATATTAATAAAGGCCATTGTGTGTGAAGGATTCCAAGAAAATCACTTTCTTTATTAAATCTTCTTTTTTTTGGGGTGGTTCCGTGAAAAAAAGGGGTGCATTATACAAATTTGTAAATAGCATCAGTACATGGGTAATCGCTGAAAGTCTTTTTACTCTAGCATAAACGGTTCAGATGGTAGAAAAAGGGGTTTTTTAAAATGTAACACCCTGTAATTAAAAAAAGAGCAATTACCCTTAAGTGAAACCTATACCAAAAAACCAGTCACTTATTTGTGAATAATTGCCTCAGGATTTCTTCTTAATTTCCATTACAGTTAGGGAAAAATATTTTTTTTAAAAACATCTTTTTTAAAAACTTGTCAACTTTGGGGCCTTACCCCCACTAAACGGTGAATGATAGACATATGCTGTTGGAAATTAATCGTAGAAAATATAGTCCTCTTCATATTTCTATAAAAGAAATTTTTTGCATAAGGTACAGGAAGGGCTACGTTCCGCAAAAACCACAAATTACCCCCTTTAAAGCGGTGAAAAGGGGGGTTCCGGGGCGAAATTTTTTAAGAAAAAGTTAGTCTCATAATAAGCACCCCTTGATATACCAGAAAAAAAAATAAAATCGGACTTTTGTCCATTTTGCAAGGTTCAACATCTGTTTCCTACACTAGTATACATATTTGAAAAAGACGATTTGAGCGGAGCGTAAGGAAATGGGTGTCACAAAATTTTACAAAAAAGCGAATATTTCGCGAAATTAACGTCAGATCGAAAAACTAAAAAATACGTGGTCAATATTTTTCAAAAATCTATTCAATGATACTAAACACGACTTCCCACAGGAGGGGTGGGGTAAATTTAAAATTTTAAATAGGAACCCCCCGATATTTTGCGAAATGAACATCAGATCGAAAAACTGAAAAATACACGAATTCAATTTTTTGAAAAATCTAACGAATGACACCAAACATGACAAGGATGTGTTCCTATGCTTTTACATTACGAAAAAGCATTTGATCGTGTCCAACACGTCCAACCGTCAACTGTCAAATCTTCTGTTTCACAGTTGTCAAATCTTCTTCTTTTTCCAATGTTCTCTACCATTATGGTATTACGCAATCAAAGCATATTGCACTTATTGTATACAATGGAGTAATAAACGTTAATAACGGAAATGTCAAACAATATGCACGTGCTATTTATGCAAGACATTATATTTTATCATTAGGTACAGGTCAGGATTAGGGCAAAATTCAAAAAAATATATAAAATTAATATATTATATTTATTCTTTACTTTAAACGTGCTTCATTTAATCAATGTTTTCCATGCAGTGCAGATTAGAAGAGTTTTGTAAACAAATACATAAATTAAAAGCGAAAACCAATTAAAAGTGGTACGAAGATAGAACCACAATTGAAAAACGATTTGCAGAGTTTTATGTGCCTACTAGAAAGCTACCAAAAGTACAATATCCTCTACGGATAATTACTCCTACAAAATGGTATTAGCTTCCAACATATTAGTATCTATTTGTAGCAATCATAAATGGATCGTTGTTTACGCTTATACCTGAAATGCCAAAATATATGGTGGTGTGTTTCGACACAACTGGGGAGAAGCATGAATGTAATAGAACTCAATGGCTCAATGGCAAATGATGAGTCTAAAGTTGTGCTCACTACGGAGAGCAATGGATTGTATCCTCGCTCCGACCCTTGCTCCCTGGTATTTATATTCGTTATATTCGTGAATTCTCGCATTTAAAATAATGTATTTATTTTACATAGCGATCGATAATATAGTTTCGATCGCTATGTAAAATAAATACATTATTTTAAATGCGAGAATTCACGAATATAAATACCAGGGAGCAAGGGTCGGAGCGAGGATACAATCCATTGCTCTCCGTAGTGAGCAAACCCTTTGGCTTGAGAGAAAAACATGGATGTTTGCAGCAGGCATACCTAAGGCCGATGTCAGATTATGCGTTTTGACCGGATGCGTGTCAGCCGCATCCGGTGAAAACGCATAGTGTGACAGATCGGTCCAGTTGCGTTGGGAACGGATGCGTTTTGAGTCATCGGTACGCGCTTACAAACTGCACCAGACTAAACGCATAGTGTGACAGGTCGGTCCAGTTGCGTTGGAAACGGATGCGTTTTCACCGCATCCGGTCAAAACGCATAATGTGGCATCGGCCTAAGGATATGAAAAATTACCTAAGGATATGAAAAATTATAAATTAAAATTAATTTTTAACGATTTGACTGAAGTAGATAAACCCTTTTGGAGAAATAACATGACGTCGTGTTCGACTCGGCAACCGATTAGTGAATGATCGCTCAAGCATAAAGAACTTCCTAACGTTAAAGATGAATTGTATAAATTACTAACGTTATCATATTGTACAATGTCATTAATGATAGTACTAATTGTGAAAATAGGTATTAAAATATATATTTAAATGTTAAACCTATAATGTACATATAATGTACAACCTTGATAACTGGACTTGGTTAAATAGCTTCAATATTTCGTATCAAAAGTGTGCCGTAGTATTCTCTTCTAGAAAACACCCTATTAGAGATTGCACAGTATGCTTACAGGGCAATACTATTCCAATTGTTTCGGAATTTAAATACCTTGGTGTCATACTTGACAGAAAACTGCTTTGGACTCAACATATTAACTACACAATTAGTCGCTGCGAAAAAGGTATTAATTTACTTAAAATGCTTTGTAAGAGATGTGGGGTGCAGATCAAACTACTGGATTGACTTTTTATCGAGCCTACATTAGATCTATTATAGATTACGGGTGTTTGGTGTATGGATCAGCGAGCATAAGTAATTTACGTAAACTTGATAGAATCCAATTGAAAGCTTTGAAAAATGTGTTAGGGTTGATGAAAAGCACTCCAAATGAAGCTACACTAGTTCTAGCATCTGAAAACCCACTCCCATTACGTAGAGAATATTTGGCAAGCAAATATTTCCTAATCCAACATTATCGCTGCACGTATAATGCAAAAATAATTAGTCAATTAAATACAGCTGATTTAACATCTACACATTTTGCAAAAAAGAATTCTCCACTACTAGTGACAGCATTTGTAACTTGCCTTGAACTTAATTTAACAAACTCTCCTTGCTACCTTATTTGGGAATCATTGGATATACCACACTTAACAAGCGTTCTATCTACAAATATTATTATTCCTAAATACCAAACTAAATTTTGTCATAATACTCTCAAGGAAATCTTAAGTAATTATTCAGATTACACCATGATCTATACAGATGGGTCAAAATCAGTAAACTGTACAACAAGTGCTTACTTTGTACCAAAAATAAATTTCAAAAAAGTATTTACTCTAAATAATCAATCCAGCATCTTTTCCGCCGAAGCATGTGCTATATATAAAGCTCTTGAATGGTGTTGTGAGAAACAATGGAACAAAATTGTTGTGTGCAGTGACTCACTATCAGTACTAAATGCATTACAAAACTTTAAAGTCACAATTAACAGCAATATATTTATATTAAAAATATTGCAACAATTACTAAAATTATCAGCTTCAACATAGTTAAATTTGTGTGGGTTAAGGGACATTCAGACATATTAGGTAATAGTATTGCGGATTCAATAGCTAAAAATCCACTAAAGTACCCTCAAATATTGATTGAAGAACTTAACACATGTGATCTTTTTGCATACGTTAAACAGCATATTAAATGTAAATGGGATAGACGTTGGATTCAGTTCGGTGAAAGTACAGGCACTAATTTGTTTAAATTACAACCAACAGTAGCTGTTAACCAATTTTACAAAGTTGTTGCACTAAGTAGAAATACAGTGTCGACCATCCTAAGATTAAAAGTAAATCATGGATGTTTCCCGAAGCATCTACATAAAATCGGAGTTCTCCCAACAGGCAGATGTGACTGTGGAACTAGCATAGCTAATCTAAATCATATATTTTTTAACTGTCCCTTAAATCTCAATGCAAGTATGTGGCTGCTACAAGAATTGCTGAAAGCAGGTTTAAGTACTCCCCTAGACTTAAATGTGCTATTAAGTGTGGATAACATTAAAATTTTTAAACTAATTATGACATTTCTTCAAAAAATTAAATTAAAAGTGTGAATGTAAAACTAATCGTTTGAATGAATAGGTATTTCTTTTGTATTATGTAATGTATGAATGAGATATTTACTGTAATTAATTATATTATTTTGTAACCTATGTATGTTTTAGTTCTTACCGTAGTGAAAAAAAAATTAATATAGTTGTATTTATTAACATAGTACGTAGGCATTGTTATTTGTAAGCTTTATTTTTTTTTATTTTTTATTTTTAAGTGTATACTGGACAATTTTATACTTATGAACGAAGAATAATAATTTTATATGTAGTTACGTGGCTAAAGGTTCTGAACCAAGGCCAGAATAAAATAAAATAAAAAAAAATGTTAAACCTCAAAATATGAAATTCGTCAAAAGTTATTATTGACAGTTCAATGAGCAGAGACGATATTTTTGGCAGCATTTTGGCAAATGAAAGTATACATCAAACCATTTTAGGCAACTTCTTCGTTGCACAGGAGGAAAATCAGTGGTTTGGTGAAAATCGTAGTAAATATTATGCTTTTCACGAACCGTCTGTTGAAATATCAGAACCACAAGTAAGTTTATGGGACTTTCTAAATAAAAATGAATTAACAGAATACTTGAAGATTCGGAAGAAAAATGAAATAAGAAAATATTTAAGTAAGTAGAATTAACAATTTAAAGAAACTATTTAAACGATCATTTATTTTATCTAGAGGTGTAACCAGGATGATCCTAAGGGGGGGGGGGGTTTACAACTAGTTGATGGTCTCTGGGATGTATGGAATAGTAATGATGTTAAGCGTATAGATCTCAAAGTACATCCAAATGGGGGCTTATAACCCCCAAAACCCCACTTGTTACGCCTATAATTTTATCTACTCTATTTTATAGGAATTATGTTTATGAAATATAATAGATATCATAGATATACCACAAGAAAATACAGAATTCATTCATTCATTCAATTACAGAACCATCATTTAATTTGACAGGATTTATATTAAGTCAATTATTAGTGTCTTGCTAATTTTTATTACCATTACGCGAGACAGTGAAGCAGTAAAAAGCCTTAAAGTCCATTGAAATGTTACATTTTTTAGATTTTAGACCATAGCTTGCATTTTTTAGAGGCCGCAATTTTATTTTTTTAATTTGTAGGGGGGATCAGTAGAAGCTTAAGTTCAAGTTTGTGAGATCACCATCCTTGTTTCCGGCCGCCATCTTGGAAAAAGGGGTGTAAAGGATTTTTGCGGTGTACCTCGTAAACTATCAACCCTACAGAAAATTTTATCAAACATAAAATGTAGCAAATTTAATTTCCTACAATTTTATTTCTATTACTTTTTATCGTCAAGTGACCAACAAAAAAGTTATAAACAAAAATAAGTAAAAATAAATGACATCACAGCAACTTTGTAGAGGGTTTTTCAGCAAACAATTCCACTATAAATGTTTAAGTTTTACAGCGCTCCAAACTTGGCCAGATTCTCGAATGCTCATAGGGATACAATAAAACAAAACGTAAGGCTTACTTTTCTATCTATATATTTTTTATTCATATAATTTATTATAATCTTAATATTCCTATGCTATTATTATAGTTATTAAGGTACCAAGGGTATTATAAGGATAATAACGCTTGAGGTCAATGCATGGTGTATAGACCGAGGGCCTTCGGCCCGAGGTATATACGTTGACCGAAAGTGTTATTATTATAATACCCGTGGTGCCTTCAACGTTTGAAGGCAAACTTCAAAAAATTTGAATGAATTTTGAATTAATTAGTTTTCAAATACACTTATTCTAACGTTTAATGGTCTTGATGTTTCACCTAAATAAAATTGTTCACATTAAAAAACAATTGTTAACATCTGTTTTATTAAAAAATGATTATCCTTTATCGTTTATAAATAAGGAATTGACAAGATTGGATCGAATGGAACAGAACAACTTAGAACGGGATCCTACAATATTCACAAGAAATAATACGAGGAAAATAACAATACCATATATAAAAGGACTATCCGAGAAACTTAAAACAATAGGAAATAAATTCAACATTTCAACAACATTCAAAACAACAAACACATTGAGATCTATTCTATCTAAAACTAAACCTAACAATAAACAAGAAAGAACAAAGAATTGCAGTTATAAAATACCTTGTGAATGTGAACAATTTTATTTAGGTGAAACATCAAGACCATTAAACGTTAGAATAAGTGAACATCAGTCTTATATTAAAAATAGAGAATTTGATAGTATTTAACTCGTTATTTAAATTTAATAGGCCCTAGGGCGTTATTTTTCAATACCACGCCCTTGGGCGTTATGTCGTACTTAATAGACTTCGCAATAATGTCATTATTTGTCAAATAATAGACCAGTCGGACATTAAAGTATTTTTGACCCTTAATATTAGGTCCCTACCACCTATATACCGCCAAAGATGGAAAGCATACTAAGTTGTGAGATAAAAAGGGATGAACGTAGTGGAAGTGTTAAATTAAGTGATAGTAACTTATAGATTGACATTATATTGATTGTTTCCCACCTTTAGACGTATCGAGCCACTGTCACAGTGACAGTTTTAGTTAAAATATCCCTCTGATACGTCTAAAGGTGGGAAACAATCGTTATAATGTCAATTTATATGTTACCATCGCTAAATTTAACAACTCTACTCGTTTTATTTCTTTTTATCTCCCAATTTAATCTGTTTTCCATATTTTGCGCTATTTTGCCGGTTATTAGCGCGCTCATCAAGTCTATATTTTTTTCTTGGCTATCCAATGGCCTTTACTTTGATATTGACCTTCAACGGACGTCATCTTTTAGAGTTTCGAGGATTTTCGGCATTAAATTGATAGAATCAGATTACTCATGGGTTTTTGGGATCGCTAAACACGAATATGCCATCAGAATTGCCCTATGGAGCACATGACGGCCAGGGCCACTGCAAGGGACGCCATCTTCTAGAGTTTCAAAAGTTTTCGGCATTTAATTGATGAAAATGAATTACTGGGGGGTTTTTGAGGTCGCTAAACACGAATATGCCACCAGAACCGACTCCGGAGCACCTGGTTTCCATGGTCAATGCAAGGGGTTCCTGGAGTTTCTAGAGTCTTCGGTACTACATTAATGCAAACGGATTAATTATAGGTTTTTGGGGTTGCTGAACACGAATACGTGATCAACACAGACAAAGGAGAACCTGGTGCCTCTAAGACAGGTTATCTTCTGGAGCTTAGAGAGTTTTCGGTACTAAATTGATGCAAATGGATTACTCTTAGGTTTTAAGGTTACTGAACATGCATTTGCATACACTATCAGATCGGACCCACGAATCACATTGTGCCTACGGCACGTCATCTTCTGGAGTTTCGAGGGTTTTCGGCATTAAATTGATAAAAACGGATCACTCATGGCTTTTTGGGGTCGCTAAACGCTAATATGGTATCAGATCCAACCCACGGAGCACCTAGTGCACCTAGTACTCAGTATATTAATTTAGTACCGAAAGCTCTCGAATCTCCAAAGGATGACGTGCCTTAGGCACCAGGTACTCCGATGTCTGTTCTGATGGGGTTTTCGTGTTTAGCAACTCCAAAAACCTAATCCATTTGCAATAATGTAGTACCGAAGACCTTCGAAACTCTAGGAGCCCCTTTCATTGACCTTGAAAACCAGGTGCTCCGGGAATCGGTTCTGGTGGCATATTCGTGTTTAGCGACCTCAAAAAACCCTCCAGTAATTCATTTGCACCAATTAAATGCCAAAAACAATCGAAACTCTAGAAGATGACGTCCCTTGCAGTGGCCCTGGCCACCACGTGCTCCGGAGGTCAACTCTGATGGCATATTGGTATTTAGCGATCCCAAAAACCCATGATCAATCTGTCATCTATATCAATTTAATGCCGAAAACTCTCGAAACTCTAGAAGATGACGTCCGTTGAAGGTCAAGGTCAAAGTAAAGGTCGCCATTGGATCGCCAGGAAAAAATTCCAGACTACTAGTACTTTTCTTTGATCAAAACTTCTACATGTTGCCAGATAACCAGGACCTCGGGGAATTGGAATACCCAGTAAATCTTATAATTTTTCGAGTTTGTGCCTCTATATCTAGAAAATCCTCCATACGATCGAGATGTGCCCATGAGAACTTTTTATCAGGATGCTTCAAAGGGTATTTTACCAACGTATGAACTAAATCCGCTGGGACCTAATGTCCATAAGGTTTGTGTGGGGTACTTTGTAAATCAGAAATAGTTGACGAAAATGAATTAAATTTTGCTACTCATGGGCTTTTAGTAGCGCTGAACACGGATATTGTATTGGCGATAGTATCCGAGGCACCTGGTGTCCATGATGTGCCTCGTCTCTTGGAGTTTTATGGAAATTTGATACAAAATCAATGCAAGCTGGTTACTCGGGGGTTTATGGAGTATCTGATCATTAATATCGTGACGGCAAGATACCTGGTGCTCATAATGGATCTCATCCGCAGTCTTATGGAGATTCGATACAAAATCCGTGCAAACTCGGGACTCGTTTTTCTTTGGGACGATGATCACGAATATCATGATGGCGATTATCTCTGGGGCACTTGCTATTCAGGACGGGCCTAGTCTCATGCAGTTTTGTTAAAATTAGATACAAAATCAGTGTGCAAATTCGTTAATCAGGATTTTGGGGTCGCTTATTACGAATATCATGACGGCGATGGTCTCCGACGTATCTGGTGACCAGGATGGACCTCGTCTCCTGGAGTTTTGTTGAAAATCCATATACAATCACTGCAAACTCGTTACTCGGAAGTTTTTGGGATCGCTGATCACAAATATCATGTCTGCGATGGTCTCCGACGCACCCGATGAGCAGAAATAACCAATTTTTTATCGTTTCCAGAAAACTACTATAGGCGAGTCCCCTCTTCGGCGTCAGATGTCTTGGAGACAATTGACGGCATATTATTCCTATTCAGTGATCCTAAAAACTTTTGATTAACGAGTTTGCACTGATTTTGTATCGCATTTCTACATAGCTTCAGTGGACGAGGCCCGTCATGGTTAACAATTGTGTCGGAGGCCCTAGCGGTCATGATATATTTGTGGTCAGCGACCCCCAAAAACACCCGGAATAATGACTTTGCACACTTATTTTATATCTTACTTACTTAATCAATAGACCCATTGATTTCTTTCGGTGTTGGCCATTTATTCAAACTTAATAAGGTGTCGGGTGTTGTGTCTAGCTCTTAATAAACTTTCTCCATTCTTTCCTATTGGTTGCCATTTCTGTTGCTTCTTGCCAAGTTTTCCCCTTACTTTGTAGTATCTGATCTGGGAGATGTCACTATTTCATTCTTTAATGGGACGTTCTCTTCTGTTCTTCCCTATCGGTTTTGCTTCCCACAATCTTTTCACTTGTCTGTTATTGTCCATCCGGGTTAGATGTCCGAACCATGCCAATTGTTTCTCCTTAATTGTGTCGAGTACCTATCGGATTGATCTTCACTCTTTTTTTTTATTTCCTCATTTCTTATTCTATCTGTTTTTCTTGCTCTGATCGTTCTTCTAAGGTATTTCATCTCTGCTACCTGAATTCTGCTCTGATGTCTTTTGTTTAAGATCCAGTTTTCTGCTTCGTATGTCACCGTAGGTCTATATATTGTTTTGTATATTATCATCTTGGCCTTTGTTGATATTTATTTATTATTAAGGAATCCTCTATATAGTACTTGAGCTTGGAATAATTTTCCTGTGTTTTCCATTCTGTTGTTAAGATCGTCCTCGATGTCTCCTTTGTTGTTGATTACTGTTCCCAAGTATTTGTATAAATTTGTCTGTATTATTTTTTGATGATCTACCATTACTTCTATTTGATCTTCAGTCCCTTGTTATTTTCATTATCTGAGTCTTCTCTTTGTTTACATTTAAGTTGTATTTGCTTGCTTCTATGTTCCATCTCTCTAAGTTATATTTCAGTTTTTGTGTTGTTTCCGCAATTAGTACTATGTCGTCTACAAACATACACATCTCAGCGTTTGTCATTTACATTCTGTTCTAACCGATGTAGTATTTTTTGAAAGCTTTCTTACATTCTTTCACTATCTCATCTATTACATTTGAAGAGTACCTACAGGGGAAAAACAAGGAATGGCACATTTTATACATATTGAGATAAACACCAATAAAGATTTAATTCTTATGATACCTAAAAAGTACTTAGGAAATCCTTAGCAGAATTGTAGCAATTTTTGGTCTATAATCTTAATATAATATTAATCTATATTAATTTATTAATTTATTCATGCACCAAAAAAACTGCTACCATTCCTTATTTTTGTTCAGTGGCGTGTGGACAATTATGGTTCTTCGCCGGGATACAAATTATTAGAAAATTTATATAGACAGATCTTTCTGGTTATTGTTGTGAATCGATAGTCTAGTCGATAGTACTCAGTTTTTGCTACAACATGGCGAGAAAAGCAAAAATTCATGAAAAAGTGACATTCCTTGTTTTTCCCCTGTACTCGTCATTTATTAATAGCACTGAGCTGAGACTTCCCCCTTGTTTAACTCCTTGAGTTGTTTCAAATGGTTCTGACTGTGACTGCATATTTAGCATTCTTATTGCATTTGTTGTTTTCATGTATATGTTACAGTTCAAGTTGATTCTCAGTTAGAGTCGACTTTTTCTAGTCCGAGTCAACTCCAACTGAAACGAGCAGTAAAAGTTGATTTGAAAAATTTAAATCAACTTTTACTAGTTGAAGTTGACTCTTCCTAACTCTTGTTAGTAAAAGTAGATTTAGCCCAGTCGGGATACCATTTGTCCTTGCATTAGGAGCTGCCCCAAATTTTATTTTTCTAATCTTTAGTGGGGGTCAATAGTAGTATAAATTTAAAATCTCGACTGAATTTGACCGTTGCGTTAGCCGCCATCTTGATTTTAAACGAGAACCGTTTTTGCTCAATATCTCCGCCATTTTCAACTTTTCGACAAAAAATATAAAAACTGAAATTGTTGTAAATGCGATTTTCTCTATTTTGTTTATTATAATTTTTTTCGTGCGGTCCATATTTTCCGAGTTATGGGGAAAACAGTGACAGTTAAAGCATAATTATTGATTTATTGAATTATCTTGTTTATTATTACTTTTACAACAAATTTTAACCTATACAAAAATGAAGAGAATTAAATTTTGTAAAATTTTGATCTCTTTCATTATTTTGATAAAATCAATATTTAAGGTAGTACGTATGCGGTAAATGCGCGAGCGTAAGACCCGATTGATTTTAAAGCAATTGTTTTTGTTCAATATCTTCCCCATTTTCAACTTTTCGACAAAAAGTGTAAGGACTGAAATTGTTGCAATTACGATTTACTACAATTTTTCGAGAGAACCAGTGGCGGGCCTAAGAGGGGGGATGGGAAAATTCCCCCCAATGGGGTCCAAAATTAAAAAAAAAATATTGAAATATTAAAATATGTTAGCTGACTTGAAACTTAATTATCGACCGACAAATTCAACCAATAAAATCCGCTAGTTAATAAAATTAAGTGAACTTATTGCATATAAGTTATTATTTATGTCTTTTATGTACTTAGTTTAGTTGGTGTTTCATTGGAAGTTTCAAAAATTGTATAAAATATAATTCTCTTTATTTTTGTTTATGTACAATTATGTCGTAAAGTTAATTATAAATGAGACAATTCAATAATTATGCTTCCCCTCCGCTTCCACTATTTTCCTCCTTAACTCGGAGAATATTGATCGCATAAAAAAATTGTGGAAGAGAAATTGTAGGAAATTGCGTTTCCAACAATTTTAGTTCCTACCGTTTTTGTCGAAAAGTTGAAAATGGCGGAGATATTAAGCAACAACGGTTCTCCTTTAAAATCAATATGGCGGCTAATGCAACCCCGGAATTCAGTCGAGATTTTAAATTTACACTACTATTGATCTCCCCTAAAGGATAGAAGTATAAAATTTGGGGCAGCTCGGAAAAAAGATTCAATTGAGTAATTATGCTCCCCCCACCACTTTTTACTATTTTCCCACTTAACTCGGAAAATATCAACCGCATGAAAAAAACTGTTAAAAATAAATTGTAAGAAATCATATTTGGAACAATTTAAGTTGAAAATGGCGTAGATATTGAACAAAAACAATTGCTACAAAATCAATCAGGTCTTACGCTCGCGCCATTATCGCATACATACTACCTTAAATATTAACTTTAGCAAAAAAATTAAAGAAAATAAAATTGTGTAGAATTCAATTATCTCTATTTTTGTATAGGGATATTTTTGTCGTAAAACTAACAATAAACGAGATAATTCAATAATTATGCTCTATTTATATATAACTGTCACTATTCTCCGCTATAACTCGGAAAATATCGATGGCACGAAAAAATTGTAAAAATAAAAATGATAGAAAATTACATTTTCAACAATTTTGGTTGTAATACTTTTTGTCGAAAAGTTGAAAATGGCGGAGATATTGTGCAAAAACGGTTCTCGTTTAAAATCAAGATGGCGGCTAACGCAATGGCGGAATTCAGTCGAGATTTTAAATTTACACTACTATTGACCCCCCCTAAAGATTAAAAAATAAAATTTGGGGCAGCTCCTAACGCAAGGTTAGGCCTGTTATTCGTCTAACCGAGTCTAACCCGACTGGACTAATTATACAATTTATACGAGTATAATCTCACGTGCATTTTTGATGAGTGTCTCCATGCGTATCTTTCATATGGCACACATATTCGTAATATAATAAAGAATGGCGGTACGAGTCCAATTTCAGAAATATCTATGTTAGTATGTGGAAATTACTCTATAACTAAATAAAATATTGAAAAAAGGAGCCTGTACTGCCATTAAGAAAGACAAAAAAAATACAGTTTCTTCAAATAACCTTTTTTATCCCGTGCTTAGATTTTGTGTCACATTGGAACTACTAAAAATCGATTTTTTTATAACAAGAAATCGAACGTCACTGACTTGGCAACATTTCGCGCCTATGTGTATAAAAATTATTGTTTTTGATAGTATAAACGTCACTGTCAGTGTCGAATTACCGACGCACTGCTGCCTCACTTTTGAAAGTTCGCAGAACTTTCGTAATCTTGGGCCGCGTTTGTTGCTACCTGTTGATTGCTACTGTGTACTCTTAACTTTCGCCTTGTCATGGTGATGACATGTGAGCAGGGATGGGCGGTGTCGATAATGTCATGTCGACAATTCGATTGTCGACATGTCGACAATCATGTCGATGTCGAGTGATTTAAAGTTGTTGCCAATGTCGACAATGTCGAGTATGTCGACAATTAGCAAACGATCAGAATGACGTTCCGTGCGCACTAATTTGAAATTTTAGGTTAATCTGGCTGCGCTGACTTATTGAAAAAGTATGCATTAATGTTTCAACAAGTGGCAAAGAGACCAAATAATCTCAAACTTTTGAAACTTTTAACCTCACTATTAACTTGCGATTGTCAAATTCATAGGATATTCCATAATTGTTTGATTGCAGGTTTTTCAAGTGTAAATGAATTTTAAATAGATTCATATAGAGACAATTTATTATGTGCAAACCTCATGATAGAGTAATGCAATGTAATGAATCTAAAATATTACCATATAGATGCAAAACCAGAAAAAACCAGCAAAACAAATTTTCATAGATTTTTAATTTTCTATCGTTACTCGTAAACTCGTAACATTTACAGAAAGGTTTAAAAAAATTAAAAAGAAACGTAAACCTAAACGTCAGTAAACGAGGTAAGATTCAAAACCACAATCAAACATATCTCAGTACATTGAAACCTTACCTTGTTTCCTAACATTTCGTTTACTTTTTTTTTTAAATTTTACTAACTCTTTATTATAATAATTATAGTATAATAATTACTGAAACAGTGTTGAATCTCTTCGTGCTTTGGCAGAGACTGCATAATAAAAACATTACAACATTTTGCGGTTTTGCTAATTTTTAACCAAAGAAAACATTTAACTAATAATACATCAAATAGTTGTACTTTCCCCGTCCATATCTACAATTTCTTCCTCGTCCAGGTCATAACTATTTTTATCAGGATACTCTCCCTTTAATGAAACATAAATATGTACCAATTTCTTGGAATTAGTGAACGTTAATCTATTTCTTATCAGACTGTGAATGTGTCCCCAATTTGAAAAGAGTCTCTCGATTTGAGCTGAGGAGGCTGGCATTTTTAGAAGTCTGAGAGCCATTTTAGCAAGAATTGGGCATTCCAGTTTGACCACTCGCCAAAATACTAGAGGCTTTTCAACTCCTTTTTCCCAAAGTGTTGAGAATATTCCTGAAATTGTAAACCTAATATATTAAAAATCAAAAGAGCGATAATTTTGTCTGAAAGACTTACCCGATTTAGTGTTAAATTTGTCCCATTCTTCTATGCCCTGATTGCACAACTTTCTGAGTAAGAACTGAGTTATTATACCAGTGTGCTCTGACGTAAGCTTGGAATTTTCATATTTCGGATGCAGATAGTACGCAGTTAATGCGTACACGTTTAACGCCATTTGTTGTCTGTGTTTCAATTTTTCTTTAAGGTTATCTGGCAGATTCAAATTGAGCCACAGATGAACGGCATCTGCTACAGATGTGTCAGATTTCTGACAAACATTGATCAGATTACAAATGGGTTCATAAATTTCTATGTTCTGTTGAATCTCATCCACAAATTCATCGTTGAAGATTAATTCCTTGACTTTCGCCTTAATCTTTTTTTTCGTTACAGCGGCTACTTGTTTCATATATACCAGATTTTCTAGGAGACTTTCGAAAGAATCTCGGTAAGAGCACCATCTTGTTTCGGCCGGCAATTTGATTCTGCGCCCTCCCTTATCAACTATCATTTTTTCTAAATCTGGTTGCTTAAATTCTTTGAGGACAATGACCACATTGTCGACTAACTTTTTATCCAGCACGTCTTTGGCTAAAAGGTTGCCGGTGTGGCTACTGCACGTAGAGTGCCACATGTTGTGCTTGAGGAGGGATCCCATTTTAATCATTGCACTAGCATTATCCGAAACTATACCGTACGCATCTACATCGTATTTTTCTTTTGCAATTTTTTTAGATTCTGTTATTATTTCGGCAAGTTTTTCTCCAGTCTCAGACTCCGTGGTTAAATCCCAAGCATCAAGAAAGGCATTTTTTCCGTCTGCACTATGCAACATTGTCACAACCGTTTTAGAATTAGTAGATGAGTTTTTCCAACCGTCACACAAAATGACTGACTCGGTTTCCACTTTTTTACGTGAAATCTCAATACAGTCTTCATAGCACTTATTTAAAAGCGATGTACAAAGTTTTTTCCGGCCAGGAATTTTGTCTAAATAAGCAGGACGGATCGTTTTTATAAAATTTTTAAAGAGAGGTGATTCTACCACAGTAAATGGTAAGTTACAGCCGAATATAAATTTGGCTAGTGCAGTGCTTATCTTCTCCTCTTCATACTCTTGTAATATGTCCATATAGTCGGTGATTTTCTTTGATTTTTTGGCTGGTCTAGCTTGAGATGTAGCGAATAAATTTCTTTTATTCGTGCTTGTGTAGCTTGTGCTGGAGGAAGTTGGAGTACTTAAGTTAGTCAAATTACTACTCTCAGTATCAGTAGTTGATAACATCATATTTTCAACAATACTATGAGTGCCTTGAATTGCTACACCATTGTTTTCTTCCAATTCCAATAAGGCGGCATCGGTATCTAATGAATTTTCTATAATTCCATCTAGCATGTTTTCAGGTGAAGTTCCAGTCACAATAGCTAGCGAACCATCTTCCATAACTTCGTAACTACCGTTCGTTGTATTCTAAAATTCAAAATAAAAAGAAACTCTAAGGTGACTAAATATGAAGGGCGGATCTACGGACACCCTGTATACAGAAGTTGGCATAGATACAGCGTTTTGTACTTAATTCAATAGGCCAATCCGTTTTTTGCCGTAAAATACTAAACTTGGTGTTTTTTAAATGGGACACCCTGTATATAGAGATGCAACAACGTGAAAACCTCAGAATACAAATTCTGGGGTGAAAACTGATGCAATTTATGTCCCCTTCCGAATTCGAATTAAATAGTAATCAAGAAATCTACAATAATATATAGTGCGTTATTTTCACTTCTTGCCGTTAGATGGCTATACGGTTTTTGACGCCATGTTTTCTCCAATATACTACTACCGAAATGGTGATCCATGCGTTGTTGAGTTATGCGGCTCCGAACACATTTTACGATTCATTTTTATATTATAGATAAATGTAATTTCAAAAAGTTCCCCCCAAAATTTTTTCTAGATCCGCCCCTGCTAAATATGTAGTAGAACATACGTCCTATATACTCACTTGTGGATTAACTGTAGGTGTAAAACCTGTGTCTGAGCCAGTATTTTCGTATATCGAAACATGCGACATTTCATTATTGGATTGATTACCATTGCCACGATCTAACTTGCAGACGTTTCTTAAAATGAAAGTACGGGACGGGGTTAGTTATCAGCCGATACAAATATCAATTTCAGAGAATAAATCTCTATAGCTATCCAGCTAAAATTAATTAAAATATTTCTTCTTACCTGTGACTTTGCAATCTTGCTGCAGCTGTATTTTTTATCACATTTCCACATACACAACATTTAGCCGCGTGCTTTCCTTCTATCTTTAATACTTTGAATGATAATATATCATAGTTTTTATTCAGTTTTCTGCCACTCATTTTGATTCTGATCAGATCAGATCACATTCAAAATTTACAACTGAATAATTTCATAACATAACCTCACTTTTTTCCATTATGGACACGTTGCTGACATTGTCGACATTGTTGACACGTTCTCGACATTGTCGACACGTCTGTGTCGACAATTAAAGTCGACGTGTCGATGCCCATCTCTGCATGTGAGTATAGATATAACAGAATAGATTAGGCCAGTTCGAAAAATAGCGTAACGCGGAACAGTTCGGGTCGGTGGTCTATCTATCTCTCTCTACCGGCGCTCAGCTTTCTCTCTCTAGCATATGATGGCCGCCGCCTGTGTGTCACTGTCGTTCCGTTATTCCCACCTCTTGGTAGATACGCTCACACTCGCACGACAGACAAATATAGCTAGACCACCGTACTTGATATCGGCGTTACACCCCGATGTATTGAGTGGCATATGACTAGCCTGATCTATTTTCTTTACATATCTCTGCATGTGAGCAATAAATTACAAAAAAAGTTTTGACAGTTTTGTGGTTTGACAGAAGTTTGAATTTTTAAATGTCAAAGTTCTAAAAAATTGTAAAATAGGAATGTATTCCAGTGACGAAGAGTTGCAGTTTTTTTATTTGTTTTTTGGTAGATAATATTAGGTAGATGGTAGATTTTGGTAGATGGAGATTTTGGTAGAATGGATTGGTAGATTTTGGTAGATTGTATGAAACTGTGCGTGAAGTAAGTTTTGCGCACTTAGGCGATGTATAGCACTCTGCCCGCTCGTGCTCTAAACATCGCGACCGTGCGCAAAAAGCATACTTCACGAACTGTTTTATAAATAACTAAGTATTTCACTCCGGACAAATCTTTTTAGATTATTTTGGTCATTCGGAGCAAAAAAGGTCTCTTGTGATTTTTCTCTAAAATTTATAGTTTTCGAGTTATACGCGATTTAAAATTTGAAAAATGCGAAATGACCAGGCTTTAAGGCTTAATAACTCGATTAAAAACTATTATTATGAAAGTCAGAAAGTCACCTAATCAAAGTTTAAAGTCTCCCCTACAAAATCCTGAAGAAATTTTTGTCATTACTTTATTACTAAGCTGTTATGTTTAATTATCAACAATGAGCGCAAAAAGCGTATTGAGGCGGCCGTCAATGTGAGTGCGAGTAAGATCCTCCATTCCAACCGTCCAATGGTGCATCTCAGTCGCACTCACATTGACAGCCGCCTCAATACGTTCCTAGCGCTCATTGTTAATAATTAAAAATAACAGCTTAGTAATACAATAATGACAAATATTTCTTCAGTACCTTGTAGGGGGGTCGTTAAAATTTGATTTGGTGACTTTCTGATTTTCATAATAATAATTTTTAACTGAGTTATTAAGCCTTGAAAATGGTAATTTTCGCATTTTTCAAATTTTAAATCGCGTATAACTGGAGAACAATAAATTTTACAGAAAAATTACAAAAGACCTCTTTTGCTCCGAATGACCCAAATTAATTATGTAAAAAAATGTCCGAAGTGAATTTTTTTTGTGAATTTGTTTAAAAAAAATTGTTTAAACAATTTTTCGATTACGGTACCACATGACACCCTGTGGATTCGTTATAAGGACCGCTTTTTGAGTAAGTTTGTGCAAAGAAATCGAACTGGAATAATTTACCTAACGGGGGTGACGATACAGCCTGGACTATAAATGTCACGAATTGAACATAATATCAATAATATACAGTAGCATTTAATTTCTAGAATCGGTTGTTTGTGTGAATCAACTTTTACTAAATGGCATTGGGAAGAGTATACTTTAACTAGTTGGAGTCTACTTTTACTAGTAAATGTTGAATAAAAATCTTCATTTTATTTTTATAATCAACTTTTACTAAAACCAGCCGTTTGAGTCGACTCGAACTAGGAAAAGTCAACTCCAACTGGATAATCAACTTGAACTGTAACATATGTTCTTTTTGTTGCTTCTATCATTTCTTCACTTACTTGTTTCTTCTTTAGACTTTCCCATATATTTTTTCTTTTGATTGAGTCGATTGATTATTTTGTATCGAATTTTCCCAAAACTCTAGAGGAGACCAGGCATGTAATAGTCACGGTGCGTCGGAGACCATCGCCAATATAATATTCATGATCAGCGTCCCCAAAAAAAACCCCCGAGTAATGAGTTTGCACTGATTTTGTATTGAATTTCCATAAAACTCCAGACGAGGCCCATTATAGGGACCAAGTACCTAGGATACTATCATCGCCGTCTAAATCAGGGGTTCCCAAATTGGGGGCGTAAGGGCATATCAGAGGAGGGGGGCGCGAGACAAGTTGAATATTAAATTAAATTTAGTTATTTTTCTAAAATTCAAAATTAACCGCTTGTTAAACTGTGTCTGGTAACGCAGAGTAAGCAAAAATTATCTCAAATATCTCTTTTTGACAACACTCTGAAACGCCGCATTGATGATATGACCGAAGACATAGAAAACCAGGTAGTTAATGCAGTAAAATAATCGCCATTTTTTGCTATTCAGCTAGACGAGAGTACTGACATAGCACAATGTTATCAGTTAATTGTTTATGTTCGGTATATTCAAAACGAAAGAATGAAAGACGAGCTACTCTTTTCTACAGAGTTGGAGACTGGAGACCACGACAAAAGCTATTTATGTTATGAAAGCAGTGTGAGAGTTTTTTGACAAACATGAACTCTCTTGGCAAAAACTGATCAGTTTATGTACAGATGGCGCGCCTTCAATGCTTGGTTTTCGCTCAGGCTATTTGCAATTAGTAATAAAGAAAAATGCTGATGTGATTGGGATACATTGTTTTGTACATCGACATGCCTTGGCAGCAAAAACCCTTCCAAATGAACTTATGGCTGTCTTAAAGTTGTGTATTAAAGTAGTGATGATTCAGTCAATTTGTACTCTACGAGCCCCCTAGTGGGAAAGTTTTGGGGTAGTTCTGATTTCTTTCATTATATATGGATTTTGGGCTCCTGAATCCGAATCTGAGGTTTGCGGACAAAATTTCGTGACGGAACATTGAAAAAAACACGAAAAAAGCGAAAAATTCCTGCTTTTTTGCTTAAATCTCGAAAACTATTAACTTTTAGTAAATAGTGTGTTAACAAAAATTAAAGTACATAAAATTCTCTACAAATGTCAGTATTTACTTTTTTTCAGATGAACAGTTCGGTCTAAAGTGCAAGTTGAAAATTGCTAATTTTCAACGGTCTCTGTAAAACCCACTTTTTACATTCCAAAACTTTATTTTTTATTAGAATACTGTCATTTGATACATTTCTGCTAGTTTTCTGCACAAGTAATTAAAAAGAAAAAGAAGTCGAAATTGTACAAATTCAGTATCACAACAGGCCAGACAGGGGGCCACGTTCTGGCAACAGTTGAAGCTTGGATTTAAGTACTTCTGGCACATATTTTACAATATTTTTTTCCACCTACCTCTACCGCAAGTATACTTTTCCGGACCTGATTGTAGGGAGCAAAGTTGTACTTTTCCTCCCTAGGGAGGAAAAGTAAAAGTGACGTCATTCATGAAATATAACTTATTGACGCCCTGTACAATATCTATTTTCTATTACGTAAGTATCTATACATTTTAACGTTTATTTATAAAACACCCAGTATTTTTTCAAAATTTTTGGATTCAAAATTTTCTGTCAGACAGGTACTTCCGAGTTCGTGTTGGGGAAGCTTATTCACTGGACAACCCAGTCAAGAGCGGAGTTCCACAAGGATCAGTACTTGGACCACTACTATTTTGTATATACACTAGTGATCTTCCTCTTGTTGTATCCAGTAAGGTTTCCATTTACGCAGATGATACTAAATTATATGTGAATCCAATTATTGACCAACATGTTCTTCAAACCTACCTTGACGCAATATTCAAATGGTCCTCAGAGTGGTTACTTCCACTAAATATTGAAAAATGCGTCATACTACATATTGGCAAAAATAACCCATTACTACCGTACTTTATTATTGGACATCCCATAGAGTCAGTAACCTCCCACAAAGATCTTGGAGTGATAGTTAACAGTAACTTAAATTGGTCTGACCATATAGTGTCCGTGTGTAAACGTGCAAATTCCAAACTGTTTCTAATCCGCAAATGTTTTACACGAATATCTCTAACCTTAATGAGTAAACTTTACTCTATATACGTCAGACCTATTCTTGAGTTTGCCGGGCCAGTGTGGAGTCCAGATTTTAACCGTGATAAAGTCGTACTTGAAAATGTTCAACATAAAGCCACAAGACTGGCATTTGGCCATGTAAGACCTAATTATGAAGATAGACTATCCTTGGCTCATCTAACAACATTTGAGCATCGACGTCTTCGAGGTGACCTAATCATATCCTTCCGTATCTTAAAATATAATTTTGGAAACCTTAACACAATATTTACGCTAAATCTAGACGAACGATTAAGAGGTCATCGTTATAAATTAAAGAGGGAACAGACGACAACAAGATCCAGAATGAACTTTTTACCAAACAGAATATTTAACATCTGGAATAGCTTAGATGAAGACACCATATCGGCAACTAGTGTTAACATTTTTAAAAGTAGACTTGATAATTCATTATTTTCTTTGCAATACTGAATTATTTTAGGACGGCATTATTTATTGTTTCAGAATTTTGTTTGAAATTGTAATCTTTATAATTTTTATTAGTTTTATATAACGATATTTTTCTTTGTTTTGAACATTATGGGAGCTTTACAGGACTGAATTGTTTTAGGGCGGCATTGTTTTATTGTTTCAGTATTTTTATTTGATGTTTGTTAATTTTTAACTTTATTCTTAATTTGTATTAGTTGTAAAATGATATTTCTCTTTGTTTTTGGGCATAATAGGAGCTCGCTTCTCTGCCCTTATTTGATTTATAATAATAATAATAATAAGTTCCGCACTTAGCTATTCATTTGGTATTTTTAAGTGGACAAAAACAGATATAGAAAATCTTCAGCGAAAAGTACGAACACACCTCACAAAGGCACAAAAACACCATCCTAAAAGTGCAGTAGAAAGAACGACATTACCACGGAATCTAGGAGGAAGAGGACTTATGGATATAGGTGAGCAATTAGATAAACAAATTGCTAATTTAAGAACTTATTTTCAGATGCAAGCTGAGACATCTACTCAACATCGAGCTATTTGCGCAGTAGACGACACAACACCGATCAAACTGAGGGAACCAGAAATGCGCATAAACCATCTCACTAAAGACGAAAAAATGCGCACCTGGATGGGTAAACCTCTGCACGGGCGACATCCCAATGAGGTCAGCCAAGACTATGTCGACAATACAGCGACGAACTATTGGTTGACATCAGGAAAGATGTTCCCTGAAACGGAGGGTTCATTACTGGCCATTCAGGATCAGGTTATACCAACCAGAAATTACCTGAAATATATCATCAAAGACCCTCAGGTTCAAAACGACAGATGCCGATATGGATGTCAAGCCCAAGAAACCATCCAACATCTTACAGGGGACTGCCAGGCATTTGCTGCAACTGAATACAAGGAACGGCATGACGCAGTGGGAAAAATCCTTCATCAAGAGATAGCTATCAAGCTGGGACTTCTCCAAACGGACCATCTCCCGTATTATCAATACGTCCCTGAGAGTATGCTTGAGGATGGCAACTACAAGCTATACTGGGACCGCACTGTGCTCACAGACCAAACAGTGGCATATAATAGACCAGATCTCGTACTAGTTAATAAATTAACAAGACAGACAACACTAATTGATGTGGCGATACCTAACAACAATAATCTACGTAGTAAATTTACTGAAAAGATCGCCAAGTACAGAGATCTGGAAATTCAAATACGAAGGCAATGGAGAATGCAAAGTACCCAGACGATACCGATTATTATGTCTACTACTGGAGTCATTCCGAAGACCCTCCTCGACAGCATAAGAAAGCTGGGTCTAAATGAACACCTTTATAAGACCATGCAGAAAGCTGTACTACTTGCGACGGCCAGATGCGTACGAAAATTTCTGGGAGAAACTCCAGCATACCAAGTCACCTAGGGCTCGAAAACACGGAAAGAGTCCCACCAGAACTCAATCCTTTTGATACCGTAGGTATCTGGGATGAGTCAATTTTCCCCTTAGAGGGAGTGTGAGCCGTATGGCTAAATCTGATAATAATTTTTGAACGGAGTAGAGAAAACTAAATCCTTGAAGCAAGTTACATGTCTGGTGACATTTGACCAACCCCTCTACCTCAAGGCAAGAGACATCATTGCTAGTCGTCCCGATGATCCTGATCTGCCAAATGTTATAAGGCTCGGTGGATTTCACTATTGATGTCCTTCATGGGGGCAATTGGTTACATTATGCAAGGTGGTGGATGGGCTGAACTTTTCATTACCATATATGCGGCAAAATCAACCGAAAAAATTATGTCTGGTCACGCTTACACAAGGGCAGTACGAGCTCATATGTTGGCTCACAGAACTCTGGCCAAAATAGTGATTAAGTCAATGGCCCTATCATCAACAATGGTGGATCAATTAGAGGAGATCTTGTTCAACTTAGACAGAACAGTGATTCTTTCTAATGATGTAATAGCTATTTGTATAACAAGGGAGGAAAGTGCTACTTTTCCTCCCGAGAATGAAGTTTACTCCCCGACGCGTAGCGGAGGGCAGTAATCATTCAAGGGAGGAAAAGGCACTTTACTCCCATGTTATACATATGGTTTTTCCACCTTCCTCAAATTAATAACAAGTCATTTTTCATTTTTACTTAATTTATTGATGTAACTAACCAACAAAATTTATTAAAATTAAAACTAACAAGTACAATATAACTGTCAACTGTCAAATATAAGTCAAATTATTAATGTAAACATTGTTAAATCAAAATAACAATTTACTGTTTTTTACCATTCTGCAAAATACTGGGTGTTTTATAAATAAACGTTAAAATGTATAGATACTTACGTAATAGAAAATAGATATTGTACAGGGCGTCAATAAGTTATATTTCATGAATGACGTCACTTTTACTTTTCCTCCCTAGGGAGGAAAAGTAAAAGTGACGTCATTCATGAAATATAACTTATTGACGCCCTGTACAATATCTATTTTCTATTACGTAAGTATCTATACATTTTAACGTTTATTTATAAAACACCCAGTATTTTGCAGAATGGTAAAAAACAGTAAATTGTTATTTTGATTTAACAATGTTTACATTAATAATTTGACTTATATTTGACAGTTGACAGTTATATTGTACTTGTTAGTTTTAATTTTAATAAATTTTGTTGGTTAGTTACATCAATAAATTAAGTAAAAATGAAAAATGACTTGTTATTAATTTGAGGAAGGTGGAAAAACCATATGTATAACATGGGAGTAAAGTGCCTTTTCCTCCCTTGAATGATTACTGCCCTCCGCTACGCGTCGGGGAGTAAACTTCATTCTCGGGAGGAAAAGTAGCACTTTCCTCCCTTGTTATACAAATAGCTATTACATCATTAGAAAGAATCACTGTTCTGTCTAAGTTGAACAAGATCTCCTCTAATTGATCCACCATTGTTGATGATAGGGCCATTGACTTAATCACTATTTTGGCCAGAGTTCTGTGAGCCAACATATGAGCTCGTACTGCCCTTGTGTAAGCGTGACCAGACATAATTTTTTCGGTTGATTTTGCCGCATATATGGTAATGAAAAGTTCAGCCCATCCACCACCTTGCATAATGTAACCAATTGCCCCCATGAAGGACATCAATAGTGAAATCCACCGAGCCTTATAACATTTGGCAGATCAGGATCATCGGGACGACTAGCAATGATGTCTCTTGCCTTGAGGTAGAGGGGTTGGTCAAATGTCACCAGACATGTAACTTGCTTCAAGGATTTAGTTTTCTCTACTCCGTTCAAAAATTATTATCAGATTTAGCCATACGGCTCACACTCCCTCTAAGGGGAAAATTGACTCATCCCAGATACCTACGGTATCAAAAGGATTGAGCTCTGGTGGGACTCTTTCCGTGTTTTCGAGCCCTAGGTGACTTGGTATGCTGGAGTTTCTCCCAGAAATTTTCGTACGCATCTGGCCGTAGCAAGTAGTACAGCTTTCTGCATGGTCTTATAAAGGTGTTCATTTAGACCCAGCTTTCTTATGCTGTCGAGGAGGGTCTTCGGAATGACTCCAGTAGTAGACATAATAATCGGTATCGTCTGGGTACTTTGCATTCTCCATTGCCTTCGTATTTGAATTTCCAGATCTCTGTACTTGGCGATCTTTTCAGTAAATTTACTACGTAGATTATTGTTGTTAGGTATCGCCACATCAATTAGTGTTGTCTGTCTTGTTAATTTATTAACTAGTACGAGATCTGGTCTATTATATGCCACTGTTTGGTCTGTGAGCACAGTGCGGTCCCAGTATAGCTTGTAGTTGCCATCCTCAAGCATACTCTCAGGGACGTATTGATAATACGGGAGATGGTCCGTTTGGAGAAGTCCCAGCTTGATAGCTATCTCTTGATGAAGGATTTTTCCCACTGCGTCATGCCGTTCCTTGTATTCAGTTGCAGCAAATGCCTGGCAGTCCCCTGTAAGATGTTGGATGGTTTCTTGGGCTTGACATCCATATCGGCATCTGTCGTTTTGAACCTGAGGGTCTTTGATGATATATTTCAGGTAATTTCTGGTTGGTATAACCTGATCCTGAATGGCCAGTAATGAACCCTCCGTTTCAGGGAACATCTTTCCTGATGTCAACCAATAGTTCGTCGCTGTATTGTCGACATAGTCTTGGCTGACCTCATTGGGATGTCGCCCGTGCAGAGGTTTACCCATCCAGGTGCGCATTTTTTCGTCTTTAGTGAGATGGTTTATGCGCATTTCTGGTTCCCTCAGTTTGATCGGTGTTGTGTCGTCTACTGCGCAAATAGCTCGATGTTGAGTAGATGTCTCAGCTTGCATCTGAAAATAAGTTCTTAAATTAGCAATTTGTTTATCTAATTGCTCACCTATATCCATAAGTCCTCTTCCTCCTAGATTCCGTGGTAATGTCGTTCTTTCTACTGCACTTTTAGGATGGTGTTTTTGTGCCTTTGTGAGGTGTGTTCGTACTTTTCGCTGAAGATTTTCTATATCTGTTTTTGTCCACTTAAAAATACCAAATGAATAGCTAAGTGCGGAACTTATTATTATTATTATTATAAATAAAATAAGGGCAGAGAAGCGAGCTCCTATTATGCCCAAAAACAAAGAGAAATATCATTTTACAACTAATACAAATTAAGAATAAAGTTAAAAATTAACAAACATCAAATAAAAATACTGAAACAATAAAACAATGCCGCCCTAAAACAATTCAGTCCTGTAAAGCTCCTATAATGTTCAAAACAAAGAAAAATATCGTTATATAAAACTAATAAAAATTATATTACAATTTCAAACAAAATTCTGAAACAATAAATAATGCCGTCCTAAAATAATTCAGTATTGCAAAGAAAATAATGAATTATCAAGTCTACTTTTAAAAATGTTAACACTAGTTGCCGATATGGTGTCTTCATCTAAGCTATTCCAGATGTTAAATATTCTGTTTGGTAAAAAGTTCATTCTGGATCTTGTTGTCGTCTGTTCCCTCTTTAATTTATAACGATGACCTTTTAATCGTTCGTCTAGATTTAGCGTAAATATTGTGTTAAGGTTTCCAAAATTATATTTTAAGATACGGAAGGATATGATTAGGTCACCTCGAAGACGTCGATGCTCAAATGTTGTTAGATGAGCCAAGGATAGTCTATCTTCATAATTAGGTCTTACATGGCCAAATGCCAGTCTTGTGGCTTTATGTTGAACATTTTCAAGTAAGACTTTATCACGGTTAAAATCTGGACTCCACACTGGCCCGGCAAACTCAAGAATAGGTCTGATGTATATAGAGTAAAGTTTACTCATTAAGGTTAGAGATATTCGTGTAAAACATTTGCGGATTAGAAACAGTTTGGAATTTGCACGTTTACACACGGACACTATATGGTCAGACCAATTTAAGTTACTGTTAACTATCACTCCAAGATCTTTGTGGGAGGTTACTGACTCTATGGGATGCCCAATAATAAAGTACGGTAGTAATGGGTTATTTTTGCCAATATGTAGTATGACGCATTTTTCAATATTCAGTGGAAGTAACCACTCTGAGGGCCATTTGAATATTGCGTCAAGGTAGGTTTGAAGAACATGTTGGTCAATAATTGGATTCACATATAATTTAGTATCATCTGCGTAAATGGAAACCTTACTGGATACAACAAGAGGAAGATCACTAGTGTATATACAAAATAGTAGTGGTCCAAGTACTGATCCTTGTGGAACTCCGCTCTTGACTGGGTTGTCCAGTGAATAAGCTTCCCCAACACGAACTCGGAAGTACCTGTCTGACAGAAAATTTTGAATCCAAAAGTTTAACTTTCCGGGGATACCATAGTGATCCAATTTAGCTAGTAATCGACGTTTGGGAACACGATCGAAAGTTTTGGAGAAATCTAAATAGACTACATCAA
Source organism: Diabrotica virgifera virgifera (assembly GCF_917563875.1). Taxonomy (NCBI): domain Eukaryota; kingdom Metazoa; phylum Arthropoda; class Insecta; order Coleoptera; family Chrysomelidae; genus Diabrotica; species Diabrotica virgifera. The sequence continues at coordinate 175,324,247 of NC_065445.1, read as the reverse complement.
CAGGATGTCGATTGTTTAAAGATGATGACCAGTCACTTATACAATGAAGTAAGTTTGTGATCGTTGAACGACCCTTGATAAAACGATGCTGCTGGTGAGGGATGACATTTTCTTGAAGGAGGAATTCAGACATAGCTTCAGAAATAATGGATTCCATGACCTTGCCGATAATAGGAACTAGGCTGATTGGACGATAATTATTGCAGTCAAGTTTATTTCCTTTCTTGAATATAGGAGTAACCGAAGCCAATTTCCATGACGAGGGAAGAGAACCCTGACTAAAAGAAGTATTCATTATAAAAGATATAGGAATGGCTACAGACTCTGCACACTGTTTAAGGAAAAAGGAAGTTAGTCCGTCTAATCCAGGTGATGAATTATTACGTAGTTTATTAATTAGAATTCTGTAAATATTGTATCATAATCACTTGAAGGAGCGTTGATAAATAGTTGGTAAACAATAAATGTTAGTTCATATGGCATGTTTCTTGTGACAATTTCCATGAATCCATTCCATCCTAAGAGGCCGGGAATATCTCTACTTTTCCCATAGAGTCACAGAAGATCAGGCACAGATAGAGTCACAGTTTCAGTTGGTGTGAACATTCCCTTCGGATCTATTATCTTGATTTCTGATAAACCTTGAAGTTTTGTCCTTTCAAAATGAATTAGTTGAACAACTCCCTGACTTGCATAAATCTCAGGCGTGAGTTTCGTTTTTAACCGAGGAATGGATTGGTTAGGTGCTACTACATGTTTTGGTGCAATACAAGAAATGCCACCCATGACGTGAAAAGTGTTGTATCCGTCGATTGTATGTACTTTAAAATCAGCGTTATCGTACACCTGCTGTGTAAAGCACGGCTGGTCAATTTTCTGCGGATCGCCTGCGATTGCTGATTTTTTCAGACAAATAGCTTCTTTATAGGATGAACAAACCCCCAAAGAGGAAACTACATCAACCAATTTTCTTGATCCGTACTTTTTGCAGAGCAACACGGCCAACCCTACAAGGACTGGTGAGACGAATGATCTGGGCCTTACCGCCGCTACAAGACTATGAGCAAGCGCGTTGCTTTTCTTCTTCCAGCTATCATACTCCCCACGTTTTTTATGAAGTACAACTTTTTCCATAAATGCACGTAGTGTTTCAGGAATTAGTTCTTCATTTCCTTCTAAAAATTAATCCGGTGGGGGGTATTCCTGTGTCTCATAAACCTGGCTCCGGACATCCTCAACAATAATGGCAGCAGCCGTCTGAACAATCCGTAGTCTTTCCTCTTTTTCAAACTTTTTCTAGTCTTTAAAACAAACGACCGACTTCTTGTTTCGGGACATGATAATAATTATATCGCTTCCGTATTTTTTGAGTAGATGAGCTTTGGTTGTCTATTTGTCAGGACGATATTTACCCCTGATTTGGTCGATCAAATCATCGAGCAAAAATTGGCACTCCCCATCCCCATTCTCTAAATAATTGTAAACATCTTGCACTGCTCTTTTAACATCATCGGCAAATGGACTCGATTTTTTAATCTTTTTTTGAGTGATTGGGTGATTGTACAGTCTTCTCATGCATAAACTATGATACCGGCAATCAGAGGCTACTAAGCCTGAGACAGGTAAAAGGCGCTTGATTATGGCTTTGCCATACTGATCATCACGTTCTTTTGCTCGTTTTATAACAGCTTCTTTAAATTTTAAAACTCGAACCTGATACACCATATTGCGGTTGGTTGTCTGTTTACTTTGTTGTTCTGTAAACTCAGGTGTTATGACGAGGCCAAACATAAAACATTGAGTTTTGAAATTAAAAGGTGGTGCAGTAGAACGTCTTTGAACTTGCTTCCTATCCTCCTCAACTTTCTTCAAGTAAGCGTTAATCATTTTTACATCATTGTAATTTTTACGACCTCACGCTATTAACAGCTTAATATTAATCTTACTCTGTCATTAAAAAAAGAAGAATTATTGGAAATAATTATTATTTATTTATAAGTAGTAGAAATGTATTATCTATTTATAAGAAACTAGGAGAAATTTATCAAATGACAGCATTCTAATAAAAAATAAAGTGGGTTTGCAGAGACCATTCAAAATTCGCAATTTTCAACTTGCACTTTAGACCGAACGGTTCGTCTGAAAAAAAAGTAAATAGTGATATTTGTAGAGAATTTTAAGTACTTTAATTTATGTTAACAGATTATTTACTAAAAGTTAATAGTTTTCCAGATTTAAGCAAAAAAGCGAGAAAAAGCAGAAATTTTTCGCTTTTTTCGCGATTTTTTCAATGTTCCGTCACGAAATTTTGTCCGCAAACCTCATATTCGGATTCAGCAGCCCAAAATCCATATATAATGAAAGAAATCAGAACTACCCCAAAACTTTCCTAGTCAAAACACAATTTTATTGAATCATGAAGTACATAAAAAAAAAAACAGTGCGTTGAATACTCGACTGTTTAAAACTATTTGTGAAGATTTAGAAAGTGATCACAAAACACTGCTACTTCATACAGAAGTACGATGGCTCTCAAAAGGAAACATGCTGGCAAGATTATTTGACCTTTGAGATGAAGTAATCACCCTGGATCATCAAAAGCAAAATGAGCTAAACATGGCCTTCAAAAAACATACCCAAGTAATATTGGCTTATTTGTCAGACATCTTTGAGACTCGTTGAACAGCCTTAACCTAAAACTGCAGGGTGGAGACTCAAATATAGTAGTTAGTCATTGTGATGGAGGCTTAGTTACTCAACTTTAGAGGCGTAAAATATCAAAAGTAGAGCCAATCTCAGAAGAAACACACTTCAAGGACATTTATGAAGAATCAAGTATGAAAATCCAAATATCATACCATTTGGAGAGCCTAATTGAAGAATTCCAGAAATACTTCCCAAACACTTGTAACAATTTTATTTACAGAATGTCAACTGATCCATTCTATGTCAATATAGACTGCCTGCCTGAATCACTTCAAGAGGATGCTTTGCAAATAAATACAAATGACTTTTTGCATGATTCCTCTGCCAAATACTTTGTTATAATGGACAAACCTTCATTTTGGTTAAAATATTTCAAAGTGTATCTTAGTGTATCAAGAGAAGCTCTTCATTTATATTTGCCTTTTTCAAGTAACTATTTGTGCGATTTTCAACACTTCTGGCAATTAAAACAAAGTATAGGAATAAACTTGATGTTGCTAGTGACTTGTGCTGTGCACTTACTAAAACTCAGCCACGAATAAGCATACTAGTAAATAAAATGCAAGCACATCCATCTCACTAACCAACCTAATCTATTTTTCTTTTATTAATAATTTTTGTACTGTATGGAAACTGATATTTTTGTATCTTATGGCAGAATAAATAAATGTTTTGTTTTCAAGCTAATACTTATTTGTTTTTGTTTTGTTCCTATTTTGGCGCACACAATTTATTGTAAAGGGGGGGGGGCGAGAAGCTTTCATTTCAACAAAAGGGGGCGTGGTACAAACAAGTTTGGGAACCCCTGGTCTAGATATTCGTATTCAACGAGACCAAAAACTCCCGAGTAATAATATTGAACTTCCTTCAATTACATCCAAATTACAAATTTATCATTTCTCGTCACTTCAAAATGCCTTTGGAAAATGCATTTTCCTTGTTCAATAAATGAAATTTTCATTTATCTGCTTAGAGTAAGAGTATGAAGGAGGCAAGTCAAACTCCCGAGTAATAATATTGAACTTTCTTCAATTACATCCGAATTACAAAATTATCATTTCTCGTCACTTAGAAATGCCTTTGGAAAATGCATTTTCCTTATTCAATAAATGCAATTTTCATTTATCTACTTAGAGTAAGAGTATGAAGGAGGCAAGTCAAACTTTTAAAAACTAAAAACGGCAATTATTATTAAGTATATTTAGTCCAAGTAATGAAGCTGAAAATAGGACAATACCTCTCAATTTTTACAGAATGGATCGATTTGCTTGAAAATTTGAGAATAAGTAGTGGATAGTCCAAGGATCAAAATCTATATGAGGCCGAAAGGCGCTTTTACCATGGGGGTGGTTGCCACCAACTCTCGGGGGTGGAAATTGTTGATTTAATTTCTACCGCAAAGTTGGTAAATACATTCATTCTAAGAAAAAACATTCTATACATTTTTTTCATAAAATTATTAGTTTTCGATTTATTCGCTATGGAAAGTGTTCGTTTTATATCAAAAGTTATTATTAGTTTTGCTATTGGGACCGTGCAAGTTCGGCAAAGCGACCCCTATTTCTACGCTCTATACTAAAATTCGCACTTTTAATTATATTGGCCAATTATATTAGTCCTGGTTATTGGATAATTGTCAAGGCCATAGTCCAAAAAAATAATAAGAAGAAAAAATAAGATTCAGGTTATGTTATGAAAACGTCAACAATTGTATGTAGTAAATAAAATTAGTTATTAAAATGCATTACTGCAAGCAAAATAAAATTAATTAAATTTACCTTTATATAATAATTGCATATCATATCAATATTGTGGAGCAATATATAATTTTTCTGCTTCATTGACAGAAGGTATGAAATATACGTCAATTTGACAATTTCAATTGACAATATGAATTATTTAAGATAGTTGCAATATTTCTCCGCGACTCGCGCAGGGTCGTTTCTCGTTTCCCCTTCCAAGTACTTGCACTCCGCGAATACGGCTCACACTCCCTCTAAGGGGAAAATTGACATCCCAGATACCTACGGTATCAAAAGGATTGAGCTCTGGTGGGACTCTTTCCTTGTTATCGAGTCCTAGGTGACTTGGTATGCAGGTGCATCTCCCAAAAATTTTCGTACACATCTGGCCGTTGCGAGTAGTACAGCTTTCTGCATGGTCTTGTAAAGATATTCATTTAGACCCAGCCTTTTTATGCTTTCGAGGAGGTTCTTCGGAATGACTCCAGTAGTAGACATAACAATAGGTATCGTCTGGGTACTTTGAATTCTCCATTGTCTTCGTATTTAAATTTCCAGATCTCTGTACTTGGCGATCTTTTCAGTAAATTTACTACGTAGATTATTGTTGTTAGGTATCGCCACATCAATTAGTGTTGTTTGTCTGGTTAATTTATTAACTAGTACGAGATCTGGTCTATTATGTGCCACTGTTTGGTCTGTGAGCACAGTGCGGTCCCAGTATAGCTTGTAGTTGCCATCCTCAAGCATACTCTCAGGGACGTATTGATAATATGGGAGATGGTCCGTTTGAGAAGTCCCAGCTTGATAGCTATCTCCTGATGAAGGATTTTTCCCACTGCGTCATGCCGTTCCTTGTATTCAGTTGCACCAAATGCCTGGCAGCCCCCTGTATAATATGTTGGATGGTTTCTTGGGCTTGACATCCATATCGGCATCTGTCGTTTTGAACCTGAGGGTATTTGACGATATATTTCAGGTAATTTCTGGTTGGTATAACCTGATCCTGAATAGCCAGTAATGAACCCTCCGTTTCAGGGAACATTTTTCCTGATGTCAACCAATAGTTCGACGCTGTATTGTCGACATAGTCTTGGCTAACCTCATTGGGATGTCGCCCGTGCAGAGGTTTACCCATCCAGGTGCGCATTTTTTCGTCTTTATAGTGAGGTGGTTTATGCGCATTTCTGGTTCCCTCAGTTTGATCGGTGTTGTGTCATCTACTGCGCAGATAGCGCGATGTAGAGTAGATGTCTCAGCTTGCATCTGAAAATAAGTTCTTAAATTAGCAATTTGTTTATCTAATTGCTCACCTATATCCATAAGTCCTCTTCCTCCTAGATTCCGTGGTAATGTCGTTCTTTCTACTGCACTTTTAGGATGGTGTTTTTGTGCCTTTGTGAGGTAGTGTTCTTACTTTTCGCTGAAGATTCTCTATGTCCGTTTTTGTCCACTTAACAATGCCAAACGAATAGCTAAGCGCGGAACATGCCTAGGTGTTTAGTGCCTTAAACAGATTTCTACTGTTAAGGTGTGAACGAAGCAGCTGTTTTACCCTTCGTATAAACTCCGCAGTTATCTCAGTTTCCATTTGCTTATGGTCAATTTTCCGCGCTTGCTTTACTTCAGGATATTTATACATATCGTTTTCACCCATGGCCTCGATGTTCTGGTCATTTTGCATATCGAATCCTCCGGGCTGTACGTTTCCTCTGACTATATTTAAAACACGGCACTTGTCTAGTCCGAAGTGCATACTAATGTCATTTGAAAAGGATTCTACAGTTCTTAGCATCTCATCTATTTGGTTTCGAGTGGAAGCCATTAATTTCAAATCATCCATATACAACAGATGATTAAGCTTCGCCACCACATTGTCGTTATTTTTGATGCTAAAACCTGCGTCAGTGGAGTTCAATAGCTGAGATAGTGGGTTCATAGCTAGACAGAATTACAGTGGACTTAAGGAATCTCCTTGGAACAGGCCCCGGCTGATTGCGATATTTTCAGTTTCGATGTTATTTTCACCAAGTATTTGAAGGTGAATTCTAGTCTTCCACTCTGTCATTATATGCTGTAAAAAGGTCACTATATTATCATCGACTTTATATATTCTCAATATATCTATAAGCCATTCATGCGGCACTGAGTCAAAGGCCTTCTTGTAATCAATGAAGGCAGTAAATAAGTTCCTCTTTTTGGAATATGCTTGATTAGAAATGACCGAGTCGATGATAAGTTGTTCTTTGCAACCCATGGAACCCTTAGCGCATCCTATCTGTTGAGGCTCTATGATGTTGTTCAGTGCACAGTGTTGGTAGATACGCCGGGCTACACAGGATGTGACCAATTTATACAAAGTTGGAACACAAGTAATTGGGCGGTATTTGGCTGGATCTTGGGTGTTATTTTGATCCTTAGGTATTAAATAAGTGGATCCCTGAGTTAGAAATAATGGTGTTTCCTGCGGATTAGAAATAACATTATTAATTAGTGTTGATAAGCAATCATGAACACTCCAAAACTTCTTAAGCCAGAAGCTTTGAACTCCGTCTGGTCCGGGAGATTTCCAGTTATGATATTTGAGACTTCTTCGGTGGTGAAGGGTTCGTAGAGACCCACATAACAATTTCATGTTCTTAGTAGATTCATAGAACATACTTTTCAGGAAAAGTATATACTGAGAATGTGCGTAATTACCATTGCGAATGTGCAGAGCAGATACTGAGTATATACTACATTACAGTACTTAAACGTTCTATGTATATACTTAGAATGTACTACCGCACTTCTTTTCAGTATATACCAAGAATGTTCTTTTTAGAACATTCCAAGGACGTGCTATAAACCTTCTATGTGTATACTTAGAACATACTACCGCACATCTTTTTAGTTTATACCAAGAAGGTACTTTTTAGAATATTCCAAGGAAGTGCTATAAACCTTCTATTTATATACTAAGAACGTACTACCGCACATCTTTGTATGGGAAGAATATTATATTTTTAAGAATATTCTAAGAAAGTGCTATCAAGTGCTATATTGCTTAGAAGTATGTTTTCAGCATCACCTAATCTCATCTTAGGTTCTACTGGTTCTACCAAATATCTATTTACATATTTTAATTGCAAATGAGAGTGTAGTTAGTACCTACATTCTACAATATTACTTAAAAAGTAAGTACATATTTATAAATTTTAGTTATTTATATAAATCATTATATAATATTTAGCTAAACTAAACTATGCATAATAATAAGTAACTAAAATTTATAATACTTATATGTACTTACCTATTTAAGTAATATTGAGTTATCAAAATAGATTATATGTATTTTGAAGCACCGCAAACAAAATAAACAGATTATGTATGTTCTTTAGTCCTAGTACTACATCATTCGCCTTCATCCTTAACACTGCATAGATCCATAGATAGATGATACAAATAATGAAATAATGCCTGTTTTCTTTTTCATATTTTACGGGTTTTTCCTATCCCTAATCCATTCAGGTAAGAATAGAAATGGTCAGGTCAGAATATGATGGGGGGTTATGAATGTATTGTGGAATAACAAAATCGGTGGTCAGTGTTGCCAAACGGAGAGAAATTTCCCTTTTTGCGGGAATTTTCAACATAAAAGGTGATAAAGGGAAAAAGTTAACTCAAAAGGGAATTATTGTTCCAGTCCAAATTGTAAAATATTAAGAAAAAATCAAAATATTTGAAAATAATTCAACATATCTTCTCAGATTTTGTAAACAGGAGGGAAGTTTTTTTTTATAAAAGTGGGAATTTTTAAGGTAAGTTGACGGAAAAAGCTTACTCGACGGTTGGCAACGCCAAAGCCTTTGGTTGCTTTGGTTGTACAGTTTGGCACGTTTTGGTTCTGCGAAATGGCCTATTGAATTGAATGTACCTAAATTCAAATTCCAAGGATGTAAAAATACTAATGATTCATGATAAACTCGAAATGGTAAAGTCATTTCAATTATGAAAACGAATTTTTAATAGTATCTATGTAAACGTTAATACAATTAATGTTTAAACTTTTTTACCCTACAACAATTTTGAAATGAAATTCGTCCAATACTACCTACATACATAAATTTTATTAATTATGTATTCTAAAAAATAACGAAGTTGATAATCTATAAGGCTAATATTATACTTCCTATACATACAAATTATTTTTAAGATATTTTAAAAGTATCTACTTATAAGTATGTGTTAAGAATGTACTTATAAGTATGTGTTAAGAATATTCGATAAAGGTATATTCTAAGAATAAACTTTTACGAATATTCCGAGATCCTACGTACACGAATATACTTAGTATATTCGGTACGAGAATATACTTTGAAGTATATGCAAAGAACATGAAATTTAGAATGTTTTTTAAGGTAGATGCTATGCTTGTACTACACATATACTAAAAAGAATATACTCCGACGAATGTTGGTAGTATATGCTTAGTACATGATGCGAACATCATTGTTATGTGGGGAGTAGTAGTGTAGTGTTGGCAGTTCTGTGTCGTATCTTCTATCCATCCAGCATTGTTGTTAAGAGCAGCTGGTGTGGAAAGTTCCCTATTTCCCTAAAACTCATGAATTTCTTCTTGGCTTGGGTAAGACTTATCGAGATTTTCTACGGTGGAATTGAGTTTTCGATAGAAGGCTTTCTCAGCAGTCTCAAAAAGGGCATTGTGGGATTTTCGGTTGTTACTCACTTTGTACCTTCTTAGTAGTCCTGAATAAACGGAGAGTTTTTGTTTTAATGTATCCAGGCACTGTTGGGCTGTGTTGTTTTCTGGATCATATCTTGAGTGTCTTGCAGTACTCAGTATTATTTGTTCAGCTCTCCTGATGACTTTTCTACTTCTTACACCTCGTATATATTCGGTGACTCATTCAATATCCCTACGCAGTAATTCAATCTTTCCGAGCAGTCTTTTTTCCCAGGGTGCAATTCTGTTACCAGTCCTTCCGTTGTTAGTACCCCGTCGTGTTTTGATCTTAATGCCGATTACATTAGCAATTGCTGTTGCTGCACAGTAGATTAGCATGTGCAAATATTCTAATGTGTGGGCTTCTACGACATAATTGGGTAGGACTTCAGTGTTCACAATTTGTAACAGCGCCCCTAGTTTCTTACAAGAGTTTATTCGTGGTAGCGGTGGCCTGCTAAGTGGGTTTGTTCCATTAAACTCATGTACCGCACGTGCCGTTTCGCTTACTAGGTTATCACGCAACTCGTTGTTTTCCTGCTCTGTATTGTCAGGTTGAGCTTCTTGTATGACAAGCTCAGGAATCTGCTCATGAACTTCAACAGGGACTTGATCTTCAATTACTACATTGTTATGAATCTCCCGTTCGACTTCGCTTCTGATGGTATTGCTTCTAGTCTCTGGGATAAGGTTGTTTATTATAATTACCCGGTATTGGTCTGATACTCGTTGCTCCGATACTTGAATATCTAGGTACGTCCTGCAAAATTCGGCATACAGCTGTTGTCGGTAGCCGATTGTTTCTTGACCGAGATTTGTCACCTTGTAGTAGAAGCGCAAAATGTTTTCATTAATGGACACAGTCCATTTCATGCGCTGCCTCGGTCGTCCCGCTTGAGTGAGCGCCGGCCGATGTTCCAGCGCAGCCCTTCGGCGGGTGGAGCTCTTGTTGTTGTTTGGCTCGCTTGTGGTTGGGCTGTAGCTGATTGTATGACAGGGGCCCGCCTCCTCAACACCCTGCCACCGACGTCCCGCATGCTGTCACGTCCAGCGCCGGCTCCAGACGTGCCCTGGCGATCCCCAGGCAGCGACCCTAAACATAAATTATTAATCTCCATTCTCATGGGGGTGCATTTTATACCTACTGCCAGGTGTCAGTTTTTGTTCCACGGCAAGTATCCCTGCTACTCTCTGGGTATTGGCGCTACGAATACCCAGAAAGCATCCCCCATTCGCAGGGGACCGCGCCTGATAAAAGAACTGACAAAAACTCCCACAGGCCAGTTTTGCTATTATTTATGTATTATTAATAGGTTCTAGAAGTTTGACTGGCTTAGAATGATTAGCTTTTAAAAAACTGGAGTTAAAAGCGAATAACGAATTTTTGTAGTTTGGTAAAAAATGCCATTTTCTTCAGAATAGAAAAATTAGCATCAGACGTACGAAAAAATAAAATCAATGGGAAAATCCCAGTAGTTTTTACTTGTTCTGTATGATACGAAAAAATGTTTCAATAGAAAATTGTAGGTTATTTAATTTCCAAGAAGATGGTTTGAAAACATTTTTTCTATGGCAAAAACTGAGTGAATCGTAAATGAGTATATTGAAAAACATTGATTTTTTTCAATTTAAAACTAACGAACTTTCGATAGCGAATGAATCGAAAACTATTAATTTTATCAAAAAAAGTGTAGAACATTTTTTGCTTATAATGAATGTTTTTATCAACTTTTGCGATCAAAATATATAAAACATTTCCACCCTCGAGATGGGGTGGCAACCACCCCCAAGGTAAAAGCGCCTTTCGGCATCATATAGATTTTGATCCTTGGACTATCCACTACTTATTCTTAAATTTTCAAGCATATCGATCCATTCTATAAAAATGGCGAGGTGAAAAGCTTCGGTTCCTGGACTAATTATATCGTGTCCTGTATTATTATTATTATTATTTATAATCTATGTCCGCTTAACTTTATACTGAAAATTTCAAGAAAGCTACTAGGGCCAGATAATAAGAGATTTTTTGTTGTAGAATCACTACAAATGAATAAGTACTTTCCCAAAGGAACAGCAAGAATAATTTTTGTTGAGTTAATGTTGTCTGTAACGAAATTTTGCAAAAGATGTAACTACAATTTGGAAAAAAGCGGAGCCCTGCTTTCACAGTTTTATTTGACCCAGATTTTAACAACAAGCTCATCCGATCGGTCAACTGAAAAGGTTTACACTTACTTTAAGGAACTTGCTTTGGCACATACTCTTCCAGATGTAAGTTAGTACCTAGCTCTTTATAGTCCGAGTATTTTTCTTTGGCGGACGATTTGTAGAATAAATCAAATTTATTCTACTACCGATTTATTTGGTAATACAATAAATATTCCACTTGCCATATATTTTGTATACGCTGTGAGCTCATACGTAGAGGGGATATTTACAAATTCGCGAGCGCCAGTAGTGGCAAGTCTGTAAACGTTTACCGGAAATTTGACATAAATGTCAAAGTGATTAATTTAAAATTAAAATTAAAAACATTAATTATCAAAAATATTAGTTGGTCAAAGCTGTGGTATATATTCTTACCTTAAATATACTTACGTTTTAAATGCTGAATTTAAATTTTTTTAATGTTCCGTAATATGTAATTATAAATTAATCTGCGCCATCTACACGATAATTGTGAAAGTATCCGAAGTAAGAAATTCATATTTTATCAATAGAACGTCAAAATGATTAGCAAAATCTTAAAAAAACCGATTACAATTTAATTACTTTTTTGCGTTGTAAATATTAAGCGATAACAATTAAATAAAAAATTTAAAAATTACCGGTGAAAGTTGAATTAGTAATCCGCCAGGAGCGACACCAGCGAAGCTCAGAGCGTATATATAGGGTGCGTTCGGACGACCATAGCGGCTGGCGGTCAGCAGAAATCGGCTGAGTGGTTGTATCCAGCAGTGATAGGGAAAGCTTAGTAAATCTCTCAGCGGCTGGCTTCCAGCGGTGACGTCTGACAGCTACTGCTGGCTCAGCTGTCCAGCCGCTGTGGTCGTCCGAACGCACCCATTGTTTCAGTGATAATCGTATCAATTCGTGTCCAATAGGGCTTTTCATTCTCAGTCATTTGTTTCGAGCTTCTGTCATGTGTCACATAATATTAATATATCTACGACATACGTTATTGGTATATACAATAATACAAACCAAAGACGTATGACGTAGATATATTAATATTATGTGACACATGACAGAAGCTCGAAACAAATGACAATCGATGAAAAGCCCTATATGATGATCTTTGTGGTATGGTTCTTTTCATGAGCATTTTTCAGTGCGTCACAAATGATAGAAAAAAAGGTTAGTCCGTGATAAATACACATTTATGACATCTATTCTAACATGATTTTAGTTAAATCTGACAGTTGTCACATTTTATTTGCAATTTGGTATAAAAACAAATCAATTTTGTTTATTTCATTTATAAAATGGTATTTTCTTTGATTTGTATAGTCTTATAAATTGTACAGATTAAATTTTTTTATATAGAATAATATGATATTATTTAATATTATATTATTAGCGCCATCTATTGACAACTAGATTAAATGTTATAAATGTCACCGACGAAATGTAATCAGCGACGTGCGTTTTTTTCTGTCACATACAATTTAATGCGTTAGAGAGAAATCAAAAAACTGTGACGCATTGAAAAATGCTCATGAAAAGAACCATATCACGTGGTAGTCATGGCAGCCGTCATAGTATTATTTAGTTATACAGCTCTATTCGTTGTGAGCTCGTAGGTAGAGGTGATATTTAAAAGTTCGTGAGCGCCAGTAGTGGCAAGTCAGTGAACTTCGGTTGGAAATTTGACATAAATGTAAAAGTGAATAATTTAAAACATTGAAATTAAAAACATTAATGGGGAAAATATTAATTTGCCAAAGTTGTGGCAAATACTTTTACCTTAAATATATTTATGTTTCAAATACTAAAATTTTGTTTTCTAACATTTTATAATATAATTAATCTATTAATCTAGCGCCATCTACATGATAATTGTGAAACTATCGGAAGCAAGGAAACTAATATTCGCAGTCAATATAACCTCAAAATGATAAGCAAAATCTTAAAAAGATAATCATAATCAATAATAAATTCTGTATTTACTGATATTAATCATCGATTACAATCTAATTACTTTATTTGCGTTGTAAAATTTACAATATTTAATATTACACGATAAGAATTAAATAATATAACATAATATTACACGATAAGAATAAGTTTGAAACAATTTAAGTTTCCAACCAAAGTTGCACCAGTAATACGCTAGTTGGCGATATCAGCGAAGCTCACAGCGGATACAACCCACATAACAATTTCATGTTCTTAGTAGATTCATAGAACATACTTTTCAGAAAAAGTATATACTGAGAATGTGCGTAATTACCATTGCGAATGTGCAGAGCAGATACTGAGTATATACTACATTACAGTACTTAAACGTTCTATGTATATACTTAGAATGTACTACCGCACTTCTTTTCAGTATATACCAAGAATGTTCTTTTTAGAACATTCCAAGGACGTGCTATAAACCTTCTATGTGTATACTTAGAACATACTACCGCACATCTTTTTAGTTTATACCAAGAAGGTACTTTTTAGAATATTCCAAGGAAGTGCTATAAACCTTCTATTTATATACTAAGAACGTACTACCGCACATCTTTGTATGGGAAGAATATTATATTTTTAAGAATATTCTAAGAAAGTGCTATCAAGTGCTATATTGCTTAGAAGTATGTTTTCAGCATCACCTAATCTCATCTTAGGTTCTACTGGTTCTACCAAATATCTATTTACATATTTTAATTGCAAATGAGAATATAGTTAGTACCTACATTCTACAATATTACTTAAAAAGTAAGTACATATTTATAAATTTTAGTTATTTATATAAATCATTATATAATATTTAGCTAAACTAAACTATGCATAATAAGTAACTAAAATTTATATAATACTTATATGTACTTACCTATTTAAGTAATATTGAGTTATCAAAATAGATTATATGTATTTTGAAGCACCGCAAACAAAATAAACAGATTATGTATGTTCTTCAGTCCTAGTCCTACTACTACATCATTCGCCTTCATCCTTAACACTGCATAGATCGAGATCCATAGATGATACAAATAATGAAATAATGCCTGTTTTCTTTTTCATATTTTACGGTTTTTTCCTATCCCTGATCCATTCAGGTAAGAATAGAAATGGTCAGAATATGATGGGGGAGGGGGGGGGTTATGAATGTATTGTGGAATAACAAAATCGGTGTTGCCAAACGGAGAGAAATTTCCCTTTTTGCGGGAATTTTCAACATAAAAGGTGATAAAGGGAAAAAGTTAACTCAAAAGGGAATTATTGTTCCAGTCCAAATTTTAAAATATTAAGAAAAAATCAAAATATTTGAAAATAATTCAACATATCTTCTCAGATTTTGTAAACAGGAGGGAAGTTTTTTTTTTATAAAAGTGGGAATTTTTAAGGTAAGTTGACGGAAAAAGCTTACTCGACGGTTGGCAACGCCAAAGCCTTTGGTTGCTTTGGTTGTGCAGTTTGGCACGTTTTGGTTCTGCGAAATGGCCTATTGAATTGAATGTACCTAAATTCAAATTCCAAGGATGTAAAAATACTAATGATTCATGATAAACTCGAAATGGTAAAGTCATTTCAATTATGAAAACGAATTTTTAATAGTATCTATGTAAACGTTAATACAATTAATGTTTAAACTTTTTTACCCTACAACAATTTTGAAATGAAATTCGTCCAATACTACCTACATACATAAATTTTATTAATTATGTATTCTAAAAAATAACGAAGTTGATAATCTATAAGGCTAATATTATACTTCCTATACATATACATACAAATTATTTTTAAGATATTTTAAAAGTATCTACTTATAAGTATGTGTTAAGAATGTACTTATAAGTATGTGTTAAGAATATTCGATAAAGGTATATTCTAAGAATAAACTTTTACGAATATTCCGAGATCCTATGTACACGAATATACTTAGTATATTCGGTACGAGAATATACTCTGAAGTATATGCAAAGAACATGAAATTTAGAATGTTTTTTAAGGTAGATGCTATGCTTGTACTACACATATACTAAAAAGAATATACTCCGACGAATGTTGGTAGTATATGCTTAGAACATGATGCGAACATCATTGTTATGTGGGAACTGCATACTATGCTTTGTTTTTAAACCATCCATCCATCCAATGGCACTACAGTCCAAATAGAGCCTTGGTCTCCTTCAACAAGCTTCTCCAATCATTTCGATTTACCGCTGTTCTTTTCCATGAACGCGTTCCCAGGAAGTTCCTGGCATCCTCATCGACTTCGTCTTCCCATCTCTTTTTAGGTCTTCCAACAGGTCTTTTTCCCTGCATTCTTGTATTTAACAATTTTCTGGGGATTCTATTCTCATGCATGCGGACCACGTGCCCTGCCCACCGTAATCTCTGCAGTTTAGTGTATTGTGCTAGAGTTGGTTCGCTGTATTGCTCGTATATTTCTCTATTATACCTAATTCGCCAGTTGTTATTTTCACTTATTATTACCGTACATATTATCACGTAATATTTTTCTTTCAAACACATCTAATGCATTGGCAGATTTCTGTGTTTTTAAACCAGGAGGAGTAAACTAAAAACACAGATTCACTCAGGGCCGTCTTAACCCGGGGGTGCGAGGTACCCGGACGCCAAGTCCAAGGGGCGCAAGCCGAACATTTGCAAGGCTCAAACTTACGCTTTTTGTCCTTTCAAAATTCTCAAAAAAAACTACAAATAACAAAAATATACAAGTGCACTTTCGGTATTTTTTACAAAGGCTATTAATGCTTACTACACCTACGATATGCAAATGAAATATGAAACCTATTTAGATTATTCCGAAAATAATTTCAAGTAGGTGACGCGTAATTTTGACCAATATTGAATGTCGAATTTCACATACGAAACAACTTATAAACTATTGTTTGTTAGATTCGTGTAACAAAGCTTGCCGAAGTTAGAGAGAATTTTTTAGGTTTTTTACCTGTTACTGATACTACCGGACAAGGATTAGCAAATTATTTATTAGAATTATTTTTAAAATTAATAAATATTAATTTAGATCCTTTACGAGGCCAAGGGTATGATAATGGGGTAAGTATGAGAGCCAAAATTATTGGACTTCCAAAAAAATTTTAGACATGAATCCTAATGCGTTTTATGTTCCTTGTGCGGCTCACAATCTTAATTTAGTGCTAAATGATGCTGCTAAATGCTCATTGGAAATAACAATTTATTTTTCAATTGTTTAAGAAATTTATGTTTTTTGTTCGCATCAACATTACGGTGGAATGTCATAATGAATGAGATAATTTACCCACTTTAACATTAAAACTGCTTTCAAATACTCGATGGGAGAGTAGAATTGACCCATTAAAAATATACTTCTCTTTAATATGGTGAAAATTTACGATGCATTATACTCAATTTTGACAACAAGTACGACAATGACACAAGAAACATCGCAAGCTAATTGATAACAAAATTAAAGAACTTAAGTTTATCTGCTCTGTCGTGGCTGGTAAAATATTTTAGCAAAGGTTAATATTATCAGTAAAACTTTGCAAACGCGGGATATTATTATTTTGGCAGCTGTTAAGATGATTGATCAAGTTAGTAAAGATGTAGCCAACAACCGCACTGACACTGCGTTTGTGCAGATATGAATTGACTCAGTACCAATTGCTAAAGAACTAGATTGCGAAACTAAATTTTCTGAAAACTGTTCGTCCACGTCCCCGAAAAACACATTTCAATTACGAGGCTGCAGGCGAGTCTCTGTTAGACCCAAAACAAAATTTAAAGTTAACCTCTATTATTATTTATTGGACATTGACATTAATTGAAAAATTGGCAAAATTAAGTAAAAGATTGGAAATGTTGAGGGAACATCATAATTTTTCGTTCTTGGAAAATATATTGAGTTGGAGAAACTCCGAAGAAAACTAAAAAACCCACAATGTTTGAATGCACAAAAAGACTAGCGCATGGAAATAGATCTGATATAGGTAGATGATGAAGATCTATTCGGTGAGTTAGAATTGTTACCAATATTTTTTATAAATAAATGCACAACTCCACTCGATGTTTTAAGTTATACACGGTGTTTGGTAAAGAATGGGCCACAGGTTAACCTTAGATTCCTGAGCTTAAAATAGATCGATTTAAGCTAACGTACCTTAGGAGGTACGAAAGTTGATAATATCCAAAATACAGGGTGCAAACGGTTAAAATTTTATTTTATTTATTCTTGAATATTTCCTGACAAGCATGAGCTAACAAAACGAAATGTGGTAAGGCGGGGGTTTTTTGGGACGAAAAATCTAAATCCGCTACCAAAAATGATGTATTACCAAGAGGGCGCCACATACAGCTTTCAGCGCTCATTTAATATGTTCAATTTTTCTTATCCCCCACTCTATATACTTTTTGAATCAAATTTTTTATTCTCTTAATATTTTTACTTAAAAGGGTTATACTACATTTTTATCTCGCTAAACTTAACCGTTTTCGAAATAACCACATTTTAAATCTGCAATGCAACATAATTCTTTCCATAATATTCATTGTAGTTACACCCGAAAAATAAACTTAAATACAGAATAATTTCCAAAAGTATATCTCAAATTTCTTCTAATGGAATTTGCGATGCAATAACATAAATATGAGAACTTGCACAATTATTATGGTTTTAAGTTTATTTTTCGGGTGTAACTATACAATGATAATATGAAAAAAATTAAGTTGCATCGCAGATTTAAAATGTGTTTATTTCGAAAACGTTTAAGTTTAGCCAGATGAATGTAGGATATCGTTTTTAAGTACAAATATTAAGAGAATAAAAATTTTGATTCATAATGTAAGTAGAGTGGGGGATAAAAAAACTGAAAGTATTAAATGAGCGCTGAAAGAATTATGTGGTGCCCTCTGGGTAATACATCATTTTTGGTGGCGAATTTAGATTTCTCGTCCCAAAAAACCACCGCTTACCAAATTTTGGGTTGTTATCTCATGCCTGTCAAGAAATATTCAAGAATAAATAAAATAAAAGTTTAACTTTGACACCCTGTATATCAACTTTCGTACTAAGGTAAGTTAGCTTACATCGACCTTTTTAAGTTCAGAAATCTAAAGTTAAGCTCAGTATTCTTTACCAAACACCCTGTATAATCTATTAATTTACTCTCAGTTTTCCCAAATATTTCTAGATCCAGTAGTAAAGATCTACTTCCAGCAACAGTAGCTGAAGCAGCAAGGTCTTTTTCTAAATTTAAATTAATCAAAAATTATCTGCGCTCAACAATGGACCAAGACAGATAAACAAACCTGGTTTTAATAAGTATAGAAAAGCAAGTAAAAATAGATATCACCGAAGAAATAAAAACTTTTGCCAACTTAAAAGCTAGAAAATTTGACTTTGATATAGTATAGTGTTATAAGATTGATCTTTTTTGAATACTCAAACCATGTTTTTTTTAAAATATAAATAAAGAAAGCAAACATAATTATTTTTTTCTACGACCGTTTAATAACATGCTCATTATTCGCTATTTTTTTATAGATAATAGCACCCATTACTGTACCCATGAGTAATAATTCATTACTCACGGGCTGAAGTTACTCACGGGCTGAAGTTAGATTCAAGTGGCGCATGCCACTTTAATATTAATCGTATATAAACTGCAAATAAAATTACCTAAACTTGTTTATTTAATACAATAATTATTGTAATTTATACCAATAATTAACTTCGAAAAATTTTTAAAGGAATTTTAACTGTAACAATGTCAGTATATTTTGTACGTTTATATCTTGTTTACTAAAAATTTTGACGTTTATCATTCAATTTAGTGACAGTGACATTAGCGCATTTTGTTTATGTTAATTGGAGTTTATAACTAATATTGTGTTTGTTTTTCAAGTTATATTGCGTTAAATATGTTATAACATATTATGTATAGTTATATTATTATATTATATATAGTTAAATGTAAATATACATTATAACTATATATATGAAATACGTCCACCGACAACAGCCATTTCCTATTTATTAGATTCACTGACAGTAGGTACAAATTTAAGCTTATAATTTTTCGGAAACGAATAGAACTTATATTGACTATTTCTAGTTGTATTTTTACAATAAATAAGAATTTGGTAATAGTAGGCAACCAATTATTCAGCCACGTACTAGGGGTAAATAGCATTTAGGTATTTTTGTAAATTATTATATTTTAAATCTCGAGTAGTTGATAATTAAATTCTTTACTAATTAAAATAAAAAAAGGTCGTAGAATATGTATAGTATTCTACTCGCATGTAATGGCTATTACTCACTCTGATGAATTACGACACTCGCCTACGGCTCGTGTCGCAAACTTCATCATCGTGAGTAATAGCCATCATTACATGCTCGTTGAATAATATACTATTAATTTTTGAGTACCTATAACCTATATAATCTTCTGACAAAAGGGGCGCAAAGATGAGTCTCGCACCCCGGCGCCGTGTATGCTTAAGACGGCCCTGGATTCACTCCCAAGAAAGTCAGTAGAAAAATCACCAAATACATCTTCTTTTTTGGTTGATCATGTTGGCCTTCGACGGTAATCCATAAATATTATATTATACTAATCCGTCGCTAAAGAGTTCTATTCTTATAGTTCTGCTTTTTATATAAAAGCAGACTAGAAATCTAAAAATTAAAGGAATAACGCAGAAAACACAAAAAATCGCCGATACAATAATTTAATTATCCTATAAACTGCTAATAGTGTCAAAATTTCATAACAGTGAAGTAAACTTGCCTGAGGTTGGAGCAATAATTACAAACAAGCATTACGACGTGGTAAATTTGAATTACTTCTCCTGGTTTAAAAACAGCATGGTATCTAAAATAAATATATTTTTATATTTCACACATATTTTTTCCGTGCTTAGATAACCAATTCGGTTATCATTTTTTAGTAATCGAGTAGAGACTAGTGACTCCAATCGATTGAGGGGTACTGGGACGTGTCCAGCGTGCCAAAAGAAGGGCCTTGGTTGTTAGGCGAGTTACACCTTTTTCTGTGAAGAATCTAATCTCAAGGTTGTATCTCAATCAAACACAAGATTTTCCTGATTTTCAATAGGTAGTTAATAAAATTACAAAACATACATTTTACAGTAATCCCTTATTATGTTATAAACTTTATATCGCATTAGTCTAAAAGAGTCTAATTATTTCGCTACAAATTTTTTAAAATACATGTTTTTGTTTTTTGCCTCCTGTAAAATCGCTAAAAATGAGTTACAACCTTGTTCGAGCGTAATATATCAACCATATAATGCTTGTATTTATAACCACACATAAAATATTTATCTCCTTTTTAGTTTCCGCCAAAAAGTGCCAAGATATTCTCTCAACAGGAAACGAAACAAAACATGGAATTTTTCTGCAAAATATATCTGCGAAATCTACCACTAATCAGATTTCTTTCTGTTCCGAACTTTGCATTTTACTTTCATTACGAAGTAGAACAAATTCAACTTACGAGAGAAAGAAAAAAAGAGAAGCGAGGAAAAAAGAAAAGAAACAAAAGTAAAACAAGGAAGGGAAAGAAAAAACGTAAATAGTAAACATAAACTTAAGCGCATAGAAATCAGCCCACTTTAAACTTTTGACCTAAAACTATATTTTTTCAGAAACTTTGACTCGGATAAAAAAAGGGATATACTGTTTGAAAGATAGGTAGTTGAATATGCTTTAATATGAGCATCCATAATTATAAAATAATATAATACATTTATGACAATTTATTTCGACTTCTTATATTCAATGAACATTGAAAACTGACTGTATCAAGCAAATTACCGTTTTCAACTGCTAACGCAAAAAGGGTATTTGACAATTAAAAATTACAATTAAAACAATATTAATGCTTTAATAATGGGTATGACCTTCTCTTGCATTCATAACTGCTGGGATACGATTAGGCATATATCTAATAAAGTTCGTTATTGTTTCTTGTGGGATGTTAACCCACTCTTCTTCTATTGCGACAATAAGCTCTGGGATTGAGTTTGGTGTATGAAGTCTAGCTCGAAATTCGTTGTTTTAGCTCATCCCATAAATGTTCTATGGGATTGAGGTCTGGGCTGTACGCTTGCCATTCCATGACCCACAAACCGACTTTTTTGAGGTATGCTAACCGATTTTTGAGGTATGCTTCTGTATATTCTGTCTCCAATGTAGTCAACGTAAGGTATCAAAGTCTGGCACGAATTCGTTGCTTTATCTCATCCCGTAAGTGTTCTATGGGATTGAGGTCTGAGCTGCACGCTTGCCATTCCATGGCCCGAAAACCGACTTTGGTAATGTAATCTTGCACGATTTTTGAGATATGCTTCCTTCCATTGTCCTGCATAAAATATTTTCGTCTACAATGTAGCCAACGCAACGTAAGGTACCGCATGCGTTGCTAAAATCTCCTCGATGTGTCTAGCACCCGTTAAACCTACGGTTATCCCTACGAATGAAGCAAGGTCGGGTCGTACACCATAGAAATTGCACCCCAGATCATGCAGGAACCACCTCCATAAGAACTCCGCTCTTCAATGCAGCATTATGCAAATCGCTCTCCTCGTCTTCGGTACACTTTCCTTCTTCTGTCGCTATCATAGAGAAATATTCTCGTCTCATCCGAGAACAGAACAGATCCCCATTGTTCCAACGTCCAGTTTAGATGATCCTGTACAAAACGCACACGTGATTGACGATTACCTGCAGTAAATTTTTGACCAATTTCAGATATTGGAGGAGTCATATTATTTTCCTCCAGTCTTCGTCTTGCTCTCCGCTGACTAATAACCATTCCTCTCACTTCACGGAGCTGTCTTTGCACTTGAATGACATTAAAGTGACGATCTATGGTTGACACAATAAAGCGATCATTACGAGCAATCGTAAGTCGCTTTCTGTTTCAGATTGTTTACGAAAGAATTCACTCTCCTCATTCAGCCATATCCAGTTGTACAGCAACAGCTCGCTGGCTAAGCGCATTTTCTATTAATGCAATAACTTGGGCGGCTTTCTCTGGTGTAGTCTCCATTAAACTTACACACGCCTGAACACTAATTAATCATGAAAAGCAAACAATATTCAATTGTTAGTTGCAATAATAACAAATTTTGACAAATTCCATATTATCGTTATAAACATCAAATCAACACTTTTCTATGTTTATCGGTTGCTACGCATATAAATGATAAGCATTCCATGACAAAACTCATATTAAATCCTATTAAGAGCACATAGTAGCGATCAACAGGTAGCAACAAACGCGGTCCAAGATTGCGAAAGTTCTGCGAACTTTCAAAAGTGAGGCACCAGTGCGTCGGTAATTCGACACTGACAGTGACGTTTATACTATCAAAAACAATATTTTTTATACACATAGGCGCGAAATGTTGCCAAGTCAGTGACGTTCGATTTATTGTTATAAAAAATCGATTTTTAGTAGTTCCAATGTGACACAAAATCTAGGCACGGGATAAAAAAGTTTATTTGAAGAAAGTGTATTTTTTTGTCTTTGTTAATGGCGGTACAGGCTCCTTTTTTCAATATTTTATTTAGTTATACAGTAATTTCCACATACTAACATATTTCTGAAATTGGGCTCTGTACCGCCATTCTTTATTATATTACGAATATGTGTGCCAAACATCTCGACAAAATATTCAAAATTAGAGCCGCAATCTTGGAACGCGTTTGTTGCTACCTGCTGATCGCTACTGTTTGCTCTTAAATTATCTTTCAAAAGGTATATCTCTTTTTTGGTGGAAGTAATCAGTTTTGAAAATAAATATAATTAAAGTCAGAAGTTTGAATTAGGGGGATTTCTATGCACGCAAGTTTGCAAATCAAAAATCTATACACTCCTTGATATATTATTATGTAACTAAATGTATTTAATTATATTTAAAAACAATAATATCTTAACAAACGTATAAAATTATTTATCATCTACCCCTAACTGTTTGATTCTTTCTTCTAAATTAGAAACTAAGGTAGTTTGATGTGCATTTAAATCGCTGACTAGTTGAGTTCCCATTCTATTCATAGTTTGAACAAGTTCTGCTTGAGCTGTTTCTATATTTGGAATCTTACTGTACTTTACCAGGTCATCTTTGCTGATCAGCCTGTTTTCCAAAATTGCAGCTGAAATAAACAAAAAAGTTTAAAAACGTATTTGGAATGTAAAAAATTGCTATTAATTAACTACTGCTTTTAATATAATTTGTTTTTAAACAATAATTCATTGGATATGCGGCCTTTAACATGAACTTCATTGTGTGACAACACAAAACGTAGGTACTTACTACGTAGAACGTACAAACTACTAATGCCTTACGAAAAAACGTACAATATAGAGTGATGAGCGCGCTAATACCGGCAAAATAACGCAAAAGATGGAAAACATAATACATTGTGCAGTAAAAAGAGATGAAACTAGTAGAGGTAGAATTTCCGACCTTTAGACGTATCGGAGGAGTACGACAACTGTCACTGTGACAGGAGAATTTAAAAAAAAATACTCCAGTCACAGACGTCTAAAGGTGGGAAACTATGTAATGTAATGTTAATTTATACGTTTATATCGATAATTTCCACCTCCACTAGTTTCATCTCTTTTTATTTCACAATGTATTATGTTTTCCATCTATTGCGGTATTTTGCCGGTTATTAGCGTGCTCATCACTGTATATCTAAGGCTTGGTGCTAAAAGGGCCAATGTCAAAATCTTTACATTCAAGAAAACTGCAGTTGAAGTTGTTGCCAAAAATATTTTTATTCATAGTTTCAATGTAATGCAGGCTTTATTCACCAAATTTGGCCAAGAGGATAATATGCGAACAGAATAAAAGTGTGTTATTTTTTAACTATCTTTCAATAAAGTCGTCCCAGGAACGCAACTCATAAATATTGGCAATATCATTATAAAGTCTTCTACTTTAAAATGTATAATATATGTCTGAAATGCCGATATAAATGGGTAAGATTAAATTAAATTATTAGAAGACTTTTTTACTAAGCAACAACATTTTTGTTTAATTCATTAATATTTTGTATTTTGACAACGACGTCCACAGTGGAAGTGAAAACGTTAATAAAATTATTTTTCCAAGTTAAATTGTGGCTTATTTCCTAATTAGAATAGTTAATTACAAAAATGCCACAAAGAAATAGCTTCAGAACAACATTTTTTTCTAGATTTAAGAATAAAAAAAAAGATGAGATTGGCCCTTATTGAATAAATTTTTTTATTTGTATTTATTTTTTTTGAGACATTCGCCGATGTAACTAGAACAATAGAACAATAATAAACATGGTGGTATTATACCGATAGTTTATTATAGAATAACAGAAATTTAAAATTAATAAGAGGAAGATACAAATGGTACCTAGTAAAATATACATAAAAATAAAATTAATATTATAGGGGTTCTCTGTTTCAAGAAAGTTTAGTTATTCTGAAAAATCACTTTCTTCCTCTTATTGCATAGCCAGCATATATGAAAGTGTGTATCGAATGATGTTTAATGCACTGGTGTATTCAAAACAGCAAAAAATTGACATATGCCCTTTTAGCTCCAAGCCACAGATATGTTAATGCAGTCAATTAGGGTATTTGGCTCCGAAGTCTCCGAATTTTGCTGGGAATTGGAAAGGATGGCCAACGTTGACGATGTTTTAAGTCAAATGTTCGCAATACGTCTATTTGCTTGACTAGAGAAAGCGCGCATGCTAAATATCAACGAATCAAACGTAGGTTAGGAATAGACTGTTTATGTATGTAACGCTACAATATTTTTGTGTTTATTCACGGAACTGCCGCTTTTTTCGTCATATCCAATTTAATGCATAACAAAGAAATCGAAAAACGGTGACGCACTGAAAGAAGCCTCTGAGAAACACCATACATAAAAAGAGCTAAGCCTGAAGACCTGACAAAGGCCAAAGTGACACTTTTTTTGAAAGCATAGTTATCTAAAAGTATATAAGCGCTTTATGTAAATGCAATTTAATCATTCTTATTTAGTATAAAAGTTTATACGGGGCCTAGCCGGGTAAGATGATGAAAAATGCCCCCAACTCAATTCGAATTCTATATAGGTCACCGTTTAACACATATAGAGAAACTCACTTTCTGAAATTTTTAGCCCCCTAGGTGGTCACGTGACCCACCTAGAGCCTAATTAGGCTTTTTATGTTTTTATTTTTTATCTCAGCCACATCGAGAGCGAAAAACTTTAAATAAAAAAGTTGTAGGTTTCAAAAAGTTCTGTCCGGACATTTTTTTTTAATTTTTGGCGGGGAATTTAAATTTTAGGACGATTTTAAAATTTTAACGACGACTTTAAAATTATGTATGTAATCAGAAATGTAAACATTTTAGCCCTAGGCTTATAAGGCCTGTTGCGCTTAATAAATAAATATATTTAAAATTTTAAATGAGTATAAATAAATAACTAGGTAAGACATTCGTTTTCACAAAAAAAATGTATAACGTGTATTTTTGCATAATGTATCTGAATTTTTTCAGATTTTTAAAATTGGTGAAACGTACTTTTAAAAATGAAAAACCGCATCTTTTTGTTTTTTTTCGTTTTTTGATACAATTTTATACATGGTGTTTAAAAAAAGGTAACAACGTCACTACGATAGATAAAAAACTAAAAAAAATTGGGGTCTGCTTAATAAAAAATTTTTGTAATGCCATCCATTTTCAAGATACATGGCGTTGAAAATAACAAAATTTTACACATTTTTTACGACTTTGCCGAAACTACTGGCAACATTGTAATAAAATTTGGCAGGTTCTAAGAGGTAGTTATTGTGCATTTTTGACATACAGAATTTTATATTCATCATTGGCGCGCATACGGGTAATGGTCTGAACTTTTTAAAGAAAAAAAGATAGTACTCCACTGATATATTTCAAATTAACAATAATTTTTGAATTCTTCGTTGCATTTGTGACAAAAAATTTATCTTCCCCTTTTTTCACACGACGCGCCGTTTTCATGCAAAAAATAAAATATTTTAATAGTTCCAAAGTATTGGAATTAAAGGCTGATTCTCATTCGACGTGCAAGGAACCGGCAAGGCACGTGCTCGGCAAATATTGTTTCGAAAAGAACGTCGAATGCCTGGCACGCATAGTGTGAATTACATCCCGTGCAGTGCATAAGATTTTATGTAAAATGTATCTTGCCGAGCCGATGCCTTGCCCATGCCGAGCACTTGCCTTGCGTTATAATGAGAATCAGCCTTAAGTGTTTATGGATGTACAAGTTACAAGTATTACATATAATGCAGATTCTAAAGAAACGTAACATCATAGTAGTTCGAATACTTTGTAAAGGTTAAGAGGTTTTATTTCTTGCATAAAAATGGCGCGTCGTATGAAAAAATGGGAAGATAGATTTGTTGTCACAGATAGAACGAGGAATTCAAAAATGATTGTTAATTTGAAATATGCCAGTGGCGTACTATCTTTTTTTCTTTAAAAAGTTCAGACCATTACCCGTATGCGCGCCAATGATGAATATAAAATTCTTAATTGTATGTCAAAAAATGCACAACAACTACCTCTTAAAACCTGCCAAATTTAATTACAATGTTGCGAGTAGCTTCGGCGAAATCGTAAAAAATGTGTAAAATTTTGTTTTCTTCAATGCCCTGTACCTTGAAAATGGATGGTATTACCAAAATTTTTAATTAAGCAAACCCCAATTGTTTTTCAGTTTTTTATCTATACTAGTGACGGTGTTACCTTTTTTAAAACACCATGTATAAAATTGTATCAAAAAGCGAAAAAAAAAAACAAAAAAATGCGGTTTTTAATTTTTAAAAGTACGTTTCACCAATTTTAAAAATCTGAAAAAATTTAGGGTGAAACATTACGCAAAAATACACGTTATAAATTTTTTTCGTGAAAACGGTATTTTTTGATACTCATTTAAAATTTTAAAATCGTCCTAAAATTTAAATTTCCCGCCAAAAATTAAAAACAAAAAAATTTCGGACAGAACTTTTTGAAATTTACAACTTTTTTATTTAAAGTTTTTCGCTAGCTCTCGATGCGGCTGAGATAAAACATAAAAACAAAAAAAGCCTAATTAGGCTCTAGGTGGGCCACGTGACCATCTAGGGGCTAAAAATTTCAGAAAGTGAGTTTTTCTATATGTGCTAAACGGTGACCTATATGGAATTCGAATCGAGTTGGGGGCATTTTGCATCATCTTACCCGGCTAGGTCCTTTGTTGTTTAATCTGTTATGTATCTTTTTATGCAATATAAAACTTAGTTTGAATTTATGAGATTTATTTTTTCTGGTACGTACTTCTGTATGTATTAGTGGAGTCAATGGAGTTTTTATGTACCGGAAAAATCAAACAAGATAGAACTTTTTATAATTTCATTAAGAAATGTATATTAAACAACATATTAAAAAGTTCTACTCCAAAAGTGGCGGCTTAATTTTTTATTAACCAAATGAACTGCGAAATTAGTTGCTGTTTTAAATACCTACGAAAATATAAATTTTAGAGAAAAAAAAACGACTTGACCATTGGAAAATTCAGAAAATTTTACACAAAAAACTTCATATAAAGATTTTTCTAAAATTAAATCTGCAGCGTCTACAATTTTTTATTTATAACGCTCAAGTCAACCCTCTCACAAACATTGGCACCCTGTATGGCACCATTCTGCGGAGCGTGCGGTTGAGTTAGTTTATCATAATTTTTTATAGAGTTGATCAAATTAAATTTACTTATCAAATATCGTAATAAACCATGTTTTATTAAGAGAAATCTCAAAAATTTAATTCAAATGATACGTTTCAAAAAATATAATTTTTGAAAACTTCGTAGTTTTAGAGAATTACTATTACTTTAAGAAGATAGTCCTCAAGTTTAAACATTATTACAATTTTATACGTGTTTTTAAGCCCAAGATGTAGCTTTAAAATGCACTAAATTTTTTCACTTTAAAAATTAAATAAATACCTTCTATTTGAGAAAATTAAGATAAAAAATACAATAACAGAAAAATATCTGTTAAAAATATGTTTATACAAAGTCATCAAAACTTTTTTCTGTACAACTTACCTAAAATATATTTAATAACAAGCTTAAAAAAATAATGAATGTTAAATTTTTTGTTGAGCTCATGCAGCTTAACTTGTAACCTATTGGAAACTTTTTTATTATGAATTTTACGAAAAATGTTATTTTTCATAAAATGCTCTGCGTAGTATAAAATCTAAGATGCAACAATGAGATATCAAATTTTATCCATTTTATACGAGGAATGTAAACAAATATGATTTTCGCTCAAGAATGAAGTACCTTTATATTTCACAATATCAAAAATTGTTATTATAAAAAGTTATTTGGAATTAAAAACTATGTTTAAATATTCAATTGCATCCTTCTAATTCAAATGTAGACTAGAAAGATACTTTACTCTTGAGCGAAATTGATATTTTTTAACATAACTTGTATACAATTAATAAAAGTTTATTTATTATGATTGCGTCTTAGATTTTATACTATGCAGATCTTTTTATAAAGAATAACTATTTTTCGTAAAATTAATAATACAGTTGAGTCCGCGAATCTTTACACGTGCGTTATCATTTAAAGCATGCGAAATAAGTCGATGATAAGTCGGAAATTAAAATTTACTAAACGCAACAGCAAGTGACAGTAAGTGACTTGTTATTAATAGTTATCATAATTGTAATAAAATCATTTAGTTGCATATTAAAACATAGTTTTAAATTCTAAACAACTTTTAGTAACACTTTTCGATATTATGAAGTATAATAGTAATTTATGGGCCATTCCACGAACATACGCCTGTTTTGGATTACTTCGACAACGAATATTTTACAGTGCAACATAAGAAGTACGAAAGTAAATGGCGCTAATAATTATTCCAATAAACAACAATGTAATTTGCAATTTACTTTCATTCTTCTTATTTTGCACAGTAAAATATTCGTTGTCGAAGTAATCCAAAACAGGCGTATGTTCGTGGAATAGGGATACGTAACAACTTCCGAAAGTGATATTTTACGAGACGAGTCCTGGAATCCTGCGAGTATCGTAAAATCATTTTTGGATCGTGTTACGTACAATATTTTTTCTGCAGCAGATGTGTATGTTACAAAAAATATATGGATAAAGTTTACTTATGAACTTTTATTAAACACTTTAAAGTTACTCTCGTGAATTCAACATTAGAAACATCTACTTATGAATATTAATAACACAATTATAACAATTATTTGCATTGATATTTAGTTTCCCTAATCTCATCTGGAATCATTTCGGCTTAACTTTCACTGCTGATTTCCATTTCTTGGAATTGAAAAACGAAAAACTGAGCCAAAATACACACGAAACTTAAATGACAAGCGTTGTCATAATAAAATACAAAGTTTATGTTATTGTCAAAGCCGTTACCTAGCTACCCAAAATCGTCCCAAAAGTAAAAAAAGCGTCCCAAAAGTGAAAAAATTAGTCCCGAAAGTAGCTATTTTCGGTACGAGTTGTGTAAAATGGTACTTTCGATTTAATAAATCATACCGAAAGTTTTATTTTCGGGAGGGCTGCATAAAAAGGTACTTCACACTCGTGAGCGAAATTTATATTCTTTGACGTACCTATTATAAAATGGATAAAATTTGATATCTGATGATTCGATGTTAGATTTTATGCCATTCATTCAGAGCATTTCGTAAAGAATAACTTTGTTTCGTAAAATTCTTCTTCTTCTTCCTCTTTATAAGCAATTCTGCTTGTTCATTGGCCGATTGATACCTCTATGGAAGGTTGTCGCTCCATCTTTTGCGCGGTCGGCCGATACTTCTTCTGCCGATTGGTGATTTATCTCGTGCTATTTTGACCACACGTGTCTCCCCCATTCTGGTTATATGGTTGTTCCATTCTTTTTTTCTATTTAGTGTCCATTCGGTTATACACTACGTTACATTGTCTTCTAATATCTTCGTTCCTCTTTCGATCTCTCAGTGTATTTCCTGTAATTCTTCTCAGTACTCTCATCTCTGCCGTTTCCAGTAGTCTTTGTGTTGTGGCTGTATCGGGTCTTGTTTCTGATGCATATGTCATTATTGGTCTTACACTGGCTTTATAAATTCTTGACTTCATCTCAGTGTTAATATGTCGGTTTCGCCATATAGTGTTATTAAGGCATCCTGCCAATCTATTTGCTTTTTGTACTTGATTTCTCACTTCTTTGTCTAGGTCTCCGTAACTTGACAATGTAATTCCAAGGTATTTTACTTCCATTACTTGTTCAATACTGATACCATCAATTTCTATTTTGCATCTGATTGGTTCTTTACTGATTACTAAAGTTTTAGTTTTTTGAGATGAAATTGTCATATTGAATTCTTTTGCTCTTATGTTAAATCTGTGGACTAA
This sequence comes from Diabrotica virgifera virgifera, assembly GCF_917563875.1. Lineage (NCBI taxonomy): Eukaryota > Metazoa > Arthropoda > Insecta > Coleoptera > Chrysomelidae > Diabrotica > Diabrotica virgifera. Next base: position 175,293,422 of record NC_065445.1, on the reverse strand, counting down.
TCTTTGCAGACTATCTTCATCTTGGGCTATCAATATTGCGTCGTCTGCGTAGCAGAGTATTTTTACTTCTTTGTTTCCCATTCTATATCCTCTTCCTTTGTTGACGTTTTTGATGATTTCATCCATGATTAAATTGAAAAGCAGAGGACTCAATGAGTCTCCCTGTCTTATTCCGCTGCCTATATCTACAGGTTCTGTAAGTTGTCCATCTATTCTGACTTCCATCTTGTTATTTTGGTAGATGTTCTCAATAGTTTTTATGATATCTAGAGGGATTTCTCTATTATACAGAAGGTGGATTACATCCCTGAGTCTTACTCTGTCAAATGCTTTCTTTAAGTCAATCAGACATAGAAATGCTGGTCTATTATACTCTAGTGATTTCTCAGTAATTTGCTTTATGACGAATATTGCATCTGTACACGATCTTCCAGTACGAAAACCCTGTTGTTCATCTGCTAAACTTATCCTCTGATTCATTACGTCTTGTAAGATTTTAGTTGTAAGTTTTAGGGTAGTATTTAACAAGTTGATACCTCTGTAGTTCTCTGGCTGCTTTTTATCTCCTTTTTTGAATAGTAGGATTAGTTCGCTCGTTCTCCATTCTTCCGGTATTTTACCGTAAAATTGGTAATTTTTCGTAAAATTGGTAATAAAAAAGTTTTCCATATGGTTCCAAGTTATGCAGACATACTATACAGGGTGACCCGGTTAACAGTGCATTCCTTAAAGGTATAGGTAGAATGCACCATTTAAAAGAAAACTTTCTTATAATTTTTTTATCTAGTCATCTGTTGCCTCAAAAAATAAAAACAATGTGTTTTAATAATATTTACATTTAGCAACTCTGCAGTTTTATTTATTTTGACACAGCGAAGATATAATTGTAAACACAAACAGTCCTAATTACCTTTAACCCGAGAATACATCGTATTGTTGTGGTATTGTCATGATTTCGATCGCGAGTATCACGATATGTTAATTACCGGTAGCGCCCAAAATCCCGACAGCCAAAATCCCGACGGCCAAAACACCGACACGCCAGAATCCCGACAGGCCAAAATTTCGACATGCAACAATCCTCGCATTAGTAAAAATTCCGACCACTACATTTTGAATATTTATTGTTTCCTTTTCAAATGCAATACCAAATCATATTATAGAGTATTTAAATTGAAAAATTATTACTTACTTATAAGTACAGGTACTAATTATTATGTATTTTAAAAGAAAAAATTATTTAAACACTTCATTTTATAATATAAAAGCTATACTTACTGAAATGGAAGGTTGTAAGTGACATGATAATATCTATTATATCAAAGTAAACTTAAATTCAGGATTTGATTATACATATATTATTGGACTATATATTGGCAAAAAAATAATTTAATTCATATACCCATGTTAGAAATTTTATTTAGAAAATTAGTTCATATTAAATGGTAAATACTTTTGTTTAGTAACACAAAATAAAAACAGATGGCCATAAACAAAAAACAAGAAATAAATGTAATTATATGTTAAAAAGAAATTTATCAAAACTGTCGGGATTCTGGCATGTCGGGAGTTTAGCCTTGTATTGGGATTCACATCATCCATTATTAAGCATCCAATTAAGAGCAAGACACACTCTTTTAAAATTTAAATGTCCTTGGTAAACAAACACACGTTTGTTTATTATACATATTACGTGACCCAGATTACTCCACACAAGTGTACCAGTTGTCAATCCTGCGGTGTCAGCGATTCAATATTACATATTCCTAATTCACGGCCAAAGCCGACTCAGCATAAATAATATCAACACTTTCTCTTTTATTTATATAGAAATGTAACCATTAGCTCCCGGACTATCAACCATTGTTCGTTGAACTACATGGAATCGCAAGCTCAGCAATTGCAACACAACGGACAATGTACTCATTTTCAATTTTATTTTATTTCATTCGATTATCATTCTCTGATCAATTCGTTTCATTTTGTAATTAAGAATTTTTATTATATAATTTTTGAAGTAGAAAACTTAATTGTAATATTTTCAAAATAAATTCTTTTTTAAAAGTCACATCGAGAGTGCGTAAATTTATCTGGCGCTGCGAACAGGATACAGCTCGTACAAGAAACATAAGCAGTTTCCTTGGTCAACGAAGTTGTTAGACGAGAAATCCGAACCGGAAAAGAAAAGATTATGTGCAGGACATCCCAACAGATCATCCTACTCTAAGTACATTTTCCTTTTCATTCCTATTTTTGATTTATGAGCACTTTCATTGATATTTCTGAAAACTCTGTTAATAATTTAAATGGTTTGCTTGAAAATCTCACATTAAATACTGAAATTGATTCTAACACCCGTATTAACGCCGATACCGATTCTATTCAACAAATTCATACTATTATTATCACAGAAGTTGAAATGCCGTTCTTAAATGCCGATATCACTAGCCTATGTGCTACGTTACCGGAATTCTCCACCGGAGACAATTTATCTACCTTTTTAAAATCGGTTGATAACTTAATTACATTCCTGGTAGGCCAACAGCTTACAGCTTCGCAAAAATTTATCTTAAACTCTAATATTATTGCTCGTATCAAAGGCGAACCGCGGGATTTTCTTAATTATTCAAACAAAACAGCTTGGGCTGAAGTTAGACCGGCTCTTTTGGCTAAGTACGGAGACAGACGCTCCGAAGATATTTTAGTTACTCAACTTTCAACAACAGTTCACAAAAATCACGAATCTTATGATCAATATCACCAGAGAATTACAAAAAATTTAAACGATTTATTACAGCATACAACTCTAAATGATAATGTTGAAACTGCTAATTTTAAGACTCCCTATTTTAAAAATATAGCTTTAAAAACATTTTGCACAGGTATTAATGAACCATATGCCGAATATTTGTCGCATTTTACAATAACTTCGCTTGAACAAGCGCTCCAAAATGTATAGTTTATGACAATCACAAATCTCAACAGAAATATATGAATTATTTAAAGACGCAACAAAATAATAAACCATTTTCACCAAAACAGAAACCTGCTAATACAAATCAGACACTTTTTAATAATAACCCAAATCCTACAAGAAATGTTTTTCAACCAAACTCTAACTCTTATCCGAGACAACCAAACTTCAACTCTTATCAGAGACAACCAAATTTCAACTCTAATCCGAGACAAAATTTTTCTCAAACCAATTCTAACTTAGCATCAAGAAACAACGTCCATCAGAGCACAAATTTTTCTACTAGGCCAAATGCCAATGCAACTCCTAATCCTAATTTTAATTCTTTTAGAAATAATCCACAAAATAATAACAATTTCAATAGACAAATCCGAAATCCCCAACCTGAAAGATATCACGTTACCCCAATGACCGAGGTACAAACTCTCGCCACAAGAAATGAACCCATCGATTTGGATGCGTCCACTATTAGACGTACGCATAATTTTAATATTAATGCAAACTCAAATTTTCGAATACACCCCTGACTATTTCGAAGTTAATGAAGATGACTATCCCCAAGAATTAATTGAAGAAACTTCTCAAGATTTTCTCGAAGATCCAACGGACGAACATCCTCCCCCAATATCGATCTAAGTAATCTCCAAACTAATCCCCGACTACCGTTCTTCTTCTTACCTGATTCAAATATTAAAGTGTTAATTGACACTGGTGGCTCCCACACAATAGTCTAACCAAGAGTTTTAAAATATTTTGACCTCTCACATATTTACGAAAAACCGTTCACACTGACGTCCATGAAAACAACCCAAAGCTATTTACTAAACATAAAAACACCTTTACTACAAGTCTATAATATTTACGAACCCATAAATGCCCGAATCGCTGATTGGAGCGAAGATTTTGACATTCTTTTAGGAAACTCTGAACTTGAATATTTTAAAGCCGTAATTAATTATAAAACCAAAATACTAAACTTAACCACTCACAATGTCGAAATTAATTTCTATACTTTATACAATAAAATACCCGTTGACATACAACAAGGACAAGTCTTTATTCATGCCACAAAAATTGCAAATTTACAAATACCTAACTCAATCCATAATGTAAGTGATGGATTTTTAGAAAACATTACACTACAAAAACCTTTGCAATTAGACACACTACACGTAGAAAATCTAGACAATTATGAAATTTCACCTCCCCCGACCGAATTTCACGAACCAGCAATAAGAACAGAACACCTAAACGAAGAAGAAAGAAGTAAAATCATAAAACTTTGTAAAAAATACAAAGATATTTTTTACGATGATTCAAAGAATTTAACTTTCACATCTGATGTGAAACACGAAATAAAAACCAAGGACGAATCATCCATTTACGTAAGAGGCTACAGACATCCAAAATCTATGCAAGAAGAGGTCACTCGGCAAGTAAACAAACTTTTGGACACCAAGATAATCCGTAACTCAATTTCGCCATACTCAGCACCAGTATGGATTGTTCCCAAGAAACCTGATGCCTCAGGAAAACGGAAATTCCGTATGGTGATCGATTATAGAAAACTTAATGAAAATACCATCGGAGATAAGTATCCCCTACCAAAAATTGATGAAATCCTTGACAATCTCGGAAAAGCTACATACTTCACTACCCTAGATCTCGCTCAAGGCTTCCACCAAATCGAAGTTCACCCAAACTCTATTCACAAAACAGCATTTTCAGTACCCCACGGCCACTTCGAATTTTTACGAATGTCTTTTGGACTAAAGAATAGTCCTGCCACTTTCGAAAGATTAATGGACAACATCCTAAGACCCTTCCTACACAAATTTTGCTTTGTTTATATGGATGACGTCATAGTCTTCTCCAAATCTCTATAAGATCACTTGGTCCACATCTCCACAATTTTTAATACATTTCGAGAAAACAATCTCAAGGTCCAACTAGATAAATCTGAATTTCTGACTAAAGAAGTTGCCTTCCTAGGTCACATAGTTACTCCCGAAGGTATAAAACCGAACCCCAGTAAGATCGAAGCTATCCAAAAATACCCTCTACCTAAGACTGTCAAAGAAATAAAATCCTTTTTAGGCCTTATTGGCTTCTACAGACGTTTTTGTAAAAACTTTGCAAAGATCACCTCTCCATTCAGAAGATGCACACGAAAAAATGCAATCATTGATCCCACTAATCCAGAGTTCTTAGGATGTTTTCAAAAATGTAAACAGTTACTAACCAACGCCCCGATTCTCCAATACCCTGACTTCTCTAAACCATTCGTATTAACTACAGATGCATCTAACATCGCTATTGGATCTGTTTTATCCCAGAATAATCAGCCAATCGCCTACTACTCTCGCACATTAAATACTGCAGAGCAGAACTACTCCACAATCGAAAAAGAATTGCTTGCCATGGTAGATTCTTGTAAACACTTCCGCCCATATCTTTATGGCCAAAATTTTATCATTGAAACAGATCACAACCCACTCGTTTGGATTAATAAAATCAAAGACCCTTGCTCAAGATTATCTCGCCAAAGAATTAAACTTGAGGAATTTCAATTTGAAGTCCGATACAAAAAAGGAAAAGAAAATCAAGTAGCCGGCGCTCTCAGCCGAGTCCAAATAAACGCCTTAAGCACTAGTTCAAACTCTGCTGAACCACCGGATATTAATGACCAATTCGACGTCGATGAATTCTTAAACGACTTTGACAAAAACCAAAACCCAACAGACGAAAACACGCAACACACCTCTGCCGAAAATCCTATTACAGGAATAGAAATATCAGAAGAACCAATCAACTTGTCATCCAACCAAATTATATTTGAACCTCACTCTGACGAATACAAAATGACTTATAAGAAAATTTTTAACAAACACCGTCATACAGTAACTATTACTGATGATTGGAAAAACGAATTACCAGAAACCTTCCAACATTTACTGAGGCCCAACCAAAAATTTGCGATAAAAATACCGCACGAATTCCGACCTTTCATATGCAATTATTTCAAAGAAAAAATAAATTCCACAGTCAAAACAATATTTTCCAACAAACTATTACAAGACATCGAAGACGAAACACAACAGTTAGAATGTATCAAAAAATACCACACTGATAACCATAATGGAATAGTAGAAACTTACAAGCATCTGAGACATAAATTTTACTGGCCCTCTATGCAAACTACAATCTCAAACTTTATCAACTCGTGTGAAATATGCTTACAAAACAAGTACGAAAGACACCCTTACAAACCGCCACAATTAGGACCACTTTTGGGACAAAAACCGTTCCACATACTACACATAGACGTATTTCATTGTAACAAAAATCTTTATCTGACCATTGTAGATTCATTCTCCAAGTACGCCCAATGTTATAAATTACCTGACAAAACGTCGATCTCTATTCTGAGTAAATTAAGACACTACTTCTCTCATCATAACTATCCCCAAAAAATAGTTTGCGACCCGGGCACAGAATTTAATTCTGCAGTCCTTAAAGAATTTTTAAACCTTCATAAGATAGAAATACATTTCACTACTGCCAACAACTCATCCTCTAATTCACCCGTAGAACGCTTCCACTCCACACTTATAGAAAAACTTCGCACCTTGCGTGCCCAAAACCCTAACGATTCACTAGATGACATTTTCACACATGCCGCTTTAATCTACAACCAATCTATTCACAGTGCTACCAACTATTCTCCTTTCTCAATCCTTTACGCCGAAGAAATACATTTCGATTTCGACCTTCCAGTGTACGAAACGTACAACCAAAACCACAAAGACGAATTACAACCATTCATCCAGGAACTTTATAATAAAAAAAAGAAAAAAGACAACACGCTTTAGACAAACATAACGAAAACGCCGAAGAGATAAACGAAGTCGATCTTTCACAACCTCTGTATGTATCTAAGAAAAAACACAAACCCAAATTACAAGCCCCTTACTCCATAATGCATCCCGACAAACAAGAAAAGACTAAAATAACCTGAAAAACAGATAAACGAAATAAAACTAGCACCCACCTTAAATTTGTAAAAAGAACTAGGAAACATGTAGACAAAAATATTTCAAACAAAATCTCCTTTCAGGATAACCCTGTCCCTGGGACATCCACTCAAAATACTGGAAGTTCACAATAATGGATACTTCGCCGAAGATATTGGCAAATCTCACGAAATTTCTCACTACCACAGACACTTTCTTCACATTGACTTAGAAAAACTAGAAGAAATCCTAAACATTAGCCCAATGGACTATTTTGAAGACAAACTAAAAAAAGGACCACTTTCGACACTATACACTCAATACAAACATCTACAACAACAAGCACAAGATGACCTACACAAAATTACACGTAAAATAACACAAAAAAGAGGACTTTTTAACTTTCTAGGTACAGCCATAATATACATTACAGGAAACCCAGACGACTCAGATCTAGACATTCTAAAAACCCATATTACCGCTATAGAAATGAAACAAAACGAGATAATAAAAACGCTTAATAATCAGATCTCGTATGGGCAAGCCAGCGATACGAGATTCGAAAAACTCTTAATAAATTTAAATAAAAATAATGCCTTGCTTACATCCACTATTAACAAGCTGTCAGCTGACCTCGACGGATATGTCGCACTACAGAACGAAATATTAAACCTTCAAAACATTTATGAATTTTTGATGAAATTAATCAGGACCATCTCCTTATCTCATCTAGATATCTCCAATATTGAATTGTTTACATTAAAGGAACTTGAAACTCTCAAATCAGATCTCTTAAAAATTTATCCCAGAAATTCTTTATTAGTAAATGACGAACACCCATATGAATTAGTTGAACTTTCCAAAACATTAGTTTGTGTCACACAGCGAACCATGCTCATAATAATCAAAATTCCTATCCTCTACGAACAATCCCACAACACACTTAAAATTTATCCTATTCCAAATGCAGACCATATTATGATTCTTCCACCAGCACATTATCATTCCAATAATAAATGGTTCGAGATATGCACGAGACAAGCTGAAAACATCATATGTACAAAACCAGTAAGGTCCCAATGTACGATACCAAATGTCAAGAATTGCACCAAAAGTATAGCAAAAGAAAATTTCTTCCAAGAAACCAACAATGCGATACTATTGGGAATAGTAGAACCAATAAATATTAGAGAACAAACCATTAAATCCAGCAGCATCCTTACCACAAATGCTTTCCACTGAAATCAGCATCACTGCACTAATAATCATCTTATTTGTGTCATTGATTCTAACAATATTCCTACTGAAGAAAAGAAAACGTATTTCCAAAATCCTTTTCGGACCTAAGCTAGATACAGCCCAAATCCAAATTTTAGAAGAACTAGTAGCAGAAGTATCAAGAACTTCGAGGACGAAGCAAAATCCTCCGAAGGGAGAAGAAATGTAACCATTAGCTCCCGGACTATCAACCATTGTTCGTTGAACTACATGGAATCGCAAGCTCAGCAATTGCAACACAACGGACAATGTACGCGGCCGCTAACGATGCTCTTGGGACACCGGGCGAAATCCCATTGAAAATTAGCCTTGTTCCTGTACGCGGGGCTCTACAGGAATCGACAACGATCCCCAGCTACTCGTGGGAATAAATATGAATACTCACCAACATGCAAGGTAAGCACGGTGTTTAAATGCCACAAACCCGACCAGTGTAAACCAACCCTATTCAAAGTGCGTCAAAAATATAAACCTCAACATCGCCACATATAATGCTCGGTCGCTCTCTACCGAAGAAAGGTTCGAAGAAATGGAGGAAGAACTTTCAAAAGTGAATGGGATATTGTGGGTATCAGCGAAGTTAGAAAAAAAGGAGAGAATCTTATCTCACTCCCATCAGGCCATCTGTGGTACTACAAAGGAGAAGAGGAATCGACAGTCGGAGGAGTCGGCTTCTTTGTTCACAAAAGAATTGCGAACAGAACTGTGTCAATAAACCAAATATCAACAAGGGTGGTCTACTTAAACATCAAAATGAGCACCAGATATATCCTAAAGTTCATTCAAGTATACGCACCTACTACAGGCCATTCAGATGAAGAAGTCCAAATATTCTACGACCAAATACCCTGTGCAATCAAGGAAAATCCTGGCCACTTCTTAATAATAGGCGGTGATTTCAACGCCAAAATAGGTACCAAGGAAGACCCCTCTGAAATAATATTGGGAAATTGTGGAAGCGAAGGCAAAAATGATAGAGGCAAACAACTGTTAACTTATCTTTTGGAAAACAATATCTGTCAAATGAACAGCTTCTTTAAAAAGAAAAAACACAGAAGATGGACCTGGGAAAGTCCAGATGGAAAAACAAGGAACGAAATCGACTATTTCTTAACAAATAAAAAAGAATTATTTAAAGACGTAAATGTGTTAAACCAGTTCAGCACAAGCAGTGATCACAGGTTAGTAAGAGCTAAAATAACGATATCGATCGAAAAGGAAAGACTCAAAATGATAAATAAGAAACACCCAAAGAAATGGGTAAAACCAACTAATATTCAGGAGTTCGAAAAATATATTAATGATACATTGAAAGATACAACAACAACAGACATTAATATACTGAACAAGCAAATAATCACCACAATACAACAGGCTCAAACTAAATACTGTCCAACAAACCAAAAAGATGAAAAAATAAGTCAACCTACTAAAACCCTTATAGAACTAAGACGACAGATGAAAGGAGATACAAGTTCCAGCAAAGAAGCGCTAAATCAAATAAATAAGACTATCACAAAGTCAATAAGAAAAGACATAAGAAACTACAATGTAGAAAAAACAAAACAAGCAATAGAGCAAAATAAGAACATGAAAGTTTTGAAGAACGTAAGCGTACAAAAAGGAAAAATAGAAATCAACAAACTAAGAAACAGAACTGGAAAAGAAACTACAAACAGAGATGAAATATTAACAATAGTCGAAGAGTTCTACACAGAGTTATACAAATCAAGAAAAAAAGATGACAATGCGCAACCTCCAATTACAGTAAAAACTGGGGTATTAAATCAAGGATCGGATTTAATGCCCGATATAACAAAATCAGAAATCAAAGAGGCTCTGAAGAAAATGAAAAATAATCGAACCCCAGGTGAAGATGGAACAGTATCAGAAGCACTAAAAATTGGAGGAAATATACTACTTGAAAAAATTAAACAACTTTTCAATATCTGCCTTCACAACGCCAATATTCCAACAGACTGGAACAACGCTACTATGATTCTACTACACAAAGCAGGAGACAAAGCCAATTTAGAGAATTACAGACCGATTAGCCTCCTCAGCCATTTATATAAGTTATTTACGCGAATAATAGTTAAGAGAATGGAAAGAAAGTTAGAGACTTATCAACCAAGAGAACAGGCAGGATTCCGAAAAAATTACGGAACAAATGACCATCTCTCTCTCTATCTCTATCAGCGAGGTTCCTACAGCCTCTGCCGCTTCTCGCATTTCGACCGCCATCGTTTTCTGTCCATCCATTCGTCTTCTTTGATGGCTCTATCTTTCATGATGTGCCGTACATTTTCTTCCCAGGCAACTGAAGGTCTTCCCCTTCTTCTTCTTTGGTGTGGTATGTAATTTAAAGCTTTCTTTGGCCATCTATCTTCATTCATTCGTTTCACGTGACCATACCACACTAGTTGTCTAGTTTCAATTTTATCTACACTGGAATATACAGTATGTGTCCTCCTTCTAATATCTTCATTCCTGATGTGATCTTTTTTAGATATACCACACGCTCTCCTTAGATAATCCATTTCTACTACTTCTATTCTTTTCCTATCTTTTTTTGTCATCTGCCAAACTTCTGCCCCATAAGTCATAATAGGCTCTACCAAGGTACGATAGATTGTCAATTTCGTTTCTTGCCTTATATCTTTAGACCACAGTAGAGAGCTCAGAATGTTTACCGCTTTTTTGCCCTGCTGCGTTCTCTTTTCGATGTCTCTTTTGGTAGTGCCTTCTTTAGATATTATAGATCCGAGATATTTATATTCATTACATCTTTTCGTGGTTCTAATTTCTAACTCTGGATCTTCTTCATCATCCCCTATTTTAAGATACTCTGTCTTTGACATATTCATATTGAGGCCCCATTTTTCATATTCTTTCTTTAGTTTTCTAAACATGTAGTCCATGTCTTCCTCATCATTCGCTACGACTACCTGATCATCTGCAAAAAACAAAGTTGTTAGACATTTACCACCGCCTATGTCTATTCCCATTCCGGATACTTGTTTCCTCCACTGCTCTAGCGATGATTGAATATATATTTTAAATAAAGTCGGAGACAGACAACATCCTTGTTTAAGTCCCTTTGATATAGGGAATGAGTCAGATATAAAGTTTCCTTCTTTAACGACACTTCTTGCATTTTTGTATATATTTGCGATAGCATCCACATACTCTCTACTGAGACCTACCTTCGTCAATGTTTGAAACAGTTTTTTCAAAGGTACCGTATCGTATGCCTTCTCCAAATCTACAAACAATAGGTGGGTAGATAGATTCCTTGCCTTCCGTTTTTCTATTACCTGCTGCAGAACGAATATATTATCAGTGCACGATCTTCCTGCACGAAATCCACTTTGTTCTTCCATGTCTTCGTATTCTGATTCTATTCTTTTCTTTATTATTCGACCGTACAACCTCCCTACTGAGCTGGTAACAGTTATTCCTCTATAATTAGAGCATATGCGTTTATCCCCTTTCTTGAATACTGAGCTGATGTATCCAACATTCCAATCATCAGGGATATTTTGTCCTTTTAAGCATTTATTAAATAATTGAACCAACATCTCATGTAATATGTTTGGTCCGTACTTTACCAACTCAACCGTACTTTACCAACTCAACAAATGACCATCTACAAAGTATAAAAACCCTGATAGAGAAAGTAGTGGAATACAATAAACCCCTAGTTCTAGTTTTTATCGATTTTCATAAAGCCTTTGACACAGTTGAACTTAGCAAAATATTACAGGCGCTTAAAGAATGCAGGCTAGATTATAGGTATACAAAACTATTACACAAAATATACTTACAGGCAACAACCACTGTCAAATTACATACTAACAGTAATCGCATAAAAATAGAACGGGGGGTTAGACAAGGAGACCCAATGTCACCTAAACTTTTTAATACGGTCTTAGAACATGCTTTCAAGAGTTTGGATTGGATGACAAAGGGAATAAAAATAGATGGAGAATACCTAAACAACTTACGTTTCGCCGATGATATAGTCATAGTAGCTGAGGATCTAGGTATGGCAAGAGAGATGGTACAAGAACTCGTTGTAGCTACAGAAAATGTAGGTTTAAATATAAACATCTCAAAAACAAAAATAATGACAAATTTGGTACCCAACCAGAACATCAGTATTGGTGGGAAGGAAATAGAACTCGTAGATAGATATAAATACCTCGGACATGAAATTACGATTGGCAGGGATAACCAGACTCATGAGCTGAAGAGAAGAATCGGTCTTGGGTGGGCAGCATTTGGAAAACTGAGAGAAACTTTTAAAAGTGAGTTACCCACATGTCTAAAGAGAAAGGTATTCGATCAGTGCGTCCTCCCAGTCTTGACGTACGGATCAGAAACACTTACCTTAACTAAAGCCTCGGCTACCAAACTAAGAGTCACGCAGAGAAGAATGGAGCGGTCAATGTTAGGAATAACTCTGCGAGACAAAATCAGAAACGAAGAAATCAGGAGAAGAACAAAGGTGACTGACGTCATCGAGAGGATAGCCAGGTTGAAGTGGAGATGGGCAGGACACGTAGCCAGAATGACAGATGGGCGATGGACGAAGAGGTTATTGGAATGGAGGCCAAGAGAAGACAAGAGAAGCGTCGGTCGACCGCCTACAAGATGGACTGACGACTTAAAAGGTAAATAAAAACTGGATGAGGGCGGCGCAGGATAGATGGGGTTGGAAACGAGGGGAGGAGGCCTATGTTCAGCAGTGGACTTTTGAGGATGGATGATGGACAATGTACTATTTTCAATTTTATTTTATTTCATTCGATTATCATTCTCTGATCAATTCGTTTCATTTTGTAAATAAGAATTTTTATTATATAATTTTTGAAGTAGAAAACTTAATTGTAATATTTTCAAAATAAATTCTTTTTTAAAAGTCACATCGAGAGTGCGTAAATTTATCTATATACACAGAAAACATCGGGAGGCATTCTAATTTCATTGCGTGATCGTGATCAATCATCATTGATAATTGAGATACACCAGAGGGTGAACGTACATTAGCACACCAACTCTTTAGAGTCGTACTCCGAGTTGATAATAAATGAATATACTGTGAGTAGTGTTTACTTTATCAACCCCTATCGTAGGGGGTAACTATCCCCAACCACTCTGAGATGGTCCAGATGATGTAGAACTAATATATGGCGATCTAAGACCAGGGAAGAACACAGGAACTGGCAGTCTGGAACGAGAATGGAAAGAAAAACGTCTATGGATGAGGTTTCTTGCACCTCGACCACACTAGAATACAGTGTGGTATATAGAGAAAGGATGGAGACATCAGTCCCGAGACGGAGCTGAGTATGGTATGGAAAATGGAATATGGTATGGAGATGTAAGATGGTATGGAAAAGGGACGTGCATCGAGGACTTTTGGTGACACGAACATTGACGTTTAAAAGTAGTAAGTCCATATTGTTTATTCTTATGGTATTTCCATGATATAGTAGTAATTCGTATAATATAAATAATAATGATAATATAACATTAATTTAAGGTATACATAATCTAATTTTTACCTATTTTTATCGACGTAACCTATTTTTAATTACCTTTATTGCTATTATCGGGATTTTTTTTTACAAATATTATGGCTATTTATAGGACATATTGATACATTTTACATTTTTTCATGATTTTTATATATTTACTATTTTATCCAAATATTTTTTACCGATTTCTATCAAACTGATTTTATGATGATTCATAATGATTGATATAATGATTGCAATAGAAATCACTATTCACTATACATATAATCACTATATAACACTATTTTAGACATATTATTTATGTGACAATTTTATTATACCTCGTAAGACTATCGAATTTATGCTTTCGCTACGAAGTACAGGAATAAAGGATAGGAAAAATTATGAATAAATGAGTAGCAACAAAGTTACTTGGGAAGACTTCGTCAAAATAGTTGAGGAGATTTCGCAAGAAGTAATAAGACAAAGCAGAAGGGTCTTGAAGAAGAAAGTACCTAAATCTAAGGATATACAAGAAGAAGTAACGACACAGTTAATTAAATCGTATAACAAGTTCACACACTTAACGAAGAAAAATTGGTAAAGGCTACTAGAGTTAGAGGACAGCCAAGAGGAACAAGAAAAACCGCAGTTGGGGTTTTGAATGAACGAGACAAAGGAAGTACACATTTACAACTTCGACTTAAACCTAACGAATTTTGTACGAATGAAAACAGGAATCCTAGAACACACAAATACCTTTATCATAGACACAGGAGCTGATATTTCAATACTGAAATGTTCACAAGATTTTATGAAGGAACATGTGAAACCAAACACAAAGGCGAAAATAAAAGGAACTTGATTTGAGCATATCTTTCAATTAGTTGAACCTAGCTTTCCCATTCCAACCGACGGAATCATTGGGAGAGACTTTATTTCAAACTTTCAATGCATACTAGACTACGCTAACCTTAAAATGCACATTAAAGAGGACAACGATTGTTACATTAGTACGAACATTTTGGATAATATAGATAATGACACAATAATAATACCGCCTAGATGTAAAATTTACAGAATAGTAAAAAAATTTCAAACACTGAAGAACGACAGGATAGTGGAACAACAGGAAATACAACCAGGAATATTCATAGCGAGAGCAATTATTTCAAGTAATAATCCGTACATAAAAATTTTGAACACAACCTATGAAACAGTAAATGTAGAGGCAAGCACAATCAGGACGTTAGACATTTAATTATTTAACATATGTATATAGACTGATCAACGACAGCAAGGATAGGAAAAAAGAATTACGGGAATCACTGAAGTTAGACATTCCAGAATACATACGCGATAACTTAGTATCTTTATGCGAAGAATATTCAGATATATTCGCCCTAAGGCATGACATGCTAACATGTAACAACTTCTACGAACAGAAACTGAGAGTTAAAGACCAAACTCCGATATATATTAAAAACTATAGGACACCTCATGCACAAACAGAGGAATTAAACCGACAAGTACAAAAACTAAGAGACCAAGGAATCATAGAACCGTCTACATCAGAATACAACAGCCCAGTAGTGCTGGTACCGAAAAAAGCTATAGATGGAAATAAAGCATGGAGGTTATGCATAGATTTTAGACAACTGAACAAGAAAATAGTCGCAGATAAATTTCCATTACCAAGAATAGACTCGATATTAGATCAACTAGGCAGAGCAAAATGGTTTTCAGTTATAGACTTAATGTCAGGTTTTCACCAAATACCATTAGAAAAATCATCGAGAAAATACACATCGTTTAGCACGGAAAATGGAGCATTTCAATTTACCAGATTACCTTTTGGATTAAACGTAAGCCCGAATAGCTTTTCAAGGATGATGTCAATAGCGTTTTCAGGATTAACACCAGACAAAGCATTTCTTTACATGGACGATATAGTAGTAATAGGAATATCTGAAAAACATCACCTAGACAACCTGAAAAAGACATTCGAGACATGTCGAAAATTCAATTTGAGACTTAACCCAGAGAAATGTCAATTTTTTAGAAGAGAAGTCACATATTTAGGACATGATCTTTCTCAGGAAGGAGTATCACCAGACAAAGCGAAATATGCAACGATTGAACAATACCCGACACCTAAGACAGCAGAAGAAACAAAAAGATTCGTAGCATTTTTTAACTATTATCGACGTTTTATTCAAAATTTTGCTGAAATATATAGACCACTCAACAGATTATCGAGAAAAGGAGTACAATTGTTTTGGTCAGAGGAATGTGAAAAAGCATTCAATAAGCTTAACATCTCTGATGAAGCCACCGATCTTAAAATATCCAGATTTCAATAAACATTTTATCCTAACGACGGACGCATCCAACGAGAGTTGTTCAGCAATTTTAAGTCAAGATTACAACGGAATAGACCTACCGATAGCATACGCATCAAGAAGTTTTAGTAAAGGAGAATGCAATAAACCTATAATCATTAAGAGGATCGGTACGTATTTTCGGCTGCAATGCTATTCAAATGGGGATTCGTTTTTTTCGAATCCTGAGAAAACTAATAGGTATTTTTGAAAAATGTAAACGCAGAATTAAAGATTACGTTATTAGCGAGGGCCGAAAGTCCCCGAGAACTTCTATAATGTTTATTTTAATAAGTTACAGGGGTGAAAAACTAAGAGAAAATTTAGTGTGATTTTTAATTTCAAATATCTCATTCAAAATACACTTTTTATTTATTCCAAGGGACTTTCGGCCCTCGGTAATAATTTAGTCGTTCATTCAGCGTTTAAATTTTTCATAAATATTTATTGGTTTTTTCAGGATTCGAAAAAAATTAACACAATGTCGGTGGTAATATTTTCCAAATCTATCCTTGTCTTACAACGCACTTAGTCGAATAGAATATTGTCAGCATATTGTCAGTTAGACAGTGACAATCAGTGACAATTTTAAATATTTGACATGGCATCGGGAATATTTTGAGTTGTTGATTAAATAATATTGATATATGGTGTATTTGATAAATAATTGATTTAAGACGTGAACTTAATAAAAAGTTATTTATTGTTTGTTATTTAAAGAAGATCCAAGTATTTTGTTGTTAAAGATGTTCAAAATTGTAAGCATTCCATAGTAACAATATATTATTAAAAAATCACTTTCACACTTTTCCTCTTTTCTCGATTGAGTATTAGTTTTTGTTGTACATATATATTATTACAATCACTGAATACATAGTTAGTGAAAAAATTATCATATTTATTAACTGAATTAATAATTTGCAAGTACAGTAAAACCTCGATATAACGGACTAATTGGGGGGACGGGATGTCCGTTAAAGCCGAAAGTCCGTTGTATAAAAATAGGTTTAAAATCAATCAACATTTTTTTATTTTTTTTTAATTATATAGGTACTGTATTTAGATACAGTGTACAAGTCTGTAAGTTAAAAAAGGAATAAAGTTTTGTTCGCTACTTTTTTACTTTTCTACTTCATCTAAAAACTTTCTGTAATATACTCATTTGAAGGAATAAACATTCACTGATTTAGGGGTTGAATAACCCATGTATTTTTTGGCCAAACATACAATTAAAGTTGCCATCTTCTGCATTTAAAATACTTTCAGGGGGATTAGCAGGAGCTTTGTCTAAAATCAATAAACATTTCACCTCTTTAGGCGGTATTACCAGTTTCTTCTCTTGAAATTTTCTCACTGCATGTACAAATCCTTTAAAAACCAATTTTTGAAAATATCTCTGGTGAACCATGCCCTATTAGAGCTATAATATGAAACTGGCAGATGATGCCTTTTGATGATTATATCTTTGACATAACTCGGTTTACGAGATTTACCAACAATAGGGAACTTGCATAAATTTTTAAATTCGAAAAAAATGTTATAAATCACAACAGAACATAATTTAAAACATGTATCAAAGATAAAAAAAAGTTTTGTTTGTCTTTCGTTTGGCCCCTAAAGACGATTAAAAATTCGAATTAAAACAGGTGGTCCAAAACGCATAGTGACGTCATATAGTTGTGCATGTACATTCTGCACCAACAAAGTAAACAAAATTGTATATAATTTTAAATTAGACATTATAAACGTCAGTAGAAAATACAGTTATGTAACGTCACAAGCGTTTTTGATCGTTTGAACTATTTTACATTGGCTAAGGGTTCTTCTAAACCAAGGCCAGAAAACAGAAAAAATATATAGATTTTAAATTATCTTCTAAGTTATTATGAGGTTTTATCGCGTGAAAGTTTGGAAATATTATTTTTAAAGGAAACTGAATAATATTACGTAATAAAAAAATGTGTAAGTTCCCTCATAGGTTTGGCATTCGTTTTGACACCGACACTAAGTTTTATAAATATATTTGATAATTTCTATTTCTGATATATTTGAATGTTTTTAAGATATATTTTTTAAAATGACCGAAGAGGGTTTTTGTAAAGGGCAGTCTGATAACTTACCTATAGTTGATATGTGTATGGTGGCTACATATTTTCAAAAGAGTGAAAATTTTTCCGTCGGAGAAGTTCGGGGAGTTAAAGCAGATAAGTAAGTACATATATTATGTATATTATACTCCCATTATACCTACTAATTTTATACTGTGATTTTATTCTGATTATTATTCTCATAAGTATTTAACGATAAAACTTAGTAGGTACACACTTCCTATTAAGTATAGTGGCAATATTATAAAACACAGAAATATGAAAAAATATACTTGTTTTATTTAACACTATTAAGCAGACAACAGACTACTTACAATAAAATGATCTTGACATACATGAAGACCTTGTGTATTATCTGAAATATATTTTTTCGACATGCAAATAACCACTTTAAACGGCGTTTTTTATCCCTTAGTAATCTAATAAATATTTTATTGGGGTTTTGAATGCTTGTACTTGTACAGAATGGCACTAAACAATACTTATAAAGTTTTTCTTTATTTTCCATATTAATCTTTCTCTTTTTTCCTTCAAAAACTGTAAACTCAAATCCCAACAAACTGGTATATTGTTTATATTATTACAATGACCTACGATAAAAAAATGTCATTACAATATAAATATTTTCCCATATTTCGCGACGACGCTGTGGCCAAATACCCAAGTAGGTGGAGGCCAATAAACTAAAGAAGAAGAAGAATATACTTACATATAACCCTCCCACATCACTGATATAACCATATAAAAAACTAATAGGTCTGGATCCCGCGTATGAAAAAAAAGTTGATTAATAGCAAGCTGAAAATTTGTTAATAGCTTAAGGGTGTCTAGTCGGATAAACTTTTATATATGGGAACACTGGAACAGGGGCAGTTTTAATTGTGGAACAGGTTAAAAATTTGGAACGGTCACACCACGAAAACGGCACATTTGTTTTGTCCGACGGAACAGATTTAAACTCTCCGAACAGAGATTAAACTTTCATGTAAAAATCAGACTGCTATTTATCACCTGTCATAATTCCTGTCATTTGACATATTCTACATGTTCCACTCATTAAAACGCCCATTTGGTGATAAATAGCAGTCTGATTTTTGCATGAGAGTTTAATCTCTGTTCGGAGAGTTTAAGTCTGTTCTGTCGGACAAAATAAATGTGCCGTTTTCGTGGTGTGACCGTTCCAAATTTTTAACCTGTTCCACAATTAAAACTGCCCCTGTTCCAGTGTTCCCATATATCAAAGTTTGTTCGACTACACACCCTTAAGCTATTAACAAATTTTCAGCTTGCTATTAATCAACTTTTTTTTCATACGCGGGATCCAGACCTATAATGTAAAACTATGTGACGTCACGGGCCGTCTGAACTACTTTAAAATAAAGAAGACTTTAAATTTGTATTTCTAAGTTATTATGAGTTTTTGAAGCGGGAAATTTTGGAAATCTCATTTTTATACAAAACTGAACATTATTATGTAATAAAAAAAAATGTGCAAGTTCCCCATTATAGCAGTCAATCAATGTGATCCGCTAGCGTTAGCACAAATCAGTGCCGAGATCCTGTTCTTGTTGTTTTTCCTTCTAGAATTCGAGGTTTCATATTTTTTTGCATTCAATTTTTTTTACATTTGATCTGATTTTTTGTCCGTTGTATCAGAAGTCCGTTAAATAGAGGTCCGTTCTATCGAGGTTGTACTATATACAAACAACAGTTATCCAAGAACATTCAAAAGCCATCTCTTTAAGTTAATGATGACATTTTCAAGTAGAATGACATTCTAGTAATGTTTACATATCCATACCAGTGTGAATTTTACTACACGTAATTTGTCGTGTAAAGACAGAAAAAGTAGGGATAGCCGTAAAATATTTGCGAATTATGTACCCATGGCCTTAAGGAATTACTAGCAATCCATTGGGGAATTAATCATTTCAAATGTTATCTGTATGGAGCCAACTCACAATGAAAGAACAATGAAAGAACCAACTTCGCAACTCACGAGGATCAGATTAGATCTAGAGGAATACGATTTCGAAATAGAGTATATAACAGGGAAAAATAACTACGCAGACGGCCTTTCAAGAATAACATTGCATCAACTAAAGAACCTATAAATTGACAATACGCATATACTACCTATAACACGAGCTCAAGCAAGAGAAAAGGAGAAAGAATCAAGGCAAACGAAGGCAGAAAGTGAACTCGCACTACAGCCAGAAGCCACCAAACAGACAGTAAGAAAGGTACTAAATAATTTAGAGGCGCATAGACTACCAATTTTGTCCTTTGGAGCAGAACTAATCTCATCAAGACTGAGCATTAGGGCCAAAAACAAAATAAAATGCAGCAAGAGCATAGCCACAGGATTCGATCATTTCGATTTAAAACAAACGTTGGCACAGCTTGATAAGCTGGCGGTAGAGAATGCAGTACGTAAAGTAAAGATATACGTAAATGATATTATTTTTAAATTGTGCACAATTAATGAATTTATTAAAGAAGGAAACAAAATATTGAAGAATGTAGAAATATACATATGTGAAGTACCAGAAACAATAGAAGATGACAAAGACAATCATAGATTAATAGAGGAATATCATAATCACCCGATGTTTGGAGGACACTTAAAGAAAAATAGACTAATAAAGAAGCTAAAAGCAAGATTCAGATGGAAAAATTTGGACGTAAGAAAATACGTTAAACAATGTCATGAATGTCAAATTAACAAACCGAAAAGGACACAAGTCGAAGAATTCGTGATATCGGACACTTCTTCGAAACCAGAGAACACAGAGTACATAGACACGATAGGTCAATTCACTAGAAGTAATGAAAGCAATGAAGACAAAAAAGAGCGGCAAGAAGAGAATAAGCCCAAAACAACACCACAACACTTTAAAATAGGAGACCTAGTCCTGGTAAAAAGGGAAGAGAAAGGTAAGTGTAATAGTCTCTATGTAGGCCCCTTCACAATAACAGAGGTAAATAACGTTAATTGTAAGATCAGAATGGAAAACAATAAAATCAAGGAAATACATAAGAATAGATTATATGCTTACAATCCGAGAACACAATGAGTGACAAGTGAAACGGGAACAATGTTGATAACGAACAATTTTTTTCTTTGTATTTAATTATTAGTTATAGGAAATAAATATTTAATTTGTATTGATTAAAACGCAGTAATCAGTTGGTGGTGCTATCTGAAAATTTTCTTCCTTCTACGAAGTCAGAAAATTTTGCCAGGAGGGGAAAGATGAATTGGGATTCACAGCATCCATTATTAAGCATCCAATTAAGAGCAAGACACACTCTTTTAAAATTTAAATGTCCTTGGTAAACAAACACACGTTTGTTTATTATACATATTACGTGACCCAGATTATTCCACACAAGTGTACCAGTTGTCAATCTTGCGGTGTCAGCGATTCAATATTACATATTCCTAATTCATGGCCAAAGCCGCCTCAGCATAAATAATATCAACACTTTCTCTTTTATTTACATACACAGAAAACATCGGGAGGCATTCTAATTTCATTGCGTGATCAATCATCATTGATAATTGAGATACACCAGAGGGTGAACGTACATTAGCACACCAACTCTTTACAGTCGTACTCCGAGTTGATAATAAATGAATATACTGTGAGTAGTGTTTACTTAATCAACCCCTATCGTAGGGGGTAACTACCCCCAACCACTCTAAGATGGTCCAGATGATGTAGAACTAATATAGCCTGTCGGGATTCTGGCGTGTCGGGATTTTGGCCGTCGGGATTGTTTCTGTCGGGATTTTGGGGTAGACCCGTTAATTACGTATGGTGTACAATTAGTACAAGATTTATACGAAGGATATTTACCTCGAAGATTAAGGATTTATAGATGGTTTCAAAACAAAATCTTCAAAAAACCCGAATTTATATGTAAAGTGTTGTGTACAGATAAAGCTTGTTTTACGAGAACTGGTGTGTTTAACTTTCAGAATTGCCAAATCTAGTATGAATTTATGGGTTGGGATTACTAGTAATAATCTGATTGAACCATTTGAATTGCCCAGAAGATTGAATGGAGAAATGTACTCAAATTTTTGGCAACATGTTCTACCAATACTTCTTGACGATGTACCTTTATTGTAATAATAATTTTAATATTAAAATATTTAATATTTTAATATCAATTTTAATATCAGAAATATACACCAAGCTATCTTCTCTTGATATCAATAAGGGCCCAGGCACTGACGGTATACCTCGTTTGTTCCTAAAGAAATGCAGTTTTAACCTTTCCAGGCCATTGTATTACATATTTAATTGTTCCCTTCAAACTGGTGTTTTTCCAGATTACTGGAAAGAAAGTTTTCTTAAGCCTATATTTAAAGACGGGGATAAATCTCTTGTTAGTCATTATCGTCCTATTAGCGTCCTTGGTGTGATACCCAAAGTGTTTGAGAGTCTGGTTTGTGACTTCTTAACTCCTTTACTCGAGCCTAAACTTATCGATCAACAATTTGGGTTTAGACCCCATAGATTTACTGAGCTTAACCTATTAACTTATGTAGATTTTTTGTTTGACTCCCTTGAGAGGGGCTATCAAGTTGATACAATTTACACTGATTTCTCCAAGGCGTTCGACAGGGTGTCTCATGGTATGTTGGTCCATAAGCTTAGAATAATTGGTGTTGATGAACTAATGATTTCTTGGTTTAGCAGCTATTTGTCTAATCGTAGACAGATAGTAAAAATTGGTAATTTTCTTTCCAAATCAATTCTTGTTCCTTCAGGGGTTCCTCAAGAATCACATCTTGGGCCTCTTCTGTTTAACATTTTTATAAACGATATTCATGAATGTTTTTCTTCTTCCCTTTTTTTGCTGTTTGCCGATGACTTAAAATTGAGCTGTCTGATTAAATCTCCCAATGACTGTGATAAACTTCAATATGAGTTAATAAATTTGTTGGACTGGTGTACAAGAAATGGGATGAGTCTGAATCCATCTAAATGCAAAGCCATTACGTTTTCTTGATCGAGGTCCCCAATCAATTTTGAATACAAAATTGGACAGCGTTGCCTAGATACTGTACCTTTCATCAAGGATCTTGGTGGTACTTTGGATGCAACTTTACAACTTTCTGATCACTTAAATAACGTAGTCAACAAGGCATTTCAGATGCTTGGCTTTATCAGAAGAAGCACACAGGATTTTACTGGGATTACTGCCTTAAAAACGCTTTATTGCTCTCTAGTCCGTCCCCACCTTGAGTATGCATCCTGTGTAGGGTCACCTTTTTATGATGTGCATATTGAGACCTTGTGTCGTGTTTAGCATAAATTCCTTAAACAGAATGCTTTCAAATTAAACATCTTGGACAACTACAATGATGCAGATTTACTTGCTACATTAAATATGCCACCCATTTCTATGCGTCATAAGAAGAGAGATCTTATTACTTTTTACAATATTCTGCACGGTAAAGCTGCTGCTTCTTCTTTGCTCAATAAAATTAATATACATGTTCCATCTAGACCTACCAGATCTATAAATAGTTTCCATTACCCTATACATCGCACTAACTGTGGATTTAACAACTTCATTTCAAGAACTGCTAGACTAGCCAATCAATATGACAACATAGATTTCTTTGCAACTTTTGATTCATTCTTGCGTCAGGTTTTGTGTACTCTTGGCTTGAGTAATAGATATAGATAACTTTTGTATTGCATTGTATAATAATACAGATTAACTTTTTGTATTGTAACCGTAGATTTAGTCAGTGTTATGAATTTATAGTTTAACATTAATTGTAATTGGGCTTGCCCGTTGATAAATAAAATAAAAATAAAATAAAATAATATTTTATGTATGATAAAACACTATACAAACCTTATTTATTGGATATTTATTAAACACAAATATTATGCTGTTTTTCTATCAGTGTTATCAGTATTTTTCAATACATAATATTATGCCTAATAATCGATGATTCATGACAGTTGATTTACAGTAAAATTATTTTAACATAGAAGAAGGAACGCAGCGTTGCAGGCTGTATTTGCTTTTCTGCTTTACGGGAAAACGGTTGACTTACAAAAAAAAATTATAAGACTTTATTGTTCTAAATTGTGCACTTAGCCCATACCTTTAAGGGGTGCACTTTTTTCCGGGACACTCTGTATAAGAGCACAATTTTTTTTTATTTTACAATTTTGTAACGTCAGATTCGGATTCAGCATAATCAGAAACATTTTTGATCAAGGTAAATTCAAGAATTCACTGATATTTCTAAAATTGTTTGACAGCTTTTATTCTTTAAACAGTTAATAAAAAATTACCCGCCAAATCTGTGAGTAGAACTCTAACATATTTATAAACCAACAAAAAATGTTTTAGAAAAATATAAGCTTGTTTGATTTTTTCCAAAACAATACAAGTTTTCGATCTACATTGACTCCCTGTATTCGAGCATCAATGATTCCTCATTCAATTATACAACCAAGCAAAACATGCAGCCCCAGGAAGATACATCTATATCTTTACCTTCAACGGATTCATTACTTGTTGAAAAACCCCCAGCGTGTTCTCAGCGAAGCTCATCTGGAGCTACTAGAAGATCTGAAAGAGTTTGTCATTTCCCATGGTATTTGAAAGACTATAGTGTGGGAGAATGATGGTATTGTCCTTTTCATGAGCATTTTTCAGTGCGTAACAAATGATAGGAAAAAGGGTAAGTCCGTGATAATACACATTTATGACATTTATTCTAACATGACATTTTAGTTAAATCTGACAGTTGTCACATTTTATTTTCAATTTGGAATAAAAACAAATCAAATGTGTTTCTTATATTTATAAAATGGTATTGTCTTTGATTTGTATAGTCTTATTCATAAATTATACAGATTATATTTTTAATAATATTATCAAATAAAAAAAATATATTTTTTTATTATGGCGCCATCTATCGACAATGTTGTAAATGGCTGCATTCAGCAGAAAACTGCGATGACTAATCGATTACTTAGCGATGTGTAATCGCTAACGATTCTTCTGAATGGTATACTATGGAGACCTACACAGAGGAGAGGAATCGAGATAGGACGACCTTGAAATTTTTGTGCACAATTTTGCCTGTTTGCTTGGTTTCTCGCTAGGGCGGCGGTGGCGTAGAAATAGATGCTACTTTTGCATTGGAGTGAATGTGAAAATTTCGAAAATAATTAATTATTCGTAGTTAATATAAGATTATTGGTTTTGGTGGTTAATATTATTTAAATATGAGTGCCAAGAAAGCTTACACTAAAAGAACTTGCTTCGTACCGGGATTTATATCGAGTTATCGTTCCGATAAAAAATTCAAAAGGGAACTTAACGAAGTTAATAAAGACTTTTTATAAAGATTTGTCTTTATGTTATTTATAACGTTCGTGGATTAAACCTATTCGTTTGTATGTTATTTCCTTCGGTGTAAATAAAATTTGTGCCTATTATTGGTTTTTATTTTAACCTGAAAATTATAGTGATAATAGTAGGACGATCTTGAAAGTTTTTCTGTCGAAACAATGCATTTTTTGAGACAAAATATTTCACAAAAATTACCATTAATTTTATAAAAGTCAGACTATCGTCTGCGTAGTTTATAGACATATATTTTTATTAACTAAATTTAAACATCTGATAGGTAAGCTTTCAGAATATAGATAAATGAAGTATTAAAAAAAAAAGCAGTTTAAATTTTGATAAAAAGAATAATTAAAAAAAATTGATCAATAAACTTCAAATTATTTAAAAAACTTTTTAAAAACAATTACGTACAGTTAAGTCAATTTTTTCAACTAACAAACTTTTTGATATCAGTTACAAAGATATTAAAAAATTAATTTGCAGTTGAAATACCATTGGTATATAAATGTGGCAGTTAGATAATGTGACAAAATATTTCCGCTTCAAAATAAGCTGTCCTACATATTAAAGTAATGACAAATTTAAATTTGATGTCACATCTCCATCTACAATGGTATATAAAGAATACACTTTTTACCACACGTCGATATGTTATAAGGTTAAAATAATTTATTTTTGGCATAAAACATATTCAGCTACAATCCACCAATAAATTAATGTCTAATTACGCTAAAAACAAAAATAAAATGAGTTAAATATTAAATAAGTCCATAAGAGCTAATGTATTTGTAGCACCTATTCGAACACTTGCGCCTCTAGCGGCGATTGCTGAAAGTTGAATTAGAGGTTGAAAAGTTAGCCCACAAACGATGCATTGCGTTTCCACTCCTTCTTACAGGTCTCCATATGGTATACTTTCATGTACATACGAAATAGGTTATGACAACTGTCACATTTTTCAAAATGATTTGCAAATACGTGAAAGACACCTCAAGAACAGAAATGAAAATTATTATGAAATGGTAATTTATCGATAACCCCGTTTAATTCATACATAGTTTCAAATTCTTGAATTTCTTGCGACATAGGTAAACCATAGGTACATACGAATAATCCAACAAAGCAGCTCAGATATTTATCAGCGTGATTCATATGCCTTTCAGCCTTCAATTCATGTTTTTTTAAAGATACCTAACTTAAAAATACGTGTTACACACACGTCATACGTCAATCTTATTTTGATTTGCTAAGTAATCATATTTCAAAACCGATGTTTAAAATGGCGACCGATAAGTCATCGAATGATAACTAATCGACAATTTATGTGGCATTCAGCAGAAAATCTGCTGAATGCACCCAATGTCTGTAATCACGGACGTGCCGTTTTTTCTGTCACATACAATTTAATGCGTTAGAAAGAACTCGAAAAACTGTGACGCACTGAAAGATGATCATGAGAAAAAGAATATTACATTGTCTGTAACCTTAAATATTGTACAGACAACTTATTCTGTCAGTATTTGATATAAGTTAGTGTCACTGCTAAGTTATTCTTATACATCTATTATACAATTTTATATAAATTACTCTTTTATTGGGAAATAAGTCACAATTTAATCTAAAACTGAAATTTATTAACGTTTTGATTTCCACTTGGGAGGTTTTAATCAAAATACACTATTTCTATTGACGTTTCCACTTCCACTTCGAGATTGTTATCGAAATAGTGTATTTCGATAATGTACTCGGAAGTGGAAGTTGAAACGTCAATAAATTTCATTTTTAAATTAAATTGTGTACTTAATTGTAAAATAAAAATTTTAAATTAAATAAAATAGTAAATTGTATAAGATGCCACAAAGAAACAGATTCAGAATATTACAATTTTAACTTGATTAAAACCTTATATCAAAGAATATATTATACTCTCATAGAAGAAGAATTTGAATGGAACAGATGGTCATGTTTATTTATCCCTTGAAAATACCGTAGTCATTGTCAGGCCACATGCACCAACTCAGTTGGTGCACAAAATCCTATGCTGAAACGTTAGAGGGCAGTACCCTTCTATAAGGTCTATATTCTTTGCTTATATCATAGGTTTTGCTTTTTCATTTCACCCTATATGTACATATCAAATTAAGAAATACATTTTCAGATTATCAGTGCTTTTCAATTGCTCGTCCCATGTCCAGTCCCATGAAGCACAGATAATCAGAGTTCTACTGTATTTCAAATACTTTAATAAGATGATAACTCCCACTTTAAATTTATAGTAGGGGAGGAAAGTATGCTAAATTTGCAGTTACTCGAGCGTTATGGGGACCTATTGGGTTGTGAACATTGGTCCTAAAACCAAAAAAAGGTGTCAATTTAAGTGGGGACTTTCCATTTTTTAATTTAATTTTCCATTTCCAACAATAGTTTTTTTTTTTCAATTATAGCCATCTATCTATAATTTGAAATAATGGCTAGAATAAAAGGTACTTATTTTAATGTAAGGAATTAAAATCTGCAATAAAAAATCCTATTTAAGATTTTAAAGTAACCCCCACCCCGCCTGTGTGTGGGTTTGTGTTTTGTGTCATTCGATAGATTTTTAAAAAATATTGAATACATGTATTTTGCAGTTTTTTGATCTGTTGTTCATTTCGTGAAATATCGCGGGGTTCCTATTTAAATTTACCACCCACCCCTCTCCGTGGGGGGTCGTGTTTAATATCATTCCATCGATTTTTGAAAAATATTAACCCCTTAACGTACACACTTAAGTTAACTCGACTGTGCTAAACTGACCAAACTGTGCACTCGAGATAATTCGAGCAACGATTTACTTTATATTTCTATAATTTTTCACACTAGAATGCATTTGGGAATTCAAAATAATAATGTGAAAGCAAAAAAAATTAATCGGTTTATTGATATTTATCATTTTCATGGGATTGTAAGCAGTAACACTTATTCAAGTATAAAATTAATATAATCCTTTTTCTTCTTATCAATTAAGACTTATTTCTTCCTTGTAAGCCGCTTTCTGACAAATTTGCCTATTTATATTCTGATTCGCTCATTTTTCAATATATGTATAGAGTGATGAGTGCCCTAATAACCAGCAAAATAACACAAAAGATGGAAAACAATACATTGTGAAAAAAGAGATGAAACTAGTGGAGGTGGAAATTATTGTTATAAACATATAAATTAACATTACATTACATAGTTTCCCACCTTTAGACGTCTGTGACAGGAGTATTTTATAAAATTCTACTGCCACAGTGACAGTTGTCGTACCCCTCTGATACGTCTAAAGGTGGGAAACTATGTAATATACTGTTAATTTATACGATTATACCTAACGATCATTTCCACCTCCACTAGTTTTATCTCTTTTTGTTTCGCAATGTATTATGTTTTCCATCTTTTGCGTTATTTTGTTGGTTATTAGCGTGTTCATCACTGTATATTACGGTCCCATGCAGTAAACAAAATGTGTTCAAACAAAAAAATTATCACTCATCGCATCGTCCTTCCGATTATTCCAACAAAAATTGTGATTGTCTGTGACAGTTGCGTGACAATTATTTCAGTAATCAGATAAATGCAAGTACTATTTGGGCTCACCTGGGCACTAGGATCACTTTTTACATTAAAAATAAATTGATTTTTTTTGGCCAGTCTTTTTCAAAAAAATTGTGCATTAAGGGATTAAACACATATTTTTTAGTTTTTCAATCCGACGTTTATTTCTCGAAATATCCGCTTTTTTCTTGTGAAACTTTGTGATTCACCCATTTCCTTACCGGCTCAAACCGTCAGATTTTTGAAATATACAGGGTGTAACAAAAATACCGGTCATAAATTTAATCACATATTCTGGGACCAAAAATAGTTCCATTGAACCTAACTTACCTTAGTACAAATATGCACATAAAAAAAGTTACAGCCCTTTGAAGTTACAAAATGAAAATCGATTTTTTCCAATATATCGAAAACTATTAGAGATCTTTTATTGAAAATAGACATGTGGCATTCTTATGGTAGTAGTATCGTAAGAAAAAATTATACTGAAATTTGGACACCCCATAAAAATTTTATGGGGGTTTTGTTCCTTTAAACCCCCCCCCCCCAAACTTTTGTGTACGTTCCAATTTAATTATTATTGTAGTACCATTAGTTAAACACAATATTTTGAAAACTTTTTTGCCTCTTAGTACTTTTTCGAAAAGTCAGTTTTTATCGAGATATTTTGAATATTTGTCAAATCCACCACATATTTGTATATGGCTAAGTACGATTATGGAGACTTGGTAATAATATGAAAATTTATTTATGATTTACATTTTTAGGTATATTTTGAACCATATTAAAAAAGAAGTAATATCTCGATAAAAAATGCCTTCTCGAAAAAATACAAACAGGCAAAAAAGTTTTAAAAACACTGTGTTTAACTAATGGTACCTCAGTAAAAGTTTAATTGGAACATACACAAACATTTGGGGGGTTTAAAGGAACAAAACCCCCATAAAATTTTTATGTAAACATATTAAAAAAGAAGCCGCAACTCCATAAAAACTGCCTTATCGAAAAAATACTAAGAGGCAAAAAGTTTTAGAAATATTAAATTTAAGTAATGGTACCACAATAATAATTTAATTGGAACGTACACAAAAGTTTGGGGGGGTTTAAGGGAACAAAACCCCCATCAAATTTTTATGGGGTGCACCAATTTCACTATAATTATTTTTTAAAATGTTCCTGCCATAAGAATGCCACATGTCCATTTTCAATAAAAAATCTCTAATAGTTTTCAATATATTCGAAAAAATCGATTTTCATTTTGTAACTTCAAAGGACTGTAACTTTTTTTATGTGCATATTTGTACTAAGGTAAATTAGGTTCATTCGAACTATTTTTGGTCTCAGAATATGTGATTTAATTTATGACCTGTATTTTCGTTACTGTTCTGCATGTACTTAACTTACCTTATCTTAATCTGACGATTTTGAGTTTTTCTAAGGATATATTTGTTTTTGGGATCCCCCTGTATTAAGATCCAATATAGGTAGGAGTATATTTACAGGGTACAACGTTTCTCCCCATGTCAACATCAGTAGAGATAATGGGGGCTATGCTGTATCTGACGCTCTCGAGTAACTGCAAAAGTCCCCACTTGGGCTCCCCTACCATTATGAACTATTATAAAAGGACAAGTAGCACCACACTTACCCAACAAAACAAGTTGAGGGCATTTCCTATTAATTTTCAAAACTTTACTAATTTCGGCTTCTGGACAGAATAACATCATGTTGTGTTGAGTAACATAGAAATCTAAAATATTCTCATAAAATGTTCCTTTTACAGTAGCCTTAATCAATTTTTTTCCATACTTCTTTAATTCCATTCCCTGTTTCTTATACATGGCATAATATTTGAATTCTTCGTCAGCTTTCAAAGAATTAAAATGAAAGAAAACAATTAGTTTGGAGGATGTAAGTCTATCATATATTTCTTTTGCATAAATCTTCTGTAATGGATTGAATTCTTCTTCATCTTTATTAACTTTAACATTAAATTTACAGAGTTCAGCCGAGGTTTTATCTTTATAAGGACTAATAAACCATGGTTTGGTTAAAGCTAAGAATTTAGCTTTTTCGAAATGGGGAGGTTTTGGTTTTTGGACATTTATTTTTCCCCTAAATCTTCTACATTGAATTAAAGGATTTATTGCCTCCAGAAATGCTAAAACAAATTTAATAAATACCAGATAACTATAATAAGATAAATAGATCTCTAACCTTTTTTAGGCCACAAAGCCATTAAGAAAATTTAAATTAATAAAATATCTAGAAAAATAATATTTTTATCACATTAAAATAACTGCGAGATTTGTAGGTTATATTAAAATGTCACTTCGATTCGAAATTCGAAATGTCAGAATCATGGAACAATATTAAGTCGGCTTTACATTTACGAGTACTCGGATCCGAGTTTAGTCTACTCGGAGTGAATCTCGGACATCCGTAATTTTTTTGATACATCATAGCACTTTACACACTTTATGTTTTGACGACTGTAATCTGATGTACGTAATTCTGAACTTTACACATGTATGTAATCACTTTACGTAAACGATACAGCATAGCCCCCATTATCTCTACTAATGTTGAATGTTTTTCTAAGAATGACACTAGAAGTACAGAAATATCAAGTGTGAGTTTAAATTTTCTACTAAATTAATATAACTACGTTGAACAATTGTATCTCTGTCTCTGCCAATTATAAATATGTAACTGCGTATGTCTTGGATAACGTTTTTGCTTAGTAGACAACACTTAATAATCTATCTCCCTCGTTTGTTATTTATAGAAAAAGGCAGCAAATCCAAAATATGTGCTTGATATCATGGGGTGTCGTGGGTATTCTTTCATTTTTCCGACTGTAAGCGCTTGTCTAATAAAAAATCCTTCGTTCTTTCACTAGCCAGTTGGTATAAACTACAAGAAACTTTTTGATTTCAGATGAGACTGGACTTGTTAAGGCCGCGTCTCACCATCAAATAATTTGATCAAACAGTTTGAGCAAACTTGACGTACTTGAGGAAGTACGTCAAAGTGACGTCACAATTGCAGTTTTTTGAAATTCTAAAAATCTGTGCTCACACTATCAGTCTAGTTTGATCAAATTTTTTGTATTGAGTTGTCTAACTTGTTTGTACTTTATTTAAAATTAAAATTTTTCATTATTATCCACAATGAACACTCAGGATGTGACGTCACTAACTGTCACTTTCAGTTTGCTCAAACCAGTTTGATCAAATTATTTGATGGTGGGACGCGGACTTCAAGGCCGCGTCCCACGATCAAATAATTTTAACAACATTGTTATGTCAAAAACACTGCAATTGTGACGTCACTTTGACGTACTTCCTCAAGTACGTCAAGTTTGCTCAAACTGTTTGATCAAATTATTTGATGGTGAGACGCGGCCTTTATGCTGCCCACCGCAAAAAGGGCTGTTGTCGAAAAATTGCAGTCAACTCTACAAAAATGAATATTTTTGGCTGAATTTTTTTGAGAGTACTATACTTTTACATGTTCCAATTCTAAATAAAAATAATTTTTAGTTTCCAAGATATATTTTTTTTTAAAAGTCACTTTTTTTACCCGCAAGACCTATGTAACCCCTTAATGTTTGCCTTTCCATGCTGTAGGGAACTTAACAAATTGTTGAATTCAAATTGTAACAGTTAAGTTTTGCAAAGTATGCTGCCCTCTTGTATCTTCTGCGTTATATTCATCATACAATTACTTCATCTAAAAACTTTCTGCGATATATTCGTTTTGTTGCTAACAACTTCCTGATCCATGGGTTGAATAAGCGATGTTGTATTTTTTGGCAAAAACATACAACTAAAGTTGCCATGTTTTGATCATATAATATTTTCAGAGGGATGAGCAGGAGCGTTATCTAAAATCAAAAAACATTTCACCTCTTCCGGCAGTATTCCTAGTTTCTTCTCTTGAATTTTTTTCACTACAGGTACAAATTCTTTAAAAAGGCAATTTTTGAAGATATCTGAGGTAGACCATGCATTATTAGAGCTAATAAAATTTAAGCTTACATTACCATAACCACTATGATGAAATTATTTATTTTTATAGCTCCACAATTATATACAAATCCTGCCTCAAAATATCAGTAAGAATTTAAACTCTTGAATGCCTTCATTTTTGTTGACCTGTGTAAAAACTATTGCTAAGCTCTAAATAAGTAACTATGTCCATGTTAATTACCCTTGAAAAACTTTTCCTACTGTAGGTTAACTCATGCCCCTTGAGGGAAAATGGATCTATATACCAACAGCTTTTGAAAATATTCACTTTTGTTTATTTATTCACTGCTTAAAACTAAATACAGTCGTTAAAGTACTTCTACAGCTAAAAGCTACAGGAAGTCAACAGCAAAATGTTCGGAAAATACAACTTTAAAAAACTATTATACAACAATTAAACTATTATATAAAAACTATTATATAAACCACTATTTTATAACAACAATAACTATTTTATAAAAAAACTATAAAAGTAAACAACTCAAGAAACTCAATGCGGTACAAATATAAATAATTTCAATATTTGCCTCCCAGCTTTCATAATAGTGTCATAAACGTCAAAGTCTTGAAACGGCCTATGAACCGTGATGTGAACGTACCCTAAGAGCAAGATGTTTACTACCACTCATGATACATAGTCCAGAAACCTTAGAATATAAAATAAAATAAATTTTTTATATTCTAAGCCAGAAACACGGTTATTAAGGTGGATTTTCACAGATCCGATGTCCGACGGTACGATGATACGATAGAAATTTCAGAGAATTTCATTGGCTGAAAGGTGACAGTTGGGTTTTCGTACGAAATTAAAAAGTCATCGGAAGAAGTTAAAATTATTTTAACTTTTGCACGAAATCGGATGAATTTTGACACTGTTGACATATATCTTGAACGTCTTGAACTTGTGAAGTGTTTATGTTTTTGATATATTGAAATGGAACAACAAAATCGTAATTATAAATGGATGTTGGTCTGAAACTATTTTCTTGTGGCATTTTTGTAATTAACTATTTTTAATGAGAAATAAGCCACAATTTTAATAAAAAAAATGATTTTATTTTTTAGTAAAATTGTGGCTTATTTCCCATTAAAAACAGTTAATTATAAATGGATGTGATGGTACTTCTAACAATAACTCACATTTTTATCCTCTTCAAACAGATAATTTGACGAATCCATGATGATCCAAACAATAATAAGAATAAAATCGAAATAAAACTATCTATCTGTTCCTGTTCAATATCCAACAGCAAACATTTGTATATATCAAATATCAATCCATGGAATGATCTGACATATTACACAAATGTCAAAAAATTTCGGATACGACAATCAAATATAATCGTACGAAAAGAATTCGTATTTCGTGTCTTCGGATATCGGATCTGTGAAAATTAGCCTTAAAGGTGGATTTTCACAGATCCGATGTCCGACGGTACGATGATACGATAGAAATTTCAGAGAATTTCATTGGCTAAAAAGTGACAGTTGGGTATTCGTACGAAATTAAAAAGTCATCGGAAGAAGTTAAAATTATTTTAACTTGTGCACGAAAATCGGATGAATTTTGACACTGTTGACATTCTATCTTGAACATATCTTGAACGTCTTGATAACCTTATTACGTTTGTGAAGTGTTTATGTTTTTGATATATTGAAATGGAACAACAAAATCGTAATTATAATTGGATGTTGTTCTGAAACTATTTTCTTGTGGCATTTTTGTAATTAACTATTTTTAATGAGAAATAAGCCACAATTTTAATAAAAAAATGATTTTATTTTTTAGTAAAATTGTGGCTTATTTCCCATTAAAAACAGTTAATTATAAGTGGATGTGATGGTACTTCTAACAATAACTCACATTTTTATCCTCTTCAAACAGATAATTTGACGAATCCATGATGATCCAAACAATAATAAGAATAAAATCGAAATAAAACTATCTATCTGTTACTGTTCAATATCCAACAGCAAACATTTGTATCAAATATCAATCCATGGAATAATCTGACATATTACACAAATGTCAAAAAATTTCGGATACGACAATCAAATATAATCGTACGAAAAAATTTCGTATTTCGTGTCTTCGGATATCGGATCTGTGAAAATTAGCCTTTAAGACTTTATTACGGTTGTCTTGTCCGACGGTGGTGGGGAGACTTATATTTTTGACTTTACGTCACAAGAGTTTACATTCCCATATTTTTAAATTATTTTCGATCATTGAATGTGTGTTATTGTGTATATATGTGTATTATTTGTGTTATTATGAAATAATAAGGCAAATAGTACACATTTTATCTTATACCGGGTGGTGAATCGTAAAAAGGGCCATAGGAAACTCAATGTAAAATTCTGAATTGTTGAATTCCTGCTTCCCTAATTATTCTACATCAAAAGTCATGACAGAATACTTGTAGAGAATTAAAATCTGTATTAAAATCAAAAGTTAAAATTGTTCTACGATTTAAATGCATTCCAAAATTTTGAAAAATATGATACATTTGCCACAATAGGTATGCGTGTAAAAGTAAGGCCACACGTTACTATTTAACTGACAGTGCTCACACCATTGACTGAATAAAAAAAATCTTTATTATTAATCCTTTCTCCGCAACTGAGGGTATCTTATCAACTGTATTGTTTTTAAACAATAGATGATAAAATAAAAATATTGACAGTCCAAAAATGTGAACATTATTGCATTGTGTGTGGCCTAAGTTTGGGCTGAAAACTAAAATGTATTACATTTTTACAAAATTTTGGAATATGTTTAATTACGTAGACCAATTTTAACAGTTATTTCCAATACAGATTTCAATCCTCTTCAAATAGTTTCTAATGTCTTTTGATGTAAAATAATTATTAGGGAAGCTGGAATTTAACAGTTCAGAATTTTACATTGAGTTAATGCAAAACTTTGACGCATGTCAAAATTCTCAGTGTGTTTTCATTGTATTCATTTTTTTCGAATCCTGAGAAAAGTAATAAATATTTTTGAAAAATTTAAACTCAGAATGAAAGACTACATTATTACCGAGGGCTGAAAGTCCCTGAAAACTTATATAATGTTTATTTTAATAAGTTACAGGGCTGAAAATAAAAGAGAAGTGTGATATTTAATTTCAAATATTTCATTCAATAGAATTTGCTTGTTTATTCTAAGGGGCCCTCGGTAATAATGTAATCTTGCATCCTGCGTTTAAATTTTTCTAAAATACTTGGGTTTTCTCAGGATTCGAAAAAAATCATATTACGATTCAAATGACAGTAAACTCTCGTGACGTAATCTCACCCTTAATGTTCATTGGTTAGTCGATTTAGGCAACCGTAGTAA
The DNA here is from genome assembly GCF_917563875.1 of Diabrotica virgifera virgifera. Taxonomy (NCBI): domain Eukaryota; kingdom Metazoa; phylum Arthropoda; class Insecta; order Coleoptera; family Chrysomelidae; genus Diabrotica; species Diabrotica virgifera. Next base: position 175,256,789 of record NC_065445.1, on the reverse strand, counting down.
TGTCTAAAGGCCCCGTCTCACCATCAAATAATTGACAGTTATTTGATCAAACTTGACAGTTAAGGCCCCGTCTCACCATCAAATAATTGACAGTTAATTTGATCAAACTTGACAGTTAGTGACACAAAGTGACAGTTAGTATGTATAGTTTGTGTCACTAGTCAAGTTTGACTGTCAAGTTTGATCAAATAACTGTCAATTATTTGATGGTGAGACGGGGCCTTTAGTGACACACAGTGACAGTTAGTATGTATAGTTTGTGTCACTAGTCAAGTTTGACTGTCAAGTTTGATCAAATAACTGTCAATTATTTGATGGTGAGACGGGGCCTTAAGAACCGTGGTCCAGAAAGCCACTGCGCATCAGCTAGGAAAAATATTCTAATTCGGATTTTTTGCACAATCTTAAGGCCGCGTCCCACGATCAAATAATTTGATCAAACTGGTTTGAGCAAACTGAAAGCCTGAAGGCCCCGTCTCACCATCAAATAATTTGATCAAACTTGACAGTTAGTGACACAAAGTGACAGTTAGTGACGTCACATCCTGAACATCTGATTCAAGGCATAATTCAAGGTCAGTTTGCTCAAACTCGACAAATGACAATCAGCTGTTAGACATAACATGATGGAATTTGAATTTTTAGTAAATAAATTAATATTCCAACAAATGAGAAGCGTTGAAAAGTCCTATTTTATGAACAATAATATTATTATATTACTGATTCTGATTACTACAACACCTAGAGTGACTCACAGCTTAAATTCTGAAATGATGCAGTCGCTATATACTTGTGTCACTAGCTCAATATTGATTAGAAAATAATTACATACTGATACTGAAAGTAAAGGCTGTATGACACTATGCATTTTCTTGTATCATTTCTAATATCGTTTCTGATATGTCAAAAAAATGTATAGTGTCATACACAGATACAAGAAACGATATCAGAAACGATACAAGAATTTGTGTCAGGCACATATTCTTGTACAATAACTGCGCCAATTTCTGCGCAAAGAGCAAAAACGTAAAACCTGCTGGTAAAACTTCTAAATGTCATAATGGCGGCTGAAAATGAGATCATATGATTTATGTCTTGATGAATTTATTTGTGTTTTGTAGGTATTATTTATAAATATTTTATTGATACTTAATATACCGTTTGGTATGGACTACTGTTCTACTAATAACCATATATTTAGAATAACTTTGGGTTTCATATTGCATAATTTTTTAATAGAGGAAAATACAATAGTTCCAATTTGGATCAAACTGAAGATAATTATAATGCAAATATTTTAGCACAAATATAAAAACAAAATAAAAAACACAAATAATCAACAGTCAACGTAAAAATTCTAGTTATTATAACATTAAAATATTTGTTTTTAAAAGTTTATAAATTTTATAAAATCCTTAAAATCAGCTGTAGACGCAGTACTACCCGAAGGCACAGTCGACTCGGCGGGAAGAGTTCGCGCATCTGGTTTGCGCACGGCCTGTAATAATGTTTAAGGTCTTGTGAATTGTTATAGTACTTTATTCAATAATTATATTTTATAATTCAAAGTCATTGCTCTATTGTCCTTACTTGACCTAACCCCTGCCATGAGGCCTCGTGTCCTTGTCCTGTGTCATCGTCTGTCAACAATCACTTCAAGTGATCTATGATCACAGGACTTTACATTTATGAGCTATTCAGCCTCATGACATCTTTCCCTTCCTATAAAGCAGAGAACTTACAACAATAAACTCAGAATAAAATATTATAAAATACTAATACTACCTACGACTAACAATAATATTAAGTGATTACAAAACTAGTACATCTCGAAATCATTATATCGAGTTGGGGGTTTAATTACTCTTTTACCTCTGGTAGGAAACTGATTCGGTACTTCACTCTCACAGGCCATTGATGTTGAAGGTTTGTTACTCTGATTATCATCAAGATCATCTTCTAATTTAATGTGATGTTTAGGCGTATTACTAGATGGTCTCAAGTGATATTTATTTCTTCTTACCAATGTTCCATTTTCTTTCTCAATAACATATGATCTTGGCTCTTGTAAACATTGCCTGACCACAGCAGGTTTCCATTGCCCATCTTCCCTTATAACAACGTTATCGCCTTCACTTAATTCTTCTCTTGCAGCTGTATTTCTATCATAGTAGTGCTTGTACAATTTTCTTTTGTCATCCAATTTATTCTTTTCACTTGTTAGGTCTACTTGTTCTGGTAAATATTTTTCATGTAAGACTGGAAGTTTGCTTCTAAGTCTACGACTATTCAAGAGTTGTGCTGGGGACTTGTCTGATCCTAACAGTGGTGTGTTCCTATATTCTAATAAAGCTAACTGAAGATCACCACACTTTCTGAGAATATTTTTAGCTATCTGAACAGCTCGTTCCGCCTGCCCATTTGATCTAGGATATCTAGGGCTAGATGTCACAAATTTAAAATTCCATTCTCTAGAGAATTCTCTACATTCCTTAGAGCCAAAAGGCATATTGTCAGATACAATTTCCAAAGGAATCCCATGAGTGGCAAACATGGTCTTAAATGATTTTATTATTGACTGGGATGTTTTGGACGGCAACAGAACAATTTCAATCCACTTTGTGAGATAATCCATTACAATTAAATAAGATGCTCCTCCGAACTCACAAATATCAGCCGCTAGCATTTGAAATGGAAGTTCTGGAATTTCTCTTAGTATTAATGGCTCTTTAACATTACTTCTGTGATATTTCTCACAATCAACACAATTTCTAACCAAATCCACTATGTCCTTATTCATATTTGGCCAGAACAACACTTGCCTTGCTCTTTGCTGTGTCTTTGTAACTCCAAAGTGTGTTTCATGAAGAAACTTTAACATCCTAGGCCTTAAAGAATCCGGAACTATAACTCTGTCCATATAAAATATCAAATCATTCAATATGTAGATGTCATGCCTAATACTAAAATAATCTTTTACTACATAAGGTACCCTCGAAGAGCATGACGGCCACCCTTTTTCACAAAAATCTTTGATCAATTGAAGTTTTTTATCCTGTTTAGTTTCAGCTATAAATTCCTCTCTCCTTTCATCTGTTATATTTATTGTATGCACTATTTCTGTTACAAAAGCATCATCCTCTACCTTTTCCTTCACAAAATTACGAGATAACAAATCAGCTATTAGCATTTCCTTGCCTGGCATATATTCCACAGTTAAGTCATATTTTAATAATTTTACCTTCATACGTTGTAGTCTAGGAGAATCTACTTCAGCTATGCCTTTCTTCATTATCGAAATCAATGGCTTATGATCTGTGAATACCTTAACTTCTCTACCATAAATATAATTATGAAATTTAGTACAAGAAAATAGGATTGCATTTAGTTCCTTTTCAATCTGGCTAAATCTAGTTTCACAATCAGTTAAAGACCTAGAAGCAAAAGATACCGGTTTATGATTCTGCAGTAATACACATCCCACGCCATTTTGACTTGAATCTGTTTGAATTATTATTGACTTATTTTCATCAAAATTTGCAAGAACTGGTGGTGAGCAAATTAACTTTTTTATTAAATTTAATGCGTCTGTGTGACTTTTAGTCCACACCCAAAGTGTATTCTTTTTTAACAATTCTCTTAATGGGGCTGATACATCCGATAAGTTTGGTATAAAACTGCGATGATAATTGATCATACCCAATATTTTTTGTAACTCTTTTTTATTATTGGGTTCTTTTAAATTAATAATAGCTTTTATTTTATCTAAGTCAGGTCTCATACCATTTTTATCAAATGTATTTCCCAAATATTTTACTTCAGACATTCTATATTGTATCTTATTAGAATTAAATTTTACCCCAATATTTCTAGCACGTTCCAATACTTCATTAAGGATTCTATCATGTTCTTTAAGACTATCAGCAAATATCAAAAGATCATCAAAATATATAAGACAGCCCTCAATATCACCAAAATTCTCTAAGTTAATTCTTTGAAAAAATTCGGGGGCAATATTTAGTCCAAATGGAAGTCTATCAAATTTCCAAATTCCAAAGGGAGTTCCAAATGCACAAACTCTACTGGACTCCTCATCTAGCTGAACTTGATAGAATCCCTCTTTAAAGTCTAAAACAGAAAAATAGCATTTGTTTTTTAACTTATTGCATATCTCTTCAATAGTAGGTATTAAGCAATATTCCTTTTCAAGCGCTTGGTTTAAATCTTTAGGATCCAAACAGATTCTTAACGTTTTATCAGGCTTTTCAACGATAACTAAATTGCTCAACCACTCAGTAGGACCCTCACATTTAGATATGATGCCACGTTTTTCTAAATCTAAAAGTGTGTTTTCTAATCTTTTTTTAATGGCTAAAGGGACCCTTCGTGGTGGTTTAGCTACAGGAACACAATTATCTTTAAGTTTTAGTTTACATTTTTGAGGACATTTGCCTAATCCAATGAATACATCACTATTTTGTTTAATAAAGGCACTTTTTGTTATGTTTAAATCTATGTTATCTACTCTTCGTATCAAATCTAAATCTAAGCATGATTTTAACCCTAAAATTGGTGTAAGGCTATCTTTAACTACAACAAATTCTAATAAATAATCAATATTTTTATATTTACAGACAAGTTTTATTGTACCAATAGGAACGACCTTAAAACCACCATATGTTTCAAGTATGACTTTAGTTTCTTTTAAATCATTAATTTTGCAAACTTTTTGAACAAAACCATTAGGCAAAATGTTAACCTGTGCCCCTGTATCTATTTTAAAAGGTATATCAACATTACTAATTTTTAAATTTTCGATCCAGTCTTTATTATTTTTATTCTTGATTTCATTAACAGTGATTGATGATATCATAAAATCACCTACCTCGTTATTTTCACTTTCTTCCACTTGTACTTCTCTCACTAACCTGCTATGATAACACACTTTATCGAAATGGTTATTTTTACCGCACTTTCTGCACTTTTTTCCATATGCTGGACACCTCCTTGGCCCATGGACTCTCCCACAGTTTCTGCAGCTATATTCATCTCTAGAATTTGCACTCCTGAATGTTTGGACTGAATTTTGCCCCTGCTTGGCTTTACTCCCAATTGATTCAATTTTAACCTTCTCCAAGCTGTTCTGAACTTCTTTTATTTGAGCTTGGGATATTTCATGCATTTTACATATTTCAATAGCTTTAGCCAGATCTAAATTAATGGTCTTTAACATGTTTTGTTGTGCATCCTTACTATTAGTGCCTAATACTATTCTATCTCTTACCATTGAAGATGCTTCTGCTCCAAACTCACAATTTTTTACTTTGTTTTTTAAATCTGTTAAAAAGTGGTCAAACGGCTCTCTTTCTTCTTGAATGCGGTTGTAAAACACATATCTTTCATAGACCACGTTTTTTCTAGGCGTGACATAAGACTCAAATGCTTCCAATACATCTGCTAGCTTGCCTTTTTGGGCCTCCGTTAATTCCAAAGTGTTATAGATTTCAATGCCTTCTTCTCCAATTAGATTGAGTAAAATTGCTACCTTAACGTCATCACTTTTACCACTTTTTCCAGAGGCCATCAGATATATTTCAAAACTTTGTCTGAATCTTTTAAAATTTTCGGCCACATTTCCTTCAAATGACAATGTATTTGGTAACCTCACTTCCATGATTTTGGTTTATTTTCCACTAGACTGCGCCATGTAATAATGTTTAAGGTCTTGTGAATTGTTATAGTACTTTATTCAATAATTATATTTTATAATTCAAAGTCATTGCTCTATTGTCCTTACTTGACCTAACCCCTGCCATGAGGCCTCGTGTCCTTGTCCTGTGTCATCGTCTGTCAACAATCACTTCAAGTGATCTATGATCACAGGACTTTACATTTATGAGCTATTCAGCCTCATGACACGGCCGGCGGCCATTTTTTCGGTCCACAGGTCCGCTGCTGACACGATCAATTTGTGATTGTTGTTGTCAGATCACGCTTGTTTCGGGGTTACTTTGATTTTGTGTTGTTCTGTTCGGTGATTTTGTTTTTGTGCATTGTGCAATAATAATTATGGATATGGACAAAAAGAATGGCAGTTCAAATTCAATCTGTGCAGCGATCAACTGTAAAAACACGGTATCAAATTGCAGCTATAGTTTTTTCCGTTTTCCAAAAGACAAATCAAGGTAAGCATTTTTAAATTAACAATGTTTTTATAAATGTGTATGTACTTAAATGGGTAGATACTTGAAAATTTGGTGTTAACTATGAAACTTTACCTAATGAACTATTTTCAATGGGAAATAAGCCACAATTTTACCAATAAAATTATTTTATTAACATTTCGACGCCCAAGCCGGGTGTCGCGTTGTCAAAATACAAAATAATTCTTTTATTCAATCATTGAAAATAGTTGATTATAAAAATGCCACAAGGAAATAGCTTCAGAATAAAACTTTACCTATATGTATATATAAAATATTGTTGAAAACGTACTTATACATACTTTGTTATTGTAGAGCTTGGAACTCCTATTTTTTGTACAAAAAAATTACAGAAAAAGAGATAAAATACATAGAATACAGAGAAGCTCTTATTAAATCGCTATTAGGTCTCGATAACAATTTCAAGGATGGTTGTTTCTGTGTCAATTTCAAGCCAATTCATCAACGTAGTGACAATTCAGAACCTCATTATGCTACTGGTACAGTATCTCAACACTTCCAAGAACTAATACCAATACCAGATAACCATCATAGAAAGTTCTATTACCTACGCTGTAAACAGTGTTCCAGAGACAAGAAGAGGACAGAAATTCAGTGGAGATGTAAGGCATGCCAGGACACTCCACCTCTTTGCCCTGGACCATGCTTCGAAAGATGGCATATAGAAAAAAAACTAATTTGTTTTGTTCAAAAATGACTTTCTCTAATGTTCTAAATACCTAATAAAACAATTTGACGTAAAATTACATTGAACGGTTGCAGCCGTTGTGTCCCATTAGACATAATATATTTGCCGGGTGGGACGGTGACGGCTTCTACCGTCATAGTTTTTTTAGTAAAGTCACTAATTTTAAGCAGTTTAGTCATTTCTAAAAATTTGAGTTCAAATGTATTCCATAGTATAATAGATAATCAAATGCGTTGGTTTGGCCGAAAAAACGTTAGCTGGTGTCCGTCAATGTGTTAAAAATACAAAATAATTATTCGTATGGGCTTTTTTGGTATTGCAATTTTTCCATTTACCTGTTTTAAATTTAATGAAACAACATATAAACTAATAAATAATGTATTAATAAATTATCTAGCATAATATCTTAATTATTTAACGCTGCCAAAAAGACCAAAAATACATACGATGTATTGAAAACTTGTACTGGTATCAGAGAGCACAATTAAAAATAGTTTTTTTAATTAAAATTATTTGTTAAATATGTAAGTTTAAAATAAATAAATTTTATTTGCTACACTTATTTGAAAAATTAAGACCGGTGCTGCAACATATATTTAAGCAAAGCCGGATCTGACCACTTGGACCGATAAAATGGCGCAAGGTCACAGAATCTGTCTGACAGCTAAACAATGAAATTTAATGAAGTGCACCTTCGGGTTGTTCAATGTCTAAAGGCGGCTGCACAATTGACCGGGAACGGGAACGAGAACGGGAAGTGACAGCATCAGCAGATTCACAATTAAATGGTTAACAGCTGTTTTGTGTCACTGTCACTTGTGCTGTTAATTATTTTTCTTCTCAAAATAAATTTTGTGGAACGATCTTTTTTTAATTTTATTAAAAGAAAATGCCTGTTAACTCTAAAAATATGGATTTATTTGATGACGAGCTTTTAATATTTTCGTTTTTTATGATCTTGGAACTAATTTACACAATATGTGTTCAATCACAAAGGTTTGTCAGCATAAAGATAAAAAGCATATCATTCAAATATTTATATTATTATTATGTATCAAATTACCATATAAGTACGTACTATGATCTACATTCTACATCAATCATCATACGGATGAGGACATTATTTTTCCAATAAAGAAATCAATCGTTCGTCATTTATTTTAATGCAAAATGTATAAAAATTGTCAGTAAAACTTGGTCACACACTTCCAACAAATTTTTATTGGGCATTTGACAGTATTTTTAATACTGCCTTCTGATTGGTTCCGGGAATATAACGGGAACGAGAACGAGAAAGTTAAAACATGGTCAACTTTCCCGTTCCCGTTACCGGACAGCTTCTCGTTCTCAGTTATTGTGCATCTACAACATTAATTTACGTAGAGGTTAACTTTTTTCCGGTTCTCGTTTCCGTTCTCGTTCCCGTTCCCGGGCAATTGTGCAGCCGCCTTAAGAACCGTGACCACTTCCTACACAAATGTCAAAAATACGTCAACATGACTCATGACTCACAACTTATGTTGTATGGCAAACCAATCAAAACAATTTTAAATTTAAATTTTACATTCTGTTTTCTTTCAGTTTTCATTTTGTTGTCAACAAAACAATCACCATGCACTTTAACTTTGTGTAAAGAAGAGTACCACTGTAGAGGTTTGTTTGTATTCTGAATTAACTTCACTTATTGTAAATTGGAATATTATCTATAGATAAACATTTATATTTTTGTATGTTTTGAATCATCAAATTTTTAGATTATGTACAATAGTTCTGGTTTAATACCCGCACGGTTTTTGATTTTGGTGGCTCACTTCATTATTTGTGTTACTTTATTATGGAACAAGGAGGAGTCAGTGAATGCTTGTTTAGTGGAGCAGATGGACCTAGAGGTAGAAAAAATTCATGGCAGTTACCTTACACAGTAAGTTAAATTATTGTTAATTACTAAAAACCTCCTGCTCGATACTATTTTTATGAACACTTGTTTCTTTGTTTAAATTATTTTTATAATCTATAATTATCACATATTTAAGTGTATTTAATGATATTAACTGCCTTTGACCCCCAAAATCAACTCATATTCATTTTACTCACATCTTTTCTGGACTCTGGACTGATGTTTTCTCATACTACTATTATTATGGCAAAATGGAGTATAAGGCTTTATGGTAACTAAATAGGAAATATTACTTGTTTCATGGAAAGACTGGTACACAAATGCCAGGTCAACAAAATAAATTTAAATAGGTGTAATTACACCAAAAAGAATGAAACCATTAGCTGAGAATAAAATACAACGAAAAAAAAAAGAAAACTGAGAATATTAATTAACACATTGCTGGATAGAACAGTTATAGACGTCACAGACGACACTTTTAATAGTATATTATTCAAGGAGCATATAATGATGGCTATTACTCATGATGATGAAGTTTGCAACATGAGCCGCAGGTGAGTGTTGTCATTCATCAGACTTAGTAATGGCCATTATATGCGAGTAAAATATTATACTTTTTCTACTACCTTTTTAATTTTGTTAGTAAAAAATATGATTATCAACTACTCGAGATTAAAATTATCATTTACAAAAATAAATTTTGTTTACCAGTAGTACTCGGCTGAAAAATTGGTTGCCTACTATTAGCGAAGGCTATCTTATGTACCTATTGTAAAAAATACTGCAAGAAATAGTCAATTCAAGTTATATTCACTTCCGAAAAATTATAAGCACAAATTTGTACGTACTGTCAATGTAGGTGCCAAATAAATAGGAAATGGCTATTATTGGTGGGCGTATTATATAAAGTTATAATGTACATTTATATTTAACTATATGTATACAGGGTGATCAACTTCTGTGACAAAGTCCAATATATCTGTTATTATAAAGTATATGAAAAAAAGTTGTTAATAAAAGTTATAGACACCTTTAATGTACACATTTTAAAATTAGTGAGAAATATAAAGGTGCCATAACACGGTGCCAAACCAAAGTTATGTTTTTTAAATGGAACACCCTGTATTTTATTCAAAATCTGGTTTCTCTACATTTTTCTGATTAAAAATATGTAACACTTGTCTAGGGTTATACTGAGTGTTTCAAAGCTATGAGCACTTTTATCAAAAAATCATACTGATTTGATCGCCCTGTATGATCCTAACAGTATAATATAAACTTATTTTTTTACTGCTGTTGACTGTCAATATTAAAATAGTTTTGCAACAACGTACAATTTTTTATCACTACACAAATTGTATACAGGGTAAGTCAAAATTCAAATAAAAAATTTTCTTCATATTTTTAAATGGAACACCCTGTATTTTATATTACCATCGAAAAGTTCTTTCATTATACTTGCATATCTTTTAAATATTCCCTATACAGTAGACGCCCTCTTAACCGACCATGACGGGACCTGACCATAGGTCGGAAAATCAAAAAGTCGGTTAAACCGAAAATCTTTAAAACCACCCTCAGAAAGACATTACATATGTAACTCTATTAAAAATATATATATTTTATGATCTATAAACAAAAAAGTAGTATGTACATATAGTCCGTCCGCTATAACTTTTCCCATGGGTCACGATTCATTTTCAAAAAAATTAAGTCAAAACATAAAGTGAAACGAACGTCAATGTGTATATACATATGTAATTAACAATATCACTCACAAGACAAATTATGAAACTTGTATGACCTCTAATCTAAAAATAGTATCATCCAAAAAGGAGTAGGGTCGGTCGGTTAAGCCGACGGTCGGTTAAAGGGAGGTCGGTTAAGAGGGCGTCTACTGTACCTAAATTTATTAGTTTTCGAGATATTTTAGTTTTATTGTTGATAACTCATAGATAAGTTTATTACAGTAAATTAATTACCCTTAATATTAGAAACCTCCAATGAGTTTGTTAATGATAATTAAAATTAGACATCATTTCATTTTGTCTCCAAGTTTATGGTAAATTCTATACAATAACGAGAATTTTATATTTACTAACAAAATGATATTAATTTTCCGCGAAGAAATGGGAACCATAAATTGCTGTAAGTTCTTGTTTAAGGTGGCTTTGAAATAATTGACACAAGAACTGTCAGATGTAAGATGTTAATTATCTGCACGTTTTTATTTTTGTTATTGATTACAATTGTTTGCCATATTGTTATAATTGTTACCTAACAATGAATTTTAGTCATGAAGAAATGACAGAAATGATATGGATTTTAGGAGAGTGTTTCAAAATCTCATTACTTGCTACAAGAATTTATAAGAAACGGTATCCACAGCGTCGATAACCAAATAAGAGAGCATTTGACAGACAGGTTTGTTCGTACTGGTTCTGTTTTATATGAATCAAAGGAAAAAACAAAAGCCATTATTACGGATGAAAATGAATTAAATGTTTTACTGCCTGTTACAAAAAATCCTCATACAAGTATTCAACATATTACAAGAGAGCAAGATATAAGTTATGGATCTATCCAAAACATACTCAAGAAAAACAACATGCACCCATATCATATACAATTACATCAGGAACTTGTTGGGGATGATTTCAAACGAAGAGTACAATTTTGTCAATGGTCACAACAACAAATAGTTATACAGAGAGATGTTTTTGAGTTTGTTCTTTTTTTTTGGAGACGAGGCAACATTCCACAAAAATGGTAGTGTAAACAGACACAATTCCACAACCAATCCGTACTATGCTCAGACAAATAGTCAAAAACGAGATGGTCCTTAAATGTTTGGGGTGGAATCATAGGCAATTACGTTATAGGTCCTTTTTTCTTTGAGGAATCAGTAAATGGTGAGGTTTATTTAAATTTTCTAGTGAATCATTTACCTATTCTACTTGAAAATGTACCATTAAACATCCGTCAACATATGTGGTACCTTCAAGACGGAGCCCCTGCTCACCACAACGCACTTGTCAACGGTGATCCGATGAACTAGGTATTTCCTGAAAGATGGATAGGAAGAGATGGGCCAGTTCACTGGCCACCCAGATCACCAGAATTAAACGAAGTTGACTTCTTTTTTTGGGGTTATATTAAAGATGTAGTGTATAGGACACCTCCAACAATAGTGACGATATGAAAATAAGAATTCAAAACGCCTTTCAAAGTGTCACACAACAAATGTTTACAAACATCAGTAGGTCTTTCGAAACTCGTCTCCAGGCTTGTGTAGACGTTATGTGACATCATTTTAAACACCTTTAACAACATAAGGAGTATGTTGAACATTTTTGAAGTTATACTTCTTTACGATCTAGAGTGAAATTTTATAATGCCGGGCGCATGCGCACACAGACAGTATGTAGTTCGTTGCTAATCTTTCAAGATATGTATGTATCAGCGCTGTCAGCACAAATAAGTCATTAAAAGGATATCTTAGTGTTTTTAGTAAATGTAATATTTATTATTCTTGTGTCTTTGGATTTGTCTTCCTCGGGAATAAGATATTTTATAATAATAGTAAGTATATTTAAAGTATTTTTGTATACTTCACTTGGTCTATTAAATTTGTCAGTATGTATGAGAAATCTTGTAACCTGTCAAAGCAAAGGGAATATATCTCAGTGGTCGAGCGTGTGACCGGAAGTCGAGAGGTCCCAGGTTCAAATCCCGGACGATTCATATTCTTTTTTTATTTTTAATTTTTGGCATCGTTTTAATAAAAATTTTTTATAAGTGTAGGTAAGAAAGTTAGCTTAATATTTAAATAAAATACAAATAACCTGTTAAGTATATTTATTTCTTTGAAATTAAATAATAGAAGTATAACTTCTTACGTGCGTACAAAGTACACACACATTATTTTTTTATTTAATTTAGTTCTTTTAATAAATTTTAATAAATGAAAGTATTGGGGTCATTTCATTTCAAATCACTCAATTTTGGAGCAAAAAAAATTTGGACCTCCGATTTGTCTGAAAATTGGTATATAGCTTCTGCGGGACGTAAAAATAAGATATTTAAGGCCAAAAAATCTTCTTCTTCATTTTTTCTCAAAATGTTATTTTATGCGATTTTACAGTGATTTGGTGTTTATTTATACAAATTTGCATTTTCTATCGTAAAGTATCAATGGAAAACATAATATTTTAATAGAAGGGGCTCAAAAATGTCATTATATGGCATTATAAAAAGTTACTTTGATTCAAAACAAGCTTTTGATTAAATTTTATAGTGTAGAAAACGTTAAAATACCGTTTTTTACATTTTACTCCATTCCCAAAATACATCATAATCGATTTGGCTGAAAATTTGCCCACAGATAGACAAAACATAGGACTTTAAGTGGTGAGAAGGATTTGAATTATATTACAATACCAAAAAAGTTACATGCAATATTATAGTCAAAAATATAGGCGTCTACTGTAAGTACAATTAACTCGAAAATATCGACCTCACGACAAAAATTGTTAAAAAGAAATTGTAATAATTGTAAATACGATTTATTTGGAACAATTTCAGTTCCTACCATTTTTGTCGAAAAGTTAAAAATGGCGGAGATATTGAGCAAAAAAGGTTCTCCTTTAAAATCATGATGGCGGCTAACGTAACGGAGGAATTCATTCGTAATTTTAAATTTAGGCTACTATTGACTCCCCTAAAGATCAGAAAAATAAAATTTTGGGCAGCTCGGTATTCAAGGTCAAATGCTATCCCGACTGGACTAATATATACTTTTGAGTCTGATATTACTGCATGTAAGTTTTTTGGTATTGAAATATAATTTAAATCCTTCTAACCACTTAAAGTCCTATCTTTTGCTATCTGTGGGCAAATTTTCAGCCAAATCGATGATAATGTATTTTGGGAATGGAGGAAAATGTAAAAAACCGTATTTTAACGTTTTTTACACTATAAAATTTGATCAAAAACTTGTTTTGATTCAAAATAACTTGTTATAATGCCATATAATGACATTTTTGAGTTCTTTCTATTAAAATATTATGTTTTTCATTGATACTTTACGACAGAAAATGCAAATTTGTTTAAATAAACACCAAATCACTGTAAAATCGCATAAAATAACATTTTGAGAAAAAAAGAAGAAGATTTTTTGACTTTAAATATCTTATTTTTACGTCCCGCAGAAGCTATATACCAATTTTCAGACAAATCGGAGATCCAAAATTTTTTGCCTGAGTGATTTGACATGGAATGTACCATTGTTACTAATAACTAAGTAATACATGTTATCAACAATAAAACTAAAATATCTCGAAAACTAATAACTTTAGGTATAGGGAATATTTGTAAAGATATGTAAGTATAGTGATAGAACTTTTCGATAATACTATAAAATACAGGGTGTTCCATTTAAAATTATGAAGAAAATCTTGTATGTACAGCCGGTTCCTAAAAAAACTGATACGACTCTTAGTAAGATTTGATCATGTTGAGCAGTGTATTTGATTGATCTGACATTATATTTATTATGACAGACAAATAATAAAATAAACAAACAACAAACAACAAACAACTGATTACATATTATGTTAATTCATAAATTGTACTAATTATTAAGGTCTAAATGTTTATATTATTTTGAATTCCTATATTTTATAAAGAACATATAAATGATAGTTTTTACATCAAATAGATCACATAATTATTGTAAACGTGGATTATACAACAAAACAAATTAATATTCAATTCAGCCCTGTAACTTATTAAAATAAATATTATAGAAGTTTTCAGGGACTTTCAGCCCTCGATAATAATGTAGTCTTTCATTTTGAGTTTAAATTTTTCAAAAATATTTATTAGTTTTCTCAGGATTCGAAAAAAAAATGAATACAATTAAAATACATTGAGAATTTTGACAGGCGTCACAATTTTGCATTAACTCAATGTAAAATTCTAAACTGTTGAATTCCAGCTTCCCTAATTATTTGACATCAAATGACATTAGAAACTATTTGTAGAGGATTGAAATCTGTATTGAAAACAACTGTTAAAATTGGTCTACGTAATTAAACATATTCCAAAATTTTGTAAAAATGTAATACATTTCAGTTTTCAGCCCAAACTTGTTGAACTTATTGAACTGTCAATATTTTTATTTTATCATCTATTGTTTAAAAACAATACAGTTGATAAGATACCCTCAGTTGCGAAGAAATTATTAATAATAAAGATTAATAATAAAGTCTAATAACCGTGGAACAGAATAATATATCTGACAAATTTTAAGATTTGGCAGTGACATTGACAGTATGTAAATATTAAGTATTTATCGTTCAAAATACACTGCTCAATTTTCTACAAAATACGCTTCAAGAGTCGTATCAGTTTTTTTTGGAACCAGGTGTACATTTTGACTTACCCTGTATACGATTTGTGTAGTTATAAAAAAATTGTACATTGTTGCAAAACTACTTTAATATTGACAGTCAAAAGCATTAAAAAAATAAGTTTATATTACACAGTTAGAAACATACAGGGCGATCAAATCAGTATGATTTTTTAATAAAAGTGCTCGTAACTTTGAAATACTCAGTATAACCCTAGACAAGTGTTATATCTCTACAATCAGAAAAATGTAGAGAAACCAGATTTTGAATAAAATACAGGGTGTTCCATTTAAAAAAACATAACTTTCGTTTTCACCGTGTTATGGAGGACCCTGTATATTTCTCACTAATTTTAAAATGTGTATATTAAAGGCAGGGGCAGCTCGTGATAGTAGAAGGTGGTGAGGCACACTACACCTGAGGAATTTTATTATGATGGTTAGCTTCTCTTTAATGGCCGGAAGGTCGATTTTGTGACGTCATAACGCTAGGACAAATAATCCCGGACAAAAAATCCCCACAAATTATCCCTGGACAAAAAATCCCCAGACAAAAAATCCCCACAAATAATCTCCGGACAAAAAATCCCGGGCAAATAATCTCCACAAATTATTTAGACAAAATATCCCCACAAACAATTCCGGACAGAAAATCCTTAAGAAGTATTTGCTGCCGATTAGTTCTCTAAAAGTTTTCTCGTTAATGCGATCGACTCACATGCTTTCAGCCTCAGTGTATAGAGTTCTTTTGAATTCTAATTCCATATCGAAAACTTCAAATTTTACGTAACAAAAGAGTGTGAGTTTTTTCAAAAATCGTGGAAGATATGGGGAATGAGGTAAGGCTGTGAGAATCATGTTCCAATATTATTTGCTTAAATCTTTTGCTCACTCTGATTTGAATAACTATGTTCAAAACATTGCCATTGTCCAAAAAAATTTGTGGCGATTATTTGTCCGGGATTTTTTGTGGGGATTTTTTGTCCGGGATTATTATTTGTCCGGGGATTATTTGGCGAACCCTCGCTAGGGCGTCTACAGAACGGCGCCGTATTTAGTTTAATGCTTGCAAACGATATTACAATATTTTTATTCGCAAAAGTATAGCAACGAAAGCTCTAAGCCTCCAACAGGTTTACACTCATAGGAGCTGTTTTTTAGCTAAAAATAGCAGATGGACTCCTTGGTCTCATCAGCGTTGTACAGCCATATTAAGCAAACTTTACATTACATACCTACTACATGACAACAACGGACAACTGATTCTGTTAATATTAATCAGTTGCCAAAATGAAATTATTGTACGCAAACAATATACCCATAAACAAGTGATAACTTCATTTTAGAACCAATCTTATATTGTAAATGTATTGAATATAGGGAAATATGTACAAACAAGCAAGTAAGCAAATCACTGTTACCTATATTATAAGATTGATTTTTATGTTAAATAAACTAAGGGATAAACTTCGTTTTTTTGGTATTTTATTTTATGTTTTTTTTATAAAAAGCTTGCTTATAAGAAAATAAATCATTATAAAAGAAAGCATGATTTCTAAATTATTTATTTATTTATTTAATTGGCATTGATAAATGCCATACAGCCAGTATGACGTTGATAAAATCTTCTAAACATAATCTAAACTAAAGGCTGTATGACACTATGCATTTTCTTGTATCATTTCTAATATCGTTTCTGATATGTCAAAAAAATGCATAGTGTC
Source organism: Diabrotica virgifera virgifera (assembly GCF_917563875.1). Taxonomy (NCBI): domain Eukaryota; kingdom Metazoa; phylum Arthropoda; class Insecta; order Coleoptera; family Chrysomelidae; genus Diabrotica; species Diabrotica virgifera. The sequence goes on along the minus strand of NC_065445.1, from coordinate 175,239,844 downwards.
ATACACAGATACAAGAAACGATATCAGAAACGATACAAGAATTTGTGTCAGGCACAGATTCTTGTACAAGAACTGCGCCAATTTCTGCGCAAAGAGCAAAAACGTAAATCCTGCTGGTAAAACTTCTAAATGTCATAATGGCGGCTGAAAATGAGATCATATGATTTATGTCTTGGTGAATTTATTTGTGTTTTTGTAGGTATTATTTATAAATCTTTTATTGATACTTAATATACCGTTTGGTATGGACTACTGTTCTACTAATAACCATATATTTAGCTCCTAATAAAGTTCAAACTATGTATAACTTTCGGTTTCATATTGCATAATTTTTTAATAGAGCAATAGTTCCTAATTTGGATCAAACTGAAGACAATTCTAATGCAAATATTTTAGCACAAATATCAAAACAAAATAAAAAACACAAATAATCAACAGTCAACGTAAAAATTCTAGTTCAACATTAAAATATTATTTGTTTTTAAAAGTATAAATTTTATAAAATCCTTAAAATCAGCTGTAGACGCAGTACTACCATACCAGTTGTAACGTGAAACAGGGTGACAAACAAAATTTCGACCAATCACGTGCCGAATTTCATACAATTTTCGAGACAAGAACTTGCATAGTGTCATACAGGACACAAATGTACGTACAAGAAACGATACAAGAAAATGTATATCAGAAACGATATCAGAAACGATATTAGAAATGATACAAGAAAATGCATAGTGTCATACAGCCTTAATATAAAACTATATCTAAAACTACTTTACAAAACTACAATACAAGCGTCCATAGCAAATAAGGGAAGCAAGGTCAAGTACTTAACTTCATAACTAAAAAAACACATGTTGAGGCGTGCCTTACGGATGGATGAATTTCGTTCCCAGAATTGGTGGCACATTTTTCAAATTTTGCCGCTTTTACTGTCCCATTTTAAGAAATGGTAGTATGCTAGACAAGGAGGTTTAAAGCAAGCCTCATCTGTAATGATTTGAGGAATGAGATTTGGAATGAGATGCATGATACATATAATACTGGCACGTGGAAGACGGATACAAAGATAAAGAGTCAGGGCCGTACCGATTTTAATTTTTTTCATAAAAATAAAGTTATTTAGGAAATTTCAAAAAACTATATTATTTTAAAAAACTGATTATGAAATAACGAAATAACGTAAATAGTCGATTGATATACTGGTGAGTCACTGCCTCACCTGCCTCATAGGACAAGCCGCCACTGATTAAAGGCGTCGTATAACTTTTATTAAAAACTTTTTTTCATATATTTTATAATAACAGATATATTGGACTTTGTCACAGAAGTTGATCACCCTGTATAATATAATAATAAAACTATATAATATAATATGTTAAATATATTTAACACAATATAACTTTATAAAATAAACACAAAACACAATATAAGTTATAAATAAATTCCAATACACACAGCAAATACGCTAATGTCACTGTCATTGAAAATTATGAAACATCAAAATTCATAATAATCAAGATATAAAAGTAAAAAATCTAACCTATTGTTACAGTTAAAAATCTTTAAAATTAAAAAAAAAATTAATTATTGATATAAATTACTATAATTATTGTAGGTATAAAATAAACAATTTTAAGTAAAGTCATTTATTACAAGTGGCATTCACAACTGTAACCTAACTTCAGCCGCAGCCCGTGAGTAATGATCCATGAATAACTTCAGCCTGTGATTAATGAACTATTACTCACGGGTAAAATAATGGGTAACTGTTATAGTACTATTATAATATAGGTAACTATCCAAAATTAGTGAATAATGAGCATATTATTGAATGGTCGTAGAAAAAATACACTTTTGACAGTTCTAGAAAAGCTCCTAGTGTTTTGTTGCTTAGTTTCAAATTTTCCAGTATTTTAGAACTTAACAACGTCAAATATAGCTGTATCAGTTGAAGTGCCCTTTAGGAAATCATGCTGAGTTTGTTTAAAAAGATTTTTTGACCTGAAGAAATTTTCAAGTCTATTATACATAGCTTTTTCAAAAATCTTATAGAAGGATGAGAGAAGACTGAAGGTTCGATAATTTTCCACTTTAGTTGGATCACTTTTCTTGTATAGTGGTTTCACTAGAGCTATCTTTAAATTTTGTGAAAAGTAGAAAGGAAAGGAAAGAAGGAATTATTTATAATGCAAGTTAGATGATAACTTAATTCACATGCAACATACTTACTGATATTTGTGGAAATTCCATCATGACCAGAGCTATGTTTGGTTTTAAATTTTGAATTATTTTTAGAATTTCAGTTTCAGACACAGAAAACAAAAACATATTTTTTCCACGGCCGTGCTAAAAGAGCCACTTTCACGCACGCATTTCGTTTCCGAAAGTTGCACTTTCCCACACGGCGTGCGTGAAAGTAAATTTTCCCGCACGGCGTGCCGGAAAGTAAAATACCTTGTAATATGCGCGAAATTAGCGCGAAAATAGCGCATTAGAATACAGTGATGAGCGCGCAAAAGATGGAAAACATAATACATTGCGAAACAAAAAGAGATGAAACTAGTGGAGGTGGAAATGATCGTTATAAATGTATAAATTAACATTACATTACATAGTTTCCCACCTTTAGACGTCTGTGACAGGAGTATTTTATAAAATTCTACTGTCACAGGTGGGAAACTATGCAATTTAATGTTAATTTATACGTTTATAACGATCATTTCCATTTCCACTAGTATCATCTCTTTTTGTTTCGCAATGTATTATGTTTTCCATCTTTTGAGCTATTTTGTCGGTTATTAGCGCGCTCATCACTGTATATTATAATACATGCAATAAACTAATATTTAGATATTATTTACTAATTTATTTCAAATTTATCTTATTGTGTTCATGTTTTAATGAAATTAGCGCGATTATTTCATTCATAGGAGATTCTGACCAATAGAAAGCTACAGAAATCTAAATTAAATTGATAATTTTTGATAATTTCCCGTCGTCAAGTATATTACGTCAGATGCCCTTCGTTGCTACGAAAAAATACATTCAGTGACATTCATGACAATTAATGTTTTAAAAAATAAAAGTGATGACTTTCAACCGTGAAATATTTATAACAACTGTGTGTTTAATTGTACTAATTTTGTACTTAAATAAATTACAATAAAATTTTGGTTTTGAACAGTTTTATTCATGAAATAATCGCAACAAATTGCACTCGATCTCTAAAATTAATATAGAATTTTTGCCCTCGTGACACTTTGACATAATTTCACTCGCCTTCAGCTCGTTAAATTAAAACTGTTAAAGTGTAACTCGGGAAAAATTCAATATTTTAGAGATGTTGTGCAATTACTACTGATTATTTCATTCATAGGAGATTCTGACCAATAGAAAGCTACAGAAATCTAAATTAAATCGATAATTTTTGATAATTGCCCGTCGTTAAGTATATTACGTCAGATGCCCTTCGTTGCTACGAAAAAATACATTCAGTGACTAATGACAAATGTTTTAAAAATTATAAAAGTGATGACTTTCAACCGTCAAATACATATTTATAACAACTGTGTGTTTAATTGTACTAATTTGTACTTACATAAATAAATTACAATAAAGTTTTGGTTTTGAACAGTTTTATTCATGAAATAATCGCAACAAATTGCACTCGACCTCTAAAATTAATATAGAATTTTTGCCCTCGTGATACTTTGACATAATTTCACTCGCCTTAGGCTCGTGCATAGGCGTAACCAGAATGATCCCTAAGGGGGTGTTACAACTAATGGAAGGTCTCTGAGGGCTATGGTGTTAAGCGTATAGAGCTCAAAGTACATCCCAATGGGGGGGGTTATAACCCCCAACCCCCCCCCTGGTTACGCCTATGGGCTCGTGAAATTAAAATTGTCAAAGTGTCACTCGGGAAAAATTGAATAATTTTAGAGCTCTTGTGTAATTACTACTGATAATTCGATGAAATAAAATTATTTTGACATAATATTTAAAAGTCAGATTAGTAGACATCATGGAAACCAATATCGTCGTCGTGGTAACCCATTATATTGATTGTTTGGTTTTGACAACCTTGTCAAAGAATTAATTTGTGTATTTTCACTTCTAAATAAAAATTGATATACAGTGATGAGCGCGCTAATAACCGGCAAAATAGCGCAAAAGATGGAAAATATATTAAATTGTGAAATAAAAAGAAATAAAACTAGTAGAGGTCTTAATTTTAGCGATAGTAACATATAAATTGACATTATATTGATTGTTTCCCACCTTTAGACGTATCGGAAGAGTATGTCAACTAAAACTGTCACGGTGACAGTGGCATTTCTCAAACTCGTCCGATACGTCTAAAGGTGGGAAACAATCAATATAATGGCATTCTATAAGTTACTATCGCTAAATTTAACACCTCCACTAGGTTCATCTCTTTTCATCTCACAAGTTAATATGTTTTCCATCTTTGGCGTTATTTTGCCGGTTATTAGTGCGCTCATCACTGTATAGTCGGTTCGCTAAACTCAGAGACAACTGGCTAGTGATTTAAGTAGGAAATTTTTTTGTTTTTGGCCATTTTTTTTAATTGGCAAAATCACTAACTATTTAGTAATTATTAACTATTTAGTAATTATTATTTTACCAATTTTACGAAATTGGCAAAATTACTTACTAAAATTACTAGCCAGTTGTGTCTGAGTTTAGCGAAAAGACATAAATCTATTTTTTGTGGCTTTTGTCCAAACGTACGGCCCTAGAAAAAATATTGTTCCTAACTCATGCGGAAAATGTCTTCCCCGCACTGGACTGCTTGCCCGAACTCCGCTATCGCGTCGTTCGGGTCAACGGCAGTCTCGTGCGTGAAAGTATCACTTTCCGCACTAGTTATTAAAATAACTATTCTGAGACTGTAGAAGATTTATAATATTTTAGGCTGTTGTGAAATTTGTTTTCTCTTTTGATTTTGGTGCAATTGATTTCAAAATAAAAACTGTTTGCTTAATATTTCAGGTGGGTGACTGGACTTAGTTTAATGATAACATTTTTGTGTTTCGAAATGCTTGCCTTTGTGCTTGGCCTAACAATGTTTGACAGCAATTCCGCATTAATGTGTATCCTTTGCTTATAGTGTGTGCATTGAAAATTTTTTAATAAATATCATTGTAGTATATTTTAGACTAAATTCCTTTTCCATAAATATGTATGCCACTGAAATGGATTTAACTTGTATGGTATCTTTTAAAAATCAATTTCTTTGAAAAAAAAAATGAATTTTTATACTTAACTCATACATCTATCTAACCTATATCAAGATAATAGCATAATGAGTAATTTTACTTTATTTTATTTAATATGGTCTATATAGGCCTTGTAGGCCTAGGGCTTTACAACTTAACAATTACAATTTTACATAATACAAATGACAATATATACTAATGTGTTATATATATTCTATGATTTAATTTAATGTCTATGAAAAAATTGCTGCACTATTTTTCTCCACTGTATCCTATTTTTTGCTTTCTCTTTCCAGTCTGTAATTTCCATCGATCCTATATCTTCTTGAAACTGTTCGCGCCATCTTTTCTTGGTCTTCCTCGTCTCCTTGTCTTAACTGGTCTTCTTAACAGTACCTTCTTTGGCATTCTTGGCCTATCTACAGTGGCGTAACTAACGCCAATGCAACCAATGCGGTGCATTGGGGCGCAGGCCTTAGGGGGGCGTAAAAAACTGATATTCTGGAAATATTTTAGCAAAAAAAAATATGTTGAAGCAAAACTCCCTGTAGCTTCCCGAAAATAATAAATGTAAAAAAATATTCGTGGTATTTTATTCCGTTAGCGCCATAACAGACGGGAGACTGTGGCCGGGCACTCTGTGGATCCACAAAAATAGTTTCAGATGATTGACCGTGGGTTCTTATGTGGCGAGGACGTTGCATCACAGACGAACAACTGTGGCCGGCCAAAAATACCCCTAGTTGAACGTATAGAATATAACTTATATTTCACTAATAACTTTGAAATTTCATGTTTCAAGGTCTCTATTAGTCCCAATTACTGCAGTAGTGGAGCTATGTTTTTATTTTCACGGTGCAAGTAGATGGCGCATAAATCGTTTAATTTTCGAAATTTTTTTATGAAAATTTCAAAACAATTGCTACAGTTCTTTTTATTTTAGAAATTAACAAAAAAGTATGTGAATTTCGTAGTTTTACACTAGGATAGCCCCTTAATTTTACTTTCAATTAATTTTTTGAATAATAATGTTTTTTAATAATTAACTTTAAAATTACTGTTATATTTCTTTGAATAATCTTTCTCTGATTTTGAATTTTGCATATAGTGGACATATTTAAAAATACGGTGCATATAATAGATTTTGGTAATAAAATACCGCAACTGGAATATTCCAAATGAAAGAAGCTTAAGAAGAAACCAGGTCGATTCTGTATATTCTGCGGTATACCACCGGATACAAAGAGTTTTAGACATGTCTCCCTTTTGTGCCACCTTTTCAAGGCATTTGAAAGAATGATACTGAACCGGATCGCTGAATATACGGAGACTAAAATTATTCCAGAACAAGTAGGATTCAGACCCGGAAAGTGCTGCTGCAGTCAAATTCTTAATCTCACCCAACATATTGAAGATGGTTTTGAATGGAAAGAAATAACAGGAGTAGCGTTCATAGACCTAACTGCCGCCTACGACACAGTTAACCATCAACGGCTCCTCTCAAAGCTCTACGAAACTACAAAGGATTTCCGACTAACAAGGTTAGTAAAATGTCTGCTCCAGAATAGACGCTTCTACGTAACGCTCCAGTCCAAGAACAGTCGGTAGAGGGACCAAAAAACGGGCTACCACAGGGAAGTGTCCTCGCGCTGATTCTATACAACATATACACCAACAACCAACCCATACACCAACAAACAAGGCAATTTAGTTACGCTGATGATACAGCTGTGGCAGCTCAGGGAAGAACTTTCAATGAAGTCGAAGTGAAACTGACAGATGCCCTGGGAGAATAAGTCTGGGAATAGGGGCGCACGAGAAATACTTGCATTGGGGCGCAGGTCAGACTAGTTACGCCACTGCCTATCTATCCTCTCGACATGACCTGCCCACCTGATTCTTTGTGCCTTTGTGTATCTTGTTATAGTTGGTTCCTTGTAAAGCATCCTTAATTCTTAATTAGTTTTTCTTTGCCAACCGTCTGCCGTATTTTTCCCCGAAAATAGTCCTCCGTACCTTGCGTTCCCACCTCTCTATCATTTCTTCATCTGTTTTGTTTAGTACCCATGTCTCACATCCGTAGGTGAGTGATGCTCTTATTACAGTTTGGTATATTCTGATTTTCGTCTTTCTTGATACATAATTTGATTTTAATAATTTTTTTAAACTGTCGACCTTTCCGTTATCTTTAGCTATCCTGTGCTTTAGTTCATTTTGTTCGTGTCCTTTTTCATCTATTATGGCACCTAGATATGTAAAGTGCTTTACTCGTTTAAATTTATATTCTTTTCCATCGAACGCTGTTAACTTTAGCATATCTTGAGGTTCTCTTTCTGTGTTATACTTCGTCTTTCCTTCATTTATTTCTAGGCCGAATTTTTTTGCCTCTCTGACTAATCTTCTCATGATTTTCTTTAATTCGGTATTAGTTTTTGCTAGCAGTGTAAGGTCGTCAGCGTAGGCCATGCATTGATGCTCGTTACGGTAGATCGTTTCTTGTGTTTCTATTCTGCTGTTCCTTACAATTCTTTCCAAAACTAGATTAAATAACACAGTTGATAGAGGGTCACATTGTCTGAGTCGTTTTTTGACTACAAACTCTTCCGATTTGTGACTGTTTCACACTATTTCGTTAGATGTCATAATATTTAAGGTAATTCTTATTAGCTTGATTATTTTTTCTGGTATTTTAATTTGCCGTAGGGCTTCATACATTTTTTTCTGTTAATTTTGTAATAGGCCTGTTTAAAATCTATGAGGAGTGCATATAAAACCATTTTATGTTCGTAGCAGGTTGTTTGGATTTCTTTTATGTTAAATATTTGCTCTGTCGTCGATCTATTGTTTCTAAAGCCTGCTTGGTATTTTACTGACTGGTCCTAATTTGAAGTTTTACTGCAGTACAATAATTTATACAGTGAGCCATTGATGTAATTTGCCACCTAGCTAGAGAATATTTATAAAACTTTTTGCAAATTGTCGAAATATGTAGTATTACTAAGTTTTTTGTGTGATATCGTTCTTGGCGCATGTGTCTCTTATTTTCGAATTTTTTTTTCATATTTACTTTAAAGCGGATCAAGTCTGGGAGAATATGCATATTTAGGGCCGGTTGTTCGAACGCTAATAAAGAAGTTGATTATAATTAAGTCCCCTTAACAACCATCAAATAACAACACCCCTCATTCGTACGTCAATGAGTTGATTGTAATCAATTATGTTAATTATCATTATGGTAATTAACATAATTGATTGATTAATTAATTATTAATTAACATAACAATTAACATAATTGATTAATAAATCTCATAATTGTAATCAATTATGTTTTCGCCAAATTTATATTTACCCAAACAAAGTTGGCATTGACAGTTGGTGAGAGTAATTAAATATTTGATAATGAGCAGTTGATTCCATTTTTGATTAGCGTTCGAACAACCGGCCCTAAATATAATAACTTTTATATAAAAAAACGATTTGGTAATGTATTTTCTAAGATTACCTAGAGTGAGAGAGAGAGAAAAAAATAAAAATATTTTGAAAATTTATATAAACAAAATTGCATCTGGGGTACCTAAAATACTCCGCATGGTCACGGAAAGGTTAATATAAAATTGGAACATGGAAGGCCAAGGGACTTCGTCTTTGACCCCAAATTCAAAAAATACTTTTTTTTTCGTAAAATACTTCTGTGCCAAAGTCCTATCTGTTATTATACAATATATGAAAAAAAGTCGTTAATGAAAGATATAGCCACCTTTACTGTACACATTTTGAAATTAGTGAGAAATATACCTACAGGGTCCTTCATAACACGGTGCCAAATCAAAGTTATGTTTTTTTAAATGGAACACCCTGTATTTTATTCAAAATCTGATTTTTCTACATTTTTCTGATTAAAAAGATATAACACTTGTCTAGGGTTATACCGAGTGTTTCAAAGTTATGAGCACTTTTATTAAAAAATCATACCGATTTGATCGCCCTGTATGATTCTAACGGTATTGACTGTCAATATTAAAGTAGTTTTGCAACAACGTACAATTTTTTTATGACTACACAAATTGTATACAGTGTAAGTCAACATGAAAATAGGAGATTTTCTTCATATTTTAAATGGAATACCCTGTATTTTATATTACCATCGAAAAGTTCTACTATTATACTTGCATATCTTTTAAATATTCCCTATACCTAAAGTTATTAGTTTTCGAGATATTTTAATTTTATTGTTGATAACTCATAGATACGTTTATTACAATAATTAATTACCCTTAATATTAGAAACCTCCAACGTGTTTGTTAGTGATAATTAAAATTAGACTGCATTTTATTTGCTCTCCAAGTTTCTGGTAAATTCTATACAATAACGACAATTTTATATTTACTAACAAAATGATATTAATTTTCCGCGAAGAAATGGGGACTAAAAATTGCTGAAAGTTCTTGTTTAAGGTGGCTTTGAAATAATTGACACAAGAACTGTCAGATGTAAGATTTTAATTATCTGTACGTTATTTTTGTTATCCCGTGATTATAATTGTTTGCCATAACAATGAATTTTAGTCGTGAAGATATGACAGACATGATATGGATTTTAGGAGAGTGTTTCAAAAACTCATTACTTGCTACAAGAATTTACAAGAAACGGTATCCACAGCGTCGATAACCAAATAAGAGAGCATTTGACAGACAGGTTTGTTAGTACTGGTTCTGTTTTATATGAAACAAAGGAAAAACAGCCATTATTACGGATGAAAATGAATTAAATGTTTTACTGGCTGTTAGAAAATCATCATACAAGTATTTGAAATATTACAAGAAAGCGCAAGATATGTTATGGATCTATCCCAAACATACCCAAGAAAAACAACATGCACCCATATCATATACAATTACATCACGAACTTGTTGGGGATGATTTCGAACGAAGAGTGCAATTTTGTCAATGGTCACAACAGCAAATAGTTATACAGAGAGATTTTTTTGAGTTTGTTCTTTTTGGAGACGAGGCAACATTCCACAAAAATGGTAGTGTAAACAGACACAATTTTCATTATTATTCCACAACCAATCCGTAATGTGCAATTTTCTAGTGAATCATTTACCTATTCTACTTGAAAATGTACCATTAGACGTCCGCCAACATATGTGGTACCTTCACGACGGAGCTCCTGCTCACCACAACGCACTTGTCAACGGTGAACTCAGATCACCAGAATTAAACAAAGTTGTCTTCTTTTTCTGGGATTATATTATATTAAAGACGTAGTGTATAGGACACCTCCAACAACAATCGACGATATGAAAATAAGGATTCAAAATGCCTGTCAGTGTCTAATATTTTTTATAATTAATGTTTTTAATTTTAATTTTAAATTAATCACTTTGACATTTATGTCAAATTTCCAGTAAACGTTTACAGACTTGTCACTACTGGAAAATCGTTTATTTACATTTGGACTTAGGTACCCTGTATATAATTTGGGTAGTTATAAAAAAATTGTACGTTGTTGCAAAACTGCTTTAATATTGACAGTCAAAGGCAGTAAAAAAATAAGTTTATATTGCATCGTTAGAAACATACAGGACAATTAAGTCAGTATAATTTTTTAATAAAAGTGCTCGTAACTTTGAAACACTTGGTATAACCCTAGACAAGTGTTATATCTCTTGAATCAGAAAAATGTAGAGAAGCCAGATTTTGAATAAAATGCAGGGTGTTCCATGAAAAAAAAAAACAACTTTGGTTTGGCACCGTGTTATGGAGGACCCTGTATATTTCTCGCTAATTTTAAAATGTGTACATTAAAGGTATCTATAACTTTTATTAACAACTTTTTTTCATATATTGTATGATAACAGATATATTGGACTTTGTCACATAAGTTGATCATCCTGTATAGGGAATTTTTTTTATTACAAGATATGAGGGTATCTAGAATGATATTAAAGTCAAATAAAAAAAAATAATGAGTTTAAAATTGAAAATATTTCTGAATTTATTAAATAAAAACATACACTGAGGTCAAAATTTACCCCCCTTGGTCATCAAAACGTTAAACAGTATTTATGAACCCGAACGGTTGGGGGAAATTTTACTTTCACACAGCTTGTAAATTCTCTTTATGTATTATCTTTAGGAATAATTTCAGGAGATGACTCATAAGTAGAGTCCGGATTTCTAAGCATAATGCTTATGGTCAATAATACAAGCAGGACTATTTTCTTTTTAAATACGAACAAAATATTCAAAAATAAGTCAATTTGACAGCACATTTTTTATGCTTTTTTGCTTTTTTTTTGTATGCCTTTTTTGAATTTTTGTGCTTATTTGGTGCTTTTTTTATATATATGTATTATTATCATTTTTATAGAAATCTAATTCACTGTACGTGTTTAGCACACGGCCTGAATTGCGTTACTGAGATTATACGGCTGCAATTTTCACTTGTTGATAAATAATGGGAAATAAGTTTTCATTAAAGCTCCTTTAAGGGTGCAACTTTTTAGAGAAATATTCCCTAATACTCCATTACCACTGGAACCAGTGTCAACTAGATGGGGTACATGGTTAGATGCAGCTTTATACTAGGCCGAATATTTTGAACATTTTAAAAGCTTCGTATTGGGATTTGAAGATACAGTACAACCTGCCATATCCGGACCTGTCATATCCGGACCTCCTCATATCCGGACGGTTCTGCGCCGTCCGGATCTACCGATATCTACCGATAAAGGCAGTCCTGCTGTTGGACAACGCAGGAGGAAACGCAAAAGAAGAACTAAAAGATGGCGAAATAATGTATTATAGAATCTATAAAACATGTCTATCGACGAACGTTATTGACGGCGACGGCATTGATTACTGGAATGTATGAAGAAAACGTTTCAGAGACTGCAAAAGAAGTAGTGGTCTTGATATCCGGATTTTTTTTTATCCGGATCGGTCTGTCGCCACATTGATCCGGATATGGCAGGTTTGACTGTACTGCTAGCAAATCGATAAAAGATTGTCAGGAGTCAGGATGTTTTAGGTAAAACAGAATTACAAAACAATCTTGCTTTTATCAAAATCAACTTTTGTTTTGTGAGTGAAACAATAAAATATTTGGAGAAACAGCAAATGTCAGTTGAGTCGATCCAAAAAATAAACAGTTTTGAAAAAAGATGAAAGGTATCACTGGAAAAATTGGTCAGATAGGATTAACAAAAGTCAAAGATGTATTAACAAAAAACCAAGGATTTAAAAAGATAAAGAAAATATTTTCAGTTTTAAATGTAGAACACGTTGAAGATATAAATATGCATCCGGCAGTAGTGGTAAAGCATAAATATGCACCGATAACCATTGTGGACGCTGAAAGAAGCTTTTCGATATACAAAAATGTTTTGAGTTACAGGCGCCGAGACTTTACGATGGAACATTTAAATAAAACATTTTTGTTTCAGTTATTTATTATTATTTTTTTACTTATTCTATCTTATTAATTTTTAAATTTATAATAGGTACTTACTAGTTCTTAAGTTAAGCTTAGGAATAATTATAAATATTTTATTCTTATTTTCGTAAAAAAATGGTTTGTCAAATTTTATATGCTTATTTTCATGCTTTTTTGTATAATAAAATGCTTTTTTTCATAAAATCGTTATGCTTTTTAAGCGCTTTTTTTTGCGTTTCTTTATGCTTTTAAATCCGAACTCTACTCACGAGGCTTATTGCACGGTATTCTCGTATGGTTTTTTTGGAAGTGCAATAAGCTCAGATCTCAGCCACTCTGTTGGTATTTCTCCAGAGTTGTATATGTTGTTGCGTATCTTTCTTTGTGATTATTGCTATTGATTCGTTGTCAGTTTAAGTAGTTCTACTTGTATATTATCGGGGCCTACTGCTTTGCCATCCTTTGGCTGTGTTTGCAGAATTAACTTCTTGCTGTAATATTTCTGGGTAATAATCCACGCTTGGGCTCCCCTACCATAATATTAGTCCAGGAACCGAAGTTTTTCACCTCGTAATTCTTACAGAATGGATCGTATTGGGATTTGCTTGAAAATTTGAGAATAAGTAGCGGACAGTTTAAGGATCAAAATCTACATGTTGCCGAAAGGCGCTTTTACCATGTGGATGGTTGCCACCCCATCTCGGTGGTGGAAATTTTTAATTATATTTTGACCGCAAAAGTAGATAAAAACATTCATTCTAAGCAAAAAATGTTCTATACATTTTTTTTAATGGCTTTCGATTTATTCGCTATCGAAAGTGTTAGTTTTATCGCTGGTACCTATGATTAATGTGATTCCTAATACATTTCCAGTGAAAATAATAATTATTTTAGACTGGGAGATATTATACAGAAGTTCAGCCACGAGTTTCTAAGTCCTGACTTTTGCAATAGTGGAAGGGTAGACGAGGTATTCTTTTTCTCATGATCATCTTTCAGTGCGTCACAGTGTTTCGATTTCTTTCTAACGCATTAAATTGTATGTGACACAAAAAAGGCACGTCCGTGATTACAGACATTTACAACATTTATTCTAGTTATTCTAGTTGTCGATAGATGGCGCCATAATAAAAAAATTATTTTTTTAAATTAGATAATAATATTACAAATATAATCTGTATAATTTATAAGACTATACAAATCAAAGAAAATACCATTTTATAAATGCAAGAAACACATTTGATTTGTTTTTATTCCAAACTAGCTGACCCGGTGAACTTCGTTGCACCTTAGATAATGTGTCATAATTAGATAATGTGTCATAATTTTAATTCTAGATCAATTGGTCGAACGCAATTGCTAGAGATCAATAACTCAAAATCAACTGCTCGAAAATGAATTGCTCGATATAAAAATTGATCGAAATAAAAATTGCTCGAATAAAAAAGAAAATTATATGTCCAAATATTTATTCACAATAATGCAAAATTTGTAGGTATATAAGAGAGGTACATTTAATAGGACAAATTATGTAATATTCCACGTATATAATCACAGATATTAATTTGTGGTTCATAATATGTAATTGTTTATTAAACGCAATAACCTATCAACACTATCTCTATATCTTCTATGATCATTTTGAGGTTGTTTGCCACTTATGGATACTCGTTCTCAGAGGCATCTTTCAGTGCATCACAGTTTTTCGATTTCTTTCTAACGCATTAAGTTGGAAGTGACAGAAAAAATGGTACGTCCGTGATCACAGTTTGTTATAACATTTATTCTAATTGTTGATAGATGGCGCTATAATCGAACAAAAAATGATTTAGGAATTATATATACGACTATAATCTGTACAATTTATAAGACTATACAAATCAAAGAAAATACCATTTTATAAATGCAATAAACACAATTGATTTGTTTTTATACCAAATTGCATATTAAAGGGTTAAACTGCAATACCCTTTTCATATTTGGCTGATTACGATTCTGACAACTGTCACAATTAACTTAAATGTCAGATTATAATAAATGTTATAAATGTGTGTTACCACGGACTTACCTTTTTTGCGGTTACTTGTGACATACTGAAAAATGCTTCTGAGAAGGACCACACTGTTCAATTTTTAGTTCATTTAAACTTTGTTCTTGTTCTAGAGCGGAAATAAATTTCTACCGTTATTTTTCTTATATTTCCAAAGCTCAAACATATTTAAGATTTATAATAAAGATGTTTTCAGCATAAATTAATATACGATTATATATGTGGAATATCATATAATTTGTTCTATTATACTATCTTTCTTATGTCTATATTTTGTACTATTGTGAATAAATATTTTAGATATACAATTTTCTTTTTCATTCGAGCAATTAACTTTGAGTAAATGTGGCCTTTCGGCAGTTGCTTTTCTCTGTAATAATTGTATAAACTCTAAAAAACGTAGGTATTCTACAAAATATTTTATAGAAAAATTTTTTGATCAACAATAGCCTTTGATTTTATGCTTCTGTATTTTGGTAAAATTTTAAAAGCATTAAAAAGAGTAAACTGACGGACGGACCTATTGAGGCAGAGAGCGAAGTGTTCTTGCGCTAGTTTTTTGGGGAAAAAATTATTATTGTAGCAGAGATACACGCCTTCGCCAAAATTTTGATTATTATACCAGAGATGCGCCTCTATCAAAAGTATCTGCCAAAATTTTGATTATTATACCAGAGACATGGTCCTTCGGCAAAATTTTGAAATATTTTTTTTACATTAAAAATAGTAATCGAAAAATTAAAAACTTCATAATTTCACGGATGTTAGTACAATTTTCGCCCGTTCTTCTCGTGTGCTTAATGTCGTCTCTCGCGCTCTCGTGTTCCTACGGGCTCGTTTTGTTATCTCGGAAACTAATTGAGCTAGATAGACGATTTATATACCGTTAAATAGCGAACTCATCAGGGAGTATAACTGCCAAATTTCATCAAAATCGGTCAAGTAGTTTCGGAGGAGTATGGCAACAAATACTGAGAAAGAGAATTTTATATATATAGATGTTAAATATTTAAATGGCTATTAAAAAATAACGGTTGAAGATAAAAAAGTGAAAATTTAGGATTGTATGTATATTTTGCTTCTACATCGTATAAAATTAAGAAAAAAAATTTGGCCAAAAAAATTTAAAATAATTTCGGGGGGAGCAAGCCCCCTTTTCACTTAGGTAGACCGTACCACTTCAAAAACCATCCCGGGTTCATGCACAACAACTTTGATTAAGGTCATCATACGATCAAATGCATAGTTTGCGAGTCTATACGGAACATACATACATAACAAACATTCATTTTTATTTATATAGAAGACGTAATATTTAGATGGCTATTAAAAATTAACGGTTGGAGATAAAAAAGTGAAAATTTAGGATTGTATGTATATTTTGGTTCTAGATCGTATAAAATTAAGAAAAAAAAATTTGGCCAAAAAAATTTTAAAAATTTCGGGGGGGCAAGCCCCCTTTTCACTTAGGTAGACCGTACCACTTCAGAAACCATCCCGGGTTCATGCACAACAACTTTGATTAAGGTCGTCATACGATCAAATGCATAGTTTGCGAGTCTATACGGAACATACACACATACATACAAACATTCATTTTTATTTATATAGAGGAGGTAATATTTAGATGGCTATTAAAAATTAACGGTTGGAGATAAAAAAGTGAAAATTTAGGATTGTATGTATATTTTGGTTCTACATCGTATAAAATTAAGAAAAAAAAAATTTGGCCAAAAAAATTTAAAATAATTTCGGGGGGGCAAGCCCCCTTTTCACTTAGGTAGACCGTACCACTTTAGAAACCATCCCGGGTTCATGCACAACAACTTTGATTAAGGTCGTTATACGATCAGATGCATAGTTTGCGAGTCTATACGGAACATACATACATACATACAAACATTCAGTTTTATTTATATAGAAGAGGTAATATTTAGATGGCTATTAAAAATTAATGGTTGGAGATAAAAAAGTGAAAATTTAGGATTGTATGTATATTTTGGTTCTACATCGTATAAAATTAAGAAAAAAAAATTTGGCCAAAAAAATTTAAAATAATTTCGGGTGGCAAGCCCCCTTTTCACTTAGGTAGACCGTACCACTTCAGAAACCATCCCGGGTTCATGCACAACAACTTTGATTAAGGTCGTTATACGATCAGATGCATAGTTTGCGAGTCTATACGGAACATACATACATACAAACATTCATTTTTATTTATATAGAACAGGTAATATTTAGATGGCTATTAAAAATTAACGGTAGGAGATAAAAAAGTGAAAATTTAGGATTGTATGTATATTTTGGTTCTACATCGTATAAAATTAAAAAAAAAATTTGGCTAAAAAAATTTAAAATAATTTCGGGGGGGGCAAGTCCCCTTTTCACTTAGGTAGACCGCACCACTTCAGAAACCATCCCGGGTTCATGCACAACAACTTTGATTAAGGTCATCATACGATCAAATGCATAGTTTGCGAGTCTATACGGAACATACATACATACAAACATTATAGTATAAGAGCTGTGAGACATTTTTGAGTAGGTATTTTAGGCAACCTGAAAATTTTTCAGGTGACTCTTCCATGATAGCCTAATACAAAAATGCCGGTCTGGCTGGAGGGTAGCGGTTATTTTCCCCAAAAATCCCCCCCAAAGTTAAAAAAAGGGTAAAAATTGTTATTACAAAAAATATCATTAACGTGACTTTAAAGTAAATTTAAATATTCAAATATAAAGAAAATAAACAGGCCAGGCGATTTGAGGGCGATTTTAACTCTGCAAGATACTTGCATGGGCGCCCCAGGGTTATTTTCAGGGGATGCATCTGAACTTCAGAAGATTTCATCTGAATCTGTACATACTATTAACGAGTATAAAATATACAACTATACATGCAAAGCTATGTACATTCCTTCAGGACAGGGAAGTACAATTATTATTTTGACAGGGTATTTTTTAATATTAAAAATAAATATTCTACAAAGACAGGTTTTTTTTGGTGAAATTTTCCAACTGCCATGTGATCGAACAAATTACGCGTGCATATAAATGAAAAGCGCTATAGGTAAACAGGAGTGTGAGAAAGAGCGTATACCGATAGCTGTTTGCGTCCTCTGTTGTACCTGAGCGAGTCCGTTCGCTCGAGAAAAATCACGTGACCTGGCGATCCCATGTTGTTGTGCCTCGAAACGTCAGAGTAATTATTATATATTATAGTTTTTTAAGTAACTTTTTCTTAATTAAAGGAAAATAATACGTACTATACAATAGATTTTGCAAATATAATAGAAAAAGACAGATTTATTATTATAAAGATATAGGTAGAAAAGTATAAAAGTATAAACTAAATTGATTCTGTGTCCGAATCTTGTACTTCTTCTTCAAATTCCTCATCTGTGCTTAAATATTCACTGTCTTCTTCTTCGTCAGACTCCCCTTGAGACTCAGATTCCTCTTCTACATGATCTGCAAATAGTTGTAATATGTATTTAGAATTAATTAAAAATTAATTAGTGATTAATTAATTGAGTTGCTACGTATTCTCTGTCCTTTTATACGGAGTCGAAGCCTGGAGAATCACGGGCGCATCTGAAGATAGACTTGCCATTGTTGAGATGTGGTGTTATCGAATAATGTAAAAAATATCATGGACGCAACACGTAACAAACACGGAAACATTAATAAAGATAAAAAGTCAAAAAAATACTCAACACTATGAATGAAGGAAAAATGAGCTACTTTGGTCATATACTAAGAAATAAAAAACATGATGTAATTTATAATATAAGGAAAAGTATTAAGTATTAGTATACATTAATTTTTAATTAATTCTAAATACATATTTACAACTATTTACAGATCAGGTAGAAGAGGAATCTGAGTCTCGAGGGGAGTCTGACGAAGAAGAAGAGTATGAATATTTATTTTGGCTCATCTTTCTTTCCTTTATAGTGTTGAGTATTTCTTTTGCCTTTTTCATCTTTCTTAATGTTTCCGTGTTTGTTACGTGTTGTGTTCATGATATTTTTTACATTATTCAATAACAGCACATCTCAAAAATGGCAAGTCTTTCTTCAGATGCGCCCGTGATTGTCCAGGCTTCGACTCCGTATAAAAGGACAGAGAATACGTAGTAATTCAATTAAATTATCGCTAATTAATTTTTAATTAATTCTAAATACATATTACAACTATTTACAGATCATGTAGAAGAGGAATCTGAGTCTCGAGGGGAGTCTGACGAAGACGAAGACAGTAAATATTTATAATTACGTATTTTTTATGGGAAATAAGCCACAATTTTACTAAAAAATGAATTTATTAACGTTTCGAAGCCCAAATCGGGTTTCGTTGTCAAAATACAAAATACTATTAAAATAAAACAAACATGTTGTTGCTAAGTAAAAAAATTCTTCTAATAATTTATTTAATCTGACTCATTTATATTGGCAATTCAGACGTATATTATACATTTTAAAGTAGAAGACTTTAAAATGATATCGCCAATATTTATGAGTTGCGTTCCTGGGACGACTTTACTAAAAGATAGTTCATTCGATTACATGAAATCAATCCCAACTCAAGAATATCCGTCGCAAAAAAATCATAGCATGTGATCTGTCTTTAAAAAGACAACCAAATGCAACGATGACAGTAAAATTCTCGCGTTAGAGATTCCATAGTAAATCACGAGGGAAAACCAGGAAAAAACCTCGTGATACTATCCCGACATCGTAAGTATTTGGTCTTACATTTAATCTACCTTCAAAAAAATAAGTAAATATTTAAGCACAGATGAGGAATTTGAAGAAGAAGTACAAGATTCGGACACAGAATCAATTTAGTTTATACTTTTATACTTTTCTACCTATATATTTATAATAATAAATCTGTCTTTTTCTATCATATTTGCAAAATCTATTGTATAGTACGTATTATTTTCCTTTAATTAAGAAAAAGTTACTTAAAAAACTATAATATATAATAATTACTCTAACGTTTCGAGACACAACAACATGGGATCGCCAGGTGACGTGATTTTTCTAGAGCGAACGGACTCGCTCAGGTACAACAGAGAACGCAAACAGCTATCGGTATACGCTCTTTCTCACATTGCTGCTTACCTATAGCGCTTTTCATTTATATGTACGCGTAATTTGTTTGATCACATGGCAGTTGAGAAATTTCACCAAAAAAAAATTCTGTCTTTTTTAGAATATTTATTTTTGATATTAAAAAAATACCCTGTCAAAATAATAATTGTACTTCCCTGTCCGGAAGGAATGTGCATAGCTTTGCATGTATAGTTGTATATTTTATACTCGTTAATAGTATGTACAGATTCAGATGAAATCTTCTGAAGTTCAGATGCATCCCTTGAAAATAATCCTGGGGCGCCCATGCAAGTATCTTGCAGAGTTAAAATCGCCCTCAAATCGCCTGGCCTGTTTATTTTCTTTATATTCGAATATTTAAATTTACTTTAAAGTCACGTCAATGATATTTTTTGTAATAACAATTTTTACCCTTTTTTTTAACTTTGGGGGGGATGTTTGGGGAAAATAACCGCTACCCTCCAGCCAGACCGGCATTTTTGTATTAGGCTATCATGGAAGAGTCACCTGAAAAATTTTCAGGTTGCCTAAAATACCTACTCAAAAATGTCTCACAGCTCTTGGACCATTAATTTTTATTTATATAGATTGAAAATAAAATGTGACAACTGTCAGATTTAACTAAAATGTCATATTAGAATAAATGTCATAAATGTGTATTATCACGGACTTACCCTTTTTCCTATCATTTGTTACGCACTGAAAAATGATCATGAAAAGGACAATACTTACAATTTGTGAAAATATCCAAAAATTTCCTGTGACATTTTCCTGTAAAAATTAGATTTTCCCAAAAAATAAAAATAGAGTTTTACGATGAATTTCTGAGTCCTGCCATATCCGTAGAATGACAGGATACTATGGATTTTATGAAGAACATTTTTTGGGCAGGAGGGTTGCAAACGGGCTAACGGAGTATATATGTATACAAACATGTAAGGAAAATAATGAAATTTTCATGATTTTCTGGGTCATGCCAACTAAATAAATTAAACATATTTATTTCAGAATAATCAAAAAAATGTTGGCATGACGTCTCCTACTGTTTAAGTATACTTGTCCCTTGGAAAATTATGCGCAAAATTTTTACCCTGATTCCGTGATTTTCTGAGTCCTGCCTTTAAAAAGTTATAATACTCGAATGCAATCAATACTTTTTCGGTACTCGGCAGGAAGGTTAAACGGTTCTTGTAAGACGGCAGGAGTCTTAGAATTGTAAGAAAATTCGTGAAAAATTCCACGATGTTTGGAGTCATGCCATTTTGCATTATGTTTCAAGAATCTTAATATAAGTCTATTTACGAAGAGGCAGGATAATTTTATAGTTATTTCGTATACAGGGTGGGGCATTAGTGTGACAAAGTCCAATTACTCGTTTGTCGTAAGAGATACGAAAAAAAGTTATTTAGGTAAAACGTGGGGAAAAGGGAGGATCATAATTTAAAAATATTTTCTAATATACCCGTATTGGCAGGGTGACACAAAGTTATGTTTTTTTAAAATGTAACACCCTGTATATAATTTTAAGATTTTTATGTGCGTGTCCGCGAAGATTTATAATTAAACTCCCAAAATATTTATAATTAAAATATTTAGTTCATAATAGATGCAGACGAAAACAATTATTTCCCTTTCCGTTTCTGTGTTTGCCGACGAAAACAATTATTTCTGAGAACTTTTTAGTAATTTAATTTTCGTGGACCCACAAACAAAAATGATGTTTTTTGCTGATACTCATCAAAAAATAAATTTTTTCGTTAACACTTTATTAGGGATAATAATTTTCACAATCATATAATCGAAAATAATATTTTTCGCGGCGTTCATTGAAAGTTCTATTCTTAACGGCATTTTTCGGAGTTATACTTTTCGTAGGCGGCGGCGGCGTTATGTCGAAAAAATTAATGGTTTTCGTAATACTCATTTAAGATTCACTCAATTTTTGCCGTAGGAAAAATTTTTTCAAACCAAGTTCTTCGAAATTACATAACCTACAATTTCATATTTAAACATTTTTTTTGTATCTCTGATGCCAATTTTTCTACTCTGAAGAAAATGGCATTTTTTACCAAACTACAAAAATTCGTTATTCGCTAACTCCAGTTTTTTAAAAACTAATCATTCTAAGCCAGTCAAACTTCTAGAATCTATTAATAGTACATAAGTAAAGAAGAATGAATAAGACCAATAACTAAAAACACCGCTAACTTACATTATTATGCTTCCAATTAGGTTTGGTAAAAACGAATTTTGTAGGTTTTTGCAAGATCTATAAGCCTATTAATATTAAATCTGTTTAAAATCCTCAGCCGCAAAAAAGAGGCGAGTTTTTTGCATGTTATTACAAGTTTTAATTGTCCGTAGCTCACTCAATTTTTGCCGTAGAAAAAATTTTGCAAACCAGGTTCTTGGGAATGAAAAAAGCTACAATTCTATATTGAAACATTTTTTCGGATCTCTAATGCTGATCTTTCTATTCTGAAGAAAAAGCCATTTTTTTCCAAACTACAAAAATTCGTTACTCTCTTTTGACTCCATTTTTTTTAAACTTATCATTCCAAGCCGGTAAAACTTCTAGAACCTATTAATAATACATACATAAATAAAGAAGACCAAATAAGGTCAATGACTTAATTGGGGTGGTGATTAGGAGGAGGCTTCGGATCACTTTTTCTCTGAAAAAAAAAATAGGGACTGATATTCTTTTCATTAAAAGTCACTTAATTTTTGAGCTAGAGACTTTTTTTATTTTTGGAGATAGATATTTTTCAATACTTTAAATTAGTTTAATCAAGTTATCCTCAAAAAATGCATAGTTTTCCCGTTTTTTGACTTTGAACCTACAATATTTAGCATTTGACGAAGAAGAGCTAACATAATAAAGTATAGCTCGATGACTATTGGTCTTAAAGAAAATTACAAAAAAAAAATGGTTTTGTTTATTTTTTTAAAAGGTACATTTTTGTTGAGTAAAGGTGTTTTGATAAAACGAAAACTTACGGAGTTATTAGCAGAAAACTTATCAAAAACATTGATCTTTTCGATATAAAACTAACACTTACGATAGTAAATAAATCGAAAACTATTAATTTTATCAAAAAAATGTACAGAACGTTTTTTGCTTAGAATGAATGTTTTTACCAACTTTTCCGGTCAAAATATGATAAAAAATTTCCACCCCCGAGAACCTTATGGAAATTAGGTCCCAGTGGATTTCGTTCATACTTTGGAAAAATACCATTTGAAGCATCCTTATAAAAAGTTCTCATGGGCACAACTCAATCGTATGAAGGATTTTCAAGATATAGAGGCACAAATTCGGAAAATTATAAGATTTACTGGGTATTCCAATTCCCTGAGTTACTAGTTATCTAGTAACATGTAGAACTTTGGATCAAGGAAAAGTACTAGTATTCTGGGATTTTTTCCTGGCTATCCAATGGCGACTTTTACTTTGACCTTGACCTTCAACGGACGTCATTTTCTAGAGTTTCGAGGGTTTTCGGCATTAAATTGATGTAAACATGGGTTTATATCAACCAAGATTACTCATGGGTTTTTGGGATCTCTAAACACGAATATACTATTAGAGTTGACCTCCGGAGGACATGGTGGCCAAAGCCACTGCAAGGGACGTCATCTTCTAGAGTTTCGATGGTTTTCGGCATTTAATTGATGCAAATGAATTACTGGAGGGAATATGTCACCAAAACCGACTCCCGGAGCACCTGGTTTCCAAGGTCAATGAAAGGGGCTCCTGGAGTTTCGAGGGTCTTTGGTACTACATTAATGCAAACGGATTAGTTATAGGTTTTTGGGGTTTCTGAACACGAGTACGTGATCAGCACAGACATAGGAGCACCTGGTGCCTAAGATAGGTCATCTTCTGGAGTTTCGGATGAATCAAATGGAGGAATCAAATGGATTACTCTTAGGTTTTTAACTCCAGAAGATAACCTGTCTTAAGCACCAGGTGCTCCTGTGTCTGTGCTGATAACGTATTCGTGTTCAGCAACCCCAAAAACCTATAACTAATCCGTTTGCATTAATGTACCAAACACCCTCGAAAATCCAGAGAGCCTTTTATTGACCTTGGAAACCAGGAGCTTTGGAAGTCGGTTCTGGTGGCGTATTCGTGTTTAGCGACCTCAAAAAACCCTCCAGTAATTCATTTGCATCAATTAACTGCCGAAAACCATCGAAACTCTAGAAGATGACGTCCCTTGTAGTGGCTCTGGCCACCATATCATCCGGAGGTCAATTCTGATGGCATATTCGTCATTTAGCGATCCTAAAAACACATGATAAATCTGTTTATATCAATTTAATGCCGAAAACCCTCGAAACTCTAGAAGATGACGTCCATTGAAGGTCAAGGTCAAAGTAAAGGTCGCCTTTGGATAGCCAGGAAAAAATCCTAGATCACCAGTACTTTTCCTTGATCCAAACTTCTATATATTGCCAGATAAACAGTAACTCAGGGAATTGGAATACACAGTAAACCTTATAATTTTCCGTGTTCGTGCCTCTATATCTTGAAAATCCTTCATACGATTGAGTTGTGCCCATGAGAACTTTTTATCAGGAGGCTTTAAAGGGTATTTTCCCAAAGTATGAAAGAAATCCACTGGGACCTAATTTCCATAAGGTTTGTGCGGGGTACTTGTCAAGCAAATCGATCCATTCTCTAACAATTGCGAGGTTTTGTCCTAGCTTCAATACTTGGACTATAATATGCCTATTTGAAAATTTTAACATGTTTATTTTAATATAATTTAAATGTTCGATTTTCGGAAAAATAGTATGTATACCTTGTAGGAAAAGCCACATTCCCGGACTCTGTATTGCATTAATGTTGTTCTGAAGCTATTTTCTTGTGGCATATTTGTAATTAACTATTTTTAATGGGAAACAAGCCACAATTTTACTAAAAAAATGATTTTATTAACGTTTGTCTTGTATTGCCTTGTCTCGGCTTCGGCTTGGACCTCGACGGCAATCTTTACATCGTCCGGGAATGTTAAACGTTTTCTACTAGGTACACAATGTACTATTTCTAGCTAGACCATTGTTTATTGTTCGAGTTTTCTCATTAAAATTGAAATAATATATTCGAAAAAAAAAGTAAACTACAAAATTATGTAGGTTCGCTATTGTTGATTACTCTATTATTATCATGTAAGGTTGTGTCGCGTCTTGTAGAAATTTATTTAATAAGTTGTGTTTTTGCATCTTACACTCACCGGCACAAAAAACCGCCACCCCAAAAAATGGGTCATTTTTAATGTCTTGTATTTACTAACCTGATGTCCGATTTAAGTAATTTTTTTAATATGTTATAGCCTTATTCTTTAACAATATCGCTGTGATAATATTGTTGCTAGACAGGTACATTGTCATTGTATACAGGGTGTAAAATAAAAGGTGAACACAGGGTGTTTTTTTCTCAAACTTTGGAACACCCTGTGGAATGTCCTAGCTTTTATAAAATACTAAAATTAAAACCCAACTATAGCCTCAGGTTTTCTTAACGTTATGTTTTTTATTATTCGCTTATGTTGGATAATAAAAAAGTTAGGCACTTTAACAACTACCCATGTTTTTCGTCAATATAGGGTGTTTTTAAATAAGTACGGCAAACTTTAAGGGGTAATTCTGCATGATAAAATAATGACAGTTTGCTTTATAAACGTGTGCCCGTAAATGCTTCGTTTCCGAGATAGGGGGTGTTGAAATTGTTCTTACAAACTGACGATTTATTTATTGCTCTAAAACGGTTTGTGATATGCAAATGAAATTTGGTAGATTTTAAGAAGTAGTTATTGCGCATTTTTTGGCACACAATGAAGAATTTTATATTCATCATTGACGTGCATACGGGATATATCTAAAATGTTTATACCCGTATGCACGCCAATGGTGAATATAAAATTCTTAATTGTATGTCAAATAATGCACAATAACTACCTCTTAAAATCTACCAAATTTAATTTGCATATCACAAACCGTTTTAGAGCAATAAATAAATCGTCAGTTTGTAAGAACAATTTCAACACCCCCTATCTCGGAAACAAAGCATTTGCGGACATACGTTTATAAAGCAAACTGTCATTATTTTATCATGCAGAATTACGTCTTAAAGTTTGCCGTACTTATTTAAAAACATCCTATATTGACGAAAAACAGGGGTAGTTGTTAAAGTGCCTAACTTTTTTATTATCCAACATAAACGAATGAATCAAAAAACAGAATGTTAAGAAAACCTGAAGCTATAGTTGGGTTTTAATTTTAGTATTTTATAAAAGCTAGAACATTCCACAGGGTGTTCCAAAGTTTGAGAAAAAAACACAGTTTGATTCGTACGCCCTGTATACAATGACATTGTACCTGTCTAGCAACAATATTATTACAGCAATATTGTTAAAGAATAAGGCTATAACATATTAAAAAAATTACTTAAATCGGACATCAGGTTTAGAAAATACAAGACATTAAAAATGACCCATTTTTTGGGGTGGCGGTTTTTTGTGCCGGTGAGTGTATTATACTGCTTTACAACTAATATCCAACACTTTACTACTAAAACATAGTTTTCCTTAACAATCATACAGCCGTCACTGGTCATGCTACATCATCCATATTTCTAACTGGCTTAATACTAAATGGTTGGCAGTGCGACTGGTTCTGGATGATTTTTAGCTTTGGAAGTGTTTTGCCGTTTGTATACGATACAATTATAAGTATAGATATACTCATTGGAAGAAAGTACTAATCTATCATAGTCGTAAATAAATACGCTTTAAAGTTGTTGCACGATTTTCTTTCCATTTTATCCATTTGGCTTAATAAAGAAGTTTTGGTCATTAACATTATAATTGTTTGATTTATTGTTTGCAAAGTCTGATATATAGATATTATTAAATAATTAAAAAGTGAAATAAAATACATACATATGTATGTAACTTTATAACAATTACCGCTTTTAATTCATATACCTACCAAGTTTCCTTGTTAGCTTGTAAAAAAATTACGCAACAAGTTGTACAAAAGTGTTTTATTCTTATTTTCTATAAGGAGCGAATATGGCTTCTCTCAAGAAACAAATAAACGATTTGAAATTTTATCAGCCCCTATAGTCTAAGAGCTGGGAGCGGATTTTGTGCGTGATAAGTAATATGGAAAAACTATACGGGGATATGTTGAATTAGTTGTGTACATGACTTTCACCAACGGCCGGAAACCAGAGTTGGGGCTGAGGGTAGTTATAAGGGGTCAAAGTCGCGGATTTATTTTTTTATGACGCTCATGATCGAGATAGTGCACCAAAATTTGGAAATAAGTAGGTCATGACGTACCTAAGTAAAATCTCTAGGGGCTCAACGCTGCGTGGCCGACAAAAGGGTGGGGGTAGGGGTGAATATAAAAATATAAGGGGTTTTTTGCGACGTTCGTGATTGAGATAGTCCACCAAAATTTGGGTATAAGTAGACCGTGACATAAATAATTAAAATCCCCAGAGCCGGAAACCAGAGTGGGGAAGGAAGGTAAGTTATAAGGGGTCAAAGTTCCGTTTTTTATTATTTTTTTTGTGACGCTCATGATCGAGAGAGTGCACCAAAATTTGGGAATAAGTAGGTCATGACGTAACTAAGTAAAATCTCCAGGCGTGCACGCTACGTGGCCGACAAAGGGGTGGGGCAGGGGTGAATATAAAAAAATGTAAGGGATTTTTTGCGACGTTCGTGATTGAGATAGTGCACCAAAATTTGGGAGTAAGTAGATCATGACATTACTAAGTAAAATCTCCAGGGGCGGAACGCTGCGTGGGGGACAAATGTTGTGCCGGGTCACAAAAAAAAAATAATACACACTGCGATTTTGACCCCTTAAAACTACCCTCATCCCCAACTCTGGTTTCCGGCACTGTTGATTTTACTTAGCTAAGTCATGGTCTACTTATTCCCAAATTTTGATGCACTATCACAGTCTTGCACGTCGCAAAAAACCCCTTATATTTTCTATATTCACACCTACCCCCACCCCTTTATCGGCCACGCAGCGTTCCACCCCTGAAGATTGTATTTAGTTACCTCATGACCTACTTATTCCCAAATTTTGGTGCACTATCTCGATCATGAGCGTCATAAAAAAATAATAAAATCCGCGACTTTGACCCCTTATAACTACCCTCGGCCCCAACTCGTTTCCTGCCGTTGGTGAAAGTCATGTACACAATTAAGTCAACATATCCCCGTATAGTTTTTCCATATTACTTATGGAGCGTGCCACGCCTGGAGATTTTACTTAGTTACGTCATGACCTACTTATTCCCAAATTTTGGTGCACTCTCTCGTTCATGAGCGTCACAAAAAAAAATAATAAAAACGGCGACTTTGACCCCTTATAACTACCCTCACCCCCAACTCTGGTTTCCGGCTCTGGGGATTTTACTTAGTAATGTCATGATCTATTTATTCCCAAATTTTGGTCCACTATCTCAATCACGAACGTCGCAAAAAACCCTTTATATTTTTTATATTCACCCCTACCCCCACCCCTTTGTCGGCCACGCAGCGTTCCACCCATAGAGATTTTACTTAGTTACGTCATGACCTACTTATTCCCAAATTTTGGTGCACTATCTCGATCATTAGCGTCATAAAAAAAATTATAAAGTCCGCGACTTTGACCCCTTATAACTACCCTCGGCCCCAACTCTGGTTTCTGCTAGTTGGTGAAAGTCATTTACACAACTAATTCAACATATCCCCGTATAGTTTTTCCATATTACTTATCACGCTCAAAATCCGCTTCTATCTCTCCGACTACTAGAACAGGCCGGTTTTAGAAAAGGCTACAGAACAATCGCCTATTGGTAGGGTTACCATAATTTATTAAGGCCAAATCTGGACAGGGTAGTCCAAGGGGTTGTAGAAAATGTAAAATATGAATTTGACTGTGTTTCTACCTCTACATTTTACATATGTATATGCGAAATGCATGTGGCACAATTAATAGTACAGCTGTTTAGTTACAATATGCAACTAACATCGAAAATCTCTGCCAGTTTAAAATACACAATTTAAAATACACCTATGTTTTAACATACTTTAGGCGTAAGTTGCTGCGCCGAATGAAATTTCCCACCGTTGGGCCTAGTATTTTCCATTTTTTTAGTAAAGAAAAAAATCCGGACATTTCTTATATTCAGACGCCAATCCAGACATGTTTTTCAAATCCGGACTGTCCGGACGAAATCCGAACGTATGGTAACCCTACCTATTGGTAATAGAAAATCTAGATGAAAATGAAAAATGCACTCAATATAATAAACCACTAGCTTTCATATTTGTGAACGATAGAAAGGCCTTTGACACCATAAATCAACAAAGAATGTTGGAAGCATTGATAGAATGCCGAATTGTCTATCGGTATATAAATATAATTAAAAACATATTGTTTATGCCCTCTTAATTCCTTTAGTTTTGCCTTTTTTATGACGTGGCAACGTGGTAGTTTTATACCAATATATTCACATATCATCTTACGATAGGGAGAGTCGCATACAGGCAGTCGGCAAGGCACATTCGCACAAGAAAAGGTTCGTAAGGGCATACGCGTCTTCAAACACCACGGCAAAGACATTGGGCGAAACAATCCCATCTTATCGTGCAAATCTATTCAAAGTGTCGTTTCGTGTTTTATCAAAACTTTCGACAGTTCAAGTGTAAGGACTTATCCTATATTTTTGCTGTTTAGTTTTAGTGTCTTAGATAATAAAGTCGATATCTCTTCACACGTTTTAATCATTTAACCAGCATCTTATCGAAGTTATTTATCGCGTTGACTTCAGTCAAGTTCATGGGTCTTCGAACCGTAGGCATGGTCCTAAACGAGCCGATTAAATGTTCAACGTGAAAGAAGAAGGCAAAGGACTTTTCGAACGCCCTTTAAGTGCGACAAGAACAGTATACAACTGGCCGACTGTAATTCTTAAGCAACGTTGCGACCAGGAGAGCGCTGGCGACGCGAAGCCACATGTTTTTAAGTGTTTATCGTATTTCTTCATTTCAAAGGACAAGCGTGTAAATAGACATTTTTGCGTTATCTGTGTTGTGGTTTTGAGGAGAACTGATGACAGCCCTGCAGATTTGGTGAGACCTCCTTTATCCTTAAATTTATTACCTACCATAATTTATGACATCTATGTTTTCGTTTGTATAGTCAACGAAGGGATTTGAATGAACGTTTTGTGGGTAATTTTAAATAAGTTACAAGCATTTCATTTATTAATCATTGGCGGATTTATTCTGAATAAATTAGGTATACTATCATTTTATTGAATGATCATTTTGGGTTTTTATTTTGAATAGATTACTTTAGCAATTTGTTAAACAATCATTTGCGATATGGAAGGTCTTAGTCGTAGACGAGGTTCTCAGAAAGCCATGGTTACAATCTTTAGCAAATACATCTCTCCATTACATGACAGAATAAAAAAGGGTGACAGCATTTCCGAGTTAGAGGTGTTAGAGACGGTTGAAATGTTAACGGTATTGAGAGCTTAGTTGAATTTAATGAAATTCAAGATCAAATTGAAACTTTAGTCAAAGCGGATCAGTTAGCTACGGAGGTTCTTGAGCGCGAGGAATTTTATAATAAGCACTCTTCTGTAGTAGCGATTGCGCGAAAAATCATCCGCGATTATGGGGGCGATAAAGCTAGTGAGCGCTCTAAAAATTCATACGCGGGTCACTGTATCGAGCTGAAACAGATAGAATTAGGACATTTTAACTGGGATATGAATAATTGGCTGGATTATGCAAATATTTTCGAGTCCTTAGTCAACAAGAATGAGTACTTAGATAATATTAGGCGTTTTCATTATTTGAGAAGTTCTCTACAAGGCGGCGCTGCTCAAATCATACGAACTTTGGAATTCACTGCGGAAAATTACGAGATTGCGTGGAAATTAGTTAGGGAAAGGTACGATAATAATAGAGTATTAATATCCAATCACGTCAATGCGTTATTCAATATAGAACCGATAAATAAAGAGTCATCTGGTAGATTGCGGCAACTAGTTGACATTTTTTCAAAACATTTATACGCATTAAAGCAACTAGGCTTACCTACAGAATATTGGGACGTTCTCCTCATTCATATTATTTCGAGCAAATTTGCCACATATACTTTACGCGCGTGGGAGAACAGCAAGACGAGCAACGAAATACCTAGTTTCGACGATTTTAAGACGTTTTTAAAATCAAGGGCGGACCTCTTGGAATCAATTGAGGCAAATCAAGCGGAAAAACAGAATACGCGAAATAATTCGCAAGCGGGCGCATATCCGCGGAATACAAAAAATTCGCAGAATACTCGCGGTCTATACTCATCGCAAGACACTCCAAACAATACAGATAGTGCGAGATGTTGCCCTATGTGCAAGGGGGAACATGCTATCTATCAATGCGGCGAATTTTTAAGGCTTTCATCGAAGGAAAGATTCGATAAAGTACGAAAGATGAACCTTTGCACGAACTGCCTTAAGGGGGGACACTACTACAGGAGGTGTAAACAATCAACGTGCAAGAGGTGTTCTTCTAAACATCACACGTATTTGCACCCCGATAGGTCAAGCCAGCGAAACACACCTTCAATGCGACAACCTGTAGTAAACGCGAGCGAAAATCAAGCGGTAGATGACCTACAAGGCACTCTAAATACTACCAATTTGATAGCTTCTGCTGTTAGCAGCGAGGCCAGCCCTGAACAAAGCATATTATCTACAGTATTGGTCAATATTGTCGATGGCCAGGGCAACTCATACGCGGTGCGAGCGCTACTAGACTGCGGCTCGCAGAGTTCATTTATCACGGAGAATTTATGCGATCGACTTCGAATTAAACGAAGCAGAGTGGACATCTCTGTCTTAGGGATAAACAACGCGTCATCTCCCGTTCGTTTCAGGTGCGCAATAAAAGTACAATCCCGTAGCAACACGAGCTTTTGTACAATGTTAAACTGTTTCGTAATTCCGGAAATTACAGGCTTCATACCAGCGGTTAAAATAGATATTAGCGATCTAGGAATACCCAGCCATTTGCAGTTAGCGGATGATTACTTCTATAAACCACAACGGGTCGAATTATTAATAGGAAGTGATCTGTTCTGGCAAATTCTTGGCACGAATAGAATCAGTTTAGGGAAGAATAAACCATTTATGCAGGAAACTTCATTTGGTTGGATCATAGCAGGGCCATACTCTACCCGAAATAACTCAGCAGGAAACGGAACAACCAAGTGTAATTTTGCCAACACTATGGAAGTCACAGAGCAGTTAAGTAAGTTCTGGGATCTAGAGGAGGTTTTTAGCGAAAAACCGGCCTTCTCAAGCGAAGAAGTTGCGTGCGAGAAACATTTCGCGAATACCGTAAAACGCGATGCGGCGGGAAAATTCATAGTATCCTTACCGTTCAAGGAACCGATAAGTTCACTCGGAGATTCTTTTCGGCAAGCGAAATATCGTTTTTTAAATCTCGAGCGAAAATTAAGTAAAGACGCTGATTTGAGAACTCTTTATAGCACATTCATTGAGGAATATAAAGAATTAGGTCATATGAAAAGTTTGTGTAAAGTTTCGGAAGCGGTAACAGACTTTAGCGAAAAGGGCACATTTTATTTTATGCCACATCATCCAGTTCTAAAGGAAAGTTCTCTGACCCCACGTTTGCGCGTCGTGTTCGATTGTAGCGCTCCAACAACAAGCGGCGTCTCATTAAATCATATTCAAATGGCTGGGCCAACCCTGCAAAATGATTTACTCTCCATTTTATTGCGGTTCCGAACCCATCTATATGTGGTGAGTGCCGACATAGAAAAGATGTACCGCCAGGTATTGGTTGAAGACGAGCAGAAATCTTTGCAATGCATTTTGTGGCGAAATCGTCCGAAAGAGGCTATTGAGGTTTTTCAATTGCAAACAGTGACGTATGGGATGAAATGCTCTTCATATTTGGCGATAAAGTGTCTAATGACATTGGGTGAGGAGCTAGAAGCTAAGAACCCGGACCTTGCTAACATTATAAGGAACGATTTTTACGTAGACGATCTATTAACGGGTTTTAATTCAAACCGAAAGGCGCGCGAAACCTGTAAGCAACTTTTTGAGGTCCTCAAGAGAGGAGGATTCACATTGCGTAAATTTTATTCAAATGAACCGGAAGTATTAAGAGATATTCAGGATAATACTGTCGCGGGCTCGGTTATTCAATTCGGCGAAAATGAAAACGCGAAAACTTTAGGTTTGTTATATTCACCTCAATCGGATACTTTATTTTATAGTATAAATTCGTCTCTATGTCGTACCGTTACGAAGCGAATTTTATTATCGGAAATAGCTCAAATTTTCGATCCCTTGGGTCTGTTAGGCGCGTGTACAATTACCGCGAAAATTATGCTGCAAAGGTTATGGCTGGAGCGTGTTTCGTGGGATGCTCCCATACCCGAGCATTTAGCGAAAAATTACTTGTAATTCAGGAGCGCACTACGGCATTTAAATAAGTTAAAAATACCGCGGCACGTTATATGCTCTCGTGAGGTCAATATTGAACTGCATGGATTTTGTGATTCATCTGAAAGAGCGTACGGCGCTTGCATATACGTAAAATCTACCGATACGTTAGGTAGATCACATTCATTTTTATTGTGTGCGAAGAGCAAGGTTGCGCCCGTAAAACCCGTTACCTTGCCGCGTTTAGAGCTCTGCGGAGCAATAATATTATCGCGTTTGACCAATAAGGTCAAAAATTAAATGTACAATTTAACGCATGTTACCTCTGGACAGACTTCTCAATAGTGATTAGCTGGTTGAAAACCCCGGCTAATTTATTGAAGACATTTGTGAGCAATCGCGTAGCCGAAATACAAGAGACCACGTCATTTGCGCAATGGCGGCATGTTCCTGGTAAAGATAATCCTGCAGATTTAATGTCCAGAGGCGTGGAGCCAGAAAAAATAATGGAATGCAACTTATGGTGGCATGGACCCGAGTGGCTCATGCAAGAATCTGATAAATGGCCAAATTTACAAGTTGCGCCTACTGAAATAAGCGAAGAGCGAAAAAACATAAAGGTTTTTGTCAACAAGCTGGACGCAACACACAATCGTGAAGTATTTTCGTTTGAGCGCTTTTCCAATATTTTGCGATTGAAGCGAACCGCCGCGTATGTGTTCAGATTTATTCACTTTTGTAAAAGCAAAGAAAAGACTTCCGATCCCCTTTCGGCAGAAGAAATAAATTCCGCTTTTATTAGAATTTTAAAAATATGCCAGGCACAAACGTTCTCTAGCGAAATTGGTCTTTTGAGCCAGAAAAGGCCTCTGGAGAAAAACAGTAAGCTCATAAACTTATCTCCATTTCTTGATGGTCAGGGCATTCTGAGAGTAGACGGTCGTTTAAAACATTCGGAGTTTGCGTATGATAAAAGGCACCCAATCATTTTAGGGGCAGATCATGTAGTTACGGTTTTGATATTTAATCATTTTCATAAGGACTTAATGCATGCGGGTCATCAACTTTTGCTCTCTACAGTAAGAGAAACCTTTTGGCCCATATCGGGTAGAAATTTAGCACGACGTACCGTGCATAAATGTGTGAAATGTTTTCGTTTAAAATCTAAGCCCATTCAGCCAATAATGGGAAATCTACCTCCGTCGCGCATCGCAGATGGTCCACCGTTCATCGTGACCGGTGTGGATTATGCGGGACCTTTCTTAATTCGCGATAGAAAGGGTCCAGGTTGCCGATTAATAAAGAGTTATATGTGTTTGTTCATTTGTTTCTGTACGAAGGCCATACATTTAGAAATAGTTACAGAATTATGTAAGGAATCATTTCTGTTGGCTTTTAAAAGATTTATTGCGCATAGAGGCAAGCCTCAAAAGATGGTTTCCGATAATGGGACCAATTTCATAGCAGCTAGTTCGGAATTGAGAGCTTTGAAAGAGTTTTTAGAGCAGCACACTCCAGCAATAAGAGAATCCTTGCTAAAGGATAATATTTCGTGGTCTTTCATACCTCCGTATTCTCCTCATTTTGGCGGCTTGTGGGAAAGCGGGGTAAGAACAGTTAAGCATCATTTACATAGAGTCTTAGGAAATGCTCACCTAACGTTCGAGGAATTTTATTCGTTGCTTGTGCAAATTGAGGCCATAATAAATTCCCGACCTATTCATCCTTTATCCTGTGATCCTAATGATCTCTCCCCCTTGACCCCTGCACATTTTCTCATCGGAAGACCACTTACTACTAATCCAGATCCAGATCTTCGTCATATTCCAGTTAATCGTCTCTCGAATTTTCAACATATCCAGCAGCTTTCCCAGCACATATGGGAACGCTGGAACAAGGAATACATCTCCGAACTACAGAAGCGTACCAAGTGGACTACTACTCATGGTAAAGTGACTGAAAACGCGTTAGTGCTTATTAAAGAAGACAATTTGCCTCCATTAAGGTGGAAGTTACGTCGCGTGATTGAACTGATTCGCGGCAGCGATGGTGTAGCAAGAGTTTTTAAGATAAAGACAGACAATGGTATTATTACTCGTTCCTTCGCCAAAGTGTGTCCGTTGCCTATTTCGGACTAAGTTAGTTAAGACATTTGAACAGTTGTTTAGCGGTATTTGTTGGCAGTGTTTGCCAAGGCGGGGGCCATGTTTATGCCCTCTTAATTCCTTTAGTTTTGCCTTTTTTATGACGTGGCAACGTGGTAGTTTTATACCAATATATTCACATATCATCTTACGATAGGGAGAGTCGCATACAGGCAGTCGGCAAGGCACATTCGCACAAGAAAAGGTTCGTAAGGGCATACGCGTCTTCAAACACCACGGCAAAGACATTGGGCGAAACAATCCCATCTTATCGTGCAAATCTATTCAAAGTGTCGTTTCGTGTTTTATCAAAACTTTCGACAGTTCAAGTGTAAGGAGTTATACTATATTTTTGCTGTTTAGTTTTAGTGTCTTAGATAATAAAGTCGATATCTCTTCACACGTTTTAATCATTTAACCAGCATCTTATCGAAGTTATTTATCGCGTTGACTTCAGTCAAGTTCACATATACCTAAACGCAACCGCTAGTGTAAGGGCGTGCTCTTCATTATCGCCGATGATGGCCGATCATGTGATTGTCTATGATCGGCACAATCATCGTGCAAGTGTCCACATAATCGTCCGTACCATGTTGAACGACAACCATCAAGATGGACGTGCAGTGTGTTGCTACTGCAACAGTTTATTTAATAGCGGTATACAACTATTATGTCAATATGGCCCAACGAAAAGTTGTAAAAGAATGGAGGAAAAGAAGAGTGGTCTTTGACAACTACCTTTAAGACAGGCTTGTTCGAGATAAAATCAAATGAGTTTAGATACATCAAACTTCGCAATTCGATAAACGTATTTTTCACTCATCGCCGTGCACTTAGATATACTTTTTTCCAAAAAAATTATGGAGAATCTTCTTGCTGAATTATTGGTTAAACCTTCTGGAGAATTCGAAAACTTTATACGTATTTCACCGAGCGATTTCAATTAGGTATTTGGTACGAAAAATATCCCCAATCCCTATTAGTAGCAAAACAAGACACTACTTTCAGAAAGTCCATACCAGTTAAAATACGACTTGCAATCGCATTGAGATTTTTGGATACGGGGGATAGTTAGCTTGCATCAACTTTTTAGTATAAAAAATTACACATTTTTTAACCTAAGCACAATATTTTCCGACGGGAAATGAATGATCGGCGATCGCGTGGTCATGTCAACGCAACTATACTTATTACTCATTAACTTATTATTTATTACTCGACGATTCCCTTTGAAGCGTCTCCAAAAAACCGCAAAATCACGGATCGTCTACAGTCATAGGCGATCATAGACGATCATGGGCAACTATAGCCGAGTATGCCATCTACACAATCGTGCTCGCGCTTGATCGTCTGTAATCGCCGATTATGTAGAGGAGCCATAGAGTGGGTAATCGTCAAACTCACAAATTCCCGATTAGACAAGGCGAAAACGGCGGGTCCGTTGGGAAAAATATTCCCATGAGATTTTTTTGCATAATTACATTCGGGAGACATCCCAGAATAAGGTTCAAGAAGTCGCCCACGTGAAAAGTGGGCCAAATTTTTTTTAACAATTTTTTTTTAATCAAATTTCAAAAATCAATATTTTTGGCCCGGACCATTTTTTTGTAGGTTTTTTGGACCATTCTGGATAAAAAAGGTCTCTTATAATTTTTCTCTAAAGTTGATAGTTTTCGAGTTATAAGCAATTTAAAATTGAAAAAAACGAAAAATGGCGATTTTCAAGGCTTAATAACTCGTTAA
This sequence comes from Diabrotica virgifera virgifera, assembly GCF_917563875.1. NCBI lineage: Eukaryota > Metazoa > Arthropoda > Insecta > Coleoptera > Chrysomelidae > Diabrotica > Diabrotica virgifera. The sequence goes on along the minus strand of NC_065445.1, from coordinate 175,202,592 downwards.
AAGTTATTATTATGAAAGTCAGAAAGTGACTAAATCAAAGTTTAATGCCCCCCTAAAAGATCCTGAAGAAATTTTTGTCATGCCTGTCGTAAATGTGAGTGCAAGTAAGATGCACAGTTGGACTGCCGGAGTGGCATCTCTCTCGCACTCAGCATTTACTGCCGGCTACCACGTGCATGGCGCTCAATATTATTACTTAAAAATAACAGCTTAGTAATAAAATAATGACAAAAATTTCTTCAGGATCTTGTAGGGGGAATTAAACTTTGATTTAGTCACTTTCTGACTTTCATAATAATAACTTTTAACCGAGTTATTAAGCCTTGAAAATCGCCATTTTTCGTTTTTTTTTTTTTCAATTTTAAATTGCTTATAATTCGAAAACGATAACTTTAGAGAAAAATTATAAGAGACCTTTTTTATCCAGAATGGTCCAAAAACCTACAAAAAAATTGTCCGGGCCAAAAACATTGATTTTTGCAATTTGATTAAAAAAAGTTGTTAAAAAAAATTTGGCCCACTTTTCACGTGGGCGACTTCTTGATCCTTATCTGGGATGTCTCACGAATGTAATTATGCAAAAAAATCTCATGGGAATATTTTTCCCAACGAACCCGCCGTTTTCGCCTTGTCTAGATACAACGTGGAGTAGGTACGTCAGGAGGATACCATATCACCGAAACTGTTCATTACGCTTTTGGGATATATGTACATATATGCAAAAGAGCAAAACTGACCGACAAGGGCATAAACATAAACGGAGAAAAGCTTAGCCACCTGAGGTTTGCAGATGATATTTTGCTAATAGCTGATAGTATAGGTGAGGCCAAAGAACTTTTAAATCAGCTCTACCTTTCCTAGCTGGAAGAAGGATGGAAAATAAATACATATAATATCTAAAACCCAGATGATGGCAAATCTTGCAGTCAGCGAAGAGATATGCGTAGTAACAAGATTCATAGACCAGGTCTTCTTCTTCTTGTGGTCTCTTCTTGTGCCACTCCTATCGGAGATTGGAAATCATCAAGGCTACCCTGACCTTGTTTACAGCTGGCCTAAAAAGTTCATTAGTGGTGCAGCCAAACCACTCTCTCAAATTCCGCAACCATGACATTCTTCTACGGCCTGGATTCCGTTTTCCTTCTATTTTTCCTTGCATTATATTTTGAAGTAATGCGTATTTATGACCTCTCATCAGGTGACCCAAATATTCGAGTTTTCTTCGTTTTATCGTTAACAAAATTTCTGGGTCTCTTCCTATCCTTCGTATTACTTCAAGGTTTGTGATTCTTTCAACCCAACTTATCTTCAGCATTCGACGGTAGCACCACATCTCGAAATTTTCAATATTTTTTATGTTGTTCTGTTTGAGAGTCCATGCCTCTACACCGTATAATAGCGTGTTAAATACGTAGCCTCTTAGCATTCTTAATCGTAGAGGGATGCTTATATCTCTGTTGCAGAAGAATTTTCTCATCTTTATGAAGGTGTCCCTGGCAATTTCGATACGTCTTTTTATTTCATTGTTTTGGTCCCCAGTTTCGTTTATTAAAGTTCCCAAGTATTTGTAACTTGATACTTTTTCAATTTGAATGCCGTTTATACTAATAATATGTGCTGGTTGTGTCATAATTTTACTGAAGACCATATACTTGGTTTTTTTGATATTAATGTTTATGCCATAATTGTTGCAAGCAATGTTTACGTTTGTAAGTAATCGTTTTAATTCTTCTACTGTTCTTGCAACTAGTACAGTGTCGTCCGCGTATCGAATATTATTTACAACCTCCCCATTGATTACGATTCCTTCATTTGCTTGCAAAAGGGCTTCCTGGCAGATGCTTTCACTATATACATCAAATAGCAAATAGCAGTGGTGACAAAATGCATCCCTGTCGTCTTCCTCTACATATTTCTATCGCTTTTGATATCTCATTTTCTATTTTGACGTTAGCTTTCTGATTCCAATATAAGTTGAGAATTATTCGCAGATCTTTATTATCTATGTATTTTCTTTCAAGAATATCTCTTAGCCTATCGTGGCGTACATGCATGTACGTAAAACATGCATGTACTTCTTGATTAACGTCTAGGCATCTTTGTGTAAGAACATTCCAACCGAAGAGAGCTTCTCGAGTACCTAGTCCTTTTCTGAACCCCATCTGTGTATTACTAATATCTGACTCCAACTTTTGATAAACTCGGTTGTGGATGATTTTTAGAAATATCTTTAGTAGATGGCTCATTAAAGATATTGTTCGATGTACTGAACATTCTTTTGCATTGGATTTCTTTGGCTGTGTAACGAATGTAGACAACAGCCATTCTTGAGGTACCTATAATACCAGTATTGTATACTGTGTTAAATAAGTGCAATATTATACCTATTTATTCATCATTCAAGAGCTTTAGTAATTCAATAGGAACCTCATCGGGTTCATTTGCCTTTCCAGTTTTGGAATTTCTAAGTGCCATTTCTACTTCACATTTTAGGATTTCAGGTCCCGTTTCACCATTTACCTGGACAATGTTATTTCTGTTGTCCTCAAACAATAATTCTCTTATGTATTCACTCCATCTATTAATTTTTTCTGTTAAGTCTATAATAATATTTCCGTCTTTGTCCTTAAGGTGATACAGTAGCGATCAACGGGTAGCCAAAACGCGTTCCAAGATTGCGGCTATAATTTTGAATATTTTTTCGAGATATTTGGCACACGTATTCGTAATATAATAAAAAATGGCGGTCAGAGCCCAATTTGAAAAATATATTAATATGTGGAAATTACTCTGTATAAATACAATATTAAAAAAACGAGCCTGTACCGCCATTAAGAAGAACAAAAAAATACACTTTCTTAAATTAACTTTTTTATCCGATGCCTAGATTTTGTGTCATTTTGGAACTACTAATGAAATAAAAAATTTTAGTAGTTCCAAAATGACACAAAATCTAGGCATCGGATAAAAAAGTTTATTTGAAGAAAGTGTATTTTTTTGTTCTTCTTAATGGCGGTACAGGCTCGTTTTTTTAATATTGTATTTAATTACAGAGTAATTTCCACATATTAATATATTTTTCAAATTGGGCTCTTTACCGCCATTCTTTATTATATTACGAACACGTGTGCCAAATATCTCGAATAAATATTCAAAATTACAGCCGCAATCTTGGAACGCGTTTTCGCTACCTGTTGATCGCTACTGTTTCCTCTTAAGCAGACTTATTTAATGTCTTCTTTGGGTTCCTGTAATTTCTTTTACTTTTTTATGTATATTGAATGTGTCATACTTTCTTTCATAGTTTTCCATTTCTACACATTGTTCTTTAATCCATGATTCTTTGGCCTTCTTTGTTATTTGCTTTATGTTCTTATCAACCTCTCTGTGTTGTTCTGCATTATTCTTCAATTTGCGTCTTTCATCCATTAGTTCTAGTATGTTTGGTGTCATCCACACCTTATGTTTCTTTGTAGATTTGGTTAGGTGTTTCTTTCCCGTAGTTCTTATTATATTGTTTATATACTTCAGTTTTTCATCTATGTTGTCTGTTCTGCGGATTTGGTTTTCTGCTTCACTGAGGCTGCTGTTGATTTCTTCTCGCACTGTTTGTCGTCGGTGTTCACTTTTAAGCTGGCTTAAGTCTAACGCTGGGATGATGGGTTTTCTCATTTTCTTTGGTCTAGCTTCAAACACAGATACTACTGGATTATGATCCGAACCGATATCAGTTCCAGGGTAAGTTTTAGTAGATTTCACGGCATTACGGTATCTTTTTGTCACCATTATGTAATATTGTCGGTCTTGACGGTCCAGTTAGCTGGGGCGCAGTCGATCGACAAGTTTAGTGGATTTGCGATTTGTGGTCGCTGGTTCGAGCCTCAGCTAGGTCATGAAATTTATAAAAGGCCAACGCCGTAGTATAAAACTCAATAGAGTCTACGGCTTGGTCTGGATAAACTGGCGTCGGATCGGCCTATGGAGGAGCGGTACGGCAAGGGATAAGGGCTTGCGGCTTGGTGATACTCTTCCATATATCCTTATCGAAGGGCGTTGACGCCTAAGAACGGTATATATATATATATATATATATATATATATATATATATATATATATATATATATATATTTGTACAAATATTATCGACCGTACTGTGTTAAATAGTAATGTTTGAATAACTATTTTAATAACATTTCTATTCTAATATTAATAAATTTGCAGTTTTCTCCTGAAGAAGTCACCAAATAGTGACGAAATATTGAGACTTAAAACAAATAGAGTTTTCTTTCAACTGACCGAATTGCCGTTATTCAAACATTACTATATATATATATATATATATATATATATATATATATATATATATATATATATATATATGTAATGTATTTGGTTTCTGATTACTTTTTCTTCTGTGTTGAGGTGACGTTCAAGTATACAGTCGCCTTGGGGGTAATTAAAGAATGTATTAGTTATTATTAAATCTTCGCTTTGACAAAACTGAACTAAACGATCACCCCTTTCATTTCTATTACCTAAGCCGTATTCCCCGACATTTTCTCCAACTTTACCCTGACCTACCTTGGCGTTCAGATCGCCATCACTATGTTAATGTGTTGTCTCTTTGTTGTTCTCATCACCTCTTCTAAGTTATTATAGAATTGTTCTATTTCCTCTTCTTTGTCTGCTGTAGGAGCGTACACTTGTATGATGTTTATTATGTTCTTCTTTTCTTTCAATTGTATTAACATCACGTGCTCTGAGAATGGAGTAAAATTTGCTACAGCATCTTTCCATTTTTTTGAGATGATGACTCCAACTCCGTATCGATGGTTTGTGGTGTCACTTCCGGCATAATAAAACATACCATGATTAGTTGTGGGACATTTGCCATTTCCTGGCCATTGTGTATCGCTTATGCCTAATATGTCTATACCCAAATGATCCATTTCCAACACGGCGTTATCTAATTTTCCCGAAGAGAATAAGCTCCTTGCATTTCACGTAGCAGACCAGGTAATGGCTTATAAATACCTAGGTCATGAGATTCGCATAGGAAAAGATAACCAAACCGTTGAGCTTCTCCGTCCTATAAGCCTTACTTGGGAAGCCTTCGGCAAGCTTAACCATATTTTCATATCGTCTGACCTACTGATATGTCTTAAAGAAAAACCTTTAATCAGTGTGTTTTGCAAATGTTGACTTACGGAGCGGAAACGTTGACCATGACAAGAACAGTGCAATAGATCCGTGTGTCTTAAAGGGCGATGGAGCCATAGCAATGCAAGTTCCGTGTTAACGAGTTAAACGTCGATTGTCGCATCAGCCAGTGGCGGGAGCGTAACTATATGCCATATGGCGGTAAATTCAAAAGACTTGTAAAATTAACTGGGATTGAGAACTCATTTTAATGTAAAGGATAATCAATATAACCTTAAAATAACAAAAGAAAACAAAATCCTTATCCTATACGATAATATTTATATCGTTGATTGATAAAAATATACCTGTATGTATTTATCAATCAACGTTATCAATCAATAATTGGATTTTCTTGTGCTATTTTGAGGTTATATTTATTTTCCATTACATTAAAATGCCAAAGTGGTTAAAAAATTAAAGAATAAAACATAGAATACAATCTTTATTTATAAAAATGTTTATATGTATGTTCATAAAATATGTTTGTTATCAATTATCAATGTAAAAACTTCAAACACAACTACCTTATTACACATCATATATATTTACACAATATTATTTATTCATCAGTTTAAACCACACCAAAATTGTATACATTTGGAATAAAACACACCTGCTGTAATTCACTTTACACTTTTTGTTGTTGGATGCACTATTTAAACGCTATTTATGAAAAAATAAAACAAATAAATATGTGCAAATAAATACGAATAACGTGCAGAAACCTGCAGAAATGAGACTAGTAGTGCCATCCCGTGCAAGGGAGCGAACTAGCAAACGTGCGTTGACCTTGAATATCCCTGTTACATTGCTATGTGGATGACAAGGATCTACAGTTCGAGCGAGTCTCGTAAATTCCACGATTTCGCGCAATCGTACTTGAGACACTGTGTCAGCTGAGGTGTTTGAACAACATAGATAACAAAACAACATGCTTTGTTACGTATTTAAAAAACTCTCCATAATGCATGCTCCATGAGAAAAGAAAATATAAAACTAATTTCATACTTATCGTGTCTCAGATGGCGTAGCTACTTTTGCCATAACTACTCAACGCTTTGCTACTCTACCTACCTACATACAATTTGTATTATTTTATCAAAAAACAAGCATTTACAAACTCTGCAAATTGTATTATTTTGCTTTGCATTTTCATATGGAAAAACCGCGGTATTTATCTTCAACTTTTTTTGAACAAGGTGCAATACTTAGGTAATATTATTATTAATAAAACAAAGTATATTAAAATACAATGTTAAAAACTTTAATAATATTTAAAAACTTTAATATAATATATTATAGTATACATATTATGAATCAGTAGAAACGATTATATTTAAATTTGATAAATTAAACTCCGCACGACCACGCAACTTGAAACACAAGTACATACGTAAATAGGTTGCGTAAAGCGTGGCTCGAAATCGTGGAATTTACGAGACTCGCTCGAACTGTAGATCCTTGTATGTGGATGGAGCATGATATTGTGATATGTTGGGCGTTTCACTACGAGACAAGATCCCCAACTACCAGCTACGACAAAGATCACTAAGATCAGGAGTGGCTGATGCAGTAGAGAAAATAGCAACACTCAAATGGGTCTGGGCAGGTAACGTGGCTCGAATGACAGATAACAGATTGACAAAGCGGATACTGGAATGGAGACCGATGGTGCCTACCGAAGCAGAGAACGTCTACCAACACGTTGGAATAATGATCTAAAACGTTGTCATAGGAATTGGATGCAAGAGGCACAAGATCGAAGCAGATGGAAAATTATGAGGGAGATTTATGTCCAGGAGTAGACAAGCGAAGATTGAATGATGATGATGATGATGACATTAAGAACATTCTCGAGTACTTGCATAAAGCTTCTCGAGTAAAGCTCAAGGACTGTGTCTGAGAAACACTTAAGAAATATTTCTTCATCGAGAATTTAATCTTCAGCAAGTGTTTAAAATATCCGGATCTCGGTGTTATCACCTCCGAGGTGGATAATAATCGAGGACATTATGAAGAATGGACATCTCAGCATAATCTACAGAAATCAAGGACGATGGCTTCTTGTGTTTTGTGAAGACATAAGGGTGATGTTTGATAGGTACCCAAATTTTTCTACATAATATTTACAGACTTAAAATTATTTTCGTCAAAGCCGAGCAGAATACGAATACCGTGGTTTATTAATATGAGTAGAATAAGAATTTAAGTTTTTTCCTCCACATAGGCCACACATAGTGGGTCACTCCGTTTAGATTGGCAAAATACCTTCACTGCTAGAATTCATTTTTTTTTCATTTTTGTTTACGTTCTATGTGATTAAGAAATAAGACAGCACAATTCTAACCCTCCACCCTCTTCGCATTCCCCCACCACAAAAAAGTCAATTTTCGATTTTATTGTTTTAGGTGGGATGCATCCATTTAAAAATTTCAAAAAATTCACATACATAGTTCAGGCTTTTACAAAACGTCTATTTTTATCTCCTTTGTGCTCATAGTTGATGTTTTTAACTTTTCCAACTACAAACCAACAGCACCATTCAACAGTTTTTTCCAACAGACACACAAGGTTTTTTTCTATTATTAAAAACTGCATAAGAAATAGAAGTCTTTTTATATCGTACATGGGATCCCTCTCTCTTCATAGTGGTATTTTGAACTTTTTGACGTAAATTAAACTTTTTAATTCCAAGATCAATTATTCATTTAGTCCAGGGCGCATCTGTTTTAAGATGGACGTTGAGAGGTGACTCAAATTTTTTTGCAGAAATTGCTTGAAAATTCGATTTTTTTATTGGTTTTTTGATTATAACTTTAAAACTATTCATTTCTGAGAAAAGTTGTACTGACATAAAAGTTGCGCAAATAAATATCCTACAATATAGAATTGGTTAAAAATTTAAAAAATAGTCACACTTGTTGCAAAATACCAATAATTGCGGAAAAAAAACATGCAAAAACAAGTATTCGCATTTTACGTTTTTCAACCATTTATGCTACACTTAGGACCTTCATATTTTACCCAGAAAAACTTTATGATATAGTAAAACAACACTGTAAATTTCATTAAAATCGGTTTAATAGATTTTGCAAAATACATTTTGCAATCCAGCTTTCGCAAAAAAAATTCATTTTTTTTTAAATGTTGCAGGACTGAAAATAAAACAGATAGCAAGTTGAATTTTTTTTTGGTTATAGAAGTGTACTGTACCTTTCATTTGCAATTTGTAAAATTAAAATCGATTAATTACCACGGCGTCAGGAAATTTTTTAAATAAACATTAATTTTTGGTGCTACGCGGAGGACAGCGGTGTTCGATTCACACAAGTTGATTTCCACCAAAATTTCTTCCAATCTTTATTTAATATATTATTTTCTTACTCTATATTTTGTTGTATTTTAATATTTTAATTCCACAAAAATCAAACTAATTTTATTATTGTTTGTGAAATATTGTTTAAACAATTGCATATGTTTAAAAATAATAAACTTTTATTCTCTAAGTTAAAATATATGAACAAAGAAAGTTTTTGCTAAAAAAAGTGTTATTTCAAAGGATAGAGTATTTGTTTTTATTTTGCAATAAACAAATTTATTTATTTATATCGAAATGTAATAAAAATTAAAATGTATCAATCATTATCAAAGGTCATTGGAATGCCCAATCAGAGCAAACTATCCGCTGTCCTGCGAGTAGCACCAATAATTCATGTTTATTTAAAAAAATCCTGACGCCGTGGTAGTTAATCGATTTTAGTTTGGCAAATTGAAAACGAAAGGTACAGTACACTTCTATAAGCAAAAAAAAATTAACTTGCTATCTGCTTTATTTTCAGTCCTGTAACATTTTGAAAACATGATTTTTTTTTGCGAAAGCTGGATTGCAAAATTGATTTTGCAAAATATATTGAACCGATCTTAATGGAATTTACAGTATGGTTTTACTGTATCATAAAGTTTTTCTTGGTGAAATATGAAGATCCTAAAGTGTAGCATAAATGGTTGAAAAACGTAAAATGCGAATACTTGTTTTTCTATGGTTTTTTCGCAATTATTGCTATTTTGCAACAAGGGTGACTATTTTTTAAATTTTTAACTAACTCTATATTGTAGGAAATTTTATTACGCAACTTTTATGTCAGTACAACTTTTCTCGGAAATGAATACTTTTAAAGTTATAATCAAAAAACGAAGAAAAAAATCGAATTTTTCCTTCATTTTTTGACATTTTGATTATTTAAACAATGTTCCGGCTCTTTTTGAGAGGGAGGATAACTCAAATATTATTATTTAAGTTATTTTCAAGCAATTTCTGCAAAAAAATTTGAGTCACCTCTCAACGTCCAAATGTACTAATATTTTTACAGATGCGTCCTGGTCTAATTAGAGACCTTTTTATTGTAGCATAGCTCTGAAGATGGCTTTATTTGCCGAAAGCGCTCAGCTAGGAATTATATATTTTACACACTTCAAAAGTACACTTCTCCCTGTTTATCTGTCTCCTTAGTATTTGGTTCAGAGTTGTGACTACATAGCTCCATTAATAAAGCCTAAGGAGGCTGAAATAGCTATCTGGAGATGGTGGTCCAACTCTGAATCAAATAAAAACAAAAACTGTCTTTTCCCCATTCCATCTTTACTCAGAATTTAGGTAATCGAAACTGTCTTTCCTTTTCCTAGACGAAAAGAAAGTAGATACGTGACCGTGTCCTTTCTGCTTTCTTCTATATTCGTCGTCTCGGTGCTTATAAATTGTAAAAGCCGGAAATTTAGAATGCAGCCAGAAAGCAGTTTCTTTTAGCGAAAAGTCTTAGATTTAAAATAGTGTTTATTATTTTTATTTCAGTTATTTTAATATTGTTTAATTAAATAATAAATAATTAAAATAAAATGAAGCTTAACCAGCTAAGGGACAAAATATATGTAAATGATAATCTAACAAAAGACGAAAGGGAAATACAAGCCAAAATTAGAATAATGGCTAGAGAGCAGCGAAACAGAGGAAAAATCACAAAAATAGGGTACCAGAGATTAATAGTAAACAATGAACTATGGAAATGGAACAAAGAAAGCGGGCAATTGGAAAAAATAAAATAAGACATCTCAAAAAACTAGAATCAGATGCAGACGAAGATGAATCGACAAAGACGACACCGCAGGGAACACGGACACGAAAAAAGGAAAGCAAAAAACAAATTAATAAAATAACAGAAAAAATGGTAAAAGCAGCAACTTGGAATATAAGAGGATCCTATCAGGAAGGAAAGCTGAAGCATTTAATAAACGAAGTTAGGAAATGTAAGTTTGATCTAGTAGCTATACAAGAGACAAAACAATTGGGGCAGGTTAGCCAGGAAATAGACGACTATATGTTTTTCAATAGCGGAGGCAGTAACAGATTGCTGGGTACAAGTTTTGTAATAAGTAAAAAATTGAAAGAATTTGTTTCAGACTTTAAAGCAATTTCGGACAGGTTGTGCACTCTCAGATTAAAAGGTAAATACCAAAAAATAACATTTGTTAATTAGTCCAGAAAGCCACTGCGCATCCGCTAGGAAAAATATTCTAATTTGGATTTTTTGCACAATCTTACTCAAAAAGGACTCCTTTTTAACAAATTTGCATGTTGCCAGGACCAAAAGGTGGTCAAAAATTTTTTAAACGTTTTTTTTTGTTTTTTTCCTAAAATTATTTTTTTTGCATGGAAAAAAGTTTTTTTAGGTTTTTTGGATCATTAAAAACAGAAAAGGTCTTTAGTGACTTTTCTCTAAAAATGATAGTTTTTGACATATAAGCGATTAAAAATTGAAAAATTGCGAAATCGGCCATTTTTAACCCTCAAAAACTATGTGAAAAACTGAAAATTTGAATGTTGCCAAGGTAGGTACATATTCTTTAAACATCGATTGATGAAATCTCGAAGAGTTTTTTGCAACACAATATTCAAAACTCCTTTGTTTTTTAATTGCTAATCAAGCGTGCGCGACACTATTTTCCACCGACAGTATGGTGCAAATGAAAGGAATAAATTCGTTATTTCGTAAACCGGCGACTTTAAGACAAAAACCCGAAACAGGTCGATTTTTATTTTTAAGTTATGATATTGTGGCATATATGGTATACTAGTGACGTCATACGTCTGGGCGTGATGACGTAATCGATGATTTTTTTAAATGAGAATAGGGGTCGTGTGGTAGCTCATTTGAAAGGTTCTTCAATTATCTATTCAGTAATGTAAACATTTATATAATTATTTATACAGGGTGTCCTTCTACTTCTTTTTTTGTCAAATAATTTAATTTAATAAAAAATTTTTGGACACCCTGTATAAATAATTATGTAAATGTTTATATTACTGAATAGAGAATTGAAGAACCTCTCAAATGAGCTAGCACATGACCCCTATTCTCATTAAAAAAAATCATCGATTACGTCATCACGTCCAGATGGATGACGTCACTAGTATACCATATATGCCACAATATCATAACTTAAAAATAAAAATCGACCTATTTCGTGATTTTTCCTTAAAGTCGCCGGTTTACAAAATAACGAATTTATTCCTTTCATTTGCACCATACTGTCGGTGGAAAATAGTGTCGCGCACGCTTCATTAGCAATTAAAAAACAAAGGAGTTTTGAATATTGTATTGCAAAAAACTCTTCGGAATTTCATCAATCGATGTTTAAAAAATATCTACCTACCTTGGCAACATTCAAATTTTCAGTTTTTCACATAGTTTTTGAGGGTTAAAAATGGCCGATTTCGCAATTTTTCAATTTTCAATCGCTTATATGTCAAAAACTATCATTTTTAGAGAAAAGTCACTAAAGACCTTTTCTGCTTGGAATAATCCAAAAAACCTAAAAAAACTTATTTTCATGCAAAAAAAATAATTTTAGAAAAAAAAACAAAAAAAAAACGTTTAAAAAATTTTTGACCACCTTTTGGTCCTGGCAACATACAAATTTGGTAAAAGGAGTCCTTTTTGAGTAAGATTGTGCAAAAAATCCGAATTAGAATATTTTTGCTAGCGGATGCGCAGTGGCTTTCTGGACTAAATATACATGCACCCTCGGAGGAAAAGGGAATAGATCTGAAAGAGCAATTTTATAGCAAATTAGATGAAGTATATGAGGCTATACCCAGGTATGATATGAAGTTCATTCTAGGAGACGCTAATGCCAAAATAGGCAGAGAAGAAATATTAATGTCCACTATAGGCAAGCACAGTTTACATCCAGAGACTAACGAAAATGGATATTTCCTGGTAGATTTTGCCAAAGAAAAGGGACTTATAATAAAAAGTACGTACCACCAACGAAAGGACATTTATAAGGGAACATGGAAATCTCCAGACGGCCGTACAGTCAACCAGATCAACCATGTTTTAATTGAGAAAAGCGAAGAACACTGCATAACAAAGGTGAGAACATATAGAGGAGCCGATATGGACTCAGACCACTATTTGGTCGGAATATGGATGAAACAATTAGTACCAACTCTTCGAAACAAAAAGAGATTAAAATACGAAACCAATCAAACTACAAACCAATCAGATTGCAGACAGAATGTGAGCAAACGTTGTATGGACAAATTATTAACAACAAATTAGAGAGCATAGTGGATGAAAGGAATGTAGAATGCATGTGAGGAACATTAAAAGATGTAATTAAAAAAGCAGCAAATATTTCCAGCACCAATGACAACACAAAGAAAAAACAAAAAGAATGGTTTGATGAAGAATGTGAACAATCATTGGAAGAACGGGCCAAGCTACGATTAAAAATGATAACTCAAGAAACAAAAGAAGCGCAGGAAAATTACACTAAACAAAGAAATAGAACCAAAAAAATACTACGAGAAAAAAAAAAGAAACATTATGAAGCTAAACTGAAAAAAATAGAGGAAAGCTACAAAAATAATCAAATTAGGAACCTGTACCAAGGGATAAAAAATGAGAAACGATGGCACCAACCGAAAACTGTACATTATAAAGACAAAAATGGAGAAATGATTATGGGTGAACCAGAGATATTAGAACGCTGGAAGCAGTATTTTGATGAGATTCTAAATGGACCTGAAGAGACAGACGATAATAACGAGGAAACAGAGGAACTAGTAAATGAAATACAAAATCAACAGAGTGAAGAGCAGGCTCCGACTATAAGCGAAATTCAGAATAGCATCGATGAATTAAAAATGAACAAAAGCCCAGGAAGCGACGGCATAACGACTGAAATGATTAAATTTGGAGGAAATCAGTTAGTAGATAAAATCCATAAACAAATTAATAATATATGGGAACAAGAAATACTACCTGAGGAATGGACAGAAGCAATACTGTGTCCTATTCATAAAAAAGGAAATATGGCTGATTGTCAGAATTATCGAGGCATAGCGCTGCTAAACATAACGTATAAAATATTGGCTATGCATATTAAAAACACATTAACAACGAAGGTTGATAAAAGCATAGGAGAATATCAATGTGGGTTCAGAAAAGGCAGAAGTACTGTGGATCAGGTCTTCACACTACGAGAAATACAGGCTGAAAGTTAGGAATATAATAAAGACACCATGGTTCTTTTCATTGACTTTAAACAGGCTTTCGATCGAGTGAAAAGAAGCGAATTATTCACAGCATTGCAAGACATGGACGTTTCTCCAAAGCTTATTAGAATTATAAAATTAACTATCCAAAGAACAATGAATAAAGTCGAGATAAACAATACTATAACAGAAAGCTTTGATCAAACAAGGAGTGCGGCAGGGTGATCCATTATCGTCTATAATGTTTAGCATATTATTAGAAAAGGTTATACAGGAAGCAAAAATTAATAGAACAGGTCTGATCTACCACAAAAACATCAGTGCTTGGCATTCGCAGACGATTTGGTAATCTTGGCTAGGAGCAAAATATAACTTATAGAAACAGTCATGAAACTCGAGGAGAGGGCAGCAACCAAAGGATTGTATATAAATGCAGGGCCGGATTTAAGGGAGGGCAGGCTGGGCAGCTGCCCGGGGCCCCCACATTTCGGGGGCCCCCACAAAGTCCCAAACATAAGAGGTTCATTTAAACAGATATTGGCAGGAGATACAGGAACAATGTATGACAAGTATAAAATGATGGAGCGTAGGAGTGATAATATTGCATTGTTCATGGTTATGTTTTTGACCTTCCACCGGGTGAGTGTATTGCTTCGTTTGTAAATTTTTATGCAGTGATGAGAAGAGAATTTTGTGATAGGAAACATGCAGATGCAGATAGTAGGCTTATGGATCACGAAATTTTTAAAGGACACGAAAGAATTGGGCGTATTATTGATACTGAAGTAGCAAAACAGGCCGAAGAAATAAAGAATTATTGGAAAATGGTAACTCAAAGACTAATTTTAGTGTTATAAAGTTTATTTGTGAACGAGATTTATCATTTAGCAGCGAAAAGGAGTTGTCGAGTTCATCACAAAATGAAAATTATTTGAAGATACTCCAGTTATTAGCTGAATATGATCAATTTTTGAAGCACCATATTTTAATAAATATTCAAATCCTGGAAGCGGACATGTCAACTATCTTTCATCAACCATATGTGAGGAAATTGTACATCTGATGGGTCAAAACGTATTAAATGAAGTAGTTTCAAGGATTAAGAAGAAGAATATTCAGTTCATACAAATCAATTAACTGTGATATTTCGCCGTCATAAAGCAGAAGATATATTTAATTATCTAATGACATTTTTGCAAGAACATGATATCGATCTGAAAAACTGCAGGACACCGTCCTACGTTAATGCGTCAGTTATCAGTGGAAAATACAATGGTGTTCAGGCTGAAATTATAGAACAAAAAGGTACATATCCATACGTGGGTGTTCCGTGCTCGGTGTAGCTGCTTAAATGGATACGGCATGCGCTCCCCTACATATAAACAGCAAACTGATTAAATCACTGTTTGGCGATCACCAACGTATCCACTAGGTGGAGCTGCTACACCGAGCACGGAGCACCCACGTATGGATACTTACCTTAATATCTTGGAGTTGTGGATTCCTTGTGTCGCCCACTCTCTAAATTTAGTTTCAAAAGCTGCAACTGAGTGTTATCATGCATTAGCATAGCACCGCATTCTTTAATTTCTTAGAAGAACTAGCTATATGTATTTTTCACTTCCTCTACATATAGATACAACTTAACAGAATGTTTAAATGCTGCGTCTTAAAGCGACAGCAATACAGACCGTGCCAAAAATATTATTGTTCCTAAGATCCAAAACACACGGACCACGCTGCAGCGCTACTCTGTGGATCCACAGAGTGGCTGACGATGATTTACCGTGGGCTCTTATTTAGAGTGGCCGGCGCACCCCACACGAGCGAGTGTAGCCGGCCACAGTCGCTCGCATAAGAACCCACGGTAAACTACTTTTGTGGATCCACAGCGTAGCGCTGCAGCGTGGTCCGTGTGGTTTGAGGGTAAAAGAGCAAATACTACTAGATGGTCATGGAGGTAATGCCGCAAAAGAACTAGTTAAAGGTTATAATCAGATTAAAGGAGCATTATCCAAAATTTCGGAAGACTATGAGCAACAATTTAAAACTCATTGCAAATGGTTTGTTGTACCTATAATCGAATGTGTTTACTAGAAACAGAGAGGATATCAGGGAGGACAAACAGCACAAGTCGTATTCTTCAAGATCCAAATATTGACCTTAATTCAGGAGTGGCAGCATTTAGATCACTTATACAAATTTTACAGTCAAGACGTGACAATTTCGAAAGATATGAAAACATCGGGAAAGTTTAGAACTCAAAATTTTATCGCTATTATAGATTACGTCTAAGTCGGAGGCTTTCTGCATATGATTCCATCCATTCCAATTTTGGATTTTTACATCATTTTGGAAAATTGGAAAATTTAACTTTGAATGAAATTGAAGCTCACTCACTAAAGCTTACCAACATTTATAGCAATGATTAGATGAAAACTTATAATACATATGTCCATCTGGTACAGTTTGTAAGATTCTTTAATTCATTTAAAGAGGAAATCAGCTCATAAAATATAAGCAAAGAATTTCAAATGTACCAACTGCTAAAAAAAAAAGAATATGAATGATGCTTTTCCAAATGTTGAGGTGACACTTTGATAATATTTAGTTCTGATGCTAACTAACTGCAGTGGTTAGAGATCATTCTTAAAATTTAAGTTAATTAAAAATCGACTTCGGTCTATGATGGGCCAAGAGTGTTTGACTCATCTCTCTACAATAAGCATTGGCCACGATGTCTAAATGCAGCTTATGTCCCGCATAATCAAGAAATTTTCAATTAAAATATCTCGAAAAGTTCCCGGACTTTAACCATACATCTTACTATTATTTTTAATATTTTACTGTAACAAGTTACAGCTCTTGTACTTTTTATTATTTAAAATTATATTTATAAAAGTAGATCAATATCTTTTAATGGTAGGAGGTAGGGCCCCCACACCAATTCTGCCCAGGGGCCCCCACAGGCTTAAATCCGGCTCTGTATAAATGAAGCAAAAACAAAGTATATGGAATGGACAAATAAGCAATTCGTTTGGGAGAAATTCATAACAATGGCAACAGCGAAGGGAACACAGTATAAATTCGAAGAAGTTGAGAGATTTGAGTACTTAGGAACTGTCTTCACAAGAGATCCTAACTGTGAAGAAGAAATACAAGAGAGAATTATGTCGGGCAACCGCGCTATATTTGCTCGTAATGGGTTGTTAAGAAGTAAAAATGTATCACGAAGAGCAAAACTAAGAACTTACAAGACCGTAATAAGGCCGATAGTAACGTATGCTTCTGAAACATGGGTCAGAACAAAAAAACACCAAGAGTTGTTATTAGTTTGGGAGAGGAAAATACTGCGCAAAATCTTCGGTGGGAAAAACTTAAATGGACAATGGGTAAGAAGAACAAATAAGGAACTAACTGAGCTCTATCAAGATCCTAACATACTAGCAGTAATTAAGGCGCAAAGACTTAGATGGTTGGGCCATGTGCAGAGGATGATTCCATCTAGAATTCCCAGAATGGTACTATCTAGTGCATTGGCAGGGAAAAGGCGAAGAGGAAGACCGAGGTCACGATGGAGTAATGGAGTTCGAGAAGATATGAGAAGAACTAACGTAAGGAACTGGGAAAGAAGAGCGACTGACAAAAGGGAGTGGAAAAGAATAGTACATCAAGCCATGCTTATATATTATTATTAATTAAAGTACACTTTGTATCTGGCGCTTTTCGTCTTCCTCGTTTTACGAGAGATGTCGCTGATTTGCGTCTCAAAAGTAGAATTATTGCGTTTGTGGTAATTTCCGTTAAAAAAATAAGGCAGTTCGTTAGTATTTGGTTCAGAGTTGTGACTACATAGCTCCACTAATAAAGCCTGAGGAGGCAGAAATAACTATCTGGAGATGGTGGTCCAACTCTGAATCAAATAAAAACAAAAACTGCCTTTTCCCCTATAAGATTTAACATTATCATGTGGTTTTACTACTGGTTGTGTTATATATCCTCATGCGATTATTGGCTTTGTTATTGGTTATTCAACTTTCGATAATAAAAAAATAGTAGAACAAGATATTGCCTCTCTTGGAAATATTAAATTCTATTCTTTTAACGTCTGTCCGACTTCCATTATTTCCTTAGTTTTTGAAGGAAGTGAAGAAAAGTATATTAAAGTGTGTAAATATGTTTAATTTCCATAGCTAAGCGCTTGCCACAAAAACGTCATTTTCAGAGCTAATGGTCAAAGTATACTTAGGGTGTCCCGAAAAGATTGGTCATAAATTATATCACAGATTCTGGGGTCAAAAATATGTTGATTAAACCTAATTTACCTTAGTACAAATGTGCACATAAAAAAAGTTATAGCCCTTTGAAGTTACAAAATAAAAATCAATTCTTTTCAATATTTTGAAAACTATTAGAGATTTTTTATTAAAAATAGACGTGTGGCATTCTTATGGCAGGAACATCTTAACAAAAAATTATAGTGAAATTTGTGCACCCCATAAAAATTTTATGGGGTTTTTGTTCCCTTAGATCCCCCTAAACTTTTGTGTATGTTCGTATTAAATTATTGTTAAAGTATTATTAATTAAACACAGTGTTTTTAAAACTTTTTGCTTCTTAATACTTTCTCGAAAAGCCAGTTTTTATCGAGATATTTTGATTATTTGTCAAATCCACCACCTATTTTTATATGGTCCGATTATAGAGACCTGGTAATAATATGAAAAATCTATAATTTACGTTTTTATAATATGAAGGCAAAAAAGTTTTAAAAACACTGTGTTTAACTAATGGTACCGCAATAAAAGTTTGATTGTAACGTACACAAACATTTGGGGGGTTTAAAGGAACGAAACCCCCCTACAATTTTTATGTAAACATAATAAAAAGAAACCGCATCTCGATAAACCAAAAACTGGTTTATCGAAAAAAGACTAAGAGGCAAAAAAGTTTTAAAAATATTGTGTCTAACTATTGGTACCACAATAATAATTTAATTGGAACGTACACAAAAGTTTGGGAGGGGTTTAAAGGAACAAAACCCCATAAAATTTTTATGGAGTGCACAAATTTCACTATAATTTTTTGTTAACATGCTCCTGCCATAAGAATGACACACACGTATTTTAAATAAAAAATCTTTAATAGTTTTCGAAATATTGGAAAAAATTCATTTTCATTTTGTAACTTTAAAGGGCTATAACTTTTTTTATGTGCACATTTGTACTAAGGTAAGTTAGGTACAATCAACAGATTTGTGACTCCAGAATCTATGATATAATTTATGATCAATCATTTCGGGACACCCTGTATAAAAGTACCACTACTTGAAGTTGTGAGTGTGTGAGAAATTTTGTCATATTAAGAAATTTTGTCTGCTGCGATGGAAAATGAAAACTCCGGATGATGAAAAAATTAATTAACTCATTAATAATAATTGTAAAACATTAAAAAAACCACTTAAACGTTACAACATATAAAATTTGTGCATGGTAATGGGTAGGTATCACCCAACCATTTTAAGTAACCTTAATTTTTGCTTCACTAATAATTTTAGTTACTCTAAAATTAAACCCTTTAAAAATTACTTAATTAAAAATATTCATATACAGGGTGTTTCTAAATAAGTATAACAATCGTTAAGGGCTAATTCAACAGGAAAATAATGACAGTTTGCTGTATAAATATATGTCCGAAAATGCTTCGTCTCCGAGATACGGGGTGTTGAAATATTTCTTTTAAACTGCCAATTTATTTATTGCTCTAAGACCCGTTGAGCTATAAAAATGCAATTTGGTGGGTTTTAAGAGGTAGTTATTGCGCATTTTTTGACATACAAATAAGAATTTTGTATTCAGCATTGGCGCGCATCTGAAATTTTTAAAGAAAAGTAGTACGTCAGTGAGATATTTTCAACTGTTACAAAAATCAAAAATTTATCTTGTTTTATTTTCATATGGTGCACTGTTTTTATGCAAAAAATAAACATCTTAGCGCGTATTTTTTACTCCTTTAATACATCATCAAGAACAATCTAATAGAATAATACTAAAACTAGAACAATAACAGAAAATAACACTAATAGGATTTCAACTAGGCGTAAAGCTACAACAAATGTTCAAAATTACCTGCTTTAGATGTGATGAAGAATTTTATATTCAGCGTTGGCGCGCATTCATATGAAAAATAGCAAGATATATTTTTTGTCACAAATTATACGAGAAATTCAAAAATTATTTTTAACTTGACATATCTCAGTGACGTTAGCGTTAATTTTTCATTTCACAACTATCTAGCACAATAATACTATAAACTAGAACAGAGCCGTGCAGTACATCTTTTCAATATTATGATGCGAGTCTTCGGAATGCCGCCACCTAAATATTATTGAAACTGAATACTAGTATTTATTTTTATTAAATGAAATTACACAAAATGAACGAAAACTTTTATTTTAAAAGCAAAACATACTTTAAATAAAATGAAATATGATTTAACATTAAATAATATTTACGAAAATTACAATGTTATCCTTCTGATTTTAATTTTGGCAAACTCGTCAATCAGATTGGTGTAGTCTAAAGTATCAGCTAGTGAGGATTCTATTGAAATAAGTGCTATTTTTTTAGTTTTGTTCGTCTTATGGAGCTTCGTAAATAGTTTTTAATCATTGTTAATTTTGAAAAACTTTTTTCCTCAAGCTACCGAGACAGAGAGTGTTAATAAAATTCTTAGAGCCGGAACTTTCTGCACCTCGCATGACAAAATTCCTCTAACCGGGATTTAATCGGGACAAATAATACCGGCCCTTAATGATACAACTATATTTGAGTATAAAGAAATTAGGTTATTTTGGCACAAATAGTTCAAAACCTCTAAAGGTTTCATGGAGTATGGTACCATTTGGGATAAATCATGCAATAATTCTTCTAGAAAATCATTTGCCTCTATATCCGATTCTTTTTCTATGAAAAGTATTGAATGAATATTTTCCTAGTATTTTTCTAGTATTTTATCATCTTTCCCTTTTCTTATATTTCGCTCAATTTAAAAATATCATAAAATAAATTTAAAATTTTTATTATGAGTTTGAATGATCAATTAAAGAATTAAAGGCAATGTCTAAAATATAGATAAAAAAAATTACCATAAATTTATCTTCCTCTATTGAGAGCTGATCCACAGATCAAATTGACGAATTTTTCTCTTGCCGCAATATTAATTTTCAGCAGGAAATTCAGAACTTATTTACAAGATTTTCTGCAATTTTATTATCAGTAATTTTCATTTGGTCATAGCCAAATTGTCAGTTAATTTTCATTTTTTCTTAGTTTCTGACAACATTTTTACACAATCTGACAAATTTATAGTTACATGTTGCAACATCTTCGAGACTGAATTTATATGAAATAAAATATCATGCCATGAACTACACCGCATATAAATTTATAATTTTTATTATTTTTTACTAATCCTCGTGCTTTGACTTTAGTTTCTGAATCATTGTTGACGTCTTCTATTATTTCGAATAAGGCATTATACAGGGTGTAACAAAAATACAGGTCATAAATTTAATCGCATATTCTGGGACCAAAAATAGTTCCATTGAACCTGACTTACCTTAGTACAAACGTGCACTAAAAAAAAGTTACAGCCCTTTGAAGTTACAAAATGAAAATCGATTTTTTCCAATATATCGAAAACTATTAGAGATATTGAAAATGTACATGTGCCATTCTTATGGCAGTAGTATCTTAAGAAAAAATTATAGTGAAATTTAGACACCCAATACAAATTTTATGGGGGTTTTGTTCTTTTAAACCCCCCAAACTTTTGTGTACGTTCCAATTTAATTATTATCGTAGTACCCTTAGCTAAAAACAATCTTTTAAAAACTTTTTGCTTCTTAGTACTTTTTCGAAAAGTCTAGTTTTTATCGAGATATTTTGAATATTTGTCAAATCCACCACATATTTGTATATGGTTAAGTACGATTATGGAGACTTGGTAATAATATGAAAATTTATTTATGATTTACATTTTTAGGTATATTTTGAACCATATTAAAAAAGAAGCCACAACTCGATAAAAGGTGCCTTATCGAAAAAAATGCAGAGGCAAAAAAGTTTTAAAAACACTGTGTTTAACTAATGGTATCGCAGTAATAGTTTAATTGGAACGTACACAAACATTTGGGGGCTTTAAAAGAACAAAACCCCCATAAAATTTTTATGTAAACACATTAAAAGAGAAGTCGCAACTCGATAAAAACTGCCCTATCGAAAAAGTACTAAGAGCCAAAAAAGTTTTACAAATATTGAATTTAACTAATGGCACCACAATAATGATTTAATTGGAACGTACACAAACGTTTGGGGGGGTTTAAGGGAACAAAACCCTCATAAAATTTTAATGAGGTGCACAAATTTTTCTTTGAGATGTTTCTGTCATAAGAATGCCACATGTCCATTTTCAATAAACAATCTCTAATAGTTTTCGATATATTCGAAAAAATCGATTTCCATTTTGTAACTTCAAAGGGCTGTAACTTCTTTTATGTGCATATTTGTACTAAGGTATGTTAGGTTCATTCGAACTATTTTTAGTCCCAGAATATGTGATTTAATTTATGGCCTGTAGTTTTGTTACACCCTGTATATTTCACAAAATTTAAATGTTAGAGGTTTCAATGCATCTATTCGACTTAACCATCTAGTAGTACTTAACGGTTTTAGTATTAGTTGTGAACCATGTTTTTTTTTTCAGAACTTCCAAACGCTTTGTAAACCCAGAAAAAAAGTGTACAGTTCTTGTATAATACAAAAAAAGGTTGTTGTTTGTTGTTTCTGTAGAACAGGGGTGGCCAACCTTTTTAAGTCGAGTGCCAATATGAGAACAAAAAAAATTTGGCGTGCCACTAAAATTTTTCGACATACTAATATGGATACTATATATTAATAATATACGGTACAATATGTATTTCTTATGTAAATTCCACATTTTTCCGTTTAGTCAAGATAGTGGAGGTTTAAAAAATAACGTAATAAGTAAAACATAACAACAAACTTACTTTATTGTTAATAAAAATAAAATAAAAACGTTAAACAAAAAAACTTAAATATTTTCTTATTATCTAAAATTCAAATTATTAAACAGTTACTTATTTAATGTGGTATTTGAACTTGTATTTTTTTAATTAATTCATCTATATTGGGATTAATTTCGGAACTAGCCAACAGAATTAGATTTTTTAAATGCATGTCAGTTAATCGTGACCGATATTTTGATTTTATTATGTTCATAATAGAGAACATTTGCTCACAAACGTACGTTGAACCAAATCTACAACAATATCTCAGAGCTAACTCGTGTAAATTAGGAAAATTGTTTGCTGGTACAAATTTCCAAAATTCAATATAATTGGGATCAGTAACAGTTGAAATAATTTCCCTATATTTGGTTTTTAGTATAGTGTGGTTCTGTAAATCAATAATTTCGATCTGTATTTCAGCTGAGTAACAATTGATATCTTGCAGAGAAATAGAAAAAGGATTTATGAAAAGGGCAACATTCATTTTGTCTTTTTGAAAATCTTCAAACCGGGTATTGAATGAACCTAGCAAAATAGATATAAGGTTTTTAAATCTGTCATAATTTGGAGTTCTACTGACCTTGTTGGCTAATTCCTGCATTAATGTGAAATGTGTCAATCTCTGTTCTCCAAAATCGTTACAAAAAAGCATAAGTTTATTCACAAAAGAAGATATATGACCAACTAGAGTAGGAAAAATACAATTTTTTCCCTGTAATCTTAAATTTAATTGATTTAAATGTCTCATAATATCAGTGAGAAAAGCTAAATCCCAAAGCCAATCTTTATCATTAAGTAACGAGCACTCACTGGGTAGTTCATTGTTTTCTTGCAAATATTTTAAGACGCACTCCTTCAAGTTCCAAAACCTTTCGAGTGCATTTCCTTTGGAGAGCCAGCGCACACTGCAATGGAGAAGTAACTCTCCATCTTGCTCCGTTTCTTCCGCGAACAGTTCTCGAAATTGTCGTCGATTCAATGCCCGAGCTCGTATTTTGTTAATGCAGCGTGTTACAGGGTCAACAACAGATGACATGTTTAGGTCCTTGGCACAAAGAGCTTCCTGGTTAATAATACAATGGTACTTAAAAACTTTTCTTCCCAAATAGTTTTCCAGTAATGTAACAAACCCCTTTAGTCTACCAACCATGCAAGGAGCTCCATCTGTACAAACACTATCTAATTTTGACCATTCAACTTTGTTGACTTCGATTACGTTTTTAAGCTGTTGAAAAATGTCCTCTCCTGTTGTTGTGACTAGTTGGCGCAAATCCAGAAGCTCTTCGGCATTTTCAAAATTATCATTGGTATAACGGACAAAAATGCTTAACTGCGCATTTTCTGTGTTGTCACAACTTTCATCCAACGCTAAAGAAAAGAATTTGCAGGATTGTAATCCACTTATAATTTGGGAAACAACATCCTGGCCCATATCATCTATACGGCGCATGACTGTATTTCGGGATAATGCAATATTATCGACCATATTTTTGATCTTTACATCTCCCACATTTTTAGCAAATATTGCCAGACTATTTTTAATTATCTCCTCTCCATCAGAGTAGGCTTTTTTCTTCCGGGCTAACAGCAGAGAAAGTTCATATGATGTTTTAACCATAGTTTCCATTTCATCACTTCTCTTCTGAAACAGTGACTGTTGGCTGGCTAGGGTTTTCTTTTTTTTTTTTCAATAAAGTCGGCTCGCAAATGTGAACCAATAGGATATTTGTTGCTGAAGTCCTTATGCAGTTGTTTATAATGTCGTGCCAGGTTAAATTTTTTCGGAACTGCTACAGACAATCCACATATCAAACAAACAGGCTTTGAAGTATAACGATTAGTAAATAAAAATTGTTCTTCCCAAGCAGGTTGAAAATCGCGAATTGCAATATCATCTTCGTATTTTCGTTTTGAAGTCGAAGGCTTACTCGTGGACATATCGAACAAATACTTTTAAAATTTTAAAGAAACAATGCGCGATGACAAAATGTGCACATACAACGGGGCAGTTTAAAATAAACTAAGCAAGGGTAACGCAGTCCTATTGCACATTACGACAGCTAGGATCACGTGCACCAATCGCAGCAATATCGCTCGCCAGAGGATGCAATGATGCCGCATCTATCGTAACTTCCGTAAACCTACCAAGTTTCTTCTTATTATTTTTTGTTTTTCAAGTTTTAGTTTTTTTGAAAGTTTTTTAATCCAAAACGCTACGCGTGCCACTGATAGGACTCAATCGTGCCACAGAGTGGCACGCGTGCCGCGGGTTGGCCATCCCTGCTGTAGAAGAAGACACTGCGTCATTTATGACTAAGGTGGCATGCGCAGGGCACGTAAAACTCCCTCGGATATTTTTCAAATATTCTGTTTTGCACACCCTTTCTTATTCTTTTCATATTAACTCCGTTATCATAGCCTTGTCCTCTGAGCCGTTTTAAATCAAGAACTAATTTTTCCAAATTTGACAAAATAAGTTCTGTTAAACCTTCACCAGTTAAATATTTTCGGCTGACACTTGGTCCTATATATATTTTTAATTATTTAATGGCTCAATTTGTATTTTGATTTTATTGATTATGCCGCCCCCCTTGTGATGCCGCCTGATGCGGCTGCCTCACCGCATCATAGCACCGCACGGCCCTAAACTAGAACAATAACAGAAAATAACACTAATAAGATTTCAACTCGGCGCAAAACTACAACAAATTTTCAAAATGACCCTCTTCAGAGGTGACAGAAGAATTTTATATTCATCATGGGCGCGCCTACGGGTAATGAATCTGTTTTAAGTCTTAACGTTTACAAAGTATTTGAAATAAGTTTCTGTGCATACGGAAACTACCTCGAATACTTTGTAAGTGTTAAGATGTTTTATTTTTTTTTGTGTATAAAAACGGCGCCTCATATGAAAAAAAGGCAACAAATATTTTTGTCGAATTTAAAAATAATTTTTTAATTGGAAATATCTCAGTGGCGTACTATTTTTTTCTTTAAAAAATTGAGACCATTACCGTATGCGCGCCAATAATGAATACAAAATTCGTATTTGTATGTCAAAAAACGCGCAGTAAGTACCTTTTAAAACCCACTAAATTTCATTTTCGTATCTCAACCGGTCTTAGAGCAATAAATATATTGGCAGTTTGAAAAAAAATTCAACACCCCGTATCTCTGAAACGAAACATTTGCCGACATTATGTTTATAGAGAAAACTGTCATTATTTTTTTATGTAGAAATCTTAAAATTTGTCATACTTATTTAGAAACACTCTGTAGTATTTTTTCTAAAAACATCAGGTTACGACACAGTTTATACAAACTGAAAATGTGATTAATTTCATTTTTAAAATCCAATTGTTTTCTTCATTTTAAAAATACATTAATTTACTATTCTAACGTTTTGGTAACGTTGTGGGGTTCTAACGTAAGAAATCTTAAATGATGTAAGCGTATTTTTGCAGTAAATATACCATATAAAAAGAATGATATCCACAGAAAAATAATTAAAACCGGCGGTCATGAACTCATAAGTAGAATCCATCAATTAATAGAAAAGGCCTGGCAGCAAGAAATAATGCCGAAAAAATGGTGTGGTAGTATTATTATACAGCTGGTTCCTAAAAAAACATATGACTCTTAGTAAGATTTGATCATTTTGAGCAGTGTATGATTGATCTGACATTATATTATATTTATTACGACAGACAAATAATAAAATAAGCAAACAAACCAGAGACATGTAAAAGGATAGACTTGGCTAGGGACATGCATCGGGGTGTAACGTCGACATAGGATTGAGTGGTCTAGCCATCTTGGTCAGTCACATGCGCTGGCTCGTTTGGTTAAAAGCGATAGATAGACCACCGATCGACTGTTTCCATGCTGTTTCCGCGTTAGTACGCTTTTTTGGTGAGTATGCCGAGTCTACGCTTAATATGTCAATGAAACAAAAAGCCATTTTTTGACGTTGAACAGAATAAGTTATGTGACAAATTTTATGATTTGGCAGTGACAGCGACAGAATGTAAATAATAAATATTTATCCTTCAAAATACACTGCTCAATTTTCTACAAAATACGCTTAAAGAGTCGTATCAGTTTTTTTTGGAACCAGCTGTACCTTGTACCAATACACAAGAAAGGAAAAAAGGAATCATGCATGAATTACAGAGGAATCTCACTAATCAACACTACCTATAAAATATTGGCTTCGATATTATTAAAAAGATTAGTACCATACGCCGAAGAAATAGTTGGTGACTACCAGTGTGGTTTCAGGCCTGACAGATCGACTATTGATCAGATATTTACAATATACCCCAGGCTGTGGGTGAAAAAACGTGATATAATTCAGGAATTTTTGAAACCTATCAGGTGTTGTAAAGGACGATGCCAGGAATAACTTCTACTAAAATGTAACCAAAAATATTGTGCGCTTTTTTTATTGCGATTTTCATTTGTTAAATTTGCAATTTTTAATGATTTTTAATTTTGCAGCTTAGGATATTGATTTTAGAGAAATACTTTTTAATAGAAAGTTGTAGTAAATTAAAAAACCTACAATTTGACGTATGGTAAGTTTAATTTCGTTAATTGGTTATTGTAAAACAGCCGGCGAAAGGTCCAACATGGCCGTTTTTTACAATTGCATTATTTATTGTACAAATAATTTTTTTTAAAGCTTTAAAATGAAGATCTTTCAATTCCAAACATAAAAAAAATTGTAAAGCCAGATTAACGAATTTGTTGCTTAGATATTATAAATTGTTTATCCCAAGAGGTCAAATGTCGAAGGCTATAACTTTCTGAAATAAAAACGTAGAGAGTTGGTGAAACATCCAATATCCTTCTAAAGAGTTATATTTTCATATTCTGATGTAAATAAATGCGTAAAACATTTTTAAACTTCTAATTTTTGGGTTTGAAAATAAGGGGGCAATTTTCGTTATAAACATTTAGAGCTGAAGCGGCCCTGTACATCCTATGAGTTTTTAACTTACAGATTATTGTTGCTGAAGAGAAAACGAAGATTTATAAAAAAATAAAAAATTTCTACGACCAACTGAAGCCGAGATAATTTTTGGGTTTGAAAATAAGGGGGCAAATTTCGTTATAAACATTTAGAGCTGAAGCGGCCCTGTACATCCTATGAGTTTCTAACTTGCAGATTATTGTTGCTGAAGACGAAACAAAGATTTATAAAAAAATAAAAATTTTCTACAACCAACTGAAGCCGAGATAATTGTTTTTTTTTTCTTAAATCGTAGTGCCTTTATTTATAACAATTAAGAAATTATTTTACAGTCATTGACTAAAGAAAAACTATATTATCTTAATATAAAAATTATTATAAAATATAAGTATGGTTTGTTCAACAGTAAATGGTTGAGTTCAATTAGTGCGGTCGTAAATATTATTAAATTTATCTGACCTGGCCCATTGTTAAGACCCACCCGGAGCGATAAGCAAACCAGGTAGACAGAGTTGGTCTTTTGACAATTAACACTGACTAGACGGTACTCCCATAATAAAGCCTGAAATAAATTTTACCTGAAACCGGGCCTTTTATATTATTATCGGTTAATCCAGGATGTTTATAGTGGTAACTAATTGAACTCAACCATTTACTGTTAAACATACCATACATTTAATTATTAAAAATTATTTTTAAAATCGGTGCTTTTGCAAGCGGCCGAATTTTGCAAATCGCCCGGCTCGCTTCAAATCAGCGCGCTCGGAAAATTTTTACGTAACTTATATTAAATTTTGACAGAAAACAATTAAATAATATTAACATTATAATATACAGTCTATTTACCACTGTATGTGTTTTTCTTGATAAACTTTTATATGTGAAATCCAAAACGAATAGTCACAACAAGAAGAAAAAGTTTTATATTGTATATTATAGTAAGAAGTAACATTATTATCCAGATTTAGCCATACGGCTCACACTCCCTCTAAGGGGAAAATTGACTCATCCCAGATACCTACGGTATCAAAAGGATTGAGCTCTGGTGGGACTCTTTCCGTGTTATCGAGCCCTAGGTGACTTGGTTTGCAGGTGTATCTCCCAAAAACTTTCGTACACATCTGGCCGTTGCGACCCGTGTTGAGCTGGCCCCCCCCCCACTTGCAAAAATTAAAAAACAAATAGCCCTGATTTATGAGCTATTTATGAGCTCTCATATTCCGCAAACTAAAAATTTTGAGCTCGTTCCACTGAGCAGGAATTTAATACCACTACTTAAAAATAGGAATATTGAATCGGTTTTTGCGGCAGAATTACGAGCTATTTATGAGCTCTTGAAATTATATAGTTTCGATTTTTGAGCTCATCCCCTTCACCCCCAAACAACCCTTTAATTGATTTAACTTAAGAGAAAGATGCTGAGAAAACTTAAAATATATCGTATTGCGTATATAATTCCTATAGCTTATATACTCTAAGAATAAACTATTAAATCAAGGGCATCTCGATTATTGAGCTACAACCCCTTCGCAAGAAAACCACCCTATCTTCCCGGCCTAAGAGAAAGTTGTACTTGAAATGCGTTAAACTAATTATTTGGCGAATACATATCATTTAATAATTAATAAGCTTCCAAATTACGCGCATTTAGATCAGTAAATTGCAATTTATTTTGTATAGTGCAGTCACTGAAGGTAAAAATCAACGATTACCTTCAAGTTCGGTGAACCTTCATCGATTTTCACAAAAATTGGTCAGTGGTTAGAGGATACGTCAAGAAACAAAGGTGACATGGTACCACCTTGCGCCTTTACCCTGAGGGTGGATACCGCCCCTTCTCGGGGGTGAAAATTATTTTATAAAAAATAACTGCACAAATTAATAAAAGAACAAATTAAAAGCAAAATTTATTATATAAAGTTAATAAAATAAGTCAATACTTTTTAAGTTATTAAAGATCAAAGATTTTAATTATTAGTGAAAAAAATGCATGTTTTGAAGAGGTTTTTTGTAAATCACTGAAAAACTGTAAGTTTTTACAAAAAAGTTAATAGTAGTTTAATTCGTATAGCTTATATTCTAAGAATAAACTCTTAAATCACGCACCTTTCGATTATATAGCTACAACCCCTTCGCAAGAAAACGACCCCATTTTCCCGGCTTAAGAGAGAGTTGTTCTTAAAATAATTTAAATTGATTATTTGGCGACTACATATCGTTTAATAATTTATTAGCTTGCAAAATATACGCTTCTCAATTATTGAATTGCCATTTTCTTTCTATAGTGCAGTCACTGAAGGTAAAAATCAACTATTACCTTCGATTTCGGTAAATCTCCATTTATTTTCACGAATTGACAATAATAACTTGGGGTTTTAGCCTGGGGTACATGTCACCCCTTCTCGGGAGTGAAAATTACTTTATTAAAAATAACCCCACAAATCGAGAGAGGGACAAATTGTAAGCAAAATTTGTTATATAATGTGATTAAAATAAATTAATACTTTTTGAGTTATTAAAGATCAAATTAATATTTTAATTTTTGGAAAGAAAATGCATGCTTTAGAGCGATTTTTCATAAATGACTCAAAAACTGTAAGTTTTTACAAAAAAGTTTTCATCACTAAAATTGAAGCTAATAAAAAATATAATAAATTGCTTACTTGAAAAACCTTTAATGTTAATTTAAAGTAAGTTATTGGTAATTAAATGTATATTTTTTTCCGCGACTGTTCAAATCTAATGGTTCAAGTTTAAATAACGGGAAAAAGATGCATTTTATAATACTTAGGTACTAAATACTTGTCAAAGTACTTAGAAATACCCATCAAAAATAAGATCCAGAAAAAGTTGATAGTATAAAAATCCGCTCACGAATTTTCGTGAAAATGAATGGAGATTTACCGAAATCGAAGGTCATAGTTGATTTTTACCTTCAGTGACTGCACTATAGAAAGAACATGGCAATTCAATAATTGAGATGCGTATATTTTGCGAGCTCATAAATTATTAAACAATATATAGTCGACAAATAATTAATTTAAATTATTTTAAGTACAACCCTCTCTTAAGCCGGGAATATGGGATGGTTTTCTTGCGAAGGGGTTGTAGTTCAATAATCGAAAGGCGCGTGATTTTAGAGTTTATTCTTAGAATATAAGCTATACGAATTAAACTACTATTAACTTTTTTGTAAAAACTTACAGTTTTTCAGTGATTTACAAAAAACCTCTTCAAAACATGCATTTTTTTCACAAATAATTAAAATCTTTGATCTTTAATAACTTAAAAAGTATTGACTTATTTTATTAACTTTATATAATAAATTTTGCTTTTAATTTGTTCTTTTATTGATTTGTGCAATTATTTTTTATAAAATAATTTTCACCCCCGAGAAGGGGCGGTATCCACCCTCAGGGTAAAGGCGCAAGGTGGTACCATGTCACCTTTGTTTCTTGACGTATCCTCTAACCACTGACCAATTTTCGTGAAAATCGATGAAGGTTCACCGAAATTGAAGGTAATCGTTGATTTTTACCTTCAGTGACTGCACTATACAAAATAAATTGCAATTTACTGATCTAAATGCGCGTAATTTGGAAGCTTATAAATTATTAAATGATATGTAGTCGCCAAATAATTAGTTTAACGCATTTTAAGTACAACTTTCTCTTAAGCCGGGAAGATAGGGTGGTTTTCTTGCGAAGGGGTTGTAGCTCAATAATCGAAATGACCTTGATTTAATAGTTTATTCTTAGAGTATATAAGCTATAGGAATTATATCCGCAATATGATATATTTTAAGTTTTCTCAGCATCTTTCTCTTAAGTTAAATCAATTAAAGGGTTGTTTGGGGGTGAAGGGGATGAGCTCAAAAATCGAAACTATATAATTTCAAGAGCTCATAAATAGCTCGTAATTCTGCCGCAAAAACCGATTCAATATTCCTATTTTTAAGTAGTGGGGGGGGGGGGGCTGACTCAGGGTATTAAATTCCTGCTCAGTGGAACGAGCTCAAAATTTTTAGTTTGCGGAATATGAGAGCTCATAAATAGCTCATAAATCAGGGCTATTTGTTTTTTAATTTTTGCAAGTGGGGGGGGGCCAGCTCAACACGGGTGCCGTTGCGAGTAGTACAGCTTTCTGCATGGTCTTGTAAAGATGTTCATTTAGACCCAGCCTTTTTATGCTTTCGAGGAGGTTCTTCGGAATGACTCCAGTAGTAGCCATAACAATAGGTATCGTTTGGGTACTTTGCATTCTCCATTGCCTTCGTATTTGAATTTCTAGATCTCTGTACTTGGCGATCTTTTCAGTGAATTTACTACGTAGATTATTGTTGTTAGGTATCGCCACATCAATTAGTGTTGTTTGTCTTGTTAATTTATTAACTAGTACGAGATCTGGTCTATTATGTGCCACTGTTTGGTCTGTGAGCACAGTGCGGTCCCAGTATAGCTTGTAGTTGCCATCCTCAAGCATACTCTCAGGGACGTATTGATAATACGGGAGATGGTCCGTTTGGAGAAGTCCCAGCTTGATAGCTATCTCTTGATGAAGGATTTTTCCCACTGCGTCATGCCGTTCCTTGTATTCAGTTGCAGCAAATGCCTGGCAGCCCCCTGTAAGATGTTGGATGGTTTCTTGGGCTTGACATCCATATCGGCATCTGTCGTTTTGAACCTGAGGGTCTTTGATGATATATTTCAGGTAGTTTCTGGTTGGTATAACCTGATCCTGAATGGCCAGTAATGAACCCTCCGTTTCAGGGAACATCTTTCCTGATGTCAACCAGTAGTTCGACGCTATATTGTCGACATAATCTTGGCTGACCTCATTGGGATGTCGCCCGTGCAAAGGTTTACCCATCCAGGCGCGCACTTTTTCGTCCTTAGTAAGGTGGTTTATGCGCAGTTCTGCTTCCCTCAGTTTGATCGGTGTTGTGTCATCTACTGCGCAGATAGCGAGATGTAGAGTAGATGTCTCAGCCTGCATCTGAAAATAAGTTCTTAAATTAGCAATTTATTTATTTAATTGCTCACCTTATTAAACATCCCAGATTTAGCCATACGGCCCGCACTCCCTCTAAGGGGAAAATTCACTCATCCCAGATACCTAGGGTATCAAAAGGATTGAGCTCTGGTGGGACTCTTTCCGTGTTATCGAGCCCTAGGTGACTTGGTACGCCGGAGTATCTCCCAAAAATTTTCGCACGCATCTGGAGGTCGAGAGTAGCACAGCTTTCTGCATAGTCTTGTAAAGATGTTCATTTAGACCCAGCTTTTTGATGTTTTCTATGAGGTTCTTTGGAATGACTTCAGTAGTAGAAATAATAATAGGTATTGTCTGGGTACTTTCCATTCTCCATTGTCTCCTTATTTGTATTTAGAGATCTCTATACCTGGCGATTTTTTCGTTGTGCTTAACACGCAGATTATTGTTGTTAGGTATCGCCACCTCTATTAATGTTGTTTGCCTAGTAAGTTTATTAACTAGTATGAGATCCGGTCTATTATGCGCCACTGTTTGGTCTGTGAGCACAGTGCGATCCCAGTATAGCTTGTAGTTGTCGTTTTCAAGCATTCTATCAGGGACATATTGATAATAAGGAAGATGATCGGCTTGGAGAAGTCCAAGTTTGTTAGCTAGTTCTTGGTGGAGAATCTTTCCTACTGAGTCATGGCGTTCTTTATAATCAGTTCCGACAAACGCCTGGCAGCCCCCGGTAAGATGTTGGATGGATTCTTGGGCTTGACATCCATTAGCAATTAGCAATTTGTTTATCTAATTGCTCACCTTATTAAACATTATTATTATCCCGATTTAGCCATACGGCTCACACTTCCTCTAAGGGGAAAATTGACTCATCCCAGATACCTACGGTATCAAAAGGATTGAGCTCTGGTGGGACTCTTTCCGTGTTATCGAGCCCTAGGTGACTTGGTATGCAGGTGTATCTCCCAAAAATTTTCGTACACATCTGGCCGTTGCGAGTAGTACCGCTTTCTGCATGGTCTTGTAAAGATGTTCATTTAGACCCAGCCTTTTTATGCTTTCGAGGAGGTTCTTCGGAATGACTCCAGTAGTAGATATAACAATAGGTATCGTCTGGGTACTTTGCATTCTCCATTGCCTTCGTATTTGAATTTCTAGATCTCTGTACTTGGCGATCTTTTCAGTGAATTTACTACGTAGATTATTGTTGTTAGGTATCGCCACATCAATTAGTGTTGTTTGTCTTGTTAATTTATTAACTAGTACGAGATCTGGTCTATTATGTGCCACTGTTTGGTCTGTGAGCACAGTGCGGTCCCAGTATAGCTTGTAGTTGCCATCCTCAAGCATACTCTCAGGGACGTATTGATAATACGGGAGATGGTCCGTTTGGAGAAGTCCCAGCTTGATAGCTATCTCTTGATGAAGGATTTTTCCCACTGCGTCATGCCGTTCCTTGTATTCAGTTGCAGCAAATGCCTGGCAACCCCCTGTAAGATGTTGGATGGTTTCTTGGGCTTAACATCCATATCGGCATCTGTCGTTTTGAACCTGAGGGTCTTTTATGATATATTTCAGGTAGTTTCTGGTTGGTATAACCTGATCCTGAATGGCAAGTAATGAACCCTCCGTTTCAGGGAACATCTTTCCTGATGTCAACCAGCAGTTCGACGCTATATTGTCGACATAATCTTGGCTGACCTCATTGGGATGTCGCCCGTGCAAAGGTTTACCCATCCAGGCGCGCACTTTTTCGTCCTTAGTAAGGTGGTTTATGCGCAGTTCTGCTTCCCTCAGTTTGATCGGTGTTGTGTCATCTACTGCGCAGATAGCGCGATGTAGAGTAGATGTCTCAGCCTGCATCTGAAAATAAGTTCTTAAATTAGCAATTTGTTTATCTAATTGCTCACCTATATCCATAAGTCCTCTTCCTCCTAAATACCGGGGTAATGTCGTTCGTTCTACTGCACTTTTAGGGTGGTGTTTTTGTGCCTTTGTGAGGTGTGTTCGTACTTTTCGCTGAAGATTTTCTATATCCGTTTTTGTCCACTTAACAATACCAAATGAATAGCTAAGCGCGGAACAAGCGTAGGTGTTTATTGCCTTAAACAAATTTTTACTGTTAAGCTGTGAACGAAGCAGCTGTTTTACGCTTCTTATAAACTCAGTTGTTATCTCAGTTTTCATTTGCTTATGGTCAATTTTCCGCGCCTGCTTTACTCCAAGATATTTGTACATATCGTTGTCGCCCATGGCCTCGATGTTCTGGCCATTTTGCATATCGAATCCACCGGGCTGTACCTTTCCTCTGACTATATTCAAAACACGGCACTTGTCTAGACCGAACTGCATACTAATATCATTAGAAAATGTTTCTACAGTTTTTAGCATCTCTTCTAGGTGTTCTCGAGTGGAAGCCATTAATTTCAAATCATCCATATACAACAGATGATTGAGCTTCGCTACCACAGTATTATTGGTTTTAATGCTAAAACCTGAGTCAGTGGAGTTTAATAGTTGGGAAAGGGGGTTCAAAGCTAAACAAAACCACAATGGACTCAACGAGTCTCCTTGAAATAGACCCCGGTTGATTGCGATATTTTCGGTTTCGATATTGTTTTCACCAGGTATTTGGAGGTGAATTTTAGTCTTCCAATCTCTCATTATATGCCTTAAAAAGGTCACTATGTTATCATCTACTTTGTATGTTTTCAATATATCTATTAGCCATTCATGCGGTACTGAATCAAAGGCCTTTTTATAGTCAATAAAAGCAGTAAAAAGGTTTCTTTTTTTAGTGAATGCCTGGTTAGAAATGACTGAGTCGATGATAAGCTGTTCTTTGCAACCCATGGAACCCTGAGCGCATCCTTTCTGTTGAGGCTCTATGATATTGTTTAGAGCACAGTGTTGGTAGATACGCCGGGTTACACAGGATGTGACCAATTTATACAAAGTTGGAAGACAAGTAATTGGGCGGTACTTGGATGGATCTTGGGTGTTATTTTGATCCTTGGGTATTAAATAAGTAGTTCCCTGAGTTAGAAATGATGGTAATTCCTGCGGATTAGAAATAACATGATTAATTAATGTTGATAAGCACTCATGAATACTCCAAAACTTTTTAAGCCAGAAGTTCTGAACGCCGTCTGGTCCAGGAGATTTCCAGTTATGAAGCTCTTTGATGACATTTGAGACTTCTTCAGTCGTGAATGGTTCGTAGTTAGCAGTGACGTAGTGGTGACAGTTGTGCGTCGTATCTTCTATCCAGCCAGCATTGTTGTTAAAAGCAGCTGGTGTGGAAAGTTGATTTCCCCAAAACTCATGAATTTCTTCTTGGCTTGGGTAAGACTTGTCGACACTTTCTACGGTGGAATTGAGTTTTCGGTAGAACGCCTTCTCAGAGTTCTCAAAAAGTGCATTGTCACATTTTCGGCTGTTACTAACTTTATACCTTCTTAATCGTCCTGAATAGACGGAGAGTTTTTGTTTTAATGTATCCAGACACTGTTGGGCTGTGTTATTTTCTGGATCGTATCTCGAGTGTCTTGCAGTGCTCCGCATTATTTCTTCAGCTCTTTTAATGACTTTTCTACTTGTAACACCTCTTATATATTCTGTGACTTGACCAATATCCCTACGCAGTAATTCAATTTTTCCGAGAAATCTTTTTTCCCAGGGTGCAATTCTGTTACCAGTCCTTCCGTTATTAGTACCCCGTCGTATTCTGATCTTAACGCCCATTACATTGGCAATTGCTGTAGCTGCACAGTAGATTAGCATATGCAGATATTCCAATGTGTGGGCTTCTACGACATAATTGGGTAGGACTTCAGTATTCACAATTTGTAACAGGGCACCTAGTTTCTTACAAGAGTTTATTCGTGGTAGCGGTGGTCTGCTAAGTGGATCTGTTCCATTAAACTCTTGTACGGCACGAGCCATTTCGTTCTCTAGACTATCGCGCAACTCGTTGTTTTCCTGCTGTGTATTGTCAGGTTGAGTTTCTGGTATGGGAATCTCAGGAATCTGCTCATCAAGGATTTCATTAGGGACTTGATCTAAAACTAGCTCTTGGTTATTAATCTCCCGTTCGACTTCGCTTTTGATCGTATTGCGTCTAGTCTCTGGGATAAGGTTGTTTCTTACGATTACCCGGTATTGATCTGATACTCTTTGCTCCGATACTTGAATATCTGGGTACTCCCTGCAAAATTCGGCATACAGCTGTTGTCTGTAGCCGATCGTTTCTTGACCGAGGTTTGTCACCTTATAATAGAAGCGCAAAATGCTTTCGTTAATGGACACAGTCCATTTCATGCGCTGCCTCGGTCGTCCCGCTTGAGTGAGCGCCGGCTGATGTTCCGGCGCAGCACCTTCAGCGAGTGGAGCTCTTGCTGTTGTTTGGCTCGCTTGTGGTTGTTGTTCTTGTTGTTATTATTATTATTATTATCCAGATTTAGCCATACGGCTCACACTCCCTCTAAGGGGAAAATTAACTCATCCCAGATACCTATGGTATCAAAAGGATTGAGCTCTGGTGGGACTCTTTCCGTGTTATCGAGCCCTAGGTGACTTGGTATGCTGGAGTATCTCCCAGAAATTTTCGTACACATCTGGCCGCCGCGGCAGATTACGAAAATTCTCATTATTATCCAGATTTAGCCATACGGCTCACACTCCCTCTAAGGGGAAAATTGACTCATCCCAGATACCTGCGGTATCAAAAGGATTGAGCTCTCTTATTATTATTATTATCCAGATTTAGCCATACGGCTCACGCTCCCTCTAAAGGGGAAAATTGACTCATCCCAGATACCTACGGTATCAAAAGGATTGAGCTCTGGTGGGACTCTTTCCGTGTTATCGAGCCCTAGGTGACTTGGAATGCAGGTGCATCTCCCAGAAATTTTCGTACGCATCTGGCCGTCGCGAGTAGTACAGCTTTCTGCATGGTCTTATAAAGATGTTCATTCAGACCCAGCTTTTTTATGCTTTCGAGGAGGGTCTTCGGAATGACTCCAGTAGTAGAAATAATAATCGGTATCGTTTGGGTACTTCGCATTCTCCATTGCCTTCTTATTTGAATTTCTAGATCTCTGTATTTGGCGATCTTTTCAGTAAATTTACTACGTAGATTATTGTTGTTAGGTATCGCCACATCAATTAGTGTTGTTTGTCTTGTTAATTTATTAACTAGTACGAGATCTGGCCTATTATGTGCCACTGTTTGGTCTGTGAGCACAGTGCGGTCCCAGTATAGCTTGTAGTTGCCATCCTCAAGCATACTCTCAGGGACGTATTGATAATACGGGAGATGGTCTGTTTGGAGAAGTCCCAGCTTGATAGCTATCTCTTGATGAAGGATTTTTCCCACTGCATCATGCCGTTCCTTGTATTCAGTTGCAGCAAATGCCTGGCAGCCCCCTGTAAGATGTTGGATGGTTTCTTGGGCTTGACATCCATATCGGCATCTGTCGTTTTGAACCTGAGGGTCTTTGATGATATATTTCAGGTAATTTCTGGTTGGTATAACCTGATCCTGAATGGCCAGTAATGAACCCTCCGTTTCAGGAAACATCCTTCCTGATGTCAACCAGTAGTTCGACGCTATATTGTCGACATAATCTTGGCTGACCTCATTGGGATGTCGCCCGTGCAGAGGTTTACCCATCCAGGCGCGCACTTTTTCGTCCTTAGTAAGGTGGTTTATGCGCATTTCTGGTTCCCTCAGTTTGATCGGTGTTGTGTCATCTACTGCGCAGATAGCGCGATGTAGAGTAGATGTCTCAGCCTGCATCTGAAAATAAGTTCTTAAATTAGCAATTTGTTTATCTAATTGCTCACCTATATCCATAAGTCCTCTTCCTCCTAGATTCCGTGGTAATGTTGTTCTTTCTACTGCACTTTTAGGATGGTGTTTTTGTGTCTTTGTGAGGTGTGTTCGTACTTTTCGTTGAAGAGCATCTATATCTGTTTTTGTCCACTTAATAATACCAAATGAGTAGCTAAGCGCGGAACATGCGTAGGTGTTTAGTGCCTTAAACAAATTTCTACTGTTAAGGTGTGAGCGAAGCAGCTGTTTTACCCTTCGTATAAACTCAGTAGTAATCTCTGTTTTCATTTGTTTATGGTCAATTTTCCGCGCTTGCTTTACTCCAAGATATTTATACATATCGTTTTCACCCATGGCCTCGATGTTCTGGCCATTTTGCATATCAAATCCTCCGGGCTGTACTTTTCCTCTGACTATATTTAAAATACGGCACTTGTCTAGTCCGAAGTGCATACTAATATCATTAGAAAAAGTTTCTACAGTTTTTAGCATCTCGTCGAGTTGGTTTCGAGTGGAAGCCATTAATTTCAAATCATCCATGTACAATAAATGATTAAGCTTCGCCACCACATTGTTGTTATTTTTGATGCCAAAACCTGCATCTGTGGAGTTTAATAGCTGAGATAGTGGGTTCATAGCTAGACAGAACCACAGAGGACTCAACGAATCTCCTTGAAACAGGCCCTGGCTGATTGCGATATTTTCAGTTTCGATGTTACTTTCACCAGGTATTTGAAGGTGAATTCTGGTTTTCCACTTTGTTATTATATGTTGTAAAAAGGTCACTATATTATCATCGACTTTATATATTCTCAATATATCTATAAGCCATTCATGCGGCACTGAATCAAAGGCCTTCTTGTAATCAATAAAAGCAGTAAATAGGTTCCTCTTTTTGGAATATGCTTGATTAGAAATGACTGAATCGATGATAAGTTGTTCTTTGCAACCCATGGAACCCTTAGCACATCCTTTCTGTTGAGGCTCTATGATATTGTTCAGAGCACAGTGTTGGTAGATACGCCGGGCTACACAGGATGTGACCAATTTATACAAAGTTGGAAGACAAGTAATTGGGCGGTATTTTGCTGGACCTTGGGTGTTATTTTGATCCTTCGGTATTAAATAAGTGGTTCCCTGAGTTAGGAATGATGGTATATCCTGCGGATTAGAAATAACATGATTAATTAGTGTTGATAAGTATTCATGAACACTCCAAAACTTCTTGAGCCAAAAGTTTTGAACTCCGTCTGGTCCAGGAGATTTCCAGTTATGAAGCTCTTTGATGATATTTGAGACTTCTTCAGTGGTGAAGGGTTCGTAGAGAGTAGTAGTGTAGTGTTGGCAGTTCTGTGCCGTATCTTCTATCCACACTGCATTGTTGTTAAGAGCAGCTGGTGTGGAAAGTTGATTTCCCCAAAACTCATGAATTTCTTCTTGGCTTGGATAAGACTTATCGAGATTTTCTACGGCGGAATTGAGTTTCCGATAGAACGCCTTCTCAGCAGTCTCAAAAAGGGCATTGTCGGATTTTCGGTTGTTACTCACTTTGTACCTTCTTAGTCGTCCTGAATAAATTGAGAGTCTTTGTTTTAATGTATCCAGG
Source organism: Diabrotica virgifera virgifera (assembly GCF_917563875.1). Taxonomy (NCBI): domain Eukaryota; kingdom Metazoa; phylum Arthropoda; class Insecta; order Coleoptera; family Chrysomelidae; genus Diabrotica; species Diabrotica virgifera. The sequence continues at coordinate 175,162,329 of NC_065445.1, read as the reverse complement.
CACTGTTGGGCTGTGTTGTTTTCTGGATCGCATCTTGAGTGTATTGCAGTATTCCGTATTATTTCTTCAGCTCTCCTGATGACTCTTGTACTTCTTACACCTCGTATATATTCTGTGACTTGACCAATGTCCCTACGCAGCAATTCAATCTTTCCGAGCAGTCTTTTTTCCCAGGGTGCAATTCTGCTACCAGTCCTTTCGTTATTAGTACCCCGTCGTGTTCTGATCTTAATGCCCATTACATTAGCAATTGCTGTTGCTGCACAGTAGATTAGCATGTGCAGATACTCTAATGCGTGGGCTTCTACGACATAATTGGGTAGGACTTCAGTGTTCACAATTTGTAACAGCACACCTAGTCTCTTACAAGAGTTTATTCGTGGTAGCGGTGGTCTGCTAAGTGGGTTTGTTCCATTAAACTCTTGTACAGCACGTGCCATTTCGCTTACTAGGTTATCATGTAGCTCGTTGTTTTCCTGCTCTGTATTGTCAGGTTGAGTTTCTTGTATGGCAAGCTCAGGAATCTGCTCATGCACTTCATTGGGGACTTGATCTTCAATTACAACATCGTTATGGATCTCCTGTTCGACTTCGCTTCTGATGATATTGCGTCTAGTCTCTGAGATAAGGTTGTTTCTTATAATTACCCGGTATTGGTCTGATACTCGTTGCTCCGATACTTGAATATCTGGGTACGTCCTGCAAAATTCGGCATACAGCTGTTGTCGGTAGCCGATTGTTTCTTGACCGAGGTTTGTCACCTTGTAGTAGAAGCGCAAAATGTTTTCATTAATGGACACAGTCCATTTCATGCGCTGCCTCAGTCGTCCCGCTTGAGTGAGCGCCGGCTGATGATCCAGCGCAGCACCTTCGGCGGGTGGAGCTCTTGTTGTTGTTTGGCTCGCTTGTGGTTGTGGTTGTGGTTGGGCTGTAGCTGATTGTATGACAGGGGCCCGCCTCCTCAACACCCTGCCACCGACGTCCCGCATGCTGTCACGTCCAGCGCCGGCTCCAGACGTGCCCTGGCGATCCCCAGGCAGCGATCCTAAACATAAATTATTATTCTCCATTCTCATGGGTGTGCATTTTATACCTACTGCCAGGTGTCAGTTTTTGTTCCACGGCAAGTATCCCTGCTACTCTCTGGGTATTGGCGCTACGAATACCCAGAAAGCATCCCCCATTCGCAGGGGGCCGCGCCTGATAGAAGAACTGACAAAAAACTCCCACAGGTTATTATTATTATTATTATTATTATTATTATATTTATGTAACAATGAAAAAATTAAAAATATAGTTATATATTTCATATACAGGGTAGCGAGAAAGTATGGAAACACGGTAATTTCTCGAAAACCGCTTGAACGCTTGATATAAATTTTGGTGGGTAAGGGTATTCTAATACGGACGATATTATAGTGGTAATTACATTGTTGTCAAATCTTCCGTTTTTCTGAAAATCGAATGAACTTTCTTATTTTAAATGTAACACCCTGTATATTTTTTGTGTTTTGAAGTCCTTAAGAAATACTGATTATTTTTCATGTTATGTTCCCTATAAATAAATGCCATAATTTCGGAGTTATTGCTACATTTATTAAAAAAAATATTCAACAAAAATTATACAAATTTATTTTTTTGGACCGGGTAGATATTATTTTAGGTTCTTTGGGTCATTGGGAACAAGAAAGGTCTTTTGTAATTTTCCTCAAAAGTTAATCGTTTCCGATTTATAAACATATTAAAACTGAAAAAAATCGAAAAATGACGATTTTCTGGGTTCAAGAACATAAGTAAAAAATATTATTTTTGAAATTATGAAGTGCCTAAATTCAAGTTCAAACCTTATTTTATCAGATGCCGATAAGTGATTTGGTCTTATTTCATTCTAAAACATTATTTTTTATTTGTTAATGCAGCCCAATAGCCCATCCACGCATATGAGCTTTATTAACAATTAAAAAAAACAATGTTTTAGAATAAAATATGCCAAAAATTCTTATAGATATCTGATAAAAAAAGGTTTAAGCTTGAATTTAGGTACATACTTCGTAATTTTAAAAATGATTTTTCTACTTGTGTTTTTGAACCTTAAAAATCGTCATTTTTCAATTTTTTTCAGTTTTAAATTGTTTATAACTCGGAAACGATTAACTTTTTAGGAAAATTACACAAGACTTTTTTGTTTCCAATGACCCAAAGAACCTAAAATAATATCTACCCGGACCAAAAAAATAAATTTGTATTTGTTAAATTTTTTTTTTAATAAATGTAGCAATAACTCCGAAATTATGGCATTTAGGTATAGGGAACATAACATGAAAAATAATCAATATTTCTTAAGGACTTCAAAACGCAAAAAATATACAGGGTGTTCTATTTAAAATAAGAAAGTTCATTAGATTTCCAGAAAAACGGAAGATTTGACAACAATGTAATTACCACTATAATATCAGCCGCATTAGGTCACCCCTACCCACCAAAATTTATAAAAATCGTTAGAGCGGTTTCCGAGAAATCACCGTGTTTCCATACTTTCTCGCTACCCTGTATATGTATCATTTTTGTAATATTATTTCTTCAGAAATGAAATTTCACATATAAAATATTATCAAGAAAAACAAATACAGTGGTAAATAGACTGTATATTATAATGGTAATATTATTAAATTGTTTTCTGACAAAATTTAATACAAGTTACGTTAAAATTTTCCGAGCGCGCGGATTTGAAGCGAGCCAGGCGATTTGCAAAATTCGGCCGCTCGCAAAAACACCGATTTTAAAAATAATTTTTAATAATTAAATGTAATTATATTTTATAATAATTTTTATTTTAAGATAATATAAGTCTTTCTTTAGTCAATGACTGTAAAATAATTTCTTAATTGTTATAAATAAAGGCACTACGATTTAAGAAAAAAAAAAAACAATTATCTCGGCTTCAGTTGGTTGTAGAAAATTTTTATTTTTTTTATAAATCTCCGTTTTGTCCTCAGTAACAATAATCTGTAAGTTAGAAACTCATAGGATGTACAGGGGCGCTTCAGCTCTAAATGTTTATAACGAAATTTGCCCCATTATTTTCAAACCCAAAAATTATCTCGGCTTCAATTAGTCGTAGAAATTTTTTATTTTTTTATAAATCTTCGTTTCATCTTCAGCAACAGCAACAATAATCTGAAGTTAGAAACTCATAGGATGTACAGGGCCGCTTCAGCTCTAAATGTTTATAACGAATTTTGCCCCCTTATTTTCAAACCCAAAAATTAGAGGTTTAAAAATGTTTTACGCATTTATTTACATCAGAATATGAAAATATAACTCTTTAGAAGAAGATTGGATGTTTCACCAACTCTCTACGATTTTTTTTTCAAAAAGTTATAGCCTTCGACATTTGACCTCTTGGGATAAACAATTTATAATATCTAAGCAACAAATTCGTTAATCTGGCTTTACAATTTTTTTTATGTTTGGAATTGAAAGATCTTCATTTTAAAGCTTTAAAAAATAAAAAAAAACTTATTTGTACAATAAATAATGCAATTGTAAAAAACGGCAATTTTGGACATTTCGCAGGCTGTTTTGCAATAACCAATTAACAAAATTAAACTTACCATACCTCAAATTGTAGGTTTTTTAATTTACTACAACTTTCTATTAAAAAGTTTTTCTCTAAAATCAATATCCTAAGCTGCAAAATTAAAAATCATGAAAAATTGCAAATTTAACAAATGAAAATCGCAATAAAAAAAAAGCGCACAATATTTTTGGTTACATTTTAGTAGAAGTTATTCCTGGCATCGTCCTTTACAACATCTGATAGGTTTCAAAAATTCCTGAATTATATCCTGAAATCGACCTATTTTTCACCCACAGTCTGGGGTAATAAGACAAATGCTTGAAAAGTATTGGGAACATAATCAGGACGTTCATCAGGTCTTTATAGACTTCAAACGGGCTTATAATTCAATTAATCGTGCAACATTATGGAAGGCAATGATCGAGCTCGGCGTACCCAAGAAACTAGCTGCGGTAACACAAATGTGTGTACATAACTCCTTTGCACAAGTTAGAATAGGGGGAAAATATCAAATGCTTTCTGCGTAAATTCTGGACTGAGACAGGGAGATCCGTTATCCCCATTGTTGTTTAACCTGGCCTTAGAATATGACATGCGAAAAATTTATCCAAAAATCAAACCATACTCGCCTTTGCCGATGACGTAGACGCAGTAGCACAATCAACATGAAAAATTAAGGATATTTTCTCGAGCTTTGAAGAAGCTGCATTAAACATCGGTCTAAAAATAAATGAAGCCAAAACAAAATACATGGTCGTCTCAAAACCAGAACGACGGCGATTAAGGCAAAATATTACTATAAACGATCATAATTTCGAAGTGGTTAAATAATTTAAATATCTAGGAGCAACAATCACAAATGACAACAAATTAGAGCGAGAAGTTAAAACTCGAATAATGGCAGGAAACAGATCTTTCTTTGCAATGAAACATCTAATGAAGTCAAAACTTCTTTCACGAGGTGCAAAAATCCAGATATATAAGACCATAATACGACCAGCAGTCGCGTATGGAAGCGAAACATGGACGCTAACAAAAAGAGAAGTAAATAAATTGCTGGTGTGGGAACGTAAAATCCTTCGAATGATATATGGCTCTTGCAGAGACAGCATGATAAACGAATGGAGGCGCAGATACAATAACGAGCTAGAGTCTCTATTCAGAAAAGAAAATCTAGTGAGATATATAAAGACTGATATACTCAGATGGTCGGGGCATGTGATACGCAGTAACGACAATCGCCTTATAAACAATGTGTTCTGGGAAAGGCCAGATGGAAGAAGGTCTGTAGGGCGACCTAGAAAAAAGTGGAAATATGCAGTCAAAGAAGATCTAGGGAAAATGGGAGTGGCACAATGGGAATTAGTGGCACAGGACCGACAAACATGGAAGGCAATAGTACACGCGGCAAAGATTCACGAAGAGTTGTAGCGCCATTGATGATGATGATACAGAAAAATACCATTTTGCCAATATACAGAGTGGGGCATTAGTGTGACAAAGTCCAATTAATCGTTTCTCGTAAGAGATACGAAAAAAAGTTATTTACGTAAAAGTTGTGTAGATTAATATGTATTTTTTTTCGAAAAAATATTTTAGATTGAATATTTTCACGGCCACTTAATAAAATTTCACGTAATTTTTGTTGCAATTAATGTTTGGCTTAAAGAATCACGAATAACTGACAAATTAAAGCACCTAGGTAGAGGCAATGCTTAATAAATAAAAAAAAGCACCATAAAATATCATTTCATTACAATACTAATATACAAGGTGTTCTATTTAAGAAAACTCAGAAAATACTCGTTCCGAGTTTCGACCAACCCTGTACACTATAATTAAACATTTCGCTATACTATGAATGTTTAATTATAGTAGACTATATTAAAAATCGTTTCAATAAAAATAGAAATTTTGATGTAAAATCGCTACAATTCTACAGGGTATGAACGTTGCTACGAAATAACAAAAAAATTTAATTATCTTTTAAACTATCTCGTATAATATTACAAAACCCTATATTATATTAAAGAAGGCATCGAGGAGAATCCAAAAATGTAAAAATATACAGGATGTTCAATTAAAAAAAAACAAGTTTGTGTCACCCTGTCAATACGGGTGACCCTGTATATCTGAAAATATTTTTAAATTATGGTCCTATCTGTGCCCCAACTTTTACCTCAATACATTTTTCGTATCTCTTACGACATAAGAGTAATTGGGCTTTGTCACACTAATGCCCCATCCTGTATATTAGATTGTCCAGTGCCTCATCAATTTCTTATCACTAAGGACACGTGCTAAATCTTATTTAATTCATAAAAATAGAATATATAAATTTTATGCGACGCTCCGAAAAAGGTTATCATAAAGAATCGAAATAAATATTTTAATTATTCATTAATAGCCTAATAAAATAAAAAAAATCAAAATGTAATTCCGCACAGGTTGGAACAAATTTTATATCAAAGTTTAGGTGAATACAAAAGATATTTTCAAAAAAGTATCCAAATCATATGAGGGGGTTATTGTTTAAATAATTAAAAAGGGGTAATTTTTGCACAATATTTACTTTTTTAACTGCTGAGGTAATTTACATTTTAATGAAGGTATTTATGATTTTTTCCTGCAAAGTTGAAGGATATATATTTTACCTAAGACTTACTAAATCAAATTTAACCCCCTCTTTATTTAAATAATTATATACAAGTATTAAAAATCAAATTTGCAAACAAATATTATTTGCGTTTTAAATAATCACTATAAATTATTTTATTTAATAGGAGAAGTTGCGCTATGTTACCAGTTATAAGCAAAAAAATGGTTAAAAAATATTTAATAATTTATGAGATATTTAATTTGTTTATTAAATGTTGCTATATTTTCAATTGCAAAAATGCGGTTGTTACCAAAAGAATATAAATCTGTGTAAAATCTCATTACTTTTATTTTTATGTATGTTTTCGATAAATGTATTGATAAATTCAAATTTCAATTCAACTCCACTCTAAAATGGCATTTGAAAATTGTTCAATTTGTTTATAATTTGTTTTTTTAATAACGTCGCGGGGATTAAACATTTTGAAGTGTTGTTCCGATAATTATGTTTCTGGGAATTTTTCATTAATTATCAAATTTTTTTGTCGTTTTTTCTTCTTCTTTTTTTCCTTATAGTAAAAGGTAAAGTTCTGCTTATAGAGGGGGTTTCATTAAAAATATCTAATCTCTGAGTTGTAGATTCTAGACCTCAAAAATATTAAGATTTAACCAAAATCACGTAAATAAAATATGGCTCCTTATTGAGTTATACGGTGTTTTATTTGCAAATAAAAAAATATTTTTGCTGATTATTTTAAAACTATTCGACGTATCCTTTTCATACTTGGTAGAAAGTCTAAGTACTATACACCCTATGAAATTATGTTGAATACAAGTTTCCGACTATCACCAGAGGTGTACGACAGGGGACAGTACATGGTTGACCCTTCCCAAATTCTACGTCACTGGTGAAATTGCCATTTTAGCACAATTTGTAGATTCTCCAATACTCTGTATGTAAATAACATCCTCTTCACTCGTAACGATAAAGTCATAAGTCTTCGAGATATTTGAAGTTAAACATGTAACGGCACGTTATTTAACTATTTTGATTAATGTATTGTGCCGTATAATTTTTAGTTTTAAATTTCTCGAAAACTAATAATTTTATCGTTAAGAATGAATAATATACTCTTTAGTCTTAATGATAAAATCATTAGCTTTCGAGATATTTGAAATTAAAAATTAAGCGGCACAAAACATTAATCATAATAACTATGCCGTTACATATTTAACTTCAAATATCTCGAAAACTAATGCCTTTATCGGTACGAGTGAAGAGTATGTTATTTACATAGAGAGTATTGAAGAATCTAAAAATTGTGCTAAAATGGCAATTTCTCCAGTGACGTAGAATTTGGGAAGGGTCAATCATTTGCTTTCTCCTGTAGTACGCCTCTGGTCATAGCCGGAAACCTGTAGTTATTTAACATAATTTCATAGGGTGCATAGTACTTACACTTTCTACCAAGTATGAAAAGGATACGTCGAATAGTTTTAAAATACTGAGCAAAAATAGTTTTTAAATTTTTAAATAAAACACCCTCAACTCAATAAGTTGTCATATTTTATTTAAGTAATTTTGGTTAAATCTTAATATTTTGAGGTCTACAATCTACAACTCAGAGATTGGACATTCTTAATGAAACTCCCTCTATAAGCAAAACTATATTAAGTATCTTTTGCTATAAGGAAAAAAAGAAGAAGAAATAACGACAAAAAAAATTGTTAATTAGTAAAAAATTCCCAGAAACCCTATTATCGGAACAGCATTTTAAAATGTTTAATCCCCGTGACGTTATTAAAAAACAAATTATCAACAAATTAGGACAATCTTCAAATGCCATTTTAGAGGCGAGTTAAATTGAAATTTAAATTTATCGAAAATATACATAAAAATAAAAGTAATGAGATTTTACACAGATTTATATTCTTTTGGTAACAACCGCGTTTTTGCAATTAATATATAGTAACATTTAACCAACAAATTAAATATCTCATAAATTATTAAATATTTTTTAACCAATTTTTTTGCTTAATACTGGTAACATAGTGCAACTTCTCCTATTAAATAAAATAATTTATAATGCTTATTTAAAACGCAAATAATATTTCTTTGCAAATTTGATTTTTAAATTTTATATATAATTATTTAAATAAATAGGGGGTCAATTTCATTTAGTAAGTCTTAGGTAAAATATTTGTCCTTCAGCTTTGTAGAAAAAAACCCTAAAGACCTTCATTAAAATGTAAATTACCTCAGCAGTTAAAAAAGTAAATATTGTGCAAAAATTACCCCTTTTTAATTATTTAAACAATGATCTCCTTAAATGATTTGGATACTTCCTTGAAAATATATTTTGTACTCACCTAAACTTTGATATAAAATTTGTTTCAACCTGTACGAATTTACATTTTGATTTAAATGTAGTGTAATCTTATTTTACTAGACTATAAATAATATTGAATGATATGACAAAATTTAGTAACTGTTATAATCAGTTCATAAGAAGATGGTAATACAAGTACGTATTTGTTCTATTCTATTTTTTGAATTTGCAACTGTGATTTGATATTTATCAATTGTGTGTAATATAAGCAAATTATAATGTGTCACTAAACAACTTTTAAACAATTTTATATTCAGCGTTGGTGCGCATTCATATGAAAAATAGCAGGATATAAGTATTTTTTGTCACAAATTATACGAGAGCTTTAAAAATGATTTTTAACTTGACATATCTCAGTGACGTTAGCGCCAATTTTTCATTTCACGAACTATCTAGCACAATAATACTAATAACAATAATAAGATTTCAACTCGGCGCAAAGCTACAACCAATTTTCAAAATGACCTTCAGTGATGACAGAAGAATTTTATATTCATAATGGGCGAACGTACAGTAATGTCCTGAATTTGTTTAATGAAAAAAATAGTACGCCACTGAGATATTTTAAATAAAAAATCAGTTTTAATTTCCTCGTTCAATTTACGACAAAAAATCATTCTTGCATTTTTTTCATATAAGGTGCCGTTTTTATGCAAAAAATAAAACGTCGTAACGTTTACAAAGTATTTGAAATAAGTTTCTGTGCATACGGAAACTACCTCGAATACTTTGTAAGCGTTAAGATGTTTTATTTTTTTTTGTGTAAAAAACGGCGCCTCATATGAAAAAAAGGCAACAAATATTTTTGTCGTAAATTAAACGTGGAATTTAAAAATAATTTTTAATTGGAAATATCTCAGTGAGGTACTATTTTTTTTTCTTTAAAAAATTGAGATCATTGCCCGTATGCGCGCCAATAATGAATACAAAATTCGTATTTGTATCTCAAAAAATGCGCAAATAGGTACCTTTTAAAACCCACTATATTTCATTTTCATATCTCAACCGGTCTTAGAGCAATAAATATATTGGCAGTTTGAAAACAATTTAACACCGCGTATCTCGGAAACCAAGCATTTGCCGACATTATGTATATAGAGAAAACTGTCCTTATGTTTTCATGTAGAATGACCTCTTAAAGTTTGTCATACTTATTTAGAAACACTCTGTAGTATTTTTCCTAAAAAAATCAGGTTACGACACAGTTTATACAAACTGAAAATGTAATTAATTTCATTTTTAAAATCCAATTGATTTCTTCATTTTAAAAATACATCGAATTACTATTCTAATGTTTTGGTAACGTTGTGGGGTTCTGACGTCAGAAATCTTAAATGATGTAAGCGTATTTTGTAGTAAATATACCATATAAAAAGAATGATATCTACAGAAAAATAACATTTTGCCAATATATATATTAAATTGTCCAGTGCCTCATCAATTTCTTATCACTAAGGACACGTGATAAATCTTATTTAATTCATAAAAATAGCAGATATAAATTTTATGCAATGCTCCGAAAAAGGTTATCAAAAAGAATCGAAATAATTATTTTAATTATTGCATTAAATAATATTGAATGCTATGACTAAATTTAGTAACTGTTATAATCAGTGCATAAAAAGATGGTAATACAAGTAAGTATTTGTTCTGTTCTATTTTTAAATTTGCCACTTTGATTTGATATTTATCTTGTGTGTAATATAAGCAAATTATCATGTGCCACTAAACAACTTTTACCAAAAACTTTAGGAGTTTTGTAGTCGATAGGCAGCGGTGTAGAATTATTTCTTCCTTATCCTTATCCGTCTTAACTGTCATCCGACCGTGGCCCCATCGCTTTCGATAATATCAGCCGGTCTGCCGTAGATACAGAAGAAGAGTCAAGAAGAAATAATTCCCTATCACAGACTACAAACCACAAAAACAATATACCTACCTACCGTTACAACTGAGTTTATTTGTTCATTCTCCGAATATTTTTAATTTTTCATTATATAGTCGAGGCATTGAAGCACAAAAAAGGCCTTGCTGTCGATTTTTGGCGCAGTAAGACAGATTTTAATGCAGTTTGGTGCGTTGGAATCGTGAGAATGTCAAGAAATTTTGTGAACTAATGTAATGAATAAGAAATCTCAAATTGCATTTGTACGCAAAATGCATTTCAAAAATGCATTTCGGTGAATAGTGGGAAAAATTGACTCAATTTTCTTAATTGGGGGTTTTTGGGGTCGCTTAAAACGAATATGAGTTCGGCGAGAGTGTGCAAACTACCTGGTGCCTGCAGCGGGTGTAATAAACGTCTTCCTCTGGAGTATTTTGGTAATTTGTTAAATAATTGGCCCAAAATTGTAACTCGGGGGGTTTTTGGGGTCGCTGAAAGTGAATATGAGGTCGGCGAGAGTGTGCAAACTACCTGGTGCCTGCAGCGGGTGTAATAAACGTCTTCCTCTGGAGTATTGTGGTAATTTATCATATAATTGGCTTAAACTCATTACTCGGGGGTTTTTGGGGTCGCTGAAAATGAATATGAGGTCGGCGAGAGTGTGCAAACTACCTGGTGCCTGCAGCGGGTGTAATAAACGTCTTCCTCTGGAGTACATAGGCGTAACCAGGAGTGGTTTTGGGGGTTATAACCCCCTTTTTGGATGTACTTTGAGCTCTATACGCTTAACACCATTATTATTCCATATCCCTCAGAGACCTTCAAGTAGATGTAACCCCCTCCTTAGGATCATCTTGGATACACCTCTGCTGGAGTATTGTGGTAATTTATCATATAATTGGCTTAAACTCATTACTCGGGGGGTTTTTGGGGTCGCTGAAAATGAATATGAGGTCGGCGAGAGTGTGCAAACTACCTGGTGCCTGCAGCGGATGTAATAAACGTCTTCCTCTGGAGTATTGTGGTAATTTATCATATAATTGGCTTACACTCATTAGTCGGGGGGTTTTTGGGGTCGCTGAAAATGAATATGAGGTCGGCAAGAGTGTGCAAATTACCTGGTGCCTGCAGCAGGTGTAATAAACGTCTTCCTCTGGACTAGTATAGTAATTTGTTAAATAATTGGCCCAAACTTGTTACTCGGGGGGTCTTTGGGGTCACTGAGAATAAATATCGCAACGACTAAATTCTAATTTCATATCATTTAAAGCAGTTTGAATTAAGGCGCAAGTGGATGATGTGGTTTTGCCTTGAGAGAAAATTACTAGATACAGAATGTACTTAATGGCTATTGCCCAAAATAAAAAGATTGTCATTGGAAAAATTCTTTCATCTGTTGATGCATTTACCCAGCATTTAAAAAGGGTATATTTACAAACACAAATTTGGCTGCATGGAGAAGACAGTAACATGAACCCAACCAATTGGGGATGGGAATTACAAAATAATGTATTAATTCCAGTTAGAATGACTTAGCTACCTGGTCCTCCAAACATTTTAAATTTAATATTCTGTAGTTGTAAGTCAGACTGCGGTAACTCATGCGGGTGCAGGAAGCATGGGTTAATTTGTAATTTAGCTTGCAAAAATTGTGCAGGCTCTGATTGCACAAATATTGCATTGGACTCGAGAGTGGAAGGCAATAATGAAGAAGAAGATGATAATGATGAAGAAAATGAATTTTAAAGATAAATTACGATAAATTTTGTATAATGAACTTTTTTAACCATAAATATATTATGATATTAAAAATTTATGTTTACTTATAATAATAAAAATACCACCATTTTCGATCACTATAGTTACATCGAAGAAAATAGATTACCCCAAAAACCCCCCGAGTAACGAGTTTAAACTAATTATATGATCTTCTTCTTCTTGTGGTGCTTTCTCCTTTAGTGGAGGTTAGCGACTACACTGGCAAATCTGTCTCTGTCCAATGCGACTCTAAACAAACATGTTGAATCAAGGCCGGTCCAGTCTCTGATATTTCTAAGCCATGAAATCTGGCGCCTACCGGGACCCCGTTTTCCTTCAATCTTACCCTGGATGATCAGTTGCGCGAGGCGGTACTTTTCGTTTCTTATTATGTGTGCCAGGTAGCTAATTTTTCTGACCTTTAATGACTTTCAGCAGTTCCCTATCTGTACCTATTCTTCTCAGAACATCTTCGTTGGTGGTGTGGGTTGTCCAAGGTATTTTCAAGATTCTTCTATAAAGCCAGAGTTCAAAGGCTTCTAACTTGTTCATCAGTGTTGTGTTGAGTGTCCAGGCCTCCGTTCCATACAAAAGTAGTGACCACACATAGCAATGCAGAAAACGACATCTAAGGCTGATACTAATGCTACTGTTACAAAATAAGCTTTTCATTTTGATAAACCCCTGTCGGGCTATCTCTATTCTCGCCCTCACTTCTTGTTTATAATCAAGTTGATTATTGAACTAGCAACCAAGATATTTGTATTGGCTTACGTATATAAGCTGTTGGTGTTTCACATATATTGGAAGAGGTAAATTTTTGTTCCTTGATATTTTCATAACTTTGGTTTTCGCAGTATTGATCTTCATCCCCATTTTTTCACAACTCTCAGTGATATGATAAATTATGTAATCAAATTAATATATGATAAATTATATTATGATTTATGATAATAAATTATATGATAAATCATCTCAATTATATGATAAATTACCATAATACTCCAGATGAAGACGTTTATTACACCCGCTGCAGGCACCAGGTACTTTGCACACTCTCACCGACCTCATATTCATTGTCAGCGACCCCAAAAACCCCCCGAGTAAGAAAATTTAGTCAATTTTTCCCACTATTTACCGAAATTCATTTTTCTTATACACAAATGCAATTTGAGATTTCTTATTCATTACATGTACAGTTCACAAAATTTCCTGACATTCTCACGAATCCAACGCACCAATCCGCATTAAAATCCGTCTTACTCCAAAAAAATCGACACTTCAATCCTTCAATGCCTCGACTAATAGTAGTGATGGTGATTTCAAATAAAATATATTGCGTACTGCTAAAGTTCTTTATTATAGTAGGAGGGGGCAGTATGCTAAATTTGCAGTTACTCGAGCGTAATGGGGACCTATTGGGTTGTGATTATTAGGTCCTAAAACCAAAAAAAGTTAAGTTAAGTTTTCCATAAAGTGTCTTTCCATTTTTTAATTTAATTTCTCATTTCCAACAATCGTTTTTTCCGATTATAGCGCCATCTATTTATAATTCGAAAACATCGCGGAGAAGTGGAAAATCGCGGAGATATTGAGCAAAAACGGTTCCCGGTTAAAATCAAAATGACGGCTAATCCAACGGCGGAAATCAGTCAAGATTTTAAATTTACACTACTATTGACCCTTCCTAAAGATTAGAAAAATAAAATTTGGGGGAGCTCGGCATGCAAGGTTAGGCCTGTTATTCGTCTAACCCGAATGGACTATTCTCGCTATCTTTGTTATCTACCACATACGGAAATTGTTGTAGGGAAACAAGTTGGGCGTCTCGTCAAAATGAAGCTACTCACGAAAAATTAGCTTGTTAGTAGTTTATGGTGACAATAGGCGTGTGATCCCTGACTATTATCTTTTGTTTGCAAATAGTTCATTTTAATGTATTTTACACTGTACCTACGTAACGTAACAACGTTTTACAAACTACATGCTTTTTGCGTCAACGACACTGTTATCATAAAATGTGACCTTAATTCCTTTCAATATTCTACTTTCTTATTTATAATATAATATATACATTGATAAATAATATTACTATTATTGAAATAATTAGAATATCTAGAATAGCAATTTTTAAAATATGTGTTCTCGGATTTCTGACTTGAAAGTAAGTAGGTATGGTATGTTAAACAGTAAATGGTTAAGTTCATTTAGTTACCACTATAAACAGCCCGGATTAACCGATAATAGTATAAAAGGTCCCGGTTTCAGGTAAAATTTATTTTAGGCTTTATTATGGGAGTACCTTATGCGGTAGCGGGTAGGTACCTCTCTATGATCCCGATAGAGAGCATACTTACTTCAGGGATTTAGCGCCCCTGCCCACGCGAGCTCCTGGTTTTTTCCTCCATTTCCTATTTAGAGGTAACCAGGCCCCAACCTCAGTATTATCCTATCCAAACCCCAAATTCCTTCCCTAATATCCCCTCCCACCCACCAACCCGTCTGGCCAGCGTGGTGGGTTATGGCCAAAACCTCCACAAAACAAAAATGTCGGTTTCAACAGATATACGGAAGATATCCCAGGTGGGTAGGAAGTTTATTCCACAGTCCCACACCGATATAACGGTCTGCCTCGAGGATTCTGGGGGAGGCAAGTCGACATTGAAAAAGAAGAACAACAAGCAACTCCATATAGCAACTTACAACATCCGTTCCATGGCAAAAGACGAAAAACTCTACGAACTAGAAGAGGAATTAGGGAATATGAATTGGGATATAATGGGACTATCAGAAGTTAAAAGAAGGGGTGAAGGATATGTGGACTTACATTCAGGCAACAGGCTCTATTATAAAGGCAATGAAGACTATACATACGGTGGAGTAGGTTTCTTAATCAACAAGAAGAGAAAATCACAAATTCAAATAATTGACAGCATCTCAGACAGGGTTACATACATGATTTTAAAACTAAATCCAAAAACCAAATTAAAGATTGTGCAAGTTTATGCTCCAACTGAAAAGGCAACTAATGAAGAAATAAATACTTTTTACGAAGATCTTAAAACAGCTATAGACACCAACAGAGAATCCAAAATAATAATAATGGGAGATTTTAACGCCAAAATTGGAAGTAAGATTGAAGACTCTGAAAGCAAGATTGGAAATTTTGGATTCGGCACAAGAAACACCAGGGGAGAAAAACTTATGGAATTCCTGGAACAAGAAAACATGTATGTTATGAATACCTTCTACAAAAAGAAACCAAACAGAAAGTGGACATGGGTTGCACCTAACGGAACCACCAAAAATGAAATAGACTATTTTCTCTCAAACAACAAAAGAATATTTGAAGACGTAACAACAATCAACAACGTAACAACGGGTAGTGACCATCGTATAGTTAGAGCAAAAATAAATATTAACATGAAAGAAGAGAGAAAAAGAATATTTAAAAAAACAACGCGAATAGATGCCTTTAAATTAAAAACAAATGAAGAGCAATTCCGAGAGGTCTTAGCGGATAAGTTCAAATATGATCCTTCACATAATCAAGATGAAATTGACGAAATTAACAAAACATCAATAAGAACCTTCTCGAAGCCGGACTAAAGGTCGCAAAGAAAACAAGTACTAAAGAAGACAAAATAAGCAACGAAACTAAACAACTAATGACGGAAAGACGACAACTATTAACGCAAAACAAACGCCATACTCAAGAATACATAGAACTTAATAAAACAATTAGAAAAGAACTAAAACGCGACTTACAAAAATGGAACGAGAACTTAATAGAGCGAGTCATTGAAAACAACAGAGGCTTAAAATGTCTAAGACCGGCACTGGGTGTTCAAAAAATCATCAAAATTAAAGACGCCAATAGTAAGGAAGAGAAGGACAAATATAAAATTACAAAAATAGTCGAAGACTTCTACAAAAGCTTGTACAGCTCC
The DNA here is from genome assembly GCF_917563875.1 of Diabrotica virgifera virgifera. NCBI lineage: Eukaryota > Metazoa > Arthropoda > Insecta > Coleoptera > Chrysomelidae > Diabrotica > Diabrotica virgifera. The sequence goes on along the minus strand of NC_065445.1, from coordinate 175,146,168 downwards.
CAAAGCCAGCCTAATGAATCAACAAAGGTGAACATCAAAAGAAAAATAAAAAACGTGGGATCAGAAGTACTACCAAATATAAAGGGATTCGAAATAGAAAGAGCTTTAAAAGAACTAAAAAATAATAAAGCTCCAGGACAGGACGGTATAATTGCTGAGCTCTTGAAAACAAGCAAAACAGTAACAATCCCTATACTAACAGAGCTATTTAATAAATGTCTTCATGATAGCAAGATCCCTAAAGACTGGAACGAAAGTCTAGTAATACTTTTACACAAAAAAGGGGACAAATGTGACCTACAGAATTATAGACCGATATCGTTGCTCAGTCAAGTATACAAACTATTCATGAGAATTATTAACAACCGGTTGACCTACAAAATGGACAATTACCAACCAGTGGAACAGGCTGGCTTCCGCAAAGGATATAGTACATCAGACCATCTGCTGACAATGAGAACATTGATAGAGAAGGCAAATGAATACCAACTACCCGTATTTCTTGCCTTCGTAGACTATGAAAAGGCGTTTGATAGTATCGAGATGTGGGCCATAGAAGAAGCTATTAATAATTGTAGAATAGATTCGAGATATAGACAACTAATACATAATATATATGAAAATGCAACTATGATAGTACAACTAGACGAAAATACAAATCCCATCCCTATTAAGAGAGGCGTGAGACAAGGAGACGTAATATCGCCAAAGCTTTTCAACCTAGCACTAGAAGACGTCTTCAAAACGACAAATTGGTCAACCTATGGCATTAACGTTAATGGCAAGAAGCTAAACCACCTCAGATTCGCTGACGACATTGTGATTATAGCGAGCTCATTCGAGGAACTGCAAATTATGATGGAGGAACTCGCAGGCAGCTCCCAATACGTCGGCCTGAAAATGAACATGAAGAAAACAAAAATAATGACAAACACAGATGACCCCAGACGCATAACTATAAATGGCAGTGAGATAGAAAAAATCCAGGAATATATCTACCTAGGCCAAATCCTGAAACTAGACAAAGAAAACCAAAGTGCGGAAATTAATAGAAGAGCAAGACTAGCATGGGCAGGATTTGGAAAACTTGGTTGGATACTTAAGAACCGCAAAATACCTCAATATTTGAGAACCAAAGTGTTCAACCAGTGCATCCTTCCTATCATGACATATGGGTGTCAAACCTGGACCCTAACCAAGGCAAATATGAATAAACTAGCCACAACACAAAGAGCTATGGAAAGAGCAATGTTAGGTATACGACTGTCAGATAAAAAGAGGAACGACTGGGTAAGATCAAAAACAAAAGTCGAGGACATAACAACAAAAGTTGCCAAACTTAAATGGAGCTTCGCAGGCCACACTGTTAGACAAAAAGACCAACGTTGGAATGCAACGATACAACATTGGAGACCTTACCAAAGTAAACGACCGAGAGGAAGACCACAGATGAGATGGGTTGATGATATTAAAAGAGTAGCCGGAACGAATTGGAAATATGTTGCTCAGGATAGAGACCGATGGAAGGAGTTGGGAGAGGCCTATGTCCAAACGTGGACGATAGAAGGCTAAGAAGAAGAAGAAGATGGGAGTACCGTCTAGTCAGTGTTAATTGCAAAAGACCAACTCTGTCTACCTCGGTGGCTTATCGCTCCGGGTGGGTCTTAACAATGGGCCAGGTCAGATAAATTTAATAATATTTACGACCGCACTAATTGAATTCAAACCATTTACTGTTGAACAAACCATACCTACTATTTTATATTTACTGACGTACTCAGACGGTAGATTGAAGTTTCTTATTTTATCTGTTACGCTTAAAATATCTACCATCAAAATGTTATAAGTAGGGAGCGGAATATATTCAACACAACATTACCAAAATATGCGCATATATATGCATTACTTTTACTACAAATATGCAGGTATTTTTTCTAAATTTGTCTAAATATGCAAATTCATATTAAAAATACTCAAAAATAAAACAATATATTAAATATAAACATTTATGTTTAAAAAATTCAACCTACATTTATGTTTAATACATATTTATTTTTCACATAACAACAAATGAAATGACACACAAAAACTGATATTATAATTAAATTAAGAATCTAAATTATAGTATGAATTTATAATAAAATATTTTTCAAAATTTTCAACTAGCAACTTTTGCCTTCTATCACTAAAAACGTGTTTGGACACAGAAAAAGTTCGTTCTACATCTACTGATGTTATAGGACAATATTTTAATTTAGGCAGTAAACTAATTTGCCAAGTCGTAAGATCTTCAGAAAAGTTGCCTTCAAAAATACGTACAACTTTCCTCAAACAATCGAAGCCCTCATTTTTTTCTAAAACATTTTTTAATTTATTTCTAATTGTAATCCCTGTATTTCCGGGAATTTTTTGACAATGAGCAGAAAAAGTGTTAACAAGATTAACCGAATCACTTAATTGTAAATTCCTTTAAAAATTCCTCATTTAAAAAATGAAATGTGAAAATGAATGTAACTTACGATTTTGGAACAGGCCTTGCAAAATACTTTGTCTCCACTTAGCTTTAACTCGGGAAAACACTTTATCCAAGCACTTTTTTGAGTGGTAGACATATTTAAATTTAATATATACCAATCACTTCAAAAACACTAAATACGATACAACGTTTACTTTAAACAAATGTTGGCCGGAAACTGACAAAATAAATATTAGACCCTTAAAAGCAGGTAGGTACCTACAACTTGCTACGCTAATAAAATAATATTTTTCTGGGACCACCCATAATTGTTAAATTCAGGTAGTAATGGGAAAGTCCAGATAGATAATAATGGGCGATAGATAGATAAATAACGAGCTCGTTCATATCGAAGTTATAAAATTCCAACTAAGAGAGGAAAATTTTAAACTTTTATATAATTTATTTTTAAAATATGCAAAATAAATCGTGTTTAGCTGAAATATGCAATGTTGTGTTTGTTGTCTGAAAATATGCAATATATGCATCTATATGCACTTTGCATATATTCCGCTCTCTAGTTATAAGATATAATATGTATTATATCATATAATTTTTATTGATGGTTTTGGTCATAATTTACTCCGATACATGATAGAGACAGTCCGTGGACCATCGTCAAGACAATAACACATTATAAAACGGTTATTATTTCTTCACTTTTTGCATGCATACTAGTGCATTTGCCAAAACGGTTATTATAAAATAATTTATACAATAGGTACAATTCTACTTGTATAATTTAATGCATGTCTTCTGGTTTTAAAGTGCACATAAATAAATAAACTAATTAAGGTATGTTTCGACACGCGACAAAACAAATATAAGATTATATAAGTATTATAATTTTTCTTCGTTTTTTTTGGGCTATGTCCGTGACAATTTACACAGTCAACTTTGGTGTAGACACTTTTTGTCTTACCTCAGCAATCAGTGTCTACACTTGAATTCTTCTCAGGCTAAAATATTAGAAACACAACACAACAAACGTATAAAGGCTAGCCTCCAAGCTTTGCACATATTTACCAGAAATGCTACCAACGGATATATTAGATACACCCAGGACTGAAAGAAGGAAGTTAAGGGTTTATAATTTAATTGTGAAGATGGAAATAAAATTACATAAAATTTTAATGTTTTCATCAATATATTTAAGGATTGTGCAAATATTTATGGGAGTTGGAAGTTTAGTGTTGCCCTACTGACTCTAATAATTCGACTTTTTCTGATTATTATTTGTTAGGCACTAATATTTATTTTTAATTGACTTGTATTTATTTTTTTAAACACTAACTATTATTTATTTAAATAAAGAGAGACTTACTTCGTACTATTTTATTTAAAACACCTATTTAAATATACAAAAATCAAACACATTAATTCCACTAACTAAAGTACAGTGATGAGCGCGCTCATAACCGGCAAAATAATAGGGAACTTGCATAAAATTTTAAATTCGAAAAAAATGTTATTAATCACAACAGAACATAATTTAAAACACGTATCAAAGATAAAAAAAGTTTTGTTTGTCTTTCGTTTGGCCCCTAAAGACGATTAAAAATTCAAATTATACCAGCCAACCCAAAACGCGTCGTGACATCATCGGGTTATATGTTTACATTTTGCACCAACGAAGTAAACAAAATTATATAATTTTAAATTAGACATTATAGACAAAATACCAAACGTCAGACCGCGTATTTTAAATTTAAGAAATATTTTCCAAAAATTTAATATTTCTAAACTAGACATTACGCTTTCGAGGTGTGAACAGTTTCTGTTTTGCAGCAGTTAAAGTTTGCCACTAGTTTAGGGTCTAAACCTAGCTAACAATCGCCGGTGTTGTTGTTTAAGTGTTTGCATATAGGTAAGTTGAGCATTTTTGCTTATACTCGTATTTTTTTTCAAGCGGCTTTCTTTTATGCTATTTTGCTTGCTCTTTTTATTTCTTTTTGCTTTCTAGTTATTAATACTTCATTGACTGGTTTTTTCTTACAATGAGTGAGGAGAAGGGGGGCTCAGTCCCCCCTTATCCTGATACTTCTTCTCCGGCTAAAATTGCAATGACTAATAATTCCGAAAAAAATCAAAATCAGACTTCCGACAATAATTCTCAGGAAGAAAAAAAGGTTAATACATACTCCGAAAAAGATCATGGACCTTTTGTAGTATATCTTGAATCTACAAATATACCGAATATAAAAATTGGCACATTCAATACAATTAAAATAGCTCGAGATATATTCAACCTCAAACTTAATGACGTTAAAAAAATAGATAGTAAAGGGCTCAATAGAGTTTCAGTTGAATTTGCCAATTTTCACTCGGCTAACATGCTACTTAAGAACACTCAACTTCTAAATCAGGGATACAAGATATATATACCTTTTAACTTCGTAACCTGCAAAGGTATCGTCAGACAGATTGATACAGATATTGATGAAAAAGAACTTCTTCGGTGTTGCGATACAGGAAATGGCATTGAAATTTTACTTATAAAATATTAAATAGAAGAGTAATTAAAGATGGAGTAAGTTCGTATGAACCCACAGGTACGACACTATTTACATTTCGAGGCGTTCTTATGCCCAAAACTGTGTTTTTTTATGGCATACCAAGACTAGTGGACACATATATTGCCCCAGTGACACAATGCTATAACTGCCTTAGATTTGGCCACAAAAACAAACTGTAAAGGGAAAGAAAGATGTTTTAATTGCGGGGAAAACAAACATGAAGACGTATGCATGACAAAATGTTTTTACTGCAAGGACTCTCACAAATCTATTGACAAGAGCTGCCCAGAATATACAAGGCAAAAGAATATTAAAGAACTCATGGCGTATGAAAATTTGACATTTTTTGAGGCAAGTGAAGCCATTCCAAAATCATACATCTCAAACAATAAATTTATTTATAACCCGAGAGATTTTCCAAATTTTAAAAATAACAGCAGACCATTAGAAAATACTCCAAGTACCAGTACAAATAATTCTAACACCATAGAACCATCGCAACGTAGAACAAACAACTTTAGATCATCTACAGTAAAACGTTCCTTTTAACAGGTGGTTCTGAACTCCGACAACAAACGGAGAGTCGTGCAAAAACGCCAAGATAAGCAACCAAATGAAAAGAGTACATATACACAGCAATTAAGACCAGAAAAGCCAACTTCTACCCCCACTAGCTCATTTTCTCGTTCAGAACCTTTCAAATCAAGGACCTTAGCTAATTTATCATAAAACTCCAATCAAGCCTGGCAATCCAGTGCATCGCAAAACTTTCAAAATATTGATACCTTTTCTTCAAATGACTTTTTAAACTCATGCCTAAATTTTATTAGTAATACATCATCAGAAAACTTAAATTTACTTAAAAACCATTTATTTTCCCGATTAAACGTAGAGTCCTATATGGACCAAGAGGATAAATCTGATTCTGATTTTAATTAATTAAACATATATCAAATCACATAATCATGAATTCAAAAAATAAATTAAAAATTATTCAGTGGAATATTAGAAGTATCAAATCAAACAGGGAAAACATAACGAACTTAATTTTTAAAGAAGACCCTGACATAATTGCTATTAATGAAACTTGGCTTAAACAAGATTTTAATTTTTCTTTGAAGTATTATAATGTCAGACAGGACAGAGATGACGGTTATGGTGGAGTAGCTATTTGTATCAAGAAATCTATTATTTTTTCTACAATTCAGAAGTACAACTCAGACCAAATCCAATACATAACAGCAAAAATTGGTAACTTATACATAATAAACATTTACTCCAATACAAATAATGCCATAACTCTTCCTTTGTTGAGCTCAACAATAGAAAATATACCTACAGAAAACTTAAGTATACTAGGTGATCTGAACTCTCACCATCCCCTATGGGATAAATGTCCTACCAATAAGGGAGGAAAAAATATTTATGATTTTATTTTTGATAAAGAACTAATTATCCTAAATGATGGGTCAGCAACTTGTTTCAACCTCCTAATAATAATCTTAGCGCTGTAGATCTAGCCATAGCAAGTAATAATATGGCTCTATGTTCTACTTGGGGTGTCATACAAGATTGTGGAAATACCAACCATTTCCCCACCTTTGTCATAATAAACAACTGTGAGTTTAACAAAAATGATAGCATCTATACACAAACATACAAAATGAGAAATATCAAAAGAGCAGACTGGTATACATTCCACACTGGAATGATAACAGGAATGCTTGATTTACCGGTAAACTCTAATTACAATGAGTTTTTGAAGGTAGTTAATCAAGTAGCAGATAACTAAATTCCCTATAAAAACTGTAGAACACAGGGTAAACCTTCAAATCCGTGGTGGGACGAAGAATGTTCACTTTGGATTAAAAGCCGCAAACAGGCAATTCAAAACTTTAAACAATCTGTTTCCTTAGAGAACTATATAAACGCTAAACGTATAATCGCCCAAACTAAACGAAACCTCAGAATTAAAAAAGAAATAAAGTCATAAACTTCTGTGAATCATTAAATAAGGAATCTAACACTACCTATGTTTGGAATAAAGTTAAAAAATTCTCAAATAACAAAAATTACAGCCAGACATTTCATAACCCCGCAGATAACATTAAAACAGAAATTCTACAGAACATGTCTGCAGTTTTTATTGATCCAAATTTTGAGCTTGACGATATAAACGAGCAAGTTTCCCCTTTTACAATCTGGGAACTTAACAATGCTGTAAATAATAAAAAAAAATCGGCACCAGGTATGGACGACATTCCTTACCTTATGATAAAACATCTACCACTACAAGCTAATAATTTTCTGTTGAACATCTACAATAATTGTCTAAATGGTGACAACCTGCCTGAAGATTGGAAAAACCATAATGTTATAAATATCTTAAAGCCACACAAAAATCCGCTCTTAGCCAGTAGTTTCAGACCAATAGTTTTATCCTCATGTGTGCTTAAAACATTAGAAATATTAATCAAGAATCGCCTAGATTGGTCCTTAGAACATAACTGTTCATTCACCAACCATCAGACAGGTTTTAGAAAAGGTAGAGGCACTGCTGACAACTTGACCCTCCTTCATTTCACAATTGTGGAAGCCTTCGAGTCCTCCCAATCGGTTTTGGCCATCTTTCTTGATATCAAAGCAGCATATGATAATGTCAATTGTAATACAAACTTTATAGCAAACTAAAACTTCAAAATATTCCATCTGCAATAAATAATATTGTGTTTAAAATTTTACAGAACAGACTTTTATATTCAAGATCTAATGATGGTGACTTTTTGGGACCTTCCATGGCAGCTAAGGGGCTACCTCAAGGTTCTCCCTTAAGTACCATTTTGTTTAATATTTATATAGCAGAATTGTTTTGTATTATCAATAATGAAGTTAAAATATGTGGATATGCAGACGACTTGGTTTTGTATATTAAGGGATATGATATCCAAAGCATGGTAAGTAAAATAAACAAAGAATTGGAAAACACATTACACTGGCTTGCAGAACATGACTTGTCCTTATCCAAAGACAAATGTGAAGCTGTATGGTTCACAAAGGGTAGGCGAAGAGATAATCTAACAGAAATCAAAATCAACAACACAACCATTCCTCTAAAAAATGAAGTGAAATTTCTAGGCATAATTTTTCATAAGCATCTATCATGGGACTTACATGTTGACAATATTATACTCAAGGCAAAGAAAAATATTAACATCCTACGTGCAATATGTAGAGTCTGGTGGGGAGCTGACCCACGAACACTCCTGATGGTTTTTAATGCCTTGATCAGATCTCACCTCGATTATGGTTCCTTTCTATTCAACCCAATATCACAAAAATGCAACAACAAACTCAATGCAGTATTTTTTGAGGGACTTAAGATATGTTTGGGGTGCATGAAGTCTACACCAAATTTGGCAATCTTGGCAGAGTCTGCCCAAATGGACCTAGAACATAGAAGATTATTGTTAGCCTCTAAATTTTTAAGTAAAATCATCATTATTGAGAATCATCCCATAATCTTACTCCTAATTGAAATACGTAAAAGACTCATAAACAAACCTAATTTTTATACAAGGCATAATGTTCCATACTTAGTTTCGGCATTAGAATATTTTTCCATATTTTAAAAAAATATACAAAAGTGCAAATTTTCCATGCTATGAATTAGACTATGATACACTAATGAATCCACTTCCAATTCTAAATTGTAATGTCAAAAATATGACCCGATGATTAAAGAAAAATTCCTTATGACTACTGAACAATATGGGAAAGACCATACCTTTATACAGTATGTCCCTGTAAGTTGTATCCATATGGAAAACTTTTTTATTATTAATTTTACGAAAAAAAGTTATTCTTTATAAAAAGCTCTGCATGGTCCAAAACCTAAGATTTAACCATCAAATATCAAATTTTTTGAATATTATACGAGGTATGTAAAAAGTTTGAATTTCACTCAAGAGTAAAAGTAGCTTTATTTTTTGTAATATTGGAAATTGCTATTATGAAAAGTTGCTTGGAATTAACTATATTCTAATATGCAATTACATCCTTCTAATTGACAATTTTTTTTTTTTTGAAAAATTATGGATAACTGTCATTATTTTTTCAGTTATTTTAATTCTGATAACTCTTTTATTATTAATTTTACGAAAAAAAGTGATTCTTAATAAAAAGTTCTGGATGGTGTAAAACTTAAAATACAACCATATTATATCAAATTTTATCAATTTTGTACGAGGTATGTCAAAAAGATAAATTTAGATCAAAAGTAAAGTACCTTTATAGTTCAGAATATTTCAATTAGAAGGATGTAATTACATACTGAAACATAGTTTTTAATTCTAAGTAACTTTTCATAATAACAATTTTCGATATTGTGAAAAATAAACGTATTTTACTCTTGAGCGAAATTCATATTTTTTGACATACCTCGTATAAAATTGATAAAATTTGACATAAGATGGTTGTATTTTAGATTTTAGACCATGCAGAACTTTTTATTAAGAATCACTTTTTTTCGTAAAATTAATAATAAAAGAGTTGTCTGAATTAAAATAACTGAAAATAATGTTAGTTATCCATAATTTTTCAAAAAAAAAATTCAATTAGAAGGATGTAATTGCATACTAGAATACAGTTTTTAATTCCAAACAACTTTTCATAATAGCAATTTTCAATATTGTGAAAAATAAAGCTACTTTACTCTTGAGTGAAATTCAAACTTTTTGACATACCTCGTATAATATTCAAAAAATTTGATATTTGATGGTTAAATCTTAGGTTTTGGATCATGCAGAGCTTTTTATAAAGAATAACTTTTTTTCGTAAAATTAATAATAAAAAAGTTTTCCATATGGATACAACTTACAGGGACATACTGTATATACTGATGCCTCAAAAAACAAAGAAAGGGTAGGTTTTGGGATATGCATCCCGAGTATTGAATATAATTTCTCCTCAAGACTTCCTGGAGCTCTAAGCATAAGCAAAGCAGAGAGTATAGCAATACATCAAGCGGTGGAAGTCGCAACTACAAAACATCTAAAGAAAGCTATAATATTTTCTGATTCGCTCAATGCAATAACCAATATTAAAACATGTAACATATCTGCTTCAGCAGATATAAGGGCCCTAAAAACAAAGAAACTTATATCTTCAGCCAATGAGAATGGCACCAAAATTCTCCATTCCTGGATACCTGGACACTCTAATATATTTGGTAACACCCAGGCTGACATACTGGCAAAAATAGGAAGAGACCTGAATGTACCAATGGAAGTACAACTGGATTCCCAGGATGCCCTATCAGTCATCAGAGGAAAAATTACAAAAGAGTACCAAGAAAAATTGAAATCTTTAGTCCAGAAGAAGACTTCGCAATACAAAACAATTCAAGACTTCTTTCCCACAAAACCTTGGTATTCAAATTTTCCATATAGAAATAGAAGACACACTACCACCA